>NC_059125.1:2364069-3109069 GCF_020740685.1 Jaculus jaculus
GTCCACAATATGGCTGAACTTCCTCCCACTGGGCCCACCTAGAGAATCCATACCCCACAAAGCACTACATAATGGTGACCAAGAACGATATGGACATTTGGGGGACCTTTAAGATCTAAACCATATCACTGTTCTGGAGAATATACGTTCTCCAAAAGACTCACAGAAGAAGGTTTCTACCAGCACTGCCTAACTAAATGGGTACTTTTCCCAAATATCAATGAGTAAACTTTGGACAGCCAAAGAGTAAGAGTACTTTAAACCAAGCTTCTCAACCTCAGAACTACAGGTATTAGTGGCCAGGCCATTCTTGGTTGGGGGGCAGGAAGGCTGTCCGGTCCTTTTGAGGTGATTTAGCAGCATCTCCAGCCTCAACCCACTAGATGTAGTGTATCCTCACTCCCCTCATGCCTTGTCCCCTGTTGAGACAACAACAAATATCTCCAGACATTGCCATATGCCCTGTGTGGGACACAATGACCTCCAGGGGAGAACCACTATGCTAGAAGGATGATCTATTAGATGTGTCCAGAACAGCTCACATGTAACAGAAAACCAAAGCCAAAGTCACTTCCCAAGTCACATTTTAACCTCCTGCCCCAGGGGCATTGCCGACTCACCGTGGCAGGAAGCAGGCAACTACGCGTATGACACAGATCAACTTCCTTCTGGTCTGCGGCAGAATGCAAGAGACCAGTTTGGCCAGGCCACGTGGGATCATTACATTTAATATCATCCTACCATTTTCATGCGAAACAGGCTCAGTGTTCTGGACACCATCCATCCTGCCTAAACATCACATACCACAACAATGAACACTTTGTCCTGCCTCCCCAGAGACAGTGGCCTACAGAGCCTGAGACTGGCTCTCCTACGGGCATACTGTCCATCCAGATCAATGATATGCACACCTCCTGACTGGCTCACCCACATTGAACCCAAAGGCTCCCAGTTCTTCTCATGTACTAAAAGACTTGGCCCCAGGGCTGGAGGGATGGCTTAGTGATTAAGGTGCTTGCCTGCAAAACCATAGGACCCAGATTCTATTCCCCAGGACCCATGTAAACCAGATGCACAAGGTGGCACATGCGTCTGGAATTCGTTTGCAGTGGCTGGAGGCCCTGGCACACCCATTCTCTCTGTCTCTCTGTGTCTATCTCTGTCTCCTAAATAAATGAAAATTGAAAATATTTAAAAGATACTTGGTCCTACCTCATTGGACAATTGAGAGGGGACTAGATAGTGAGGGCTCGGACCCAATTAACTGATTCATAATTTGATGACATGACTGAGAAGTGGAGCTTAGTTACAGCCCTTTGCCCCTCTCTGTTTCCTGACTACATGCCCAGAAACAAAGGAGCCAGCTGACCACATAGTGTAGCCTCTGGAACTGTGAGCCAAAATAAACCTTTCCTCCATTAAGCTGTCTTTAATCTTTGCCACACCAATGGAAAGTCAGCACACTTAACATCTAAGGATAAAAGCCAAGCTCTTTGCATCTTTCCCCTCCTTACACAGATGTCCCTCAGTGCAGTAAGTGACAGTTCTGAAAAGGCTGAACAAAGAGCAAAAGGACCAGTAAAGATAAGCAAAGTTCCTATCTACAGCCTAGCAGCTAGCTTTCATCTTAGGACTATGGGAAGAAAAAGGAGAAAAAGAGAAGAAAAAAAAATAACAGGGGCTGGAGAGATGGTTCAGTGCTTATAAAGACACTTGCTTGTAAAGCCTACTGGCCCAGGTTTGATTTCCCCAGGACCCACATAAAGCCAGAGGCAAAGTGGTGCAGAGAACTAAAGTTTCTTTGTAGCAGCAAGAGTCCCTGCACACCCATACTTTTTCATTTTTTCTTTCTTTTTCTCCTCTACTCTCTCACAAAAAGACCTTCTAAACCTATCATAGTACTTTCAAGTAATTTTAAAACTATATTTTTATTTATTTATTTATTTATTTGCAAGGAGGGAGAGAACAGACATGCCAGGACCTCTAGCCACTGCAAATGAACTCTAGATGCATGAGCTACTTTGTGCATCTGCTCTTATGTGGGTACTGGGGAATCGAACCCAGCAAGTAAACGCCTTAACCACTGAGCCATATTTCCAGCCCTCAAGTGGGTTTCACAAGTAAGTATACAGATCCCCCAAGTGGATTTACTGCCAATCTGGGAATACAGCTCTGCACTACACTCCTCAGTCATTCTCACAGATCTTTGAGGAAAAGTTTAGCAGGGTCATTTAAGTGGCTGCTTAAACTGAGATGACCAGAATTACTTCAATCTGCAGTTTTCAAAGCACAAAGGCAATCTGGAAGAAGAGATATGCAATCAAGAGACAGGAAGCAGAACTGCTGGAGGTTAGAACACAGAGTCCCAGCACAAGGCTGTTTATTTTTAATGGAAATTCCCATCTTACAGCTGCTTCAAAGGGACCAGTTGCTTTTAGACAGTCAAATGCTGTGGCTGTGCGTGGAAGAGGGATGGAGGGAGAGGGCTGGGTGGCAGTGACATTCCCTTCCCAGGCTGTAAATTCACAGACACTGCCCTCCAAGCCTTCATCTTTCCTTTGAGTGCAGTATAGTGCTTTCAACCATCACAAGGACTATCTTTCCTTGGGAGAGCCTTTTTTTGGTGATGTCATTGTCAAAAACCAGCAATTAGGAAAAAAAAAAAAGAAAGAGAGAGCTCTGGGTTGGGCATGCAAGTGCTTATGAGTCAGGAAAGGGGCTGAACAAGTGAGGAGCAGAGAGTTCAAAACACAGACAGACCCCAGGTAGTGGGCCCATGCGCAATGTCAGGTCCTTTCTCCCAAAGGCACAGCCATCACCCAGGGCCATGGATAAGTAACTGTACATGTTCCCAGCTAATAATCTGAAGTGCTAGGGAGCGGGGGCAGCCAGCTCCTTCTGTCCTCCAATATTGACATTCCCTCTGCTTTTCAAAATAAATGAAGTGAATCAAGATTCCACCCAACTCACAAAAGGTCAGAATCATGTCCCTGGGCAATGGCCACACATGCCTGTCATTCCAGCACTCAACAGTTGATGCAGGGAGGACAAGTTCAAGGCCTGCAAGGGGCACATGGTTAGGCCCTATCTGGAGAAAAAAAAAAAATAAGGACTGGGTTTATACCTCAAAGGTTAAGGGTTTACCTAACATTCACAAAACCAGTGGGTTCAATCCCAGTACTTGGGGGAGCGGGAGAAAAAAAAGAAAAAAAGAAAGAGGGTTGGAGAGATGGCTTAGCGGTTAAGCGCTTGCCTGTGAAGCCTAAGGACCCCGGTTCAAGGCTCGGTTCCCCAGGTCCCACATTAGCCAGATGCACAAGGGGGCGCACGCGTCTGGAGCTCATTTGCAGAGGCTGGAAGCCCTGGCGCGCTCATTCTCTCTCTCTCCCTCTATCTGTCTTTCTCTCTATGTCTGTCGCTCTCAAATAAAAAAATAATAATAAAAATAAAATTTTTTAAAAGAAAGAAAGAAAAGAAAAGAAAAATCATGTCCAAGGGTCACATGCCAACAACTGGCATCTTCTGGATAATTCACCTCCTACTCTTGGGGCTGGAGAGATGCGTCGGCGGTTAAGGTGCTTGCCCACCTCCTACTCTCAAATGCACGTGACCACTTACATGATGTTTTTTTTTTTTTTTTTTCCAAGGTAGGGTCTCACTCTAGCCCAGGCTGACCTGGAATTCACTCTGTAGTCTCAGGGTGGCCTCAAACTGATGGTGATCCTCCTACCTCTGCCTCCCAAAGAGTGCTGGGATTAACGCCCAGCTCAACTATTGCCATCTTTATCAGCAGCATCTGTGACTACTCACTAGAGAATCTCAAGACTGGACTGCTGACATTCCCCCATACAAGGGGGACGGGTCACCTGAGGCTCACCTGAGGTCTCAACTGCTCCCTGTGCCAGCTGTATGCAGTGATGCATGAGGTCTTGCAGTCTCAGAGGGGAGACAGAGTGAGGTGGGGATAGAGTTAGGGTGACTGGACCCCTGAAGGTGAAAAACTCAGGCTGACTTCTTATCTTTTGCCTAGTTCCCTAGAGACACAAACAATCAGGACCACCCCGCCCCCAGAAAGGTCTTTCATAGGATTTAAACACTGAAACATTGTGGTTGGTCAAGTTCATGTGCCAGAGCTAATCTCTTCCTGAGACAGCCCCTAGCCCTAACCAACCAGCTGCCCCTCTGGTTCACCTGCGCTGGAAGACAGCCCACATCCTAAGGTTATAAATACCTTTGTAAGGGGAAGGCAGGCTTTTGCTCTCTGATCTCTTGGGAACTTGCAGCTGTGGGTGAGTTTTGTCCTGGGCTGGGCTTGGGCCTGGGTCCCTAGCCCTCATTCTCCACAAGGGTTCTCTATCCCCGCCAGCTCCCCACATGGTAGGGGCTCCTTGAACTTTCTTCATTCTTTCCACGCTTTCCCCCCCCAGAACCATATCTGGTCACATGGACTCCTGGGCTCCACCCCACTTTACCTCCCAGCCTTCCCCTTTCCATACTCCTTTGTAAAATCTGAATAAAATGTGGTATTTTAAAAATCATTCTCTTGAATTTGGAATTGCCAATCCTTTGGCTAGTTTGCAGATATGAACTCAGGGCTTGGGGTTCCAGGAAACACCCCAGAAACCCAACTAACCCATTACAAGAGTATATAGAAGGTGGCAGATCAAGGGCCTGGGACCTCCACCAATGCAGCTATGGGGAGGTCTTTGCACCCGTGCTGGATGAGACTTCTAAATGCCATGGCTGCTTGACTGTCTCCACACTCCTGTAAGTAACCCCTCGCCCATGTTCTGTAAGGAAACCTAATAAACTCATGGATTGGCCAGGCTGAACTTTAGTGCAATCATCCTTCACTCTATTGTGGGTGCCTGGCCTGTAGGGAGGAAGAGTTTGTTGGCATCTCTCCAGAAAAGCTCACCCGCCACTGCTTTTGTGTCAGCATCTGCAGGAAGCCTGCACCCCAGGGTGCTCAAGGCTCTAATATAAAATGGTGTAGAATTAGCATACAAAGTGCACCCCATTTTCTCTTGGCATTTTCTCTGTCCAGGACTTGCCATACCAACGTCCATGCTCCTCCAAAGTTCCTGGGGGCTTGATTCAAGTCCCAAGTTCCCTGAGATCTTTAATTGCAGCTCTTGGAAGTTGGCCCTCCTCTCATGGCAAACATCAAATAGTCTACGGTGGTGGCCAGCCCTGCCCCCAACTCCACAGAGGCTATAGCCTGCAGGCTTCCGAGCACAGTCTTTGTCTTACAATCAAAGAACAGGGGATGTCTGGGGCCGCCCCTTCCCTTTGCTCTAGCCTTGAACAAAGACAGGATGCCGTGGACCTAGCAGCTAGTGTGCAGAGGAGAAAGACTTGAAGGGCCATAGGCTCAGGTGTTCAGGTGTGGCAGAGCCAGAGGCCAGGATGCAACCACAGGGGTTGCAGAAGCAGTGATTCCAACAAACCCTCTGGGTCCAGGATTCCCAGTATCTGCCTGAGGGGCTGGGATAAAAGTAGTCAGAACAATTCTTACCCCCAAAGACTAATGTTTTAAAGAGTTCCAAACTTTTTTCTTCTTAGGGGGAGACCCCCCCCCAGCCTCATTCTGTAGCCTAAGCTGGCCTTAAACTCAAGATCTTCCTGCCTTGGCCTCCTAAGTAGATTTTGGGCATGTGCCACACTCAGCTTGGTTTATTAATTCTTTGTAAATCCAAATGTCTTAATGTTTACATTTTTTATTTATTACAGGGGGGAGTAAAGGGGGAATGGGTACCCAGGGAAGGAGGAGGAGAGAGAGAATGGTGTGTCAGGTCAGGGCCTCTAGCCACTGTAAAACTCCAGATGCATGTGCCACTTGTGTTTATGTGGAGAATCGAACCTGGGTCCTTGGGGTTTGCAGGCAAGTGCTTTTTTAAAAAATACCAATGATAATAGTTCTACATGCTAAAACTTTACTTGCTTTTGTATTTAGAAGTACTATGGGGTCGCTGGGCATGGTGGTGCACACCTTTAATCCCAGCACTCAGGAGGCAGAGGTAGGTGGATCGCAGTGAGTTCAAGGGCATCCAGAGACTACATAGTGGATTCCAGGTCAGCCTGGGCTAGAGTGAGACCCTACCTCACTCCACCCCGCCACTACCACCAAAAAAAGTAAGTACTACTGGGTTAACAGTTAAGGCGTTTGCCTGCAAAGCCAAAGGACCCACCCAGGTTTGATGCCCCAGGACCCACATTAGCCAGATGCACAAGGTGGCACATGTATCTGGAGTTTGTTTGCAGTGGCTGAAGGCCCTGGTGCACCCATTCATAATCTCTTTATCCCCCTCTTTCTCTGTCAAATAAAAATTAAATTAAATTAAAAAGAAAAACAGTATCTTGCATGTGGCCCGGCTGTTTTTATGTTCTTAACACATAAGGGACTGACAGTGTAGCCTAGTGGTACACTGTGTGCTTAGCATACTTAAGGCCATGGGGTTTCCCCACCATAACTTCCCTCCCACACGGCAAAACAAAAGGCCTTTAATCCCAGCATTCACAAAATTGAGGCATGAGGATCAACTTGGAGTTTGAGGCCAGCCTGGGACTATAGAGTTCCAGGTTAGCCTGGGCTAGAGTGATATACTATCTCAAGAAAAAAAAAATGGAGGCAAAAAAAAGCATGTGGATGTGTGTAACTGCATTTGTCCTGAATCTGCCAGCTATAATGGAGGTATTACATTACATTTTTATTTATTCAATGCCTGCCCTTCCTTCTGACAAATACACACACACACACACACACACACACACACACACACACAGTTGCTCATGGTATCCATGGGGGGCTGGTTCTGAAACAGGAATTATTGGGTTCCTTGCCAATACACTAATATGCCAACACACCAGTAAATGTAGGGTACCACAGACTCTTCTGAATTTAAATAATTAAAATTCATAGACCAGAGGGTAAGGTTTAGAGAAACTTTATTAGATTGAGGAGGAAGTACAGAGAGCCCTTGCCATGTGGGAGGAAGGAGGGGGTAGAAAGCCCATGTGGGAGTAGAGGCGGGGGGGGGGGGATCTCCCCTCGTCTCAGTCTCAGCCCAAGGGAGGCTTACCAAAACCTGGAAGTTGAGAAGAGAGGAACTCCGCCCAGAGGCCTGGCCCACCTGATAAGGATCTACAGATAGCCTTACTGCGGTGGGCCTGACCTTCAGGCTCAGGTGAGCCTGACTGAGGGCTGATAGGTCTGGGCCAGGAGCTGGCTCAAGAAGAGGCCAGCCGTGAAGCCACATTTTTGGGGGGGGGGGGGGGCTGAGCTTAACCAACCACAATGCCAGAGAATCAGGTTTAAATTCTAGGAAAGGGGAACTTCCTCCCAGGAGGGGGTCAGGTTGTTATGGGAAAATAACAGATTTAGGAAACTCCTTTAGTCAAGAGATAAGGAGAAAGATCCTTCTCTGGTCTCTAGTAAGGTGGAGATTGCAAGGACACACTTAAGGACATTTCTGCTTTTTACATTCAGGGCCCAGTCACCCTAAGCTACCTAACAAGGCTACCTGACTCTGTCTCAGTCCCAAGACCCCCTGTGGATACCAAGGTCTGAGGATCCTCAAGTCCCTTTTATAATGTGGTGTAGTGTTTATACACAGCATATATATTTCTTCCCACATACTAAAATATTATTGGATCACCAATAATACCCTATACAATGTTAGTGGCATGCACACAATTGTTACACTACTGTTCAAGGACTAATGACAAAAAAGAAAAATATGTACATGTTCAATGCAAACATCTTTTTTTGTGCATGTATGTGTGTGTGACGGGGGAACGGGTGGAACTGAGAGGGAGTCAGGTAGCTTTGTTCACAGTCTCTCTGGCTCACCTAAGCAGGAAGGTAGGACCCACCACCGGAAGGTTGTGACTAGATGGGTGCAAGAGGACAAGCCTCTTTTTCTTGGCTGACCTAGCAGAGGGGAGAACCCCCTAACCCCTACCTTCTACATGGGCTCTTTATCCCCCCTGCCCTCCACATGGTAGGAGCTCTTTGCTCTTTATTTCCTGTTCTCTCCACGGTTTTTCCAGGCCCACCATGTGGGCTCTCAAGCCACGAGGGTGCATTCATTTTCCTTTCCTTGGTTCTGTACTTCCCTACATAAATATAACTTAATAATAATAATTATCCTTCTCAGTTTGGTTTACCCAATCTTTGGCTAAATGCAAATGCAAATCCAGGGTTTGGAGTTCAAAGACTTTCCCGAGCCCCTAACACCCTGCTTCATCATAACCTGTGATGTAGGTAAACAAAAGTAACCAGGGCTCTGATGCTTGCAGTGTGCCTAGCACAATGTGTGATGTAGGGTGTAAGCATGGCCATGCCATGCATGAATGATTCATGAAGATGTAAACAGACATACAGCTGCACTATGGACAAGACCAGATGATGTCACAGCATGCCAGCATCTGAAGTGGGGGAGGGGAAAGAGACATAAATAGACACGCCCATGCCCATGGCTGCCACTGGTCACACCCTTATCATGGATGAACAGACCACCCAAATGAGGGATAAATGCAGCCTCTTGAAGCCATAGGAAAGGGACCTAAGCTTTGATCTTGGACTTCCTGACAGTGGCTGACTATTAAGAGAGGTATGGGGCTGGAGAAGTGTTCTAGTGGTTAAGGCATCTGCCTGTAAAGCCAAAGGACCCAGGTTCAATTCCCCCAGGTCCCAGATGCACAAGGTGGCACATGTATCTGGAGGCCCTGGTGCACCCATTCCCCCCATCTCTTTCTTTCTCTTCTCTCTCTCTCTCTCTCTCTCTGCCTATTTCTCGCTCTAAAATAAATATTTTTTTTATTTTAAAAAATCATCTACTCATCTGATCACTATGACTTCGTAGTCCAAGAACCAGACTTGGGACGCTGGTGAGACTGCCTTGGCAGCTCTCCTAATCCAACTCTGAACTCTTGGACTGGGCGGAGTGGACATGTGTGTGGCCACTCCAATTGAGTGAAGAGGTAGGACAGTATAGCCCCCCTCCCCCAAGGCCCAGCTAAGGCCGAAACACACGGGAGAGCACCACGGGAGGTGGCGAACTTAGAATGTCATTAGTATAGTTGTCAGGTGTGAAGTGCTAAATAAATTGATTGATAAGGCATATCAACTCCTGCCTAGGAACTGCTCTCCGGTTCCAAGTCCTGTTCTCTGTGCTTGTAGGGCTATGCATGAAGAGCAGAGGATAACATCAGGTGTCCTTCACATACAGTCTACCCGTTTTCATTTGGCTTGGTTTTTGTTTGTTTTGAGGTAGGTCTAGCCCAGGTTAGCCTGGAATTCATTCTATAACCCAAACTGGCATGGAACTCACAGTGATTCTCCTACCTCAGCTTCCCGTGTGCTGGGGTTAAAGGTGTTAACCACCAGGCCTACCTACAATTCACCTTTTTTTTTTTTTTTTTTTTAAGGCAGGGTTTCACACTGAGCTGGAGCTCATCTATTAGGCTAGATTGGCTGGCCAGAGAGACCCAGGGATCTGTTGTCTCCGGCTCTCCAGAACTGGAATTGCAAGAATGTGCTATATCACACATGGGTTCTAGGTCTCAACTCAGGTCCCCGTGTTTGCAAAACAAGCACTTTACTGATTAAGCTATCTCCATAGCCCAAATTTCCCCACAAACATCTGTAATCCATGGTTGGTTGCATCTATGACTGGAACCAGTGGATACAGAGGGCTAATAATAATAAACTTTTTTAAAAAATGTGTCATGGAGATGGGGAGTGTATTTACAAATTTTAAATACATTAAGGGCAATGAGAGGGCTTGGGGTCAGTGGTTAAAGATGCTTGCCTGCTTGCTTGCCTGGCAGCCTGGGTTCAGTTCCCCAGCACCCGTGTAAACCAGCTGCAACAAGTAGCACTGGCAAGAGATCCTGGCGTGCATGCACACTCACACACACGACAACAAAACCCAGATACCTTTTGCCGACTTGCTCCAGCAGCCACCTTTCCTAAAGTCTTAGGCCCCAAATTCATTCAGTTTGAGGGATAAGAAAACATACTTAAGTATTCAAAATAACTCAAAATAAAATGACTTTAATTATTCTGATACAGTAGTTCCTCAGCCTGACCAACTTGAAATTTTTCAGTTGTGCTCTGGAGGTAGAGGCAACCTTCCACCAGAACAGCAGAATTTTATTTAGTAGCCCATCTCAACTTCCTCACATGTTACAACTTGAGTTATTCATCAGCCAACTTTTTTATAAAGTTTTTATTTGTGTGAGACAGACAGACAGAAAATGGGCGCACCAGGGCCTCCAGCCACTGCAAATGAACTCCAGACTCATGTGCCACCTTGTGCATCAGGCTAACATGGGTCCTGGGGAATTGAACCTGGGTCCTCTGGCTTTGCAGGCAAATGCCTTACCCGCTAAGCCATCCCTCCAGCCCTTATCAGCCCACTTTTAACACTACTTGGTTTACAATGGGCATGAGTTTGCAGAGCAAGGCAAAGAGATGATGTGACTCTGCCCACTTCCACCCTACCCCCACACACACTTAGGTAGGAAGAAAACCACCCTTCATGCTGGGCCTAAAACTTGGCGCAGCAACACTACAGCCTCAAAGCTATCTTTGGTTCTTTTTCTTTTTTCTTTTTCTTTTTATTTTGTCAAATCTTGCAACAGCCTTATCTTCTGTGTCCTGTACTATTCTCATTAAGTCCTTCTAGGGACACATTTTTATGCAAAACTATATATTTATCTGTTAAGATACAGAAATATTTGGGACAATTTATCACTGTGTTCAAAAAAGGAGATACATCAGGTTCTTTCCATGACAAACTATAAGAAATTTTTTTTTAAAAAAAAATACTATTTATTTAAATAATTTTTTAAGGCTCTTACTATATTCACAGGTTCTAGGGATTAGGACCTGGTATCTTTGGAAGCCATTGTTTGACCCATCATCATGCATGTAGTTTCCTATTGTTATGCGGATTTCTTTTTATTTATTTTTTATTATGTCCAAAATTTGTTACCCATTTTACCATTGATGGACATGCCAGGACCTCTAGCCACTGCAAACGAACTCCAGACCCCTGCACCACCTTGTGCATCTGGCTATGTGGGTACTTGGTAATGGAACCTGGGTCCTTAGGCTTCATAGGCAAGTGCCGTAATGACTAAGCCATCTCTCCAGCCCAGAAAATTCTGCCCCCTCTGCTTGCAAATAAATAAAAATATTAGAAATTTCATTTATTTGAGCCAGGTGTGGTGGACACACCTTTAGTCCCAGCACTCAAGAGGCAGAGGTAGGAGGATCGCCATGAGTTGGAGGCCAGACTGAGACTACATAGTGAATTCCAGGTCAGCCTGACCTACAGTGAAACCCTACCTCAAAAAAAATTTTTTTTTCATTTATTTATGTGTGAGTGTGCATGGGCATGCCAGGGTCTCTTATCACTGCAAATGAATTGCAGATGCAAGTACCACTTTTGTTCTGGCTTTACATGGATGCTGGGGAATTAAACCCAGACCAGCAGGCTCTACAAGCAAGCACCTTTAACCACAGAGCCATCTCCTCCTCCCCTATATGAAAATGTCTTAGCTGAGTGTGGTGGCTCCTACCAGTAGTCTTAGCTACTAAAGAGTCTGAGACGAGAAGATTGTGAGATCAAGGCCAGTCTGGGGTACATAACAAGACACTGTCTTGAGGGAAGAGAAGAAAACAGAGAGATTATAATAATTTCCTTCTCAACTCTGCAGGAAAGCAAGCCAAGGGTGACAAAGATAAGTGACTTTCTGGGACAGCTACAATGGGCATGTGATATTCCCACAAGAACAGCAGAGCAAGAATGGTATATGGATTTCAAAGGGGAGGAAATACTGGGTTAGCAACAAGCTCTGGCCAGGAGGAAGTCACTATCTCCCATCTGGGCACAAGTTGCAGAGTATGTGGCACCAGGGTGGGACTGGACGTGGGCTGGAGTCCCCTCCTGCCTCCACACAACCATCCCCTCTACAGAAGATACCAAAGCAGAAGCATGGGCAAAAGCTGGACTGAACCCAAGGTTCTTCTGAGCTGAAAATGACCGGTGGGAATGTCCCTTTTGCTTTTCAGATGGAACTGGTCTTACAGCAGATTTATTTCATAAAGGAACCTGTGGCAGTGTCTCTAGTTAATTACTCCTACGCAAAAAGGAATTCGTTCTGAAATAACAAGTTTGCAACAGAGGTCTCGGGGAAGCTGCCAGGGTGAAAAAATGAAAATGCTAATTCCTCTTGGCAGGCAAACACCTCCATCACTGAGTGTTTTCATACCTGGCCTGGTAGGCAACTCTTCATAGTCTATCCATCTCTACTTTCTCCTATGCTAAAGCCTGTGTTATTCATCAGCCAGCCTGTAACTGAGTTAAGAGTGCCGAGTTGCTGAGTCAAGCAGGGATGAACACCCCCTCCCCCATGCTTATGGGTCAGCATTCAGGAGGCTGAAGCAGGAAGACTGTGAGTCAGAGACTAGCCCAAAGGACAAAACAAGCTGGGGCTAGTCTGGATCACATATCCAGACTCTGACTTCCCAAAACAAAACAAAAAACTCTTAGATCGTATGCCACTGAATGAAGAATCAGGTAAATTTATGCTTTCTCCAAATATATAAGAACCCATTAGACATATTAGGAGTCAACTCGTGGCCCTTTCTGAGCCTCAGTTTCTCTAGCCATAAAATCATCACCTCAATCTAGGATATTTTCTTTCTTTCTTTTTGAGGTAGGGTCTCACTGTAGCTCCAAGCTGACCTGGAATGCACTATGTAGTCTCAGGCTGGCCTTGAACTCACAACGATCCTCCTACCTCTGCCTCCCAAGTGCTGGATTTTTTTTTTATTTACTTATTTGAGAGCAACAGACAGAGAGAGAAAGAGGCAGAGAGAGAGAGGAGAGTGGGTGCACCAGGGCTTCCAGCCACTGCAAACGAACTCCAGACGTGTGCGCCCCCTTGTGCATCTGGCTAACGTGGGTCCTGGGGAATCGAGCCTTGAACCGGGGTCCTTAGGCTTCACAGGCAAGCGCTTAACCGCTAAGCCATCTCTCCAGCCTGAATTTTTTTTTTTTTTGAGGCCGGGTCTCACTCTAGCACAGGCTGGCCAAAAACTCACAGTGATCCTCCCACCTCCTGAGTGCTGGGATTAAAGGTGTGAGCTGCTATGCCCAGCTTAAGCTAGACTATTTTCAAGATTTCTTTTAAAGTTTTAGAACTACACTTATCACCTTTACTGTGGGTCAAATCTAACAGCCTTTTTAAAATTGCAATTCGTGCAAATTCTTTTTTACACTAATAGGGTGTGTCAGGTGATGAGGAGGACCCCTAGGTATAACAAAAGAGAAAGCCGCCTGTGCAGCCAGCCTAGATCAGGCCCTCATAGTGATGACAGGAAGAATGAAGTCTCACTATTGCACCCCTGAACTTTCAGCAGCTATGATTACCTGCACAAGACTGGGCCTGTCAGCATACTAACATCGTGGGGAGGGGGCAGCCCGTGAGGGCACGCCCCTCCCCGAAGATTTACAGGCAGTCATCAGTTGCTGAGGGAGAGAGGAAAATGTCTTCGTCAGTGGTGTAACCACTGGTAATTTGCCCTTGGTCCTGTAAATAACCCCTCCTCCATGCTGTAAGCAACCCTAATTACACTCACTGGGATACGCACCCACCCACCGCCACTACCACCAGACACAAAAGTAAAAGGGGTGCTATTTGGGGGGAGAAGGGATTAGAAGTGGGAGACACAAGAGAGGGTAGTGGGGGAGTGAATATGATCAGAGTACATTACATACATATATAAAAATTACATAATGAAACTTATTATGTATAATATATGCTAATATGGAAAAAATGAAGCCTCATACATTTTTTTAAAAAGTCAGTAATGAGGGCTGGAGAGATGGCTTAGTAGTTAAGCGCTTGCCTGTGAAGCCTAAGGACCCCGGTTCGAGGCTCCATTCCCCAGGACCCACGTTAGCCAGATGCACAAGGGGGCGCATGCGTCTGGAGTTCGTTTGCAGTGGCTGGAGGCCCTGGCGCGCCCATTCTCTCTCTCTTCTCTCCCTATCTGCCTCTTTCTCTCTCTGTTGCTCTCAAATAAATAAAAAAAAATAAAAAAATAAAAAATTTTCTAAAAAAAAGTCAGTAATGAGCTAAACAGCTCTCAGCTGGAAAATTATCACAGATTTTTGGGAATCAAAAGTGTTAAGCCACCGGGAGTGGCGGCATACACCTTTAATCCCAGCATTTAAGAGGCAGGGCTAGGAAGATTGCCTTGAGTTTGAGACCAACCTGAGACTACATAGCAAATTCCAGGTCAACCTGGGCTAGAGCGAAACCCTACCTCAAGGAAAAAAAAAAAAAACGTGTTGGGCTGGAGAGATGGCTTAGCAGTTAAGGCATTTGCCCTCAAAGCCAAAGGACCCTAATTCAACTCTCCAGGACCCACATAAACCAGATGCACAATGGAGCACACACATCTGGAGTTCGTTTGCAGTGGCAGGAGGCCCTGGCGCACCCATTTTCATTATCTCTCTCTCTCCTCTCATACTTGGACAGGAAGTGTTTCATTCACTGAGACATCTCCCCAGCCCTGATCCATTTATTTTAAGGGAGTGCTGAGGCTCAAACCCAGGGTTTGGCTGATGCTAGGCAAGACAAAGCAGGAGGATCCATCACTACAGGATCCCTCTTCAAAGCAGAGCACAGAAAACAAAATAGTTGGGTGGCGGGATGGCTTAGCAATTAAGGCACTTGCCTGCAAAGCCAAAGGACTCAGGTTTGATTCCCCAAGACCCACATAAGCCAGATGCACAAATTGGCACATACTTCTGGAGATCTTTTGCAGCAGCTGAAGGCCCTGGTGCACCCATTCTCTCTCACTCTCAAATAAATAAATAAGAATTTAAAAACAGAAAACCAGTTCGTTAAATGTTCCTTTTACAGGATTTAGCTGAAAGTGTTGCTCGGAGGCAGCCTGGAGTATTTTTTCAGAAAATCTTCATAAACCTTATTTCATTTCATGGCTGCTAACCTGCTGCAAAGTGAATTGCTCAGCCAGTTACTTACTAGTCATGCCTTGTATTTCAAAACAGCTTCACAAGAGACTGCTTTTAATGGCCATGCCCTTTCTATTGGACCATAACCTTTTTTGGGGGGCGGGGAGTTGCTGGCATTGGAACCCAGGACCTAACACATACTAAGCATGTGCTCTACCACTGAGCTAATGAGCTAACATCCCCCACTCCATCCCCCAGACCATAATTTTTAAAATTTATTTATTTAGTTTTGACAGAGAAAGAGGGAGGGGGGAGGGAAGGAGAGAATGGGCACACCAGGGCCTCCAGCCACTGCAAACGAACTCCAGATTCATGTGCCCCCTTGTGCATCTGGCTAACATGGGTCATGGGGAATCAAACCTGTGTCCTTTGGCTTTGCAGGCAAACGCCTTAACCGCTAAGCCATCCATCCAGCCCCAGACCATAATTCTTGAAAGGAGCAGAATGAGATGATGACAGAGGCTTTTCTCCCAATACAGTAAACTCCTGTTAATTCAAAACTAGAAGCTGAAGGGATACCACAGACTTCAGTCACCCGGGGCACATCTGCTGCTCTTAAGTTAAATGCTAGTCTAAATGGTTGATCATTGATTAACAGAACTTTATGACCTAAGAAGGTTTGGAACTTTTTATTTGTACAAAAGAAAGACAGAAGTGGGTGTCACAAGGCAGAAGCTAAAAGAACACAATGTATTCAAAAGGGAAGGTGCAGCATTTTGGCAGAGTACACACTGTAACTCGCTAGGCACCTATCCACGTGCTCCTGGCAAGCACTACCAGCACACAGATATACTCCATGGAAATAGACGGCAGGACTAGCCAAGGCACCCAGACTTCTCAGTCGCCAGCCCCGACTGTTCTTGTCTAAATTCCAGCTGCTGCCAGGCATGGTGGTGCATGCCTTTAATCCCAGCACTGGGGAGGCAGAGGTAGGAGAATCGTGGCCGTGAGTTCAAGGCTACCCCTGAGACGTCATAGTGAATTCCAGGTCAGCCTGGGCTAGAGCAAGACTCTACCTTGAAAAAAACATAAAAACAAATTAATTCCAGCTTCCCACATGGCTAACTACCTTTTTCAGATTTGACTGATTTGATATTGAAAGTGCTAACTAAAGACACCCCAGGAGACTGCTTTTCAAAAGGAAGGTAGAATCTATTCCAATCATATATCCCACAGCACAGTCTCAGGAGGTTGCAGAGCGTGAAGAAACAAAACCCAGCAAACCAGGATTTGAAATCCCTGCCTCCCTTGCTCTGCCCTTCTCCTCTCGCTCTTAATCACTCTCTTACCTGACATACCCAGTGCAGAAGCCAGCTGAGTAGGATGCCACAGTCCCAAAGAAGCTCATTAACACGCTGCCACCCTCTTTCTTCCCTCCCCACTCAAAGACCAAACTCTAGGAGCTGGGGACACAAAAGACTGGCCCTAGGCACATCCGCAGGTGAACAGTATAGAATACGAATGATAAATAAGAAAGAAAGAAGCCATGGGTAATGCACAATCTAGATGACAATGACACTCCAGGGAATCATGTGGCCTGTGTCCAAGTCAATATCCCCATGTGATGCTGTGCTTACAAGGAGGGGAACTAGGGGCTGAATCCACATCTCCTCTTCCTATCTTCACTACTACTTAGAATCTATCATCTCAAAATAGAATTTAATTGAAGAACAAGAAAGGGCTGCCAAACAGAATGCTCCACTAGGGAGGTAGACTAACTCTAATGGTTGTGATGGGAGACTTACCACCAACTAAATTATCTCTTTTGTAAGGAAATGGAGTATCTTAGGGAAGGGAGGGCAAAAGCCAAATATCAGCCCACACTGGCCTACTCTTGGGGATGGAACCTAGGGCCTTTTGTTAGGTAAAGGGCTCAACCAGTAAGCCACCTTGACCCCTGCACCCAGACCTCACTGTCTGCCCTTAAGGAGATAATGAGCTCTTGTAGAATCTTCCAGAAGCAGACTGTCAATTTTTATCATAACCATTCTTTTCTTTAAGATTAGAGAATGTGGTATCTCCAATCTAATATCCCCTATAAATTCATGTGTTTTAAATGCTTGGTCCCCAGCTAGTGTCAACTGGAGAGATGGAGCTGGAAGTGTTATAGTCAGCTTGCTGGAAGTGTTATAGTCAGCTCCCCCTTGCTAAAACCCAGCTCACTCTCTTGCTGCTATTTGTCACTTGCTGTGGCAAGAAGTGATGTCCAGCCTCTGTTCATGCCATGTTTTCCCCTGCCATCAAGAAGCTTCCCAGCCGGGCATGGTGGCACACACCTTTAATCCAAACACTAAGGAGGCAGAAGTAGGAGGATTGCTATGAGTTCGAAGCCACCCTGAGACTCCATAGTGAACGCCAGGTCAGCCTGGGCTAGAGTGAGACCTACCTGACACAAGTGCATAAAGTCACACATGCACACAGGTGGCACATGTGTCTGGAGTTCTATTGCAGTGGCTGGAAGCTCTTGTGCACTAATTCTCTTTCTCTCTCATAAGAAACAGTAAAAACAGTGTTTGCCTAGAATGGCTGTAAACAAAGAGGTGCTGCTTTTGATATGTTCTAGGACACTTTGCTTGGTCACTGACACCTTACATTACGTTCTTTTTTTTTTGTTGTTGTTCATTTTTTTTTATTTATTTATTTGAGAGCGACAGACACAGAGAGAAAGACAGATGGAGGGAGAGAGAGAGAATGGGCGCGCCAGGGCTTCCAGCCACTGTAAACGAACTCCAGACGCATGCGCCCCCTTGTGCATCTGGCTAACGTGGGACCTGGGGAACCGAGCCTCGAACCGGGGTCCTTAGGCTTCACAGGCAAGCGCTTAACCGCTAAGCCATCTCTCCAGCCCACGTTCTTTTTTTGTTGTTGTTGTTTTTGCTTTTATTTTTCCAGGTAGGGTTTCACTCTAGTCCAGGCTGACCTGGAATTCACTACGTAGTCTCAGGGTGGCCTTGAACTCACACAGATCCACCTTCCTCTGCCTCCCAAGCAGGGATTAAAGGCATGCAGCACATGCCCAGCCCAAGCACTGTTTTTAAATCAGTACTACTGAAAGCATCTGGGTTGGGCTGGGGGTATAGCCTGGTAGTAAAAACATGCTTGGTACATACTGCAGAGTTAGCAAACAGGTGGGCAACAGTCATTGAATGAACCAGATGTCTTAGCGAGATATGGAAGCTTACGTTGTCTTCTCACTGGAGTTTCCACCCCAAAGCAAGTTACTTGGAAGGGATACAAGAACTAGAGGGGAGACTGAGCAGTACAGAGATGGCCAAAGGTGCTTGGCCCATAGGCAATGGAGACACATTCTAAGGGATGGCTAAAACTGACTGCCATCATCCCAGACCTGTCAACTCTGACCCTTCAGCTCTGGCACCCAAAACATCCAGCCATGCTCATCCAGCTCATGAAGTGCCCCAAGGAAACCAGCAGCCCCAGAGGAAGCCACCAAATCTGTGCCATGAGAGAGGGAAGCTTCTGAAATCACCCCATAAAAAGGCTGCAAGACCAAGAAAACATGGCTTGAAGATGATGAGTACCTGCTGTCTACTCTCACAGTATCTGAGTTTAGGGACAGCAAGCACACAAATGCATCCAGCTTGCAGTCCCCAACGGAAGCCATCTTACGCTGGGTCATAGCACAGACCCACAGAGCGCGACGTGGAGGGAGGGCTACGCATCTCCTCTACTCTAGACTGCGAGACAAGGGCAGGTCCAGCTATACCTCTGAGTTCTGGCAGATAGAAACAGCGTTTCCTGGCAGGGACAGGGACGACCACCAGAGTGGAAGCTTAATTGCTTTAACACTTTAGGTAAGTCAAGAAGGATGAATAGAAAGAATGTGTGTGTCCCTGAAGTAACAATAAAAAAACATCATTCACCAAATGCCTCACATTGCAAGACACCAGCTGTCTCAGCATACATTATTACTAACACCCAAGTCACAGACTAAATGGTCCCATCTTGTAATGAAACAGATCAGAAGCTATTAAAAAAAAGAAGAAAAGAAAAGAAAAGAAAAGAAAAGAAAAGAAAAGAAAAGAAAAGAAAAGAAAAGAAAAGGTCAGCCAGGCCTGACCTGGTGGCACAGGCCTGTAATCCCAGGAAGAGGCAGTAGGATTACAAATTCAAGGTCACTCTAAGCAACCTGGTGAGCCCCATCTCAAAATATAAAAATACAAATGTGCTGGCGCACTCCTTTAATCCCAGCACTCGGGAGGCAGAGGTAGGAGGACTGAGGAGAGTTCGAGGCTACCCTGAGACTCCATAGTGAATTCCAGGTCAGCCTGGACTACAATGAGACCCTACCTTGGGGGAAAAAAAAAAAAAAAAAAGACAGCTTGGGATACAGCTCACAGCTCAGCACAGAGCATTTGACTAGCAAGCACAAACCATAGGTGCAACCCACAGTAGTACAAAAGAAGGGCAGCAGACAGATTACTGGGCTCAGAGACATGATGTAATTCACTCAAGGTTACACAGCTAATTAGCGGTACAGCATAAATGCCTATATTATAGAAACCTTACTGCTGGGTGTGGTGGCACATGCCTTTAATCCCAGCATTTAGTCTGAGGTCAAGGCCAGCCTGGGGCTACAGAATGAATTCCAGGTCAACCAGAGATAGAGTGAGACCCTACCTCAAAAAACAAAACAACAAAAACCTATTTTCTCTCCTGATAGCCCAGTGGCCGAAGGAATTTTATTTGTCTATCTGAGCTGTACTGGGGACTCTCCACCACTAAGCTTTATCCTCACTCCCACAAAGGGATTTTCCTGTCCTAGATATTTAGCATTTAAATACTTAGGCATTTAAAACAAGCTTCTCAATAGATAGCAGACTCTACTTCAGTGACAAATATACCCACAAGAGATATACAAATCTCAGCTGCTTCTGGACCTAGCCATGCACTGGTGAAGCTACAGTAGTGGATTTGTAGATGTTTGCCCCAAGTTCCTCCTTTACAACACACAGTACTTCCCATGACACACTGGTGTCTATTAACTCCCTCTAATATATAGTCTTTAGGCTGCTGGTATACAGTTCACAGATACTAAATGCCCCTGTGGTGGTTTGATTCAGGTGGCCCCATAAACTTAGGTGTCTGAATGCTAGGTTCCCAGCTGATGGAGATTTGGGAATTAATGCCTGCTGGAGGCGGTGTATTGTTGGGGGCAGGCTTATGGGTATTATAGCCAGTGTCCCCTTGCCAGTGTTTGCCACACTCTCCTGTTGCTGTGGTCCACCTTATGTTGTCTCCTCTGCTCACGCCATCATTTTCCCCTGCCAACATGGATCTTACCCTGGAGTCTGTGTAAGCCAAAATAAATCCTTTTTTCCCCCCACAAGCTGCTCTTGGGTGGGTGATTTCTGCCACCAATGCAAACTTGACTGCAACAACCCCTTTTCGACACCTTTCTTAGGTGTTACAAGTGAGGAGAAAAGCAGCTATAGATGCAAAGCATTAAAAAGACAATAATAGTCAAAGGATTGATAATTTCATCAGGGACATGAGTTTATGAAATGAAAGAAGTCCTTGGAAAAGAATAAGCCAGGGCTGAGGAGATGGTCCAGTGGGTAAATGTACGTGTACAGGGTCAGGTGTGGTGGCGCACGCCTTTAATCCCAGCATTCCGGAGGCAGAGGGAGGAGGATCACAGCGAGTTCGAGGCCATCCTGAGACTACACAGTGAATTCCAGGTCAGCCTGGACTAGAGTGAGACCCTACCTCAAAAAGCCAAAAAAATATAAATAAGTTGTCCTCTGGCCTCCACACTTACAAAACATTTTTTAAAAAACTATGTATGGGGCTGGAGAGATGGCTTAGCGGTTAAGCGCTTGCCTGTGAAGCCTAAGGATCCCGGTTCGAGGCTCGGTTTCCCAGGTCCCACATTAGCCAGATGCACAAGGGGGCGCACGCGTCTGGAGTTCGTTTGCAGAGGCTGGAAGCCCTGGCACGCCCATTCTCTCTCTCTCCCTCTATCTGTCTTTCTCTCAGTGTCTGTTGCTCTCAAATAAATTAAAAAAAAAAACTATGTATGTATGTATGTATATATATTTAAAATCCAGCCCTGTAAACACCCAAGTGCCTGGGAATGAGGTGTAGTATACCATACAGCAGCGTACTTATCAACATCAGCATGCAAGCTCCAAAATCGCTAGCAAGGACAGCGGTACTAACTACAATAAATGTCCAGTGTCACTAATACCTTAAGGCAGGCCCATGACATATTAAAAACAGCAGCGTATTTTGTTCAACTGAATGCTTGGCCAGTTACTCTTGTGGTAACACTTTTCCTTAGGTATTCCCATAAGCCATCTTTCTTCCTTTTGCTGGATTTCAACATAGTCACCTCTAGAATACTGTGTGTCTCTTGTGCTCATACGTGTGAAAATATGTCAGAGGCAGGTTGGTATTTCCCACCCATCATATCTGAATTTCACATATTCTGATGATGGCAATAACAACAAAGTTCAACAGTGTTTGGTGCAGGGTGGAATCCAGCACAGCAGGCCGGGCCGTTAGCAGTCCCAAGCAAATGCCCATCCCAAGCATTCCTTTTGTAATAAAAACAAACCTCAGTGAAGTGTGAATGCTTGGTACCTAGTCAGTAGCACTGTTTAGGAAGGCTGTGGAACCTTTAGGGATGCAACCTTGCTGGAGGAGGTAGGTCACTGGGGGCAGACCTTGGCATTTTGTAGCCAGCTCTACTTCCTATTTGGCCTCTGCTTTGTGACTGTGGATGACGTGTGGCCAGCTGGGCTTCAAGCTCCCGCCACGATGCCTTCTCTACGCTCATGAAATGTATCCCCTCAGCACTGCAGGCCTAAGTGAACCCTTTCCTTTCTTAAGCTCATTCCTGTTGGGTATGCATTCACAGCAACCATGACATAACTGAAGCCAGGAGTGATGGCACACGCCTTTAATCCCAGCACTAAGGAGGCAGAGGTAGGAAGATCACCTTGAAACTACTCAGCAAATTCCAGGTCATCCTGGGCAAGAGTAAAACCCTATCTCGAAAAACAAACAAACAAACAAACAAAAAAAGTAAGTAACTGATATAAATCTAATCACGAAAGGGCCAGCAGACCACTACCTGGGGCAATTTCAAGATCTCATTCCTTTTCACAGGGGATGATGTTATAAGCCTACTTTGCTAGGCTGATTCTACAGATTGGTCTTGTTTCATGGCTACTGAGTACAAGCACACAAGTACAAAATACTATAAATGGCCAACTGCCTTAAGAACCCAAAATGACAAAACCTAGCAGATTAAATACAACATTCTAGTGGTAGGATTGCCCTTTTAACAGTGAGAAGTTAACATGACTAGGAGTCCAGATTCCCTCCTTCCTCAATCCTTTATAATCATCAACGGTGCCAGACCTGCAATGCAGGGAGACCCAGATGCAGCTAATGTGAAACCCAACACTCCGTTGGAACAGTCTGAAAGTGGCTGAGGACAAACAATGAATTTTCTGGAAGCTGGATACCAACTACACAGCTACCAAACATTAAGGCAAAACAGATGTCAAATCTGTGTTTAAAGCATGTAATCTCAGGAGGATAAAAAAGGGACTACAGGAAGGTCAAGGAAAACACAAACTTTCCAAAATAGAAACCAAAGTGACAAAAAAACCTTTAGGACCTGCATATGGTGGCACACACCTGTAACCCTAACACTTGGGAGGCAGAGGCAGGAGTTAGAGGCCAACCTGACCCATATAAGAGGGTCTAGGCCAATCTGGGCTACGTAGCAAGACTATCAAAAAAGGAAAACAAGCAAACACACAAAGACAACCCTTGGTGCTGGAGAGATGGTTTAGTGAGTGGTTAAGGTGCTTGCCTGCAAAGCCAAAGTACACAGGTTTGATTCCCCAGGATCCACATAAGCCAGATACACAAGGTGGCGCATGTGTCTGGAGTTTGTTTGCAATAACCGGAGGCCCTGGTACATCCAATCTCTCTCTCTCTCTCTCTCTCTCAAATAAATAATATGTATATATGACAGAGAGAGAGAATGGGTGTGCCAGGGCCTTCAAGCACTGCAGTCAAACTCCAGAGGTGTATGCCACCTTGTGCACATGTGCAATCTTGTGTGCTTGCATCACCTTGTGCATCTGGCTTATGTGGGACCTGGAGAGTTGAAAAAAAATATATTTTAAAAAGATAACCCTGGGGCTGGAGAGATGGCTTAGCGGTTAAGCGCTGGCCTGTGAAGCCTAAGGACCCCGGTTCGAGGCTCGGTTCCCCAGGTCCCACGTTAGCCAGATGCACAAAGGGGCGCACGCGTCTGGAGTTCGTTTGCAGAGGCTGGAAGCCCTGGCGCGCCCATTCTCTCCCTCTATCTGTCTTTCTCTCTGTTCTGTCACTCTCAAATAAATAAAAATAAATAAATAAAATAAAAAAAAATAAAAAAGATAACCCTGGGCTGGAGAGATGGCTTAGAGTTTAAGGCATTTACCTGTGAAGCCAAAGGACCCATGTTCAATTCCCCAGGACCCATGAAAGCCAGATGCACAAGGTGGCACATGCATTTGGAGTTTGTTTATAGAGGCTAAAGGCCCTGGTGTGCCCATTCTCTCTCTCTCTCTGTACCTCCCTCTTTCTCTGTCTCTCTCTGAAATAAAGTTAATAAATTTAACAACAACAAAAGGCAACCCTTAAGAAACAGTTCACTGGGGCTGGAGAGATGGCTTAGCGGTTAAGGCACTTGCCTGCAAAGCCTAAGGAACCAGATTCAATTCCCCAGTACTCACGTAAACCAGATGCACAAGGTAGCACATGCATCTGGAGTTCGTTTGCAGTGGCTAGAGGCCTTGTCACACCCATTCTCTATCTTCCTCTTTTTCTCTCTCTCAAACAGTTCACCAATAAGCAGGGGACCCTCCAAACTATGAAATCAACGAGCCAGACAATAAGCATACACTTGTGTAATAGTGGCACACAGCCTTTTTGAGTCATCAACTATTCTCCAGCTGGATACAAGGCCTGCTCAGTGGGAGAGAATTCATACCTGGTGCTGGGAACTGAGTCAGAATCCCATAGACAGGAAACTCAATGGACTCCAGAGAAGTCCTTTGCTGCTCTCTGGAGAACAGTGGGCACGTACACTGAAGTTTCTCATATAACTGTACAAATCTCCTTTAATCCAAGCTGCTCTCACTCTTGGTTGGAGAACATGTTTTATTTTACAGATGGCAGAGAAAAACAGAAATAACTAAGATCCATCAGTGTGTCAAGAAAAAAAAACAGCCAACTACCTACCACAAGCTGTGCTATCTTTACCACAGCTGCCAGGACCCCTGAGAAATTGCAGAGGAAGGGGTTCTCACTGCTGGCCTCACTACCAGCTCCAGGGCAATGGTGACAGACACTGCTCAATCAAACCCATCAAAGCAGAAACCCAGAGGCTTCAAAGAATCCAATACTAAATGAGACTGATGGCAGGTCTCCCATGGCTCAGGGACCATTGTGGAAGAGGAGTTGGGAAAGATTTTAAGAACCACAGAGTGGGTAGGAATACCCTGGGGCACAGTCCCGACACACAGGGAGGCCTTTATGATCCCACAGTGAATACTAATAACCCCACTGAGGAGGGCTCTCCGGGAAATGGGAGCAGGGGCAAGAGAATAAGAGTACAACCTTTTATTAAAAAATAAATTAAGGGGCTGGAGCAATGGCTTAGTGGTTGAGGTGCTTGCCTGCAAAGCCAAAGGACCCAGGTTCAATTCCCCAGGACCCACATAAGCCAGATGCACAAGGTGGCGCATGCATCTGGAGTTTGCAAGGGCTGGAGGCCCTAGTGTGCCCATTCTCTCCTCTCCTCTCCTTGTCTCTCAAATAAATAAATTTTAAAAAATAAATAAAAACACAGTTCACCAGCAATATACATGAATCTCACAAAAATAATATTGACCAAAGGTAGACACAAAATAGGTAGTAGAAGAAGGGATGAAAGAGGTTGAAAAGTAAAGGAATCTAAATTATAGTCTTCCATTCACACACACAAAAATCTATTAATCAATACTGGTTCACTGCACCAATGCAGGTAGCATAGTAAAGTATTGACAATAGTAGAAATTGCTACAGGCCACATCAGAACTCACTCGTGTCTTGTTTGCCTAGGTCATGGAACACCCAGTTCCACGAGTGATCAGCAGCGTATCCCAAACCCTAGGTAGGCTTCCAGCGACAACCTGCCTTTCTGATGGGTAGGAAGGTGTCAGCTAAGAGTGTGAAGACTCTATAAAGCTCTGCAGGCAAATTCCAGCTCTCTTTTCCCTTCTCTCCCCAAGATAGGGCCCATCACGCTCAGGCAAGGAAGGGGAGAGGAGGGAGGGGCAGACAGCTGGAAACAGACACAGAGCATCTTCCTCGCCTCACCCCTGCTATGGAATGCAACCCAGCATTCCTAAATCCTAGGCAAATAGCTTTCTTGTGGAAACCAAATGACCAGACAGCCAGCATGAAACTTTCCTTGCTCTCCCAGCCTTTCATTAGGAAGGGGGGAAGAGCTGGAATCCCTTTGAAAGCTCTGGGCCACAGACATTTACTCATTACCAAACATGCTAGCTACAGGCTCAAGAACATGGAAGGTGGTAGAAGGGGCATCCCCAGGACCCCCTATGTGGGCTACCATGTTTCTAACTCAGCCTTAGAAATGGGTCATTGGGGGGCTGGGTATATAGCTCAGTTGGGAGAATGCTTGCCTAGTAGGCATGAAGCCCTGGGTTTGATTCCAGCACAAAACCAAGTGTGGTGGGGCAGGCCAGCTACATAGCGAGTTTGAGGTACATGAGACCCTGTCCTGAAAGAAACAGGGAGGGAGGGAAGGAGGGAAGGAGGGAGAGAAGGAGGAAGGGAGGGAAAAAGGGAAGAAGGAAAGAGAAGAGAGAGGGAAGCAGGAAGAGAGGGAGGGAGGAACCATTATGCACCCTACAACAAGACTACTACCTCAAGGCCAGGAGGGAAGGCAGAGGGGTAGGAAAAAGATGTGACCAAATTTTAAAGAAATCTCCAAAAAAAAAAAAAAAAAAAAGCCAGGTGTGGTAGTACACACATTTAATCCCAGCACTTGAGAGGCAGAGGGTAGGAAGACTGATGTGACTTTGAGGCCACCCTGAGACTACATAGTGAATTCCAGGTCAGCATGGGCCTGGGCTAGAGTGAAACCCTACCTCAAAAAACAAATATAAAATCAAAAAAAAAGAAAGAAAGAAAAGAAATTTCTATGAATCCCACATGTATTCCCAGGAATTGAAATAAAAGAACACTTGAGGTGTGGCTCAGTGATCCAGAGCTTCCTGCCTACCAGGCCCAAGCCCTATGCTCCACTCCAGCAAGACAAGACCCCAAAGCACCAACCATGAAGTCCAATAGGTGAAAAGGAAAATTAGCCAAACTTTACAGATCAGTAAGTCACAGGTGAAATTTCATATTTCACCATGTTTACTACAAAGATCAAGAGAACCAGACATAGTAGCTCACAGCTGTAACCTCAGCTTTCAGAAAGTGAAGGCAGGAAGATCTTGAGTTCCAGGCCAGCCTGAACTATATGATGAGTGCCAAGCCAGCCTAGACTACTGATAAGACCATGCGTCACCCCCCCACACCACACACACACAGCACCATCTATTATGTAAGCCAAGCAGAGAAAGTAAATTAATGAAATCAAAGGGAAAGCTTGGGGTGCAGCTCAGTGGTCGAGTGCTGGTGTAACATCATAAGACTCTGGGATTCCATGTCCAGTACCAAAGAGGAGGAGAATAATGTGTACTGTATATACAGTTAATTTATAAAACTGTACAACTATGAAAGTCCATGTATACTTATTCAGTCATTGCCATGGAGAATACAAATAATTTTGTTTTTTTTTTTTCTATTTTTGGTTTTTCGAAGTAGGGTCTCACTCTAGCCCAGGCTGACCTGGAATCCACTATGGAGTCTCAGGGTTTTTCGAAGTAGGATCTCACTCTAGCCCAGGCTGACCTGGAATCCACTATGGAGTCTCAGGGTGGCCTTGAACTTCCAGCAATCCTCCTACCTCTGCCTCCTGAGTGCTGGGATTAAAGGTATGTGCCATCACACCTGGAAAGAATTTTTTTACACGAAGAAAAATCTCACCTTGGTTTGGTAATACACACCTGTAATCTTCCAGCACTCAGGAGCCTGAGCCTGCAATCTCAAATTGAAAACTAGCCTTGGCTACATACACAGTCCCAGGCCAGCCTGAGCTACCTAGCAAGACTCTATCATGAAGAAGCAAGACCCTGTGAAGAATGAGCAGAAGGAAGAAGAGGAATAATCATCTTTCAATCTTCAAATAACCTCAGTGGGAAAACTAAGCTTAGCAAATCAAGTTTTGTGTATTTATCAGTCCTAAAGTAAATATTGGCAATAAAAGAAAGTGAGGTAACCCAGGCCCAGAAAGCCAAGTGCCACATGTTCTCCCTCATATGTGGATCCTAGCTACAGATGATTGGGCTTCTGCGTGAGAAGGAAAATACTCAGTAGCAGAGGCCAGTAAGTTAAAAAGGAGATATAAAGGGAAGAGAAAGGAAGGGAGGAGGGTACTTAATAGGTTGGTATTGTATATATGTAAGTACAATGATTGAGATGGGGAGGTAATATAATGAAGAATAGAATTTCAAAGGGGAAAGTGTGGGGGGGTAGGTACTACCATGGGATATATTTTTTTTAATTTTTATTTATTTATTTATTTGAGAGTGACAGACACAGAGAGAAAGACAGATAGAGGGAGAGAGAGAGAATGGGCACGCCAGGGCTTCCAGCCTCTGCAAACGAACTCCAGACGCGTGCGCCCCCTTGTGCATCTGGCTAACATGGGACCTGGGGAACCGAGCCTCGAACCGGGGTCCTTAGGCTTCACAGGCAAGCGCTTAACCGCTAAGCCATCTCTCCAGCCCAAGGGATATTTTTTATAATTATGGAAAATGTTAATAAAAATTGTGAAAAAAATATTGGCAACAAAAGAATGATAAATTAGGCTGAAGGGATGGCTTAGTGGTTAAGGCATTTGCCTGCAGGTCATTTGCCTGCATAGCCAAAGGACCCAGGTTCGATTCCCAGGACCCACATTAGCCAGATGCACAAGGGGCGCACGCATCTGGAATTCGTTTGCAGTGGCTGGAGGCTCTGGCATGCCCATTCTCTCTGTTTCTCTCTCTGTGTCTCTCTGTCTCTCTATGTAAAATAAATAAATAAAAATACAATATTTTAAGAATGATAAATTATATAAAAGTATAAAAGAGAGTTTAAGGGGGTTTCACCCACATTCAACAACCAAAAACCCAACACTTGGTATTTGGATATATTCTCTTAAATCTTTTCCCTGTGGCACATGTAGGATTATTATTATTATTAAATTCAAAGCAGTTGCTCTACTATAAACTTTTTCATAGGAGGAGATTGTACTGAGACAGAATTATTCACAGTCCAGTCTAGGGCCATACCCGCCTGAATGTGCCTAATCTTGCTTGATTTCAGAAGCTAAGGAGGGTTGGGCCTGGTTAGAACTTGGATGGGGAGAATTATACATAGTCTGAATGGTTATATAGATTACATAGAATCTGTTTTCACGTAACAAATGAAAATAGCAGCAACAGATCTGAACCTTGAGGTTAAAAGTTTTTGTTTTCTGGGCTGGAGAGATGGCTTAGCAGTTCAGGCGCATGCCTATAAAACCTAAGGACCCAGGTTCAATTCTCCAGGTCCCACGTAAGCCAGATGCACATGCGTCTGGAGTTCGTTTGCAGTGGCTAGAGGCCCTGGCGTGCCCATTCTCTCTCTCCCTCTCTCTGTCTCAAATAAAGAAATAAAAATAAAATCTTTTAAAATAAGTTTTTGTTTTCTGTCATATATTCATGGGAATTTGAGATAGAATCAACTCTATTTGTATTATCAATGCACAATATTTTCTTGTAGGGAGACTTCCTTTTCATATACATAAAAACATTCTTTCAACTTTTAAAAGACAGTAAGAGTAGTGGGACCTTAGAGATCATGCAGTATAGTCTATGGCCACGCTGCCCTAACCATACCCAAGTCTGGTCTATCTTGGAAGCTAAGCAGGGTCAAGGCTGGTTAGTACAGGGATGGGAGAAATGGTGATTTCATTGAAGCATGCAGTCCTGTGTTCTCTCTCCAAGTTACTTTGCACTTCCTTTCAACGTCTGTTTTTCCAATTTTGGCAGCACTAGGGATGGAACCCAGGGCTTTGGGCACAGTAGATAAATGCTTTACCACTGAGCTACACCAACTTTATACTGCTTAGCTGCCTCAAAACTTTTCATCATCCTTCTGTAGGCACTAAAGTGAAGGAAACCTTGGCATTAATAACCTCAAAGACGGTAGAAAACAGATGTCATCTGAACTTGGAAAACGAAGTCAAGGTTATAGTCAATGATTCGTGGCATTTCAAGTAATCAGGAATCAAAAAAGACAAAAGCAAGGCTAGGAGGGGTGTGGCTTCGTGACAGCACTTGCCTAGCATGCAGAGAGCCCTGGGAAGCCCTGGGTTCAAGCTCCACTGCTCAATAAGAAAATGGGGGTGTGGGGAGACATGGCACAATGCTCAATAGAAAGTGAGTAATCAGACTGGCGAGATGACTTAGTGGTTAAGTCGCTTGCCTGTGAAGCCTAAGGATTCATGTTAGGCTCTCCAAGTCCCATGTAAGCCATACGCACAGTGACACAAGTGTGCAAAGTCACACATGTCCATAAGGGGGTGCACGCGTCTGCAGTTCAATTGCAGTGAATAAGGGCCCTGATGCACCAATTCATTCTCTCTCTCTCTCACATTAAAACAAAAAGGCAGTCTGTTGGGCTTGCCTCAAAGAAAAGATAAGAGAGAATATAATCTCCATCAATGAGGGAAATTGTCTTGGCACTCCTCTTGGCTCCCCTTTTCAACTTTTGCTAAAAACTAACTTCTAATGGTAAAATAAACTCTCTCAGCATATAACCTGCAACTTAACAATACAATACTACTCAGCAATTAAAGAAAAAAAAAAAAGAATGAGCTATGGATGCATTTGACAAGGGCAAACCTCTAAGTAATAACTGAATGAAGAGAGCCAGGCAGAAGAAAAGACCTTCTGTAAGATCACATCTGCACTAAAATTCCAAGTCCCACGTGGTGACACAGGAGGCAGCAGAATATAAAGTTCAAGGCCAAGAATGGGGAGACGTCGCAAACAATAAAACCTGGTGTGGTGGCAGAGGTAAGAGAACTGCTGTGAGTTCAAGGCCAGCTTGAGACTACAGAGTCAATTCTAGGTCAGCCTGGGATAGAGGGAGACCCTACCTCAAAAAGTCAATACATAAATAGGCAGAGAGGGAGAAAAAGAGGGAGGGAGGGAGGGAGGGAGGAAAAGCAAGCTTGTCTCGCAAGCATGACACGTTCAGTTTGGTCCTCAGCACCTGTGTAAAGATGAGATGCGAGGCATGCACATCTATAACTGCAGGGGCTCACAGGCCGGCCAGCCTTGCTTGACTGGTGAGCACCAGGCCCCTGAGGAGCTCTATCTCCCAAGGCAGCAGGCAGCACAGCTAAAGAATGGCACCTGAGGCCATCCCCTGGCCTCCACAGGGCACACACATGCAAGAAAAAAAGTTCAAGCCAGTGTGCACTACCAAGCAAATTTGAGGCTACCTTGTATGGTGAGACCTTGTCTCACAAACAAAAAACAAAGTTTTCATTTAAATTCCATAAAATACACAGTTTATAAACTTAGGTAGGAAGCACAGCATGGTGAGGTTGTGGATCAGATAGGTGGGATACAATTCCGAAGGGGAAGGACAGTTTCCCAGGGGTTGGGAAAGCTCTGTGCCCCTAGGACAGACAAGTCAACTAAACAAACAAGGTTCCCCTTCTAGCCAGCTTCCACATCTCATAGGGAAACACAGGAGACAAGAAGGTGACCAATGCCTAGGATAAAGACCAGTGGGAGACTGTGCCTCTCTCCCAAGTCACCTCACTGCCATGGAAACCCAAGAGTACCCACTCAGGTTCGCGTACGGGACATACACATCAGCTACTGGAGTTGCAGACACCAATTAAGAAGTGATAGAAATAATTAATACTTGGTGTAACCGGATATTGTTCAGTGATGTGCATCTCAACACCAAGTGCTACCTGGTGAAATTTCAGTCACGAAAAAGGCTCTTTTCATGCATCCAGCTCTTATTTGGTTTCTGATTTCCTCAAAAGTGGAATTTTTGCAGATCAGTTAGACTCAAAAGTGTCAGTGTCTCCCCCATCCCTCAGCCCTGTGTGTGTGTGCATGTGCATGTGCATGTGTGTGTGTATTCGTGTTCAGACGGGGTCTCACTATGCAGCCCAGGTAGGAGTGAAACTCACTTCATAACCCACGGTGCCCTTAAGCTCAGGATGTACCTGACTCAGCTGGCATTACAGGTGTGGCACCACCATGCAGCTAGAGGTGCATTTTAGGGAGTGTTTTCTCACACATGACTGAAAAGACTGCTGCTATTCTAGACAACCTGGGTGGCCCACATGGAGTATCAAATACAAATGCTTTTCCCAAACTAAACTGAGGAAGGATAGAGAGAAAAATCTTTAAATTCTTTTATTTACGGTTTTTATGTTTCTCTTCTGTTTGCTCAAACAGCTTGTTGGAGGGCTTAGGTCTGCACTGGACTTCCTGTAGAAGCTTGGAGAGAAAACGGGGAGGGGGAGTATTGTGTGCCTATAGAATCCCCTCCTCTGAGGCTGAGAGAGGTTAAAACTTAAGAGCCTGGTCAACACAGAGACCCTCATGTCAAAAAAAAAAAAGAAGTTCTCCAAGAAAACAAATGCTACAGTTGCTTGCTACACAGATACATTCCTGCAAATTACCTTTAGATGTCACAACTTGATCTGTCATGGGCTTGGGCATTCCTAGGCTTACCACATCAGACACACCATAATAAAATATGCTCACAGAGAGCATTTTACACAGTTTGAATCCTGCCTGTATGTTAGCAATGACCCAATCTTAGCCCCTGGCAGCCCCCTGTATTTAAATCCTGGGTGTACTCACTGCTCCTACTCCCTAGGGAAATGTCCAGAAGGATCACCCAATCCTAGCTGTTCTGCTCACTAACTGTGCCCTCCGTGCACAGTGGCCCGATGTGTATTTAAGGACAAGGGTCCCCCATGGTCCAAGGCTGAGAGAACCAACTGTGGGGTCCTGTGAATGGCACAATGCCTCCCCACGGTTGGGAGAACTGCTGTCTATTCTTAGACACTGAGCTCTGGGTAGGTGTCTAAGCAGGCGTGAGGAGCTGGTGCACAGGGACAACAGATGGCATCCTCCTAGATGAGGCAGATAGCACACAGGGCAGGTGGCCAGGCCCAGCAGGTATTGGACCACCTGTTGGCCTGTCCACATTATCAAAGAGGCCTGCTTCCCAGCGCGGCCCACCACCACACGACGGAGCAGCTTGCTGCTGGTGGAAAAGTGCCATTTTCCTAAGCATGGCCCACACTCCACCCCACCAGGGGCAGGCACGGGACCTGTGCACAGCAAGTTTTATCAATTAGCTCCTGAGAAATGACATGGAGAATATGCAGAAGGCTTTGTCCATTCCATTGTCTGATTAACGCTACAGATTTTTCTCCATATGACAAGCATTGGGAGACACTTCCTGAGGTCTGAGAGAGGCAACATAAAATACATTTCTCAAATATTTTGTTGATTAGATTTTCATAACAATCCAGAAACACGTGTATAAAGAAAAAGTCATCTAAAATCACAAGCAATAGAATTTATATCCTAAAGGCTTTCATGACCTGCCTCCCCCAAGCCACAGAGCTTAGTCACTTCTTATGTCTGGCCACCTTCCAAGTGCCCACAGGGGCTTGGAAATCCAATCATGTGTGGAGACAGCCCAAGGTCTGGGGAAGCAAAGAAAATGCCCATCAGTGGATGAATAGACCCATCCACGTAAGGGCCCATGGACTGTCATGTTTTCTGTTCAAACCTTTACAGTGTGACATTAAGTAAACGCCAAACACAAAAGGTCAAATGCTGGGTGCCTCCACTTACCAGCACAGAAAACAGACTCACAGCTGCTGGGGCTGGAGTGAGAGCAGGGGTGACTGCTTCACGGGCACCAAGCATCTTTTGAGGGTGATAAGGATGTTCTGAACTTGGACTATGGTGATGAAAGCACAAACTGGATTTACTAAGTCGGTGAACTTCATACCTAACACTAGTGAACTGTAAGGCCTGGTGGCACAGGCCTCTACACCCTAGCTATATGGGAGGCTAAGGAATGAAAATTGCAAGTTCAAGGCCTGCCTAGGCAACTCAGTGACCCCTGTCTCAAAATAAAAGGTGAGGGCTGGAGAGATGGCTTAGCGGTTAAGCGCTTGCCTGTGAAGCCTAAGGACGCTGGTTTGAGGCTCGATTCCCCAGGACCCATGTTAGCCAGATGCACAAGGGGCCCCACAGGTCTGGAGTTTGTTTACAGTGGCTGGAGGCCCTGGCACGCCCATTCTCTCTCTAACTGCCTATTTCTCTCTCTGTCGTTCTCAAATATTTTTTTTTAAAAAAAAGGTGTAAAAAAGGCTGGGGATATAGCTCAGTGGTAAAACATGCAAGAGGTCCTGAGTTCAATTCCCAGTACCACACAGAAAGGTGGATGGGTGAACTTAATAGTGTAGAAAGTATACCCCTCCATAAGGTTTTTCTTTTTCTAGGTAGGGTCTCACTCTGGCCCAGGCTGATCTGGAATTCACTGTGTAGTCTCAGGCTGGCCTCAGACTCACGGTGATCCTCCTACCTCTGCCTCCCAAGTGCTGGGATTAAATGTGTGCACCACCACAGCAGGCTCCTTTTTTTTTTTTTTTTTTTTAAGATAGAGTCTCATGTATCCTAGGCTAGTCTTGAATTGGGTAAGTATTCAAGGATGACCTTAAATACCCAATCCTCCTGCCTTAGCCTCCAGCGTGCTAACATTGCAGGTGTGCATCACCATACCTGGTTTTATGCAATGCTGGGTATCCAACCCAGGGCATGCTAAACAAGCTCTCTACCTCGTGAGCAACATCGCCAGCCCATTCATAAAGTTTTGAAAGAAAGAGAAGGGCACCAGGCATGCCAGCACACAACTACAATTCCATTGCTCAGGACCCAGCTGAGGTAAGTTCAAGGCCAGCTTTGGCTATTCATGGAGACCCTGCACCAAAAAAGGGGCTGAGAAGATAGGGAAGGGTGAGACAAATGAAGAAATGTCACTTCACTAAGAATGGGATGGACAACTACAGAGGGAAGATAAAGATTCCAAAGACACTTGTCAGGGTCTTAAATCCACTTCCAATCTGATGAGTAGCTTCTGTAAGTCAGCTGATATATTTTAGGCCGTACAGACTCCAGGGACCTTTTCTTTTGAGACAGGCTGCCGGTAAGTTGCCCAGGCTAGCTCTGAACCTGCTCTGTAGCCCAGGGAGGCCTTGAGCTTTCAATCCTCTGGCCTTAGCCTCTCCAGTAGCTGAAGTTAAGGGACTGTGCCACCAGGCCAGCCAGTTCACTGCAGTCCCTCATCCTCCATTTGCAAAGGTTGAGACTATCTAAATCAGGTTCCTCTTTCTCCTGCGGGTCACTGGTTCATGAGAGAGAGGGGTTAGGTAACTTGGAGACTCTCTACCAAGTAAGCTACCTTGAGCCTCAGCCTTTAGCTGGCTGGCAGGGGCTTCTGGCCTCGTTTGTAGTACACACTCCCTGCCTAGCTCCTCCAGATCTGCAGGCTGCAGTTAGCCAAGGACTCATGCCTCAGTAGGTTACCGTGGCTCTGAGGAATGTATGTAGCCTGTGACAAGGCTTCCAGAGTGGGCTCCACTCAGAGTTCTCCTCACTCCAGCTCCAACCAGTTTGACTCAGCAAACACTGTGTTTATCCTCCAAACAGAAACGCTGAGCCAAGAGGAAAGGCCCAGGGCCTTTTCTAACACCTGTTTTCTAAACTCATATTCTTCTAGCAGATCCCTGTGCTAAAAGCCACAAGCCTTCTATGGGATACAGTCACTGTGAATACTAACTCAGAAGGCTTGCTGTAGTATTTCCCTAAAACCTAGCATGCTGCATGCTTTTATTTCTCATATGCTTCCAAGGGGAAAACTTGCTTAAGGTCTCACTCCCCTCGCCTAACAAGGATCAAAACTAAAGCTGCTAGACGGCAGGCCTAACAAGGTACCAAATACACACACATCCTTACATGCATTTATCACACCTGTCCATTCTTCCTATGGACTTGTGGTCTTCCAAGCAATCACAAAACATAGGACCTTTGGCACAGTAGGTCCAATTTCCTGACACCCAGTTTGGAAATGGAAAATATCAGTATCATACCGCTGTATTTACAATAAGCATTGCTGGGTATATATATTTTTTTTTTCCTCATCAATGAACAGTCTGCAGAGTTAACAGAGCCAGTACACACCAGTGGCCCACCTCCCTCCCACGAAGCCGCCTGCATCTTTATGGAAGTGGGTGCTGAATGGAGTTACAGAACAAAGCCAATCAGTGCAGAGGGAATCAGACAGCGCCAGGCACAGGCAGGACAGCCTGATAACAACAGCCCCATTTGCCCCAAGATCAGCTGGAGAGTTGGCTTAGCAGTTAAGATGCTTGCCTGTGAAGCCAAAGGACCCAGGTTCGATTCACCAGGACCCACGTAAGCCAGATGCACAAGGTAGCACATGTGCCTGGAATCTGTTTACAGCAGCTGAAGGCCTGGCATACCCATTTTATCTGTCTGACCCTCTCAAATAAATAAAACAAACTTTGAAAAAAATCTTCAAATTTTTAGCCGGGCGTGGTGGTGCACACCTTTAATCCCAGCACTCGGCAGGCAGAGGTAGGAGGATCACCATGAGTTCGAGGCCACCCTAAGACTACATTGTGAATTTCAGGTCAGCCTGGACTAGAGCAAGATCCTACCTAGATAAAAAACAAAACAACAACAAAAAAACACTTCAATTTTTTTTTTTTAAAGAAAAATCCACCAGTGCATATACATGCACTGGTTGATTCTGGGTACCTGGAACCCTGTCTGCTGCTCAGTATCCATGAAACGAAAACCTCACTGCCCTTCCTCACCTCCTTCTGTCTGAACTCTTCCCAAAGAGGTTCAAAGGAAACTGCCTGCAAGTTCAGAGTATGAAGAAATGGGCACAAGGGAGCCAGGGTGCCAAGTCTCCCTCAGAAGGGACTCTTGTGTTTTGTCAGCCTCACACAAGGGCCACACCACTCATCCTGTCCTCCTCACTTGCTGCCTCTTCAGCCCAGCCTCCTCCATCCTCGGGGCTGTTTCCTGCTGCTTCTTCGCTCCCCACTTTCCAGTGCTTCCGCACTCCTCCCTGGATGCCCAGTCTTCAGGCATGCCATCTCCTTATCCACGGGAGCCTTCCAACCTTCAACCTCCACCTTAATGCCTCTGAAAGTGGGTATCGCCACTACCTCCTGGACAATTTCAGGTGCAAACAGGGTGGGGGGGGGGAGGAAGAGAGAATGCTTTGTGTTCCAACCCAGAAATAAGGCATTCTTTTTTTTTGTTTGTTTGTTTGGGTTTTTTTTGTTTTTCAAGGTAGGGTCTCACTCTAGCTCAGGCTGACCTCAAATGCACTATGTAGTCTTGGGCTGGCCTTGAACTCATGGTGATCCTCCTACCTCTGCCTCCCGAGTGCTGGGATTAAAGGCATGTGCCATTATGCCTGGTTTAAGACAATTTTTTTAAAAAAAATCAACATCAAAACTGAATTTTAATCTCTAAACTCATATTGCCATCTCAGAAGTTTTTGACTGGGAAAAAAAAATACAATGTTAACAAAGACTCACCAAGATAACAAAGTTGGCCTTAATTTTAAATGAGTCTCTAAAACTCTCAAGTTGAAATGATGGTTGACTTTTAATCAATACAATTTTTTAAAATATCAGCTGTCACTTTAGTTTGTATGTGTGTGATATACATGTATGCATGAGTGTTTACATGTATGTGAGAGCATGTAGAGGCCAGAGGACAACCTTGGGTATCCCTCCTTAGTCACTGTCCACCTTTTTTCCAGACAAGGTCTTTCTCTGGCCTGGAGTTCACCATTTAGGCTAGACAGGACAGTGTCTACCTCCCTAGTACTGGGATTCTAACTAAGTGCATGCCACTAAACTGGGCATTTTTTTTATGGGAGTTTGTGGATCAAACTCAGGTAGGTCAAGCACTTCAATGACTAAGCTCTCCCTCCAGCTCAGCTGCCACTGTTTTGATAACTCTTTAAAAGTAAATACGCTTTTATCAGTCTTTGTTTTTGTTTTTTGAGACACATGGACCAGATTGTCCTGAACCTCTTGCTCCAGAAGTGCCTGGGATTAGCTAGGATTACAGACAGACACCACCTCACGGTCTGTATTCAGAGCCTGTGAAGTTCTGAGCTGTGTGGTGTATTACATTGCTCTTTGAGGATTTATGGACCACCAAATCACACCTGACACCCAATTACAGCAACCTCATTTACCTACACAGACACAATAACTTCACACAAGCCTATATTCAACACTGTGAATTTGCAACTAATTTCATTATTTTTGAAGCAATTAATGAATGATCCTCCAAACAACTGTATCAAAACACTCTTCTAAAAGCATCAGAAAAATATGAAGTCCGGGACCTTGTTTTTTTCACCCTTAAAACACACACCATAACTTATCTCGTTCCTGGCAGTATAATGACAAGCTAAGCGTATCTGGATAACTGCAACTGGAAGCAGGTGTGCGGGTTTTGCTTAAGCTCAATCATACTTTCTATCTGACTTACCAGCCAACTTTAGAAGTTATCTCACTTGTGACTCACCTTCAGCCAATCTCAATTGCTCAACCTTGAGGGGATTTTCTATGCACTTAAGAAAACAGTGTTCTGTGCTCCTAATCACCTGGCCCTGAGGGCTGAAAGGCAATCACAGTGTGGGGTCTGCTCTCTGGTCAGACTGAAGAACCCATCCCTCTCCCATCAGGAAGGATGGCACTAATCACTGTCGCCACTGACCTCTGGGACAGCTCTTGGCCAAACATGCCAATCATACCTACTGCCGAGACATTTAACACATGGAGAACCTGTCTAATTTGTTGGTAAAACCTCCGTCAATTCATGCATGAGCTTCTCCAGCAACCCAGTAAAGTTATAAACCCCAGCACTAGACTCAAGAGAACTGCTTAAAGATTCTAACTGACACGAAGATTTCAAGGTTAATAACAAAGGCTTCAAGTGGGGATTTCTTTATCGTATTCGTAACTCGGTGGTCATCTTTAAGACATACCTTGCTAACTTTTTTTTTTTTTTTTTTTTGGCCTGTTCAAATGAAAATAACCATTGCTGTGCCTCGGTAAAACTGTGTATGGGTAGTTGATAAATGATGGATTGACAGCTAGAGAAAAACATATCTGATTTTGTTTACATGGCCAAAACACTACAGTGGCGCATGAACTAGAAACGGAGAAGGCACGGGCGGTGGCACATAGCTGTACTCCTAGCTACGTCAGCGACTTGGAAAGCCCAGGTGAGAGGATCATTTGAACCTGTAAGCTCAAAAGCCAGCCTGGGCAACATGGCAAGATTCTATCTTTAATTCCCAAACTATATATATATATATATATATATATATATATATATATATGTATGTATGTATGTATGTATGTATGTATGTATGTATGTATGTATGTGTATATGCTGCATATAGAGGTATGTGTGTGTTGTTATGGTTTGAATATGAAACATGCCCCGGGCTCATGCACTAAACCCTTGGTCCCCAGGTGGAGTGCTATCTGGGAGAGGTGCTGGAAACCTTAGAAGGTGAGACCTACTTGGAAGAAGTCAGTCAGTGGGAGCATGTCTTGGGGAGCTCTGTCTTGCCCTTGCTCTTCCCTCTCTCTGCTTCTGGGCTTCTATAAGGTGAGTATGTCTGCTCCACCATGCCCTTCCCCCATCATGTACTTCCTCACTTTAGATCCAGAAACCAGGGAGCCAGCTGACCATGCACTGAAACTTCTGAACCTGTGAGCCAAAATAAATATTTTCCTTTTTTTCCCCTAAGGCAAGGTTTCACTTTAGTCTAGGCTGACCTAAAAGTCACGCTAAAGCCAAAGGCTGGCCTTGAACTCATGATTATCCTCCTACTTCAGCCTCCTGAGTGCTGGGACTAAACGTGTATGACACCATACCAAGCCTTCCTTTTAAATCGTTTCTCTCAGGTATGTTATAGAGATGAAGCACATCTATACCTTACATATACATATAAGCTGAAAACTAAACATTATGGCCAACCCGCTATCAAGCCTCACTTCACTTAATTCTATTAGTTCTGAATGCAGCAGATGCAGCAAAGGTAAGCAACTTTGGATCCAGAGCTTCAAACGAATGTTCCCAAGTCATGGAGCCCTCTCCAGAGCTAACAGCACCCAGTCGATGTTAGTTCTCACTCTGCCACAAACCTCCACATTGATGTGTCTAAGACCCACAGTCTCCAACACCAATGGAATGTGAAGAGCAGATAAGATGAAGTTGTCAAAGCTGAGGCCCCCACTAGCGGGGTGACTCAAAACCCACCACCATGCTGAGAAGTGACAGGGGAGTTTCCAGCACTGAGACAGCTCTGTCACACCCTCCAAGGCTCAGGGTTCATGGCAGAAGTGGCAGAAAAATATGTAAAAGCCAAAAGAAGGTACGACTGCTTACAATGTATTCTCACAGACACAATTCATTGATGTTCATGACCTCGCTGTGCCTGAACCTACCTACCTAAGGCCTTCATAACAGGAAGAAAAGATGATGACATCAAAATAAAAGAGAGGCTAACTGGGAAAGAAAGAGCATTTGATGGAGGGTTCATTTGAGAGGGGGGATGGGAGTGGAGGGAAGGAATTATCATGGTTTTTATTGTCTATACTTAGGGAAACTGTCAATAAAAAGTTATTTTTTTTAAAGCTGAGGGTCCCAAAGCCCAGATTATAGTCATAATCCATGAGATGGCAGCAGCCTGAACCCTCCCACCCAGGGTTTCAGACTGGACAGGGCCGGGGAGAGACCTGGGGGAGAGCAGAGCATGTGTGACATGCTCCCAGAGCAGGCAGAGGCTGCTAGTTCCAAGACGCCCGTTAGCAAATTGGTGCTGAAGTGCCCTTAGCAGAATAAGGCCTCCTCTTCCCTCCACCTTCTGGCCCAGCAGCACTGTTCACTTTCCAAGGTCCCATCATATCTGCTGCTCTTACCTTTGCCCTGTGGCTCCAACAAAACAGCAAAATACATTCCACAGGCTTGGGAGCTCTTTCCACTTTAAAATTCCTCTGCTCCAACCACAACATAGAGACCGATTTTTTTTTTTCCCTTTCCTGGGACCCCTTGGCCAGTAGAGCCCAGACAATGCTTGACCCCTCCACCTTGCCAGGCCCCAAGGAAACATGGTCTCCCCAGCACAGAACACACACAGTTTTCTCATTAAGCTTTTGGCAACTCTTGGTGCCTGACTATAAACTGGACTCTAAAAATAAAGAGTACTCAACCAGGCATTATGGTGTGTACCCGTAATCTCAGCATTTAGAAATTGGAGGTAGCAGGGTCTGGAGTTCAAAGTCAGCTTCAGCTATGTGTTGTCTGAGACCAGCTGAAGCTACAATGGGGCCATGTCTGAAAAAGGGAGAGGGGCAGAGTTCAGTGGTACAGTACTTGCCTACCGTGTGCAAGGACCTAGGTTCCATCCAGGACCCCCTACACACACACACACACACACACACACACACACACACACACACACACACGTGTTAAAAGTTTAAGGTTCTCCATGTGCCCCCCACACTGGACTCTAGTGTCTTCATACAAAGTACCCAAGTTTATCAACTTATAAGGAGGAAAGGTCTGATTCATGGTTTCAAAAGTTTCAGCCCATGGCCACTATGTCCCACTGCCGTTGATGGCAACGCACATCATATCAAGAAAGTGTTGAGGCTGGATAGATAGCTCAGTTGTTAAAGATGCTTGCTTGCAAAGCCCAAGAGACCAGGTTCAATTCCCCTGTACCTGTGAAAAGCCAGATGCACAAAGTGGCACATGCATCTGAAGGTCATTTGCAGTTGCAAGAGGCCCTGGTATGCTCATGCTCACTAACTCTTGTGTGCGCTCTCTCTCTCTCTCTCTCTCTCCAATAAATAAAATAATTTGGCAGGGGGGGTTGGAGAGATTGCTTAGCAGTTAAGGTGCTTGCCAGTGAAGCCTAAAAATTCATGTTCAAATCTCCAGGTCCCACGTAAGCCAGATGCACAGCGATGTAAGAATGTAATGTTGCATATTCAGACAAGGGGGCACACGCATCTGAAGTTCATCTGCAGTGGCTGAAGGCCCTGGCGTGCCCATTCTCTCTCTCATACTCTCTCATATTCTCTCTCTCTCTCCCCCTCTCTCCCTCTTTCTCTCTCTCTCTCAGATAATAAATAAATAAAATAATTTTTTGATGGAGTCTTGCTCTACCCCAGCCTGATCTGGAACTCACTCTGTAACTTCAGGCTGGCCTCAAACTCACAGCAATCCTCCTATCTCTGTCTCCCAAGTGCTGGGATTAAAGGTGTGTACCACCATGCCCAGCTTTAAAATTTTATTTATTTATTTTCGTTTCTCGAGGTAGGGTCTTGCTCTAGCTCAGGATAACCTGGAATTCACTATGTAGTCCTTAAACTCACGGCAATCCTCCTACCTCTGCTTCCCAAGTGCTGGAATTAAAGGCATGTGCCACCATGCCCCACTCTAAAATAATTTTTTTTTTATTTATTTGAGAGCGACAGACACAGAGAGAAAGACAAATAGAGGGAGAGAGAGAGAATGGGCACGCCAGGGCTTCCAGCCACTGCAAACGAACTCCAGACGCGTGCGCCCCCTTGTGCATCTGGCTAACGTGGGACCTGGGGAACCGAGCCTCGAACCGGGGTCCATAGGCTTCACAGGCAAGCGCTTAACCGCTAAGCCATCTCTCTAGCCCTAAAATAATTTTTTAAAGAAAGAGCCTATAGCAAAGGAAGCTGTTCACCTCCAGGCTGACAGGAAGCAAAGATAGAGATCCAAGGTCCTGGAACCTTAATATCCTCTCTTCAAGACCAAGATCCAAGATTCCATGACCCATCTTCCTTCTAAAAACACATTTCATATATATATATATATATATATATATATATGTATGTATGTATGTATGTATGTATGTATGTATTTGTTGTTGTTTTTGTTTTTTTGTTTTTCGAGGTAGGGTTTTACTCTAGCTCAGGCTGACCTGGAATTCACTATGTGATCTCAGGGTGGCCTCCAACTCATAGTGATCCTCCTACCTCTGCCTCCTGAGTGCTGGGATTAAAGACGTGTGCCACTACAACCAGCTATTTTTATTGTTTTAAATATTTTATTTTTTTATTTGTTAATTTGAGAAAGAGGATGGGCAAGCCAGGGCCTCCAGCCACTGCAAATGAACTCCAGACGCACGAGCCACCTTGTACATCCAGCTTACGTGAGTCCTGGGGAATCAAACCTGGGTCCTTTGGCTTTGCAGGCAAGTGCCTTAACCACTAATCCATCTCCCCAGCCCTAAAAACCACAATTTTTAAAGCTCCCATCACCTCCCAATCACACTACAGACTGGGAGCAAGACTTTCACATGTGGGCCTTGGGGACATTTATCCAAATCATAGCAGTGCCCAGTGAGCTATAAAACCTATCTGATGAGGGGAAGATGGAAACTGCCCAAGCCAAGCCCTGGGCCTAGGCATTTGGCTGGAATGTTTTCTTCAACAGGCCTGAGTCCCAGCCACAAGCCTCTTCCCCACCATGGAGCTGAGGCTTGTTGCTATGTCAGCTGGGTGGGGAGGTAACCACGCTATCCCTCAAAAAAAAAAAAAAAAAAAACAGAGACAAAGTGGGAAAAGACATGACTGGTAGTGCTTGCTAAATGCTGTAATTTTCTGCCAAAGTGCTCTATGAAAAATATATTGTTACATAAATGTAAATTGTTTATTCATACAGGTATTATAAAAAATAAAATGAAACTAATTAAAAAGAATACAATAAAATGAGCTAGGCCTGGTGGTAAAGGCCTATTATCCTAGCTACTATTGAGATAAGAGGATCACCAATTCAAGGCTCCAATGTGATAGCCTGACTCCATATTTAAAAACCATGTGACTTTTAAATTGCTTGGTAAAAATAAGTACATAATTTTAATTGATGTCTTCCAAATCACTTAATGATTAAAAACAACTCGTTAATAACTGTAAAAAAAAAAAAAAAAGGGCCAGGGGTGGTGGCGCATGCCTTTAATCCCAGCACTCCACTCGGGAGGCAGAGGCGGGAGGATTGCTGGGAGTTCAAGGCCATCCTGAGATTACATTGTGAATTCCAGGTCAGCCTGGGCTAGAGAGACCCTACCTTGAAAAAACAAAAAATAAAATGAAATCAAATCTGCTGTTTGAGACTGGTCTCAGTATCCTAACTTAATTGGCATTAGTGGCTTATTAAAGTGTGGTGTTGCTTCCCCCCCACCACCACCACAAAGGACTTCAATACCTGCAAGGGTTTCAATGTACTGTGCTAGAGGAAACGTCATCCTCATGCCTGTCGACATCTTCCCAGGGGCAGCTCTGACACTGTTTTCAAAAGCTGAACAGAGGCCCCAGGTCCACTATCCACATTTCAAGTGTTAGAGCCTCTGGGAAGTTCTCCCAAGTAAGAGAATGACCTTTTCTTTGTTTTTGTTTTTTGTCGGTGGTGGTAGTAGTGGCTGTATTGGTTACTTTTCTCATTGCAGCAGAAAAAAAAAAAATCTGACAAGAAGCAACTTAAGGAAGGTTTTATTTGGGGGGGGGGGTAAGACAGGGTCTTGATGTAATAGCCCTGCCTGCCTAGATGGTACTCACTCAGGCAGGCCTTGAACTCAGTTATCTTCCTGGCTCAGCCTCCTGCTTGCTGGGATAACAGACATGTGACGCCACTTTTTTCAATATGCACAAGACCCTGTGTTCAATCTCCAGTACCAAAAAACAAATAAAAGCAACAGAGATGTTTTTCAAAAGAGAGTAAAGTGATACTTATCAAAGAAAGGTTATTTGGTGTCAGATTTAGATGTTACAATAACCTTGTATGATTCAAATCTCTTCATGTGGTGTCATCTAAACTAGCACTGTTGCATAAAGGCTAGGCTATTCACAAAATGCATGGCTCTGCATACCACAAATCAGCTTGTAAAACCCAACTGTGCAAAGAAAGTTTTATGATTTGGATGGAAAATACCCCCTATAGGATGAGTTTGAATACTTGGTCACCAGTTGGTAACACTGTTTTGGTGCCAAGGAGCCACCTGCCGCCAGCCTTCCCCATAATGGACTGGACTGCATCCCCTCAAACCTTCCTTCCTTAAGTTGATTTACCCAGGTATTTTATCATAGTGATGAGAAGATTAGTAAAGAAGGTGAGAGAAGAAAGGCAGCCCTTGAACTTGATAAGGGTCATGGACTGACATTCAATGAGACCCAAAGCCTGGTATGAAGACACATGCCTATAATACCAGCTTTTGGGAGGTGGAGGTAAGCAGATCAGAAGTTCAAGGCCAGCCAGGCATGGTGGCACATGCCTCTAATCCCAGCACTTGGGAGGCAAAGGTAAGAGGATCGCTTTGAGTTCAATGTCACCCTGAGACTACAGAACAAATTCCTGGTCAGCCTGGGCTACAGAGTCTCAGACCCTAGCTCAAAAAACCAAACAGAAAAGAAGAAAACAAAGAGGGAGGCAGAGAAGAAAAGAAAAGAAGTTCAAGGCAGCAACACAGTGAGTTCTAGGCTAGCCTGGACACATGAAACCCTGTCTCAAACACAAACAAACAAAAAACCAAAAAAAAAAAAAAACAGTTAAAGGTGTTTGCATGCAAAGCCTACCCATCCACATAAAGCCAGATGGGCTCTTGCAGTGGCAAAAGACTCTGGAATGCCCCTCTCCAAGTATGGTAGACACACTTCCCTCCACCCCAGGAGCTGAGGGCTACAGTCACACCCATGAAAAGCAATGTTCCCATCCCAGAGAGCAAGCAGCAAGTGCACTTGCACAAAGCATAAGTTCAAAAACCATTTGTTTTGAGCCTTGGCTGCAAGTAGTATCTCCTGGAAGGCTTAAAACCCAAGGTGCTGGGGCTCAGGGCGTAGCTCGGTGGTAGAGCATTTGCTGGGCCTATGTGAGACCCTGGGTTCAATTCCTTAACAGTAGAAAGAAAAAGGGTCAGGCTAGGGATGTGGATGAGTGCTTTGCGTGCACAAAGCCCTGAATTCCAGCACCACACAACCTGGGCACATTTATGCATGTATGTAATCCCAGCCCCAGCACTAAGGTGGGAGCAGGAGAATCAGAAGTTCAAGGTCATCTGGAGCTACATATGGAGTTGAAGGATAGCCTGGATTACATGAGATTCTGTCTCAAGAAAGCAAAGATTCCAGGTGACAAATGTTCAGCCAGAGTGGATGAGTGCTGACTGAAAGAGATTATGTTGGTAGTTGCAACAACCACACATAATTTGCTTATGGTGCCAGAAATACAGCTTACGTGTACTGTGTCTAGTAAAAAAATAAAGGCTCAGAAATGCCCATTCCCAGGGGTTATGCACATTGTCCTTGACACTCAAGTTTCTGGAGGATAAGCTATACAAGGTTGCCTTTTTATCAGTGTTGGATGTAAACACAGGAAGCAGAAGGGAAGTTAACCAGGAAGTTTTCTCTCAAATGCCCACTTATTAATTTTCTCATCCCTGGTACAGTTTATGGGAACAAAATAACAGAGGATTCTCACCATATTGTGAGAATCTGAAAAGCTTTCAGCTAACAAAATTTCATGCTATCATGGCGTGATTGGTTCATAGTTTTGCCTCCAAGCAAGGAGGAAGCAACAACACAATGAACAGGGGTCTGTCTGTGCTACAAGAATAACCCCAGCCAAGAAAGCTGGTTTTCCATCTATTTTGCACAGGGCGGGGGGGGGGAGTGGTAGAGCACTTGCCTACTACATCCAAAGACTGGGAGTCAAACCCCAGCACACACACACACCTACCTTCATGATTCCTTTCGTCTGTTTTTCCAGAGTTACTTCTTCAAAATTGAATAATGAGCTGCAAATTAACTGGTATTTCCCAGACCGAGCCATTAGAAGCTATTTTAAGACCATAACCCATAACCCACAACTTTTGTATTCTGATATTTAGAGAAAGTTTTCCAAAGCTCTTATTAAAAGGATAGTAAATCCATCTAGGGGAAATCTTTCCTGCTTTTACTCTATTTACATCTGAAAATGAGATATTTCCTTCAAAAAGGTGGTACTGCCTTCACACTTTTCCTAAGAACAAACTACATGCATGCTTGTGCACAAGACTATCTTGAAGACGAAGGATCCAGGGAGCAGACTGCTTCAGTGTCACCCCACAGGAGATTTGGGGGGAATATTTTCCTTACTGGCCAGGGATTAAGCAGCAATTGAACATCTTTTTTTGTTTGGTTGGTTTTGGTTTTTCGAGGTAGGGTCTTGGGAGGGGTAGAGTTAGGGTGACTGGACCCATGAAGGTAAAAAGGGCAAGAAAGTTTATACTTCCTAGAAATCAAAGATGATCTGATTTCTTATCTCTTGCCTAGTTCCCTAGAACTGTTTTTCCACAAATAGTAAGGACCCCTACTGGGAGGAAGTCTTTCAAAATTCAATTCTGTGCCAGACCTAATCTTTCCCTGAGACAGTCCCTAGCCCCAACCAACCAGCTGCCCCTCTGGTTCACCTGCGCTGGAAGACAGCCCACATCCTAAGGTTATAAATATAAATACCTTTGCAAGGGGAAGGTAGGCTCTTGCTCTCTGATCACTCGGGAACTCCAGCTGTGGGTGAGTTTTTCCCTGGGCTGGGGCCCCTAGCCCACACTGTCTGTATAGGTTCTTTATCCCCTCCAGCTCCCCACATGGCAGGAGCTCCTTGAACTTTCTTTACTCTTTCCACGCTTTTCCCCCCCAGATCCATATCTGGTCACATGGACTCCTGGGATTCACATGGCCAACATGGGTTTTGGGGCTCCACGTGGTGTGCTTCTCTTCTCCCCACTTTTATCTTCCCTTACCTCCTAGCCTTCCCCTTTTTGCACTCCTTTGTAAAATCTGAATAAAATGTGGTATTTTTAAAATGGTTCTCTTGAATCTGGAACTGCCAATTCTTTGGTCAGTTTGCAGATATAAACTCAGGTCTTGGGGTTCCAGGAAGCACCCCAGAACCCCAATTTCCCTGTTACAGTTTCAGTCTAGCCCAGGCTGAACTGGATTTCACTATGTAGTCTCAGGGTGGCCTTGAACTCATGGCAATCCTCCTTACCTCTGCCTCCCGAGAGTCAACTGAACATCTTAACAGAAAATAATCATATTACCTGGCCAGCCCAGCCCAGCCCAGCCCAGCTCACTTCAAAAAGACAGATTTCTTCTGTGCCTAGAATCACAGGAGCACAGCAGGACTGCTGATGGGGCACCCACATGCCATGCCCATAATGCTTCGCCACTGTTGCTTTGTGGGAACTCCAAGGACTAGCTAAGGGTTTCAAGCAATTAAGTTTTGTCCAAGCGATTGATTACTTGTGAAGGAAGGCCAGAGTGGAAGGAGGGAAGATGAAGGAAAAATCTATGGAAGATTTCTAGGTTTATGTGTTGCAATTTACAAATTCCCTGAACTTGCTGGGAAATTTGTTTATTTTGTTTTTTGTTTGTTTTGTTTTTGTTTTTTCCAAGTAGGGCCTCACTCTAGCCCAGGCTGACCTGGAATTCACTCTATAGTCTCAGGATGGCCTTGAACTCATGGTGATCCTCCTCCTTCTGCCTCCTGAGTGCTGAGATTAAAGGTGTGCACTACCACGCTGAAATTAGTTTTGATATTGTTGTTTAAGCTAAAAAGACTAGGAGGGAAACCCCAAATGTAAATAGGGCTTGAGAGATGGCTTAGTGTTTAAGGTACTTGGCTGTGAAGCCTAAGGACCCAGGTTTGAGTCCCCAAAAACTCACATAAGCCAGATGCACAAGGTCACGCACACACACAAGGTGACACACATGTCTGGACTTTGATTGCAATGGCTAAAAGCCCTGGCGTACCAATTTTCTCTCATTAAAATAAAAAAAAAAAAAAACTTAAATGTTGGAGCCTGGTGTCCTGGCTCATGCCTATAATCCCAGCACTAGTGAGGCAGGGGAATCTTGGGTTCTAGTCCAGTCTGGACTACAAAGTGAGACCCTCTCTCAACAACAACAAAAACCTTAAACGTTGAGGCTGGTGATAAAGATGAGTAGTAGAGTGCTTGCCAAATAATGTAAAAAATTGTTCCTCTCCATTTAAATCTGAAACATGATTCAATAAAATGAATTTAAGCTGGCCATGGTGGCTCACCTGTAACCTAGCACTCCAGAGACTGAGGTACTCCCAGCACTAAGGGAGCCTGGGCTACACAGGTAAGTTCCAAGTTAGTCTAGGCTACAGTGAGACCTTATGGGGGAGCGGCATGCAGATCCAGCCTCATCCTGGGAAAAGTAACGAATGAAAACTAACTTACTTTTTTTTATGAGAAAGGAAGAGTAAGAATGGATGTGCCTGAAATTCTTGCCACAACAAATGAACTCCAGTTTCCATAGTGTAGTGGTTATCATGCTCGCCTCACACAAATGAACTCCAGATGCATGTACCATTTTGTGCATCCAGCTTTACATGAGTGTTGGGTCATCAGCCTTTAGCAACTGAGCCATCTTTTCAGCCCCCTAATCCAGTTTTCGTGGCACAGTATTACACAAATTGAAGGCAGTTAATTAACTATACAAGGAAACTACTACTTGTTATGGCAACAATTCTAGTGCTCCTAAGAATAATAAGAAGGGCTGGGGGGATGGCTTAGTGGTTAAGGCATCTGCCTGCAAAGCCAAAGTATCCAGGTTTGATTCCCCAGGACCCACGTTAGCCAGATGCACAAGGCGGCACATGCGTCTGGAGTTCATTTGCAGTGGCTGGAAGCCCTGGCGTGCCCATCTTCTCTCTCTTCCTCCTTGTCTTTGTTAAACGAATAATAATAAAAATATTTTTAAAAAGAATAACAAAAAATGGTAGGGTTGGAGAGATGGCTGAGGAGTTAAGGCACTTGCCTGTGAAGCCTAAGGGCCCAGGTTTGATAGGCCCTGGCACACCCATTCTCCATCCTTCTCTCTCTGCCTCTCTCCCAAATAAATAAATAGAATATTAAAAAAAAAAAAAAAAAAGAAAGAAATTGAGCATGGTGGCGCATGCCTTTAATTCCAGCACTCTGGAGGCAGAGGTAGGAAGATCACCATGAGTTCAAAGCCACCCTGAGACTATATAGTGAATTCCCAGCAGTGCATAAATCAGGCATGGTTGGGAAGGCCTATAATCATAGCACTCAGGAGGGTCTAACATTCAAGGTCATCAGCTACATACAGAGTTTATGGCCAGCTGAGACTTGTCTCAAAAACAAACAAACAAAAAAGGACTGTAGAGACAGCTTAGCATTTAAGGATTTAAGGCACTTGCCTGCAAAGCCAAAGGACCCAGGTTCAACTCCCCAGGACCCATGTAAGCAGATGCACAAGGTGGCTCATGTGTCTGAAGTTCGTTTGCAGTGGCTGGAGGCCCTGGCAGTCCTTATTTTCTTTCTCTCTGGCTCTCAAATAATAAATAAAAGGAAATAACAACATGGAGACATTTTATTAGAACACAACATTGAGAAGATTTATTTGATCACATAACAATGGGCCTTTATTCCAGAGTGCAAGTAATTTGGCAATGACCATATAATCAGATTATTGATATTTGCAAAACTGGGTGGCTCCTTGGTTAACTGACAGTTCCATGGTGATGGATATTTATACTGGGATGCAACTTGGGGCAGAATTACCAGGGCCATACTAGAATTGGATCCTCAAAAGAACAGGCAGCCAAACAGAGCTACTTTAATAACCAGCCTGTCTCTCCAGCCGATTCATTGTTTAAATTACCTTCCTCACTGCTGAAAACACAGGTCTCTTCTGCTCAGCATGCTAATCCTTTAAAACAGCAAATACACTTCCACAGAAAAACACTTGTCAGGGCTACAGACAGAGCTAGGCGATAGCAGTCAGTGCCTGCTTAGCATGTACAAGGACCTGGTTTTCATCCCCAGCGCCAGATGGAGAGAATTAAAAGGCACCTTTCAAAACTGTTAGTGGTAGGGACAACCTCTCCATCTATCTTGTCACTTCTTGTGCTACTGAAATCTGAAATCATAATTATGACTGTGCCTTCCACCAGGAATAGCTGGGCTGCCTGCTGTTTTCAAAAAGAAAAGCAGATAAGGCTGCAATGTCTTCCAGGGACACCCAGCACACACCTCCTGGACTTGTTTGTAGCATCCTTATTGTGACTTACAATGTGTCCTAAAAAGGAAGAAGTTGAATCCCAGCACTCAGGAATCTATGACAAGAGGATTCCAAATTCTAGTCAGCCTGGGCCACAAAGCAAGACCCTGTCTCAAATACTAATTAAGATAAAATAAATAAATGAAGAGGAAATTGTAAATTGAAGCGACCCAAATATGTCCCCTGGACAACTATTCTGTAATGATCCTTATTCTTGAGAGACATGATGGTGCACACCTGTAACCCCATCACTCAGGAGTCTGAGGGAGCTCTGCTTCCAACTCTCTGGTAGCTATTGGGACTAAGCATAGAAATGTGCACTGTCTGTTTGCTGGGAACCCTCAGGGAGGGACGAGACCCTAGGGTGGCTCAGCCCAGACCTCAAGTACCTTGGTACCCTACTCCAGGTGTGTACCAAGCACCGGGTTATGTACAGGGGCCACCATAACCTCCACAGAGCTCTCAGGAGCTGCTGTCTGCCCAGTGCATGGTCCATATCTACAAGCCAAGACTCCAATGTCCAACCCATGCTAACCCTGGCCTCCACTATGCAGATGGGATGGAGGGAGGGTGAGGGAAGCAGCCTCTGCAGCCACACAGGTGCCACCTCCAGCCCCAAGGATATCTCCCTGTGGTAGTTTAAATGTTTGTCCTCCATAGACTCGGGTGTTTTATTATTAAAGCTTGTAACTTGGATCTCTAGCAGCCTAGCTGGAGAAGGCATCACTGGGGGTGGGTCTGATTTCCAGTCCGAATGTATACAAGGCAGTCTTGAGTTTGGCCTGGGTCCCTGCCCTTGCTGCAGTTTTCCTGTTTAGATTGATGGAAGCAGCTGATAGAAATTCCCTGACAAAACCCGTTCCTTCCCTTTACTGTGCCTGGTTTGCATGTTCAACCCAGCAACGCAGAAGCTGTCTTCAACCCTCCCAGATACCTGGACACTTCTCTTTCCTGATGCTCCATATACCCCTGCATCTTTCCAATCTTCTGCTGCAAGTGATCCCAGTCACCACACCCTTGCTGAAAAGCTTCCATGGTGGGCTGGAGAGATAGATGGTTTAGTGCGTAAGGTACTAAGCTACAAAGCTTAAGGACCCAGGTTCGATTCCCCTGTACCCACATAAGCCAGATGCACAAGATGACACAAGTGTCTGGAGTTCCTTTGCAGTGGTTAGAGGCCCTAGCATGCCCATTCTCTCTTCTCTATCTGCCTCTTTCTCAGATACATAAAATAAATAAATAATCTCTTTAAAAAAAAAAAAAAAAAACTTCCACCCTCAGACGCAAAATGACCTGAATATCCATGACCTCACAGCGCCTGACACTACCAACACAAGACCATCATAACAGGAGGAAAAGATCATGACATCAAAATAAGAGAGAGACAGATTGAGAGGGGGAGGGGATGTGATGGAGAATGGAGTTTCAAAGGGGAAAGTGGGGAGGGGGGGACATTACCATAGGATATTTTTTATAATCATGGAAGTTGTTAATTAAAAAAAAAATTTTGAGGGCTGGAGAGATGGCTTAGCGGTTAAGCGCTTGCCTGTGAAGCCTAAGGACCCCGGCTCGGTTCCCCAGGTCCCACGTTAGCCAGATGCACAAGGGGGCACACGCGTCTGGAGTTCGTTTGCAGAGGCTGGAAGCCCTGGCGCGCCCATTCTCTCTCTCTCCCTCTATCTGTCTTTCTCTCTGTGTCTGTCACTCTCAAATAAATAAATAAATAAATAAATAAATTTAAAAAATTTTGAAAAGAAAAAAAAAAAACTTCCATGGTGCTAGGGGTATAATATAGTGGTAGGGTGGGTGCTTAGCATGCTGGGTTTGATCTCCAGCATCAAAAAGAAAAATAAAAAATAAATTGCCTCCTACTGCCCTTCCAGCTCCTGTCACCTTGATTCCTATGCCCTCCCCTCATTCTGGTTCCTTCATTTGCCATGCACCCAACTCTCCCCTAAGACCTGACCATCCATGGGTCAGATCAACAGCCAACCCACCTATACAAAACACCTAGCAATGACCACCTCCCCACCCACTGTGAATACATGTTGAGGGCCATTGCATGGGCCTTCCACGTGGGCCTAGGTCTTTACAATCCAAAGACATAATACAAGGATCCAGCCCCCCCACACACCACTCCCAGTGCTGAGATTGAACCCAGAGCTTTGCCCATACTAGCCCCCCCTTTTTTTTAAATAGGGTCTTACATACCCAGATTGGCCTGCGACTCACTTATGTTAGCCCAGCCTCACCTCCAGCTAGTGATTCTCCTGCCTCTGTCTTCGGAGCACTAAAAGTACAGGTGTGAGCCACCATATGTGACTAGCTCCCTTTTATAAATGATAATTTTCTTAAGATACAGCTCACATAACACAAAAATTCACTTTTTTTCTTGGTTTTTCAAGATAGGGTCTCACTCTAGCCCAGGCTGACCTGGAATTCACTATGGAGTCTCAGGGTGGGCTCGAACTCACGGTGATCCTCCAACCTCTGCCTCCGGAGCGCTGGGATTAAAGGCGTGTGCCACCATGCCCAGCTCTAAATATCCACCTTTTAAAGTAAACAGTGCAGCCAGACATGATAATTCATGGCTATGCTCTCAGCACTTGGGAATCTAAGACAGGAAGAGATTGTTCATGGTTAAAAGGGCTTGCTCATAAAACCGGCAGGCCTGAGTTCAATTCCTCAACCGCCCACGAAAGCTGGACACAAAAAGTGCTGCATGTGTTACGTCTGCAGTGTCCAGAGGTCCTGATGTGCCTCTCATATACACACTCGTGTGCATGTAAATAAGTAAAGATATAAATCTTTAAAACGAATGAATAAATAAAAGATTTTTAAAATTTTATGTTATTTATTTATTTATTTATTTTGGTTTTCCGAGGTAGGGTCTCACTCTGGTCCAGGCTGACCTGGAATTAACTCTGTAGTCTCAGGGTGGCCTTGAACTCACAGCAATTCTCCCACCTCTGCCTCCCGAGTGCTGGGATTAAAGGCGTGCGCCATCATGCCCGGCTATTTATTTATTTGAGAGGGGGAGAGAAATAGGCAGGTAGAGAGAGAGAGAAAATGGGCACACCACGGCCTCCAGTCACTGCAAACAAACTCCAGATGCATCCACCACCTTGTGCATCTGGCTTATGTGGGTCCTGGGGAATTGAACCCTGGTCCTTTGGCTTTGCAGGCAAGTACCTTAACCATTATGCCATCTCTGCAGCCCAAAAGATTGCCTTTTTAAATCAGTCATATGGAAGGAAGTTGTTGCAGTCAGGTTCACATTGCAGGCAGAAATGACCCGACCAAGAGCAGCTTGTGGGTGAAAAAAGGGTTTATTTTGGCTTAAAGACTCAAGGGGAAGCTCCATGATTGCAGGGAAAATGATGACATGAGCAGAGTGTGGACATCACCCCCTGGCCAACATCAGGTGAACAATAGCAACAGGAGAGTGTGTCCAACACTAGTAAGGGGACACTGGCTATAACACCCATAAGCCCGCCCCCAATAATACACTGCCTCCAGGAGGTGTTAGTTCCCAAATCTCCATCAGCTGGGAGCCCAGCATTCAGAACTCCCAATTTTATGAGGGACACCTGAATCAAGCCACACAGAAGTCATGCAGTAATGTGCTCAAAGGCCCAGCCTGGAGCCTTGGTTCTCTTGATGGCCTAGTATAATCTTCAGCAGGACCCTGGGGACTATGCTCACATCTACAAACAGCCAAGCCAAAACTCCTGACAGACTTATTATAAAATCAGGACCAGAGAAAATGAAGAAAGACCTGGAATCCCAGCATTCAGGAGGCCAAGGCAGGAATATCAGGAGTTTGAGGGCAGCCTGAGTCATATTTACACACATCCATGATTCTGTCAAGAAAGGGGAGGGGAGGGGAAGGGAGGGGAGGGGAGGGAAGAAAGGGTGGGTAGTTCAAAAAACTTTAAAACCCAATAATGCTATCAATGCCCCCCAAATATGGAAAATTTAATCAACTCACAGGGAGCAAAGGGCATCCTCTACCATACCAATAGAAGAATGGAGGTTGGCATAGGTTCCACTTGTAGGGGGAAAATGCCCACCTTTTAAGAAGGTTAATTCTATTTCCCTGTGGCCCTATGGCTGAGATAGACTTCACAGGGTCCAGAGCATCACGTTGCAGACTGTGGAATGGGAACAGTTTCCTCTTGCAACAAATCTCCACCTTTATCTGCGAAGCATAAAATTACCAGGTCCACTCCACAGGGATGCTTAAGGAGATCTACCAAGCAGTGACCCCTCGGGGGCTGAGACTATGAGAACCCATTAGCAACAATCCAGAGAACAAGAGGATCTTGTCTGAAAGAATTTTTAGGACTCTAAGTGAGATGCTGAGCTTGAGTAGGGACCTACAGTGCAGTCTGTAACTTAGATTTGTTAGTGTTAAGATTTTTACATTGTTTGTTAGTGTGGTGACTTGTGCTTACACTCCTACCACAGGGAGGAGGAGGCAGGAGAATCAGGAGTTCAGAGCCAGCTTCAGCAAATCTGAGGAGATCCTAGGCTACAGGAGACCCTATTTAAAAAGGGGAATGGGAGCTGGGGAGAGGGCTCAACAAATAAGAGCACTTGTTGCCCAAGCATGAGGACCAGAGTTTGGATTCTTAGTCCCCAGCACTCACATATATTAATTTTTTTAAAATCTGGGCATGGAGCCAGACATGGTGGCACACACCTTTAATCCCAGCAGAGGTAGGAGGATCACCATGAGTTCAAGGCCACCCTGAGACACCATAGTGAATTCCAGGTCAGCCTGGGCTAGAGTGAAACCCTACCTTGAAAAAACAAAAACAAAACAAAAAAAGCTGGGCATGGCTATGCACACCTGTAAACCTAGTGCTGAGAGGGGCAGAGACAGGAGGATCACTAGGCTCACTCACAGCCAACCAATCTAACCAAAAAACAGGGAGCTCCAGGTTCAGTAAGACCATGTGTCAGGGAAATAAGGCAGAAAGATCAATAAAGGAGGGAAGGGGGGAGGGAAGGGAAAGAAAGCGCTAGTTTTAACTTTGCATAAAAGGCCTTAAAGCCAGAATAACCAACCCTATTCTTTTATGGGGTACAAGGTTTCTGTGCACAGGGTATCACAATCACTAGCCCTGGTGGGAGGCTGGGATGCAACAAGCTTGAAAGACAAGGAAAACTCCCAAGAGAACTGAAAATGAACACGAAGATAACAAGTGAATGTTCGGAGCAGCACAGGTCACAGGAGCCAAAATGCAAGTGGAAAGAACCCAAATATTCATGAACAGAGCAAGGGGAAAACACCGCGTGGGCCATGTGTGCAGCACACATGTTCAGCATGAGTGTGCGGTGCTCAGCCCCAGGAAGGAGGGGAGCAGTGGCACCTGCAGGAATCTCAAACCTTCTCTGCTCCATGAAAGAAACCAGCACAAATGACCACATATGTGATCCCCCTTTCATGAAATACCCAACCTAGGCAAACTCATGCAGACGGGAGAAGTGAAATAGCTTAGTGGATGCCGTAGGATGGGGGCAGGGTGAGGCTACTAGTGAGAGAACAGAATTTCTTTTTGGGTGATGAAACTGTTAAAGCATTAAAAAAGGACAATTACACAACTCAATGAATAAAAAATCCCCACTAAACTGTATTTTAAAGGCAGAAAACAGCAGATGGCATGTGGCCCTAGGTCCTGGGGAGACTGAGGTAAAACGATCACTTGAGCTCAGGAATTAGAGGCCAGCCTAGGCAGTTGACATAGCATGATTCTATCTTAGAAAGAGAGAAAGAGGGAGGGAGGGAGGGAGGGAGAGAGAAAAGACAGGAGATGAATATTGTGGTAGGTAATATCAATTTTTTCATATTTAAAAAAAAAACTTGGGCTGCAGATATGGCGTAGCAGTTAAAGCACATGTCTGCAAAGCCTAAGGACCCAGGTTCGATTCTCCAGGTCCCACGTAAGCCAGATGCACATGGTGGCACATGCGTCTGGAGTTCATCTGCAGTCGCTAGAAGCCCTGCCGTGCCCATTCTCTCTCTGTCTGTCTGTCTCTCTCTCTCTCTTTCTCTGTCTCTAATAAGTAAATAAAAATTTAAAAATCTTAAAAGATAACTCAAGTTGTGCATGGTGGCACATGCCTTTAATGCCAGCACTCATGAAACAGAAGCAGGAGGATCACCATGAGTTCAAGGCCAACCTGAGACTACACAGTAAATTCCAGGTCAGCCTGAAACAGAGATCCTACCTTGAAAATCCAAAAACTCAAGGGTGGGCCTGGGAAATGGCTCAGTACTTAAAGGCACTCACTTGCAAGCTTGCTAGTCCAAGTTCAATTCCCGTGCACCCATGTTAGCGCTGGATGCAAAGTGGCTCATATACAGGTGATCCAGTGCGCCTATGTTAATGGGAGGTGGAGCCAGGAGTATCTGGAAGCTCAGTGGCCAGTAGACTGGCACGCGGGGGGGGGGGGGGGGGGTAACAAAGGAGACTCTGTCAAGCAAGAGGCTCACACCTATCATGCCAGCACGCAGGAGACTGAGATAGGAGGATAGCTGTGAATTTGAGGCTAGCATCGGCTCGAGGGAGTTCCAGGTCAGAGCCTGGGCTAGAGTGAGGCCCTGTCTCAAGAAAAGAAATAAAAAATCCTCAAAGAAAAAGAAATGCAAGTTAGCCTCCTTCTTTCCCCAGCCACTCCAAGGAAAGAAACTCAGACACCACACAGTATAGCTCTCAACTGAGAAGGTGCAGGACAACCATAGTTACTACAAGACACGCCAGAACCACCAGAGATCAGAACGCTGTTGGGGCTGCAAGGTCAGGAAGAAGTGGAAATTATTTCAATCCACGGGACCCTAACCTTCCCCACAGTGCCCGGCCTGGCCTTGTTCAAGGCAGAAGTGCAATTACCTGGGACTGGGGAGGTAGTTCTGGAAGTCAAGACCTGAGTTCAATCCCCAGAACCCACATTAAAACAAAAAGAAGCTAGGCATGGTGGTACAAGCCCAGCACTGGGGAGGCAAAGACAGGAGAGTCCTGGAACTCCCTGACCAGCCAGTCCAGCCTAATTGGTATAGTATACATACTGGGAGGGAAGATCCTATCTCACAGAAAGCGGAGCATGTTCCTGAGGACTGACACCAGAGGCTGTCCTCCGGCCGACACACACACACACACACACACACACACGCACACACACGCGCGCACCCCCCCCCCCAGTTACCTATACTCAAGTATGACCCATAATCACATTCTCTTTCCTTTATACTTACTTGGCCAAGCCCTTGCCTAAGCCACACCCTACCCTGGCCTATGTCCCCCTCCCACAACTATGACTTCAGTAGCAGTTAACACAGGGAACCCCAGTTAGAATCAGGGAGCCCAGGTGAACTGGAAATGAAAACGAAGCACTCCCCAGCCCCTCTCCCCAGAGCGATCTCAACAGCAGAGCTTCCTTTAGACCTGTATGATACGCCTTCTCCTGGCACAACATCCCCATGCCTTCTTCAATTTGGAAAAGAAAGACTAGTCTCTTGCATCTCAGGAGTCTAACACGGCATTGATAATCTGCCGGCTGCCCTTTCCCTCAGTCCCCATTGGTGGTTCCGGAGATTAAACCGAGGACCCTAAGAATGCTAGCCCAGTATTCTACCACTGAGCTATATCCTGCCCTTGCTTTTTCAACAGAGTCTCACGATACAGCTCAGGCTGGCCTCAAAACTCATGATCCTCCTGCTGCAGTCTCCCAAATACTGGGATTAAAGGCATGAACCACATCTGATGCTGCCAACGCCTTGTTATCTAGAAACATCTAAGGTCTTTCCTTCAGTAGCCTCCTCACAGGTCTGCTTGGCCCAGGCTCAAGGGAATGGTGCCCTGGGTGGGCTGGGTCCTGTGTTCTCTGACCTTTGTCCCCAGATCCCCATATCTGAAGCAATTCTGCAGTACACCAATGTCCTTACCAGGATCAATGCATGGACAGCAACCATACAAGTGCCTTTTCATGAGCCAGCTTTCCCGCCCCATTGGCCAGTGTCCTGCACCTATCAAATCTCTACTATGTCCGTTATGTGCTAGGCAGGATCACAGGACTGGCTCTAGCCTATTGATGTCATCCATGATCACATGGAGGTACAGACCTTCACAAGGTTACATGAGGTAAGCTGATAAAGGAAAGGGTGCAACTCCCTTACCTGAACCTAATAAAGAAGTGGACCCCCAGCACCACAACAGCAATGTCTCCCATGGACCTGTCATGTGACCACCTGGTGTGTGCATCAAGGGGCCAACAAAAAGACAACTGCCAACTGTCCCAGGGGCTTCAGCTCAGCAAGGCCCCATTGTTGACACATCCTACTCTCCGCCTATTTCTCTGTCTGAATCTGTGATCCATCATCGATCCATTGGTTTAGATTTGGCCCTGCCTTTTTGCTTCTGCAGCTGGCTTCAAACCTGTGACCAGCAGTAGCCTGACTCTACCCCTACTTCATGCAGACCTCTGACTGCAACAGACTCTTTTTGCATCTTTATCCTGCCTCTCAGTCCTCTTTGAGCTCTGCCCTGGCCTCTTTAACCCTTTACAGTCATTCTGTAACCCTGATAGACAGACAGACAGACAGACAGACAAACTTACTGTGTGATCTAAGAGTTATTAGTAATTAAGACTAGAATAAAAGAACCTGTGTTTGCCTCAACCAGGACTATCAAGGAAAGTGGAAGTATCTAGCAAATTACTGCTACTGAAAAGGCCAAACCTTGTGACTTTACTGTTGTTCAATAAATCCTGACCCTGTGGAAAGACACAACTGTGTGTCTATGTTTCTGACACGGTGTGCTCGTGCTGTGTGTGAAGGGCCTCAGGAACAAAGGCTGTCCCAGAGTTCACAACACAAGCTGTAGTTGCACATGGCAGACCTGAGAATTGTTCATTCAAACATTTTATTTCCAGAAAGCACAGAAGAAGCTGGGCGTGGTGGCTCACACATGTAATCTAAGCACTCAAGAGGCAAAGCCAAGAAGATTGCAGTAAATTTAAGTCTTGCCAGTTTTACATACCGAGTTCCAGGCCAGCCAAGGCTACAGCGCAAGACTCTGTCTCAAAACAGAAAAAAGAGAGAAAGAAGAAAACACAAGACAGACCACCTAGACATGCAAGAAAAGCCCTTGGAGAGAAATCAACATTCCAGAAGAATACAAAGGAAATGAGCCAGTAAGAGGCCACTATGAAAAGTAGAAAGAAAAAAGAAACAATAAGTTTTCATGTGAAGTATTCATCTTTTTCAGAACTGCAATTATGGCACGGGTAATTTGAGAATGAAATGCCTGTAAAAACACAGTGAGTTCCAGCTGGTCACGAGGGCACATGGAGACATATCCCTGGGAGCCAGCAGAGAATGCAAAATGCATCTCTGTGGTAGAAATTTCACAACTATGCAGAGTGGTATGCAGCTTTAATTACTTTGCTCTGAAACACCAGTCACTGAACATGGAGTGGGGGAGTTCCCAGCTAACCCTAAGAGGATGAGTTGTGTCAAATCTCTACTGTTAAATCAACACAAAATAAATATGACTGGGGTAGCAGCAAACAGGCCTTTCTAAGTCCAGATGTTTTCTCTCCAAACTTTCATTCAAGTTCAGGTCCTCTACACACAGTGAAAATGTTAAGAAAAACTGCACATACAAAAAAAGCACATTGTTGTTTTAAAGTCTGACATATTTGATCAACCTACTTGGTTTTCCAGGAGTTTTTTTTTTTTCTTTTAATTTTTTTTTTGTTTTATTTATTTGAGAGTAACAGACAGAGAAAGAGGCAAAGAGAGAGAGAGAGAGAGAGAGTGCACACCAGGGCCTCCAGCCACTGCAAACAAACTCCAGACACATGCGCCCCCTTGTGCATCTGGCTAACATGGGTCCTGGGGAATCGAGCCTCAAATCAGGGTCCTTAGGCTTCACAGGCAAGAGCTTAACCGCTAAGCCATTTCTCCAGCCCCTGGTTTTCTGAGGTAGGGTCTCGCTCCAACTCACAATGACCTGGAATTCACTGTGGAGTCTCAGGGTTGGCCTCGAACTCACGGCAATCCTCCTACCTCTGCCTCCTGAGTGCTGGGATTAAAGGCGTGTGCCACCACACCCGATAAGGAGTTTTTTTTTTATATATACACCTATATAAATTAATTCAGGGATGGAGAGATAGCTTAGAGGTTAAAGCACTTGCCGGCAAAGCCAAAGAACCCAGGTTTGATTCACCAATACCTACGCAGTCAGATGCACAAGGTGGCATATGCATTTGGAATTCGCTTGCAGTGGCTAGAGGCCCTGGCATGTGCCCATCCTCCCCCTGCTCTCTCTCTAAAATAAGTAAATAAATATTTTAAAAACATTCAGGCCGGGCATGGTGGCGCACACCTTTAATCCCAGTACTCGGGAGGCAGAGATAGGAGGATCACCATGAGTTCGAGGCCACCCTGAGACTACATAGTGAATGCCAGGTCAGCCTGGGCCAGAGTGAGACCCTACCTCAAAAAAACAAAACAAAACAAAAAAAACATTCAGGGCTGGAGAGATGGCTTAGCAGTTACGGCGCTTGCCTGTGAAGCCTAAGAACCCAGGTTTGATTCCCCAGTACCCATGTAAGCCAGATGAACAAGGTGGCACATATATCTGGAGTTCATTTGTAGTGGCTAGAGGCCCTAGCACATCCACTCTCTCTCTATCTATCTGCCTCTTTCTCTCCCTCTCAAATAAATAAATAAAATTAAACTATTTCTTAAAAAGATTAATTCACAGCTAGAGAGATGGCTCAGTGGTTAAAGGTACTTGCATGCAAAGCCCGACATCAAGGGATGATTCCCTAGTATCCAAGTAAAGCCAGATACACAAAGTGGTGCATGCATCTGGAATTTGTTTGTAGCAGTAGGAGGCTCTGGCACACCCATTCTCTTTCGCTCCCCCAAATAAATTTGGCCTTGGAGTGATGGTTCAGCAGTTAAGAGCTTGCTGTACAAACATGAGAACCTGAGTTTGATCCCTAGCACCCATGTAAAAGGACCAGGCATGGCAATGCCTGCCTGTAACCTCAAAACCTAGTGGGAGGGTCAGGAGCATGGCTGGGGCTCCATGGTCAGCCAGTCTAGTGGAAAAACCGAGAGCTCCAAATTCAGTGAGAGACTGTCTCGGGGAAAGAAGGCAGAAGATTAACAGAGAAGGGCCCTCTTTCCTTTGCTGTCTGCACACATGGGCATGGGGCACACACATCTTCACATGAGTGTATAACACACACACCAATACATTCCCCAAGAACGAAAATGTCTTTTCTTGGCTGGGCAGGGTGGCTATATATATACCTATATATATATAGGTATAGGTGCCTATAATCCCAACATTTAGGAGGCTAAGGAAGGACTGCCAAGAGTTCAAGGCCAGCCTGGGCTATATAGTGAGATATAGGTCAGCCTGAGCTAGAGTGAGACCATGTCTCAAAAACAGTACTTTCTACCCCCTCCCTTGGAAACTGAGAGTGGAACCTGAGTTTGAGTACCTTGGGCGCGCTAGGCAAGTGCTCTACTCTGAACTATATCCATCCCCAGCCCCAAGTGGCTTTCTGTTGTTGTCTGTTTTGTTTTGTGTTGTTTTGTTTCTGTTTTTGTTTTGAGGTAGGGTCTTGCTTTATCTAGTCCAGGCTGACCTGGAATTCACTATGTGATCTCAAGGTGGCCTCAAACCCACAGCGATCCACCTAGCTCTGCCTCCCAAATGCCACCACACCCAGCTCAAATGGTACGTTTTAACATTTCATGTGTTCTTTTTTTCTCCCCTTCCTATTCTCACTCCCTCCCCTCTTCCTTATACCCAAGGCCTTGCAAATAATAGCCGAGAGCCACAGCCCTAGCCTCTATTCTCTCAATATTTTTGCAGCAAAAAATACTATGCCACTCACTATGTTTATAGCTTTGCAAGCATTCATGCAATTAGCACTGATTAATATCACTGTGTTTACAAATTTGCAAACACAAGCACAATTAACACAGAGGCAAATTTTCATCCTATACAGAATGTGGGAGCCATTGGCAAAGAACTACCTTCTCCTACTTTGCAAGCAGATGGAGGGCTTTCTGCTCAGATGACAGGGGGCCTTGGTCTTCCCACCACTTTTACTTCTCTAAGACCCCCTTTCCCACTTCTTCAGCACCTCCTCTTCCTCAGTCTTCCCAGCTCCACCTTCCTCCTGAAGGCAGCTGTCTTGCGCCCTCATCTTCATCCACCTTCTCAGGGCTGATCCAGCTCCTGAGTGCATGTGCAATTCCTCGGGGGAAGAAAAAGTCTGCCATACAGGATTATAATTAGCTAATCTGATGAACGCAATCTTGTTAATGACAACTTAATGTGCAGCTCTCCCAGGCAACATGTTCTGCACTTGAGATAGCACTGCCAAGAGAAAGGTCCAGTCTCTGATGTCATCACAATGGAAAGCTGCCCACCCACCTCGGCCTCTGGCCAGCCTTAACTGAGGGCTAACCCTCTACACTGGGCATCCTCTTAGCCTCCTGCACTAGCTACCTCTAGGGCTCTCTAGTGAGCATCTGAGGACTAGAGGAAAAGAGAGGCAGGGTGAAAATTAAATTACCAGCTGGGAGAAAAGGCTAGGGGACATGGGGGTCTCACTTTATATAATAAGTGTGTGCTGAATAAGCCGTGTGCTAACTGGACACCCAGTGATTCCTTCAATAAAGTAAATAATCACTTCCTCTTGCATGGGAATCAAGTGGCGTGTATTTTGTCTTTTAACGTGGAGTATATCTGCCAAAAGGAAAACTTGATTTCTGTCAGGATTTCATTTGCTAGAACAGTCTGACATATCAAATAATACAAGAACAAAATCATAACACAGGCTTATCTCTTGTTCATGTAGTGGTAGCATTAGGAGAATGATGAAGCCAAGAGCAGCCACATTTTTCGTCATTCAAGAACAGGGCTAGATGGCGGGAGAGGTGGCTTAGTGGTTAAGTGCTTGCCTATGAAGCCTAAGGACCCCGGTTCAAGGCTCGATTCCCCAGGACCCACGTAAGCCAGATGCACAAGGGGGGCACACGCATCTGGAGTTTGTTTGCAGTGGCTGGAAGCCCTGATGTGCCCATTCTCTCCCTCTCTCTCTTCTCTCTCTCTCTCTCAAATAAATAAATAAATGAAAATATTTTAAAAAAGAACAGGACTAGAGAAATGACTTAGCAGTTAAGCACTTACCTGCAAAGCCAAAGGACCTCGGTTCAATTCCCCAGGACCCACGTTAGCCAGACGCACAAGGGGGCACATGCATCTGGAGTTCGTTTGCAGTGGTGAAGGCCCTGGCATACCCATTCTGCCTATCTGCCTTTTTCTCTCTCTCTGTCACTCTCAAATAAATAAATAAACAAATTTTAAAATAATGAACCTATGCTGATTAACCTCTGACCTAAGGCCACCTTTATTCCAGCCAGGCATAAGAGGAAAACTATGATGGAGCTATGAAATGGCAGACATCATTTCGGTTTATACTTCACTGGGTAGGATAGACATGACCATACCTAACTACAAGGGAAGTGGGGAAATACAGTCCAACACTAGGAAGAGAAGATACAGATCTCTACAAGTGGCATCCACTCCACACACCTGTGGATCCACCTTGAAGATTTTTTTCTACCACTAATGGATAAAGGAGTGAAGAAATGAAGGCCTTTGTTACAGAAACATTTAGCCTTCACCGTTTATACTTTTTGTCACTTCACTTTAAAATAAGTCAATTTTAGGAGCTGGGAATGTGGCCACCTACATTCAGAAGCCCTGGGTTTGATCTCCAGTACTGCATCAACCTCAGGGTGGTGGTAGGCTGGAGCGATGGCTTAGCAGTTAAGTTGTTGGCCTGCAATGCCAAAGGATCCCACTTCAACTCTCCAGGACCATGTAAGCCAGATGCAAAAGGGGGCACACATGTCTGGAGTTCATTTGCAGTGGCTGGAGGCCCTGGTGCACCCATTCTCTTTCTCCCATTCTCTCTCTTTCTCAAAATAAATAAATAAATAAAAACAAAGTTTAAAAAAAAACAGCGTGGTGATACTGTATGTCTGTAATCCCAGTACTGGGAAAGTGGAAGCAGGAAGATCAAGAGGTCAAGCTCATCCTCAGCTACATAGAAAATTTGAGGCCAGACTAGACTACGTGAAACCCTGACTGAAAATCAACTTTTAAAAACTTATTCTGGAGCCAGGCATGGTGGCACATGCCTTTAATCCCGGCACTTAGGAGGCAGAGGTAGGAGGATTGCATGAGTTCAAGGCTACCCTGAGACTACATAATGAATTCCAGGTCTACAGTGAGACTCTACCTCAAAAAAAAAAAAAAAAAAAAAAAAACAACAACAAACAAACAAAAAAAAAAGGCTTATTCTGGGCTGGAGAAATGGCCTAATGGTTAAGTCACTTGCCTGTGAAACCTAAGGACCCAAGTTCCATTCTCCATTACCCACATAATCCAGATACACAAAGTGGTGAATGCGTCTGGTGTTTGTAGTGGCTAGAGGCCCTGGAGCACCCATTCTTTCTCTCTCTCTCTCTCTCTCTCTCTCTCTGCCTCTCTGTTTCTCAAATAAATTTTTTAAGAAAAGCTTATTCTGAGGCTGGAGAGATTGCTCAATGGTTAGAGGCTCTTGCTTGCAAAGCCTGACAGCCCAGGGCTCAACTCCCCAGTACCCATGTAAAGCCAGATACACAAAGTGGCATATATGTCTGGAGTTCATTTGCAGTAGCAGAAGGTCCTGGCATGCCCATTCTATCCCTTCCTCTCTCTGCTTGTGAATATAAATAAATAAATGCCTACTCTGTATCACATTGCTATGACAGACCATAAATGTTATAAAAAGAAATTGACAAAAATACTTTAGAGCCAGGTGTGGTGGCACACGCCTTTAATCCCAGCACTTGGGAGGGCAGAGGTAAGTGGATTACCATGAGTTCAAGGCCACCCTGAGACTACAAAAGTGAATTCCAGGTCAGCCTGGACTAGAGTGAGACCCTACCTAAAAAAAACAAATAGGGATGGAGAGATGGCTCAGCAGTTAAGGAGCCTGCCTGCAAAGCCCAAGCACCCAAGTTCAGTTCCTCAGTACCTACATAAAGCCAGCTGTACAGGGTGGCACATGCATCTGGAATTTGTTTGCAGTGGTTTCAGGCCCTGACATGTCCCCCACCCTGTTCTCTACCTCTCTAGGCTTGCAAATAAATAAAATATTTTTTAAAGATCATTAGTATTATAAAAAGCCTTACTTTAAAACAGCATTCTGAGGCTGGAGGGATGGCTCAGCAGTTAAGGCACTTTCCTGCAAAGCCTAATGACCCAGGCTTGATTCCCCAGCACCCACATAAAGCCAGATGCACATAGTGGCACATGCATCTGTAATTTCTTTGTATTAGCTGGAGGCCCTGGAGTGCCCATTCCCCCCCCCCCCCCGGCAAATAACTACAGGTGGAGTCTTGCTCTAGCCCACGCTGACCTGGGATTCACTATGTAGTCTCAGGATGATTGATAACTCACATGATCCTCCTTCCTCTACCTCCTGAGTGTGCTACCACACCCAGCTTAAAATATTTTTTTTAATTATCTTAACTTTGGAGGGAGAGGAGGAATAAAAACACTTCTAGGTAATACATTGGTGCTAGCATTAGTTGATGTTATATAGCAAATTCTTCAAACTGAAAGCAGCAAACAACTATTGGCGGCTTTACTCAAAGCAGCTGGGACCACTCAGGACAGACTCTGGAGACTAGGCCTATTGATATTCCCCCATGACCTTGTAGGACCCCCCAGCCTGACACCTCGGGTGCCCCTATGCCAGTTGTATGCAATGATGCATGAGGTTTCAGGAGGTCTTAGGGCCTCAGGGAGAGAAAAGATAGAGGCAGAGAGAGGGCAGAAGACCAAGGACAGCAAAGTCTACCTAAGCAGATATTGGGGGAGGTCGTCATCCACTGCTGGAGTGAGACTTCTCAATGACACAGTGGCTCTGGGATCTCTTGCTCTGTAAGTGACCCAAATAAACTTACTGGCTCACCAAAACTGATTTTGACACAATCGTACTTTGATGTGTCGCCTTTGCCTTACCGAGGGTAAACAGATGTGTATTCGTACCTTCCAGGGAAAGTTTCATTATAACGAATGTAGCTTTTATTTTTATTTATTTATGTACTTTTTTTTCTTTTTGCAGTGCTGGAGAACAAACCCAGAGCCTTGTACATGCTGTGTAAACACCCTACCATTAAGGTACATCCCCAAACCAGATGTATCCTTTAATTAAATACATACCTATAAATCCTGTGCTAAATAGCCAAAAATTAGTAAGAAAATCACCTTGAATATCCATGTCCTCACAGTGCCTATCACTACCTACACAAGACCACCATAATTGGAGGAAAAGATCATGACATCAAAATAAAAGAGAGACTGATTGAGAGGGGGAGGAATATGATGGAGAATGGAGTCTCAAAGGGGAAAGTGGGGGAGGGAGGGCATTACCACAGGATATTGTTTACAATTACAAAAGTTGTCAATAAAAAATAAATTAATCAAGGCTTGTGAAGCCTAAGGACCCCAGTTCAAGGCTCGGTTCCTCAGGACCCACATTAGCCAGATGCACAGGGGGTGCACACATCTGGAGTTCGTTTGCAGTGGCTGGAGGCCCTGGCGCCCCCATATTCATTCTCTCTCCCTCTCTCTCTCCCTCTCCCTCTCCCTCTCCCTCTCTCTCTCTCTCTCTCTCTGCCTCTTTCTGTCTGTCTGTCACTCTCAAATAAATAATAAACAAAAAAGTTAAAAAATAAATTAAATTAACTATTAATTTTTTTAAAAAAGAAAATTACCTTGAGACATATTAGACTTCTGTGATGCAAAATCCAGCACAAAGTGTGTCTGTAATAAATGAGTGCTTTTAATACATTAGACTTTTTTTTAATAGTTGCTTAGCTTTCTAAGACATCTGGACTGAGAAAGGGAAGGGAAAGAAGGAATTCAAATTGATTAGAACTAGCTTTGCATGATGACTCACTGAATCTCCACAATAATACAATCAAACAGAAGTGATTCTAGTCTGACAGACTGAGGAGAAAGGATCAGAAAGGCTAAGGACCAAGGGCAAGATGCAGCTCAGAATGCAAGCAGGTCCTGACACATCACTAACAGCTGACTTCCCTCTGAGCTAGAACCATTAGCATAGTAGGGCACAGATGCCCCTTTGGTCTTGTTTACCCAGCTGAGCAAGGTAAGGATCCACTTTACTGGCAGGTTTCCCATCACTTTTTAAAATCTGCTCTATACAAAAATGCAGTATATGAAAAAAAATATTATAGGGATGGAGGGATGGCTTAGCGGTTAAGGCGTTTGCCTGCAAAGCCTAAGGGCCTCAGTTTGATTCCCCAGGACCCACATAAGCCAGATGCACAAGGTGGCACATGTGTCTGGAGTTAATTAGCAGGTCTGGAGACCCTGGCACACCCATTCTCTATCTTCCTCTTTCTCTGTCAAATAAATAAATAAAAGCTTATTATATGATAAGAATATGGCCAACCCAAGAAGAGAGCTTGCAAACATTATTCCAGGCAACCCACTCTTCAATACTAAAGAGCACTAAACATTTTCAAAAATTTCTGTCAGAGAGGAGAGAATAAACAACAAAAACCAGCCTCAGAAAAAGAATCTTCAGCTGGGCATGGTGGGGCACCCCTTTAATCCTAGCACTCAGGAGACAGAGGTAAGAGGATCGCAATGAGTTTGAGGCCGCCCTGAGACTACATAGTGAATTCCAGGTCAGCCTGTGCTAGAGCGAGACCCTATCTCGAAACAACAACCATGAAACAAGATCAGAGGAACACAGAAAAGAAACATCTGTGAAACAAAATCTGGAATTTGAAGGAAAAAAAAGGGAGGCCATAGATTCAAAACTCAATGAAAGGATTAGAAAATAAGGTTAAACAAAATCTCCTAAAAAGGTCAAAGACACAGGGAGAGCTGAAGAGATGGCTCAGCTATCCTTGCAGAGCCTGTCTGCCTCAGTTGGATTTCCTCAGAACCCATATAAAGCTGGACCCAAAGTGGCTCATTAGTCTGTGATCTCAGTGCACCTAGGAAAATGGGAGGCATGCCAGGACAAGCCAAAACTGGGGACAGCTAGTCGGCCATTCATTTGCAGTGGCAATAAAGCCTGTTTCACAGAAAGTGGAGCAGACACTGCAAAGATGTCCAAGGACCTCATACATATGGTGTGTCATGTGTGTGCCCATACATCATGTACATGCATACTTAAAAAAAACACTAAGAAATGAAAAATAAGGAAGGATCAAGAATCAGAAAGGTCTGACCTCACTCCAGCAGTATTGCTCACCAGCAGAGAATGGAGACCACTGTCAGAGTGTGCTAAGCTGAAACTTAACCCAAACAATCAAGTTGGCAAGATAAAGCATAATATTTGCACAAAGAGAAGGAAGACCCCCCCCCGACCAAGTGTATGAGAATATAGTAAGAATGTTTCATCACTGGAGAGGATTTGGGGGCTAAATCAATAATTGCATAGGAAATTAAACAAAATATAGCCATCTTTACTATGAATGACTACAAAATCTTGTGGGGGGGGGGAGGAATAACCAGAGTATATACCCATGTTTGTAGGACATCAGTTATCACCCAAACAATGTAGGTCTGGGGTGCGGAGCTTTCCTCCCACAGGCAGAGCATTGTGTTGGATGCTCAACAAAGAAAACAAGTTATACATAATCTTTAGGGCATAAAGTGTAGTTCAATTGAAGGACACTTCTGTAGCACACATGGAGTCCTGGGTTCCATCCCCAGCACTGGAAAGAAAACAAGGCCAGAACAATGTCAACACTGAATATTGTTAACCCAGACCTCCCCAGAGAGGGCAATTTTACCTCCCAAGGGCCACCTGGCAACAAGTCTGCAGACCTGTTTCGCTGTCACCTGTCACAATGGGGAAGGGAGGGAACCAGCATCAAGTAGTTAAAAGGCTGGGGACACTGGTAAACATCCTACCATGCACAGATGGCCTCATAACAAAGAGTTACTTGGCCCCGAATGTCTTGATTGGGAAATAAAAATCCTCTCCTAGCCATAATTATGGTGTGGAAGCCATTGGGAACGTAGGGGGCCCAAGAAATGTTCCTGAGGAGTGGAGAAATGAGCGGTGGCAATGCGGAGCTGAGTCCAGGGCTACAGTGTGAAACCAAATCAATATTTGTACACAGGATATGGGAGAAAAGAACTATTGCAAAGAGCTACTTTGTTTAAAAAAAAAAAAAGTACGGGCTGGAGAGATGGCTTAGAGGTTAAGGTGCTTGCCTGCAAAGCCTAAGGACCCAGGTTTGATCCCCCAGTACCCATGTAAAGTTGAATGCACAAGGCAAAGCATGCATCTAGAGTTGGTTTGTAATGGTTGGAGGCCCTGGTGTGCCCATATATTCTCTCTCTCTCTCATAAATAAATATATTTAAAAAAACAGTGTCGGCACTGTGCTGCATAGCTAGACACACACACACACACACACACACACACACACACACACACATGCACACATGCGCACACTCTTTGTCCCCTTTCTTCTGCCAGTAAGTAAAACTGGTGATCTTCAAGGGCACAGAATCTACCCTACCAGGGCTCTCCTCCCTGACCATCACAATTTGCCACTAATCTGAAAATATTAAAAGTCACTTTTGATTTAAAGATAATTCCATCTGTTTCTTGTCAATCTGGAACACTGTTTTCTTCCTTCTCCAACATAGACAATCATCATTGCTTTCAATTTAATACTCTTGGAATTGAAAATACAAAAAAAAAAAAAAAAACACAACAACAAAAAACAGTCTATGGCCGGGTGTGGTGGCACATGCCTTGACCTCAGGGGCAAAAGGTAGGAGGATCACCTAAAACGACATAGTGACATAGGTCAGCCTGGGCTAGAGCAAGACCCTACCTCAAAAAACCAAAATAAATAAACAAACAAACAGTTCTTTTTCTTCTTAATCCAGAAAAAAAAATGGTATCTTTGCAATTCACATTTTTCAATTATTTTCCACTTATTCTTTATTGAATTTTATTTTTATTTATTTATTAGAGAGAGAAAGACAAAAAGAGGCAGATAGAGTTAGGGTTAGAGAATGGGTGTAGCAGGCCCTCCAGCCACTGCGAACGAACTCCAGAAGCATGCAGCACCTTGTGCATCTGGCTGACGTGGGTCCTGGGGAATCAAACCTGGGTCCTTTGGCTTTGCAGGCCAAGTGCCTTAACCACTAGGCCATCTCTCCAGCTGCACTTATTCTTTTTTAATGGTACTGGGGATCAAATCCAGAACTTCACACAAGTGGAACAAGCACCCTACCAGACTAAACTCCCATCTCAATTTGAACAGGGTCTCACCGAGTAGCCAAGGCTGGCCGGAAACTCGACACCCTCCAGTGTCCACCTCCCCAGTTCACCATACCTGGCCCAGATGGTTTTTTTTGAAGGATTTTTATTTGTGTGTGAATATGTCGGTGTGCCAGACGCTTGCACCACATTTTGCTGGCTTTATGTGGGTGCTAAGGAATCAAACAAGGGCCAGTAAGTCCTGCAAGCACACATATTTAACTGCTCAGCCATATCTTCAGCCCCCAATTTTTTAAAATATATTTTATTCATTTATTTGAGAGAGAAAAAGAAAGAAAGAGGAAGTGAAAAAGACAGAGGGAGAATGGGCACACCAGGGCCTCCAGCCACCGCAAACGAACTCCACATGCATGCGCCCCCTTGTGTATCTGGCTAACATGGGTCCTGGAGTTGAACTGGGATTCTTTGGCTTTGCAGGCAAATGCCTTAACCACTAAGCAATCGCTCTACACACACACACACACACACACACACACACACACACACACTTTTTTTTTTTTTAATTTGACAGAGAAAGAGGGAGCGAGAGAGAGAGAATGGGAGCATCAGGGCCTTTAGCCCCTGCAAATGAACTCCAGACACATGCGTCCCCTTGTGCATCTGGCTAATGTGGGTCCTGCAGAATCAAACCTGAGTCCTTTGGCTTTGCCGGCAAGCGCCTTAACCGCCGCTAAGCCATCCCTCCAGCCCTCAGCCCCCAATTTTTTAAAAATGATATATTACCATCCATCCACTAATATACATCACCCCAAGGAGAAGTCTAAATAGACCCTACTTGTATCAGAATCTGATGATTTTTTAAAATTTGTTTTTCTGAACCATCCTGTTGGCTAAAGAACCCAGCCCACATATATGGGCAGACCCTAGACTTCTAAAACCTGTAAAATTTCTCCTCTAAGGCCTTAGGCCACATCTACCTAGTGTTTTAATGTAAAAGACAACCTGAATAAAAAGTCCATTCAGCCCTTACACTCTACAATTATATTGTTGAATGCTTCACCATGTCTAGTGTGCAAGGAAAGGCTCCACAGAACCCAGGACTTTCAGCCCTCCCCTATCCCTAAGAGCCTGGCCACAAATCCAAGTTTATTTACATGCTGGTACAAAACAAGTCTGGCAAGGAGGTAACTCCAAAATGCATTTCCAAGGCGGGGGGGGGGAAGCTTGCCCAAGTGAGGGGTCATGAAATATAAACGTGTACTAAGAAAACCTAGCCTATTACAACCAAGTGAAAATGACTATTTGTTATTCCACATGTAGCTCTTGGGCAAACTAGCTCCCTGCCTCTAAGAGATAAATGTTAGAACATGTTAAGCAATACCCCTAACTCAGGCAGAAGACCAAATTCAGCACAGCACAGAAGTGTGATGCATACTGTAGGTTTATAGCTTTTCGCAATGGTGGAAGCCTCTGGATTTATAGTTTTGAGTCACATACCATACCCTAGTGTCTCCCAGAGAGAAAATCCTCCAGAACTTGACCCTGAAAGCCTCCAGCTACCAGGCTTTGGACTAGGGCTTTAGGCACTATGCCTGGCTCCCCACCCCCTATGCCCAAAACCTCTCTGGAGGAACAAGGATTAGAATTCAGCAAGGCCAAGTTAATTTGCAGGCTGCAAGGGGTAATAAAGATATATTTGAGAGCCAGTTGGCAAGGCAGATCTCCCAAGTGAAAAGGCCTTTCAGCATAGGAAAGAAAACTCACCTCGTGTTCTTTAACCAGACTATGAATTCTCAGTACAAATGAGTCTTTAGACTCATTCTAACAACTCCAGAACACAGTGTGACTGCCATCACAAAGTGACTTGGTTTTAGAATGCTGAAGATTTGATGTGGTTAGAGCACGGTGGCGTGAGGAAGCAGGAGGACCAAGGCCTCCTCTGCCCACCATTTCCCAGACACTTGTAACGCAGCCGCTGGGCTGCTGCAAACTGTGTGTAACACAGAAGTCAACCAAAGTCCACAGAGAATTGACATCCATCCCTTCCACTACCACTACTGACGCCAATCGATCCCTCTTTTTTTTTTTTTAATACCTTGGCTGATATCTGATATAGAACTTACTTCTTCGGGGTAAATACAAGGGCAGAAGGGGGATAGAAATGTAGTCAGTAGTGGGCTTGTGGAAGGCTCTGGGTTCCATCCCCAGCACCATAAAAGAGGAAATGAAGAGTGGAGGAGAGGAGAGAGAAAAAGGGGAAATAAAGTAATCTAGGTATGGAGGCACACACCTATAGGGCCAGCACTCAGAAGACTGAGGCAGAAAGATTCATAGTTCCAGGCTAGCCTGGTAACAGTCTCAAAAGAATAACCCCGAGGCTGAGGATATAGCTCACGTGGTAGTGTGCTTGCCTAAGCTAGCATGGAGCCCTGGGTTCTATCCCCGGCACCTCATAAACCTGGCATTGTAGCACAAACCTGTAATCCTAGCGCTCAGGAAGTACAGTGGGAGGACCAGAAATTCACGGTCATCCTCAACCACACAAGGAGTTCAAAACCAGCCTGGGCTACATAGACCCTGTCTCAAAAAGAAACAAAAAGTAATTTTAAAAACCTACAAGGATGGGCTGGAGAGATGGCTTAGTGGTTAAGCGCTTGCCTGTGAAGCCTAAGGACCCCGGTTCGAGGCTCGGTTCCCCAGGTCCCACGTTAGCCAGATGCACAAGGGGGCTCACGCGTCTGGAGTTCGTTTGCAGAGGCTGGAAGCCCTGGCGCGCCCACTCTCTCTCTCTCCCTCTATCTGTCTTTCTCTCTGTGTTTGTTGCTCTCAAATAAATAAATTAATTAATTAAAAAAAAAAAACCTACAAGGAAGCCAGGCGCAGTGGTGCACACCTTTAATCCCAGCACTCTGTAGGCAGAGGTAGGAGTTTTGCTGTGAGTTCAAGGCTACCCTGAGACTACATAGTAAATTCCAGGTCAACCTGAGCTAGAGTGAGACCCTACCTCGGGGGGAAAAAAAAAAACACAAAGGGGCAGGAGAGATGACTTAGCAATTAAGGCACCTGCCTGCAAAGCCAAAGAACCCAGGTTTGATTCCCAGGGACCCATGTAAACCAGATGCACAAGGTGGTACACGCGTCTGAAGTTCATTTGTAGCAGCTGGATGCTCTAGTGTGCTCATTCTCTCCCCCCCTCCCCTCTCTCTCCCTGCATCTTTCCCTTTCTCTCTCAAATAAATAAATAAATAAATATTTTGCTGGGCGTGGTGGTGTACACCTTTAATCCCAGCATTTGAGAGGCAGAAGTAGGGGGATCACCATGAGTTTGAGGCCACTCTGAGACTACATAGTGAATTCCGGGTCAGCCTGGGCTAGACTGAGACCCTACCTTGAAAAACTTGAAAAAAATCCATAAGGTCACAAAGGACAACCACTTGTGCCAACTAGGGGTATTGCTCTAATATCCCTGATACCTGGTCACCAAAAACCTTAACTCAGCATAGACACACTAAACTGGAGACCAGTTTGTAAGCCACTAATGTTTATATAGTATGCTTGGAACCTCTCACTCCAACTTATCACCAACTACCTGTCCTTATCCGTGAATCCTTGGTTACTTTGGACTCCAGCCAACATTTTACATAAGACTTTTGCAACCTACTGTGTACCCCTTAAAATTTCCTGATTCCACCTTTAGCATTATGAAGTAGAATGAGGATTAGGGAAAAAAATATTTTCACAATAGTCAGGAGCCCTTGAAAGGATGACCCAGCTGAGGAGCTGTCTATAAATAACACCAAGCACCCCACAACATAGCAATGTGCACCATATGTTGGTGTGTGCATACACACACACACACACACACACACACACACACACACACACACACACATTCATAGGCTACCTGTGTTCCCAAACACAACCTGAAAAGCCACAGGCTCTCAAAAGAGCTTGCCCAGGAGGCCAGAGGAAGCCAGGCCCTGATGAATGTGTCCGTGTTTCTGGCATTCTTATAGGAAGGCTTTAAGAAATGGTAGCCAGGGCCAGGGCCTCATTCCTTCTCCCTTGACAAAGATTCCTAAGGCGCAGGGGGCCTCCTGACACTCAGCTGATGGATGCAGCTCCCCAGTGGGTGACATCTTAGAAATCAGCTCTATCCTCTTTTCCATTGAAGTTCTTTCTCCGTGGTTAAATGGAAGGGAAAGGGAATAAGTAACATCAGCAAGACATCGCCAGGGATATCCCTCAGTGGTACAGCACTTGCCCAGTATGTGCAAGGTCCTGGGCTCCATCCTCAGCACAGCAAAAGTTTATCATTTTTAAGAGTCATTGTGGCTTAACCTACCCCCAAGTCAGACGCAGCTAAATAAACAACTCACTGAGCAATATCCCAGGGCCCTGAGAGGTCTTGTACTCGTGTGGACTCTCAAAAATACAACCAAGTCCTGTATGGGAAGATGGGTTTTGGTTGTTTGGTGTTCCCCCCACACACACTTTGTGTGTCTAAATGCATGTATAGAGCAGAAGGTGAGGATGGCTGCCCCCCATCACCCTGTCTTATTTACCGAGGCATGTTCTTTCATTTGTACCCAGGACTTGCCAGGTTGCCCCGGGAATACTGTCTCCAGGCTACCTAGCTCTGGGATTACAGGTGGGCAGGCAACAGCACCCACCAGGTATTTACATGGATCTCGGGATCTGAACTCAGGTCCTTACACTTGCCCGGCAAGCACTTTGTCCACTTAGCTATATCTCCTGCCCCTGCTTATTTTTATTTTGTGTGTATGTGTGTGTGTGTTTGGTTTGTTGTTTGTTTGCTAATGGTAGCAAGATTTCAAGCTGCAAATCTGTGTAAATGTACCAAGCTGTTATCCCCATTACCATCTTTCAGCAGAGGTCTTAGAAAGTTTTAGGTGGACCCCTCACATTCCACGAATGCAGCTCTCTCCTGGAGAGTAATGTCTTTTACCTTCCTCCAATCCAGACAGGAGAAAAGTCAGACCTTACTCAGCAGCCACTCTGAATGCTTTCTATTTCCTTTCTCCAGCTACAAGAATGCAGATGAAGCAAGTATTTGTTTGCATTTTACTGTGTAAATACAGCCTTTTCTCAAGGCCAACAGCTGGGCTTGAAAAGCAAACAGCCCTCCATGAAAACACTGGAAATGCCAAGGACTCCAAACACACCACCCTAAAGGCCACTGTCTTCAAAAAGAATCAAATAATGGCCAAAAGACTTTAAAAGCCATGAAGATACACCATTAGCCTAACAAAGTGATCTGCAACTAGGGAAACATATGGCGAGACATCTGGGGACATTTCTGATTGTCACACCTGAAAGCAGGTGCCAATGGCCTTTTGGTAGAAGAATAGGAAGCAGCCGAACAGCCTACACTCTACTGGGTGCTGAACAAACCCCACAACAGAGAATGATTCAACCCAGAATGTCAATGGTGTAAAGACTGAAAAACTGTCTCCTAACAGATGTCACCTAGTTAATCCATGACATCACAAGAGTTCAGGCACAAGCAATGGCATTTACTGGACAGGAAGCTAAGGTGGACATTCAGGGTCAAGGTCTGAATTTCAAGGCCCTTCCAAGGACTCACCAGGTTTGTGGCCTCAGAAGACACCATTTACCCTCTCTTGGCCAAAGCTGTTTCATCCACAAATAAGCCAATGCAACATTTCCCACTTAACTGTAGGAGTGAATCAGCCTGGCTCTAGCCATCCCTTCCAATATTGTTTTGCTCTGCGATGTTAAAGATCGAAAGTCCGTTGTGGTAATGCACGCCTTTCATCCCAGCACTCGGGAGGCAGAGGTAGGAGGATCGCCATGAGTTCGAAGCCACCCTTAGACTACAGAGTGATTCCTAGGTCGGCCTGAGCTAGAGTGAGAAACTACCTCGAAAAAGAAAAAAAAAAAAAAAAAAAAAGATCAAATCCAGGGCCTGGTGCAGGCTAGGCAAGCACTCCTACTAAGCTATTCTTCTAGACTAGTCCAATTCTAAGTCCTCTGCTCCTATAAGGTTTCCAAATGACACCCATATATAATCATCAAAAGAATGTATTCTAAACTGGATCAAGCTACTCCTAAATCAGTATTAGCTAAACAGAAAATTAGCTGTTCAATAAACCAGGCATCCAACATGTAATTAATGCATAGGCTTGTTTTTATTTTAGTTCAAAAGAACAATTAGAAAAAAAAAATTATTATTTAGTAAGATCCCCCTACAATTTTTCAGTAGCTATTAGAAGAGTTGAAGTCTGGATTAAAGTGAATTTTAGTTGAAAGATTTTCCCTATTATGTACCAGAACAGCCTATTTCTACCTTTTAAGTGGCCATTAATGGGAACAGTTTCCTTCACCATTTAAAAATAATGTGACAGTTAATTACCAGACGTCAGGCTGAAGGCAGGCATCACTCGTAAGCCACCAGAAATGACAGGTGTTTGAGATCCTGCTGATTAGACACAGAAGGACCTGTGACAGTGCACTCATTCTTGTGAACCCCGGTATAACTGCACAAGTGTGTCAACTAATGTTTGCATGGAAATACAAGTCTCAAATCCTTCACAGTCCCATCCAGCCTAAGGAATGAAAACGTAATTTTCTAGTCACATGGAAGCACTGCTGGGGAGATTGCTTAGTGGTTACAGGTGTGTGCTTGCATGCTTGCAATGCATGCTGGCCCAGGTTGATTCCCCAGCCACCCACATAAACCAGATGCGAAAAGCAGTGCATGTGTCTAGAGTTTGTCTGTAGCGGCAAAAGGCACCCCCCAACATGCCCTCACACTCTCACTGTCTCTTTCAAATAAATAAATAAAAATGTTTTTTTAAATTTTTTATTTATTTATTTGAGAGCGACAGACACAGAGAGAAAGACAGGTAGAGGGAGAGAGAGAGAATGGGCGCGCCAGGGCCTCCAGCCTCTGCAAACGAACTCCAGACGCGTGCGCCCCCTTGTGCATCTGGCTAACGTGGGACCTGGGGAACCGAGCCTCGAACCGGGGTCCTTAGGCTTCACAGGCAAGCGCTTAACCGCTAAGCCATCTCTCCAGCCCAATAAAAATGTTTTAGACACACAAAGGAGCACATGCATCTGTAATCCACTTGCAGTGTAGGAGCCCTGGCATGTCCAATTTCTCTCTTTCTCTCTCAAATAAATAATTTTTTTAAAAAGATTAAGCCAGGCTGGGAATATAACTCAGTGATAAAGCTTAGCATTACTGAGTTTGATCAGCACCTACTTCAATTTCTAGAAAGCACAGAGAGAGGCAGGTAGCTGTCAAGCATGCAGGATTTGTAAAGCTATGACTACATATACAAGAAGGAGGGAAATCACTGGCAGATCTCCCACAAGTCTGGGAAACAGCTGAATTTTAGAGGTAAATGACCTCCAACTGTCTTACCCTGTGAAAACAAAAGGCAAGTCTTCATATTAAGTGTCTTAGTTTATTCCATCTGCTATACAAACAAGTCTGAGGAAGATTATAAAGTCATGTTTTGTTTTGTTTAAGAAATACATGCCAAGTATGTTGGCATATGCGTGTAATCCTAGCATTTGGAAGGCTGAGGCAGGAGGATTGAGAGTTCCAGGACAGCCCTGGAATACACAGAGTTCGTTTGCAGTGGCTGGAGGTCCTGGCGCACCTATTTTCTCTATCAGCCTGACCCCTCTCTCTCAAATAAATTACTTTAATCCCAGCACTCGCAAGGCAGAGGTAAGAGGATCACTGTGAGTTCGATGCCACCCTGAAAATACATAGTGAATTCCAGGTCAGCCTGAGCTACAGTGAGACCCTATCTCAAGAAAAAAAAAATTAAATTTTTAAAAAAAGAAAGGAAGAAAAAAGAAAAGCATGATATGGTAAAGATCCAAAAGATTTACCTGTTAACTTTTTAACTTCACTAGAAAAGTCCTCTAAAACCTTTATTTAAAGGCACAGGTTAGCTAGGCATGGCAGTGCACCCCTGGAATCTAAGCACTCAAAACACTAAGGCAGAAGTGCAAGATCAAGGGCAGCCTGGGCAATTTGTTTAAGAACCTTTCTCAAACATAAAAATAATGCTGGGCATGGTGACCTTTAATCCCAGGAGGCTGAGGTAGAAGGATCGCCATGAGTTCAAGGCCACCCTGAGACTCCATAGTGAGTTCCAGATCAGCCCGGGCTAGAGTGAGAGCCTACCTTGAAAAAACAAATAAGAATAATAAAAAACAAAAAAATTAAAAAAAAATAGTGGGGTTGCAGATATAGCTCAGTAGTAGAGTACTTGTATAGAATTCCCAAGGTTCTGAGTTCAGTGCCAGGAAGGAAATGGGGGGGGGGGGGCGGGAATGCACAGGTTAGAACTAGGTATGTAGTTCCCTAGTACAATAGTATAGACGTTGCCTATTATGTGAAACAGCCAGGGTTGGATTCCTCATCATGATATATTTTTTTAAAACAGCAGAAGCTAATGCCACTTAATAATTATGCAAAAGCATGCAAGGTGTCCAAACTTTATAACTAGTGTAAAACCGTAGCCTGTTCAAAGAATCCAGTTTGATAAAGGATTATATGTTGGTTAAATTTATAACAGTAATCAGTAGTCTAGATTCATAGAGGAAGGAAAGGGAAGGGGGAGGGGGAGGAGGAGTGGGGAGGTCTCATCTGCTGTTTGAACAACAAAGCCAACCCACTTCCCAAAGTCAAGACCAGTGTGGTGGGCTGGGGTAACTTAATGTCTTCCTGTTGTGGTGAGGGAGGGGAAGAAGAGGAAACCAGCAAGTCACCTTCAAAGGGAACTTTGCCCTTGGTAAGGCTCAAGTGTTCCCAGAGAGAAGACCTCTCGACACTTTTTACCAAAAGGCTTCAGCAACTGGCTTGCTGTTTGTTTCTACACGTTTATACAAGTTCAGTTGGTAAGTTTCAAGATGCATTTCGTTTTAAGAGAATTCTAATTCTAAAACAACCACAGACACACACACACCCTTGTTATCGGAACTCAAATTCTATTTTATAAGCACGCTGAAGTTTCTGTAAGCGTTGGCAGGTATCCAGGGCGCGTGGATGTCGGGTGCGTGAAGCCGAAAGTCAGCAAATATTGACGAGTTAATGGGAATCCAGAAGCCAGGCTGGTAGCAGCCACTGGTCTGGATTTCAGAATACAAATGGGTGCAAGTCTAAAAGGTGCGCAATCAGGGGTCCAGGACAGGTCAACACAGGTAGGGAAGGCTGTGGCCATCTCCCCGCTCCTGAGAATGTTCCTCTCCTCGCCACCAGGCAGTCCTTCAGGTGTAGGTCGTCAGTTGGAGTGGCCAGAAGTGACAAGGAACTCTGCCAAGTGTGTTCCCAGAAGGGGAGGGAAAGGAGACCCGGAACAGGATCCACTGAAACTATCAGCGACGCAGAGAGCCGCCGGAGGGCGGCCAGGGTGGCGCCACAACCACACACCTATGCCTGCCCAGGACCCGGATCCCTGCAGGTACTTGAGTTCACACGCGCCCCGGACTGGAGACCCAAGCTGGGACACTCCGTCCAGTGCCCTGAACCCCGACACACGTCCAGGGTCGAGGCAGTGTCTGGGCTCTCACGGCGCGGGCCGCACGGTCGCCTTACCTTGGTGATGACCAGTGGCTCGCCATGCTCGCGGCCGCCCTTCAGGGTGAAGCCCCACGGCGCGCCGCCGCTCAGATGCACCTCCACCAGGCGCCCACCGTCGGCCGCCCGCGCTTCGGCCTCGGCTTCAGCCAGGCGCTCCGGCCGCCCCAAGGGCTCGGTGCCGTCCATAGCGCGGGGCGCTCAGGCCCCCGGGCCGAAGAGGCCGGCGCCCATGCACTCGAGGGAGCCCGCGCCGGCCCGCACCTCCGCCGCCACCGGCCACCGGCGAACTTGCCCGCCCTGCAACTTGGCCGAAAGCGCCGCTGAGGCGGCCGGGGTGCGAGCGCCGAGGGCGTCGCGGCGCAGGGAGGGGGCGGGACAGGCGCGCTCCAGCCCCAGAGCGCGTGCTCGGCGGCCGTGCGGTGCAGGGGGCGGGGCCGGCTCCCAGGCGTGCGCCGGCCCGGGCCCCGCCCCTTCGCGCCCAGCGACCGTGGGAGCGGGCCGGAAGGATGGCGCTGGGGACACCGCCGTCCGCGGCGACCGCACGCGCCCTGGCCGAGATGGCTGCGCGACGTCCCGCCCTTCCTCCCGCCGAAGGCTGGCGGCTCGGGGAAGCTCGGGACGGGCGGCGCGGGGAGGCCGGACTCCGCAGGTGAGGCGGCGGTGGCCGCGGTCCCGGCACCGGCCCTCCGGAGCGCCGCTCGCCCGGAGCCTCCGCCTTTGTTCCCGCCCGCCCGCCACGGGCTGCCTGCGGCCGCGCGCAGGTGAGGGCGGAAGCCCACGGGGCCCGCCGTCGTGGCTCCAGCCCCGGGGCTTTACCTTCCCGAGAACGCTCTGGGCAAGGACGCTGTCCCGACCCGGTGCGTGCGGGACGGAAGGGCAGGGGCGACCGGGCAGTCTGGGCGCCTGGCTGGGCTGGTCACAAAGGCCTGGCCCTGTGTGGCGCCCGGAAAGCCCGGGCTGGACGAGGGTGCTGGACCTGTTCCGGTGAGGGCCTTGCCTACAGATTCCCACCTGTGGCGCCAAGCATGCCTAACGAATGGCATTTTGGTGGCTTTTCCTGTTAGTTGTCGCAGCTCTGGAAGCTTTCCATTCAGTCTCTGCCCCTAATTTACACAGAGTTCAGGAACAAGTTCTGAATGTCTGTCCGGTCTTTACATCTGCGATGGGGAAATGGAAGTCTGGAGTTAATGAAAGTTTGTTCTCCCCCCCCCCCCGCCCACCTCTTCTTTGAGACAGGGTCTCATGACGCCCAGCTAGCCTTGAACTCGATCCTGCCTCCACCTCAGTCCCACCAAGTGCTGTGATTACAGACTTGTGCCACCACACCTCGTTTATAACAATCACATTACACATCTCTCTGTACATCATGTGACTATGAGGCAACTATATAGGCAGTAATAAGCTAAGGGGACTGGGCCAACTTGTGTGGCTTCTGTGAGACAGACATGTACTTGCACTACTAAATCTGCTAATCAACATTCTTAGTGATGTACAGTTGAGCACATTCATACTTGCTGTCATCACCAAAATTTCCATGTACCTCATCCTCACAAGTCACTCATTTTGTCAAAATAATGAAAACCATTAACAAGCATTGCCCCTAATTTATCAGCCTTGTGTCTCTTTGGGGCACAGTTTACTATGGCATTGAACCAGTGTGAGCTACTGGTGGTGGCTGTTTTCTTTCCTGAGAATGCAGGACTTGGTGTGAATCCCCAAAGTTACAATATGTTGTCAACATTTGTGGTTTCCCTTGAAAAGCTGGAGATAGATTTGCTCTCTGGCTTCTTGCTCCTTAACTGTTGAACTGCATTGCTCAGAAAACATTTTATCAGTGAATAAAAGGCAATCTAACTACCTTCAGAATTTACCCTGTAGCCAGTCTTCTGTATCAAAATGGGATAATGGCATTAGGGCATAGCCCAATGGTTCTTTCCTCGTATGCACACTGCCTTGGGTTCAATCTCTAGCACTACAAAAAGTGAAAATGTAATGGGGCATGATGGCGCACGCCTTTAATCCCAGCACTTGGGAGGCAGAGGTAGGAGGATCACGGTGAATGCGAGGCCAGCCTGAGCTAGTGAGACCCTACCTTGGAAAAACCCAAACAACAAAAAGAAAATGTGATAAAGCTCTTTATTTTATATGATGAGTATACATAACTAAAAAAAAAATAGGGGCTGGAGAGATGGCTTAGCAGTTAAGCACTTGCCTGTAAGACCTAAGACCCCCATTTCAAGGCTGGATTCCCCAGGACCCATGTTAGCCAGATGCACAAGGGGGTGCACACATCTGGAGTTCGTTTGCAGTGGCTGGAGGCCCTAGTGCGCCCATTCTCTCTTTCTCTGCCTCTTTCTCTCTCTCACTCTCAAATAAATAAATAAATAAATAAATAATTTTAGGCCAGGCGTGGTGGTGCCTTTAGTCCCAGCACTCGGGAGGCAGAGGTAGGAGGATCACCGTGAGTTCAAGGCCACCCTGAATTCCAGGTCAGCATGGATTAGCAAGACACTACTTTGAAAAACCAAAAAAAAAGAAAAAAAAATTGATGTTTTTAAAAATAGCTAATGTACCAGGCGTGGTGGCACAGGCCTTTCATCCCAGCACTGGGGAGTTAGAAGAGGGAGGATTGCCGGGAGTTTGAGGCCACCCTGAGATTACATAGTTAATTCTAGGTCAGCCTCAGCTAGAGCAAAAGAAACCCTACCTTGAAAAACCAAAAAAAAAAAAAGAAAGAAAGAAAAAGAAAAGAAAAAAAGTAAATTTTTTTTTTTTTAAATAGCTAATGTATGGAATGAAGCTCAAGACTTTTCCTCTAACAAGAGATTTATACTCAGAAAATGTGCTGGAGGATGAAGTTTCATTCAAATCAGCGACTAGGGCAACACTCCATAAAACCTTTTAATGTAGTGGGTGGTTTTAATTTATTTATTTGTGTGTGTGTGTGTGTGCGCGCGCGCGCGCGTGTCTTGCTTATGGAGGTCACGGGGCAACCTCGAGGTGTCTGTGCTCCACTTCTTTTGAGACACTTGTTTTTTTGCCATTGCAAAGGAACGTCAGACTCGCCGGCTTGAGAGTTTCCCATTGCCCTGGCTCCGCCTCCCATCATCGTAGGCGTGTCTGGAAACTGAACCCAGCAGGCTTTTGGAGCTAGCGCTCTTAATCACTGGGCTATCTCCCCAGCTCCTAATGTGGTTTTTTCCTAGATAAGAGGGATGGAGGCGTAGCTCAGTGGTGAATGCGGGACGCTCCAAGTCTCAAAGCAAATAAAAGGCAGTATTAGTTATTTCCTCCTTGGCCCACAGTTCGGATCCCTGTGAATCCAAGCTGACAAGGGATTGGCAAGATCAGAGGGTACAAGGGGATGTCTCATGAAGGTGCTTTGATAAGATGAGTTAGTTTGTCCTTTGCCATCAAAATTTGTCATTTTATTCTGAGATTCTGTTTAAATTTTTTTAAATAAAAATTTTTGTTTATTTTTATTTATTTAAGAGTGACAGAGACAAAGAGAGAATGGGCGCGCCAGGGCCTCCAGCCACTGCAAACAGAACTCCAGACACATGCACCCCCTCGTGCATCTGGCTTATGTGGGTCTTGGGGAATCCAGCCTCGGTCTGGGGTCTTTAGGCTTCACAGGCAAGCGCTTGACCGCTAAGCCACGTCCCCCAGCCCCACTGTTTTAAAATTTTTATTTGCCTATTTACATGGAGAGGTCAGGGTCTTTTGCCCTTGCAAACGAATGCCAGACACTTGCTCCTATTTTTAAATTTCTTTTGTTTATTTTTATTTATTTGAGAGCGACAGACAGAGAAAGAGGCAGAGAGAGAGAATGGTCGCGCCAGGGCCTCCAGCCACTGTAGAAGAATTCCAGACACGTGTGCCCCCTTGTGCATCTGGCTAACATGGGTCCTGGGGAATCAAGCCTCGAACCGGGGTCCTTAGGCTTCACAGGCAAGCGCTTAACCGCTAAACCATCTCTCCAGCCCACTTGCTCCATTTTTTGCATCCTCCTTTACTTGAGTGGCTGGGGAATTGAACCCAGACTGGCGGGCTTTGCAAACAAGCATCGTTTTTAACCACTGAACCATCTCCCCAGTCCCTTTATTCTGGGAGTCTTCAAACTCTCATAAACATTGGGAATAATTTAGCTGCAGAACTTGTATCAATAATAAAACAAAATGCTAAATGCCCCCACCATCTATGCCATCAGAGCTCAGAAAGATTTCACACAGGATCTTCTTGTTAATTAGAATTTATAGGTCTCTGCTTGTAGAGAACTCCCATGCCGAGCAGTAAGGAGGGATCACTTAGCCTGTCTGTGCCTGGCATCATTAGCGCATTCCACATAGGAGTTTTCATCTGAGCCTCAGCTCTTGTTGATTTTGAGATATAAGTATATCTACGGTTATATATTAACGTAACTTCAAACTAGGAGTAATTGAAGGAAAAAAGAAAGAAGTACTTAAGCTACTGCACAACAATTTAGACATTGTAGAGCTTTAGAAGAAAGCCATTGATTTGGGGCTGAGGTTTGGTCAGTAGTAGAGCAGTGTTTAACATGCAAGGGTCTGAGTTCAATCACAGCTCCAAGAAAAAGATCATTGTCTTTTTAAAAAACAATATAGCCAATGGGTGTAGCTTTCTTGAGCATTTCTTGCTTGCCTAATATTGGGGGGAAAGTTACTAAGGAATGTGAAAGATGCTAGGAATGTGAAGCATTAATGCCAGCTGGAGGAGAAATTAATGAAATCTTATGAAAAACTACAGGACCATTTAAATGGTAAATGGCTTTTAACTAAGGAATATTATAAGGAGAGAAATGAAAATAGCAAGTATCTCACTGTAGAGATTTCAAATGGACAGAAAAAATGCAGCCAGGTGTGGTGGTGCATGCCTTTAATCCCAGCACTCAGGAGATAAAGGTAGGGGGATTGCTGTGAGTTCGAGGCCAGTCTGAGACTACATAGTGAATTCCAGCTCTTCCAGAGCTACAGTGAAATCCTACCTCGAAAAACCAAAAGGAGAGAGAGAGAGGAAGAGAGAAATAGAGCTCTTGTTTCATCCAGTACCCACTTGGTGTTTTTTGAATTTTTTTGTTTTCTTTTTGAGATGGGGTTTCTTGTGGACTAGGCTGGTCTCAAGTACACTACATAGCTGAGGATGTCCTGAATTCCTCCTCCCTCCACCTACCAGGTACTGGGACTATGGGCCTGTACCGCCACACATGGCTCAAACCACTTTGTTTTGCCCTGAGGAATTTCAAAGCAGTCTAAAAGCCATAATGACCAAGCTATAAGTTGAAGACTGAGAGGAAACAGGGACGAGGGGTTGTCAGATGAGGACCCTAGAATGAAGGCTGCATGCTGACAGGAAAGTCCTCTATGGGAAAGTAAAGAAACCTCAGGAATGAAAACAAAACTTTTGTGGTTAGTGTTTTGAGGCTGGTCTTACTCTGGCCCAGGGTGACCTGGTACTCACTCTGTAGCCCAAACTGGCCTCAAACTCATGATGATCCTCTTTTTCTTTTCCCTCCCTCCCTCCCTCCCTCCCTCTCTTTCTTTCTTTTTTTTTTTAAATTTTTATTTATTTATTTGAGAGTGACAGAGAGAAGGAAAGAGAGAATGGGCGTGCCGGGGCCTCCAGCCACTGCAAATGAACTCCAGATGCATGCACCCCCTTGTGCATCTGGCTTACGTGGGTCCTGGGGAATCGAGCCTCGAACCAGGGTCCTTAGGCTTCACAGGCAAGTGCTTAACTGCTAAGCCATCTCTCCAGCCCTTTTTTTCTTTCTTTTTAAAGGCAGGGTCTCACTATATTGTCCAGGCTGGAGTTCAGTGGCTATTTACAGGCACGATCCCACTACTGATCAGCATGGAAGTTTTGACCTGCTCCGTTTTTGACCTGGGCCTAAGGAGGCAATGTGGTAGTTCCTCGCTCCCAGGAGGGAGGTCACCATATTGATGCCAAACTTAGTGCCGACACCTGATCAGCATAGCACGCTACGGCCCAGAACTCCTGGACTCAAGCGATCCTCCTGTCTCAGCCTCCTGAGTAGCTGGGACTACAGGCACAAGCCACCATGGTGATCCTCATTTTCTGTCTACCCAGTGCTGGAGTTAAAGGCATGAGCCATCACATTTGCCTTGGAAATCTTTATTGAGTACAGAAATTCCCCAGTAATATCAAAGTCAGGTTGTGAAGGACTGTGTCCCATGTGCAAAGTGACACTCCAACATAGTAGTCTCTCTATCTGAAGATTCCATTTCCATGGTCTCAGTTACCATTGAAACCAGATATTAAATACAATATATTTATATATATTTTTTCATTTATTTGCAAGCAGAGAGCAATAGAAGACAGAGAATGGGCACACCAGGGCCTCCAGCCTGCAAATGCGCTCCAGATGCATGTGCCACTTTGTGCATCTGGCTCTATGTTGGTACTGAGAAATTGAACTCTGGTCACTAGGCTTTGTAGGAAAGCACCTTAACCACTGAGCCATCTCTACAGCCCACTATTTTTTAATCTTTTAAAAATATTTTTGTTTATATGAAAGAGAATTGGTGCACTGGGGCTTCTTGCCACTGCAAATGAACTCCAGACACATGTGCAACTTTTGCATCTGGCTTTATATGAGTACTAGAAAATTGAACGTGGGCCATCAGGTTTTGCAAGCAAGTACCTTTAACCACTGTACCATCTCTCTAGCCTCTACATTAAAAAATATATTTTGGGGGCTGGAGAGATGGCTTAGCAGTTAAGTGCTTGCCTGTGAAGCCTAAGGACCCTGGTTCGAGGCTCAGTTCCTCAGGTCCCACATTAGCCAGATGCACAAGGGGCGCATGCATCTGGAGTTCGTTTGTAGAGGCTGGAAGCCCTGGCACACCTATTCTCTCTCTCTCCCTCTATCTGTCTTTCTCTCTGTGTCTGTTGCTCTCAATTAAATAAAATAAAAAATAAAAAATTTTTTTAAATGAACCAAAAATATTTTAAAAAATATATTTTGGGGAAGTTCAAGATAGGGCCTTACTCAGGCTGACCTGGACTTCACTATAGATAGTCTCAGGGTAGCCTTCAACTCAAGGCAATCCCCCTATCTCTGCCTTCTGAGTGCTGGGATTAAAGGCGTGCACCACCACACACAGCTAAAATATTTTTTTTTTTACATAAAATGTTTTAAGAGTCCACATTCACATAAGTTTTATCACAGTGCATTGCTATAATTGTGTGTTTTGTTTTTTGAGGTAGGGTCTCACTCTAGCTCAGGCTGACCTGGAATTCACTATGTAGTCTCAGGGTGGCCTCAAACTCATGGCAATCCTCCTACCTCTGCATCCCAAGTGCTGGGATTAAAGGCGTACACCACCAGGCCCAGCTCTTGCTATAATTGTTTTTTTTTTTTTTATTATTAACCGTTAATCACTTTCTATGCCTACATTTGAGGTCAGCCTGGACTATATAGAACCCTACCTGAAAAGACAAAAAAAAAAAAAAAAAAGATAGATTAGGGCTGGAGAGATGGTTTAGTGGTTAAGCACTTGCCTGTGAACCCTAAGGACCCGAGTTCAGGGCTTGATTCTCCAGGACCCATGTAAGCCAGATGCACAAGGTGACACATGCATCTGGAGTTCCTTTGCAGTGGCTGGAGGCCCTTGTGTGCCCATTCCTTTCTATCTGCCTCTTTTTCTCTCTCGCTTGCTCCCAGATAAATAATAAAAAACAAGCAAAACAATAGATTAATGGATTTTTGCCCTATAAACTATAATTTATCATAGGCATACATGTAGGGGTCTTGGGTTCATTTTTCATCATGATATATGGCCCAGAGTGTCTGTGGCCGCAGGCATGCACTGGGGTCTTAGGGTTAATCCTTAATGGGTAAAGGGAACTTTTAGTGCCTCTCTTGGTGGCCAGCAGTGCTCCATAAGCACTATGCTTTGACCATTTCTAAGGCAGATTCTGGGCCACCTTAGAGCCAGAGCAGTGGCTGAAATGAGCAGGACCTGGAGCCACATAGCATTCAGCCTTTAGGAAGGGAGGACTTGGACACTGGGGAGTAATTGTAATTGTAGTTACCATTGTTGAGGATAAGAATAAAGGTGTGGTCTCAACTTGCCTAAAGTCACTGGTGGAGGAATCACTGGTGGAGGAATGGGGGAAGCTGACTACATGAGGGCTGGACTGTACAGGAACTGGAAAATTCTATAGATATTGGACAGAAACATACATGATATCCCTGGCGGCATTAAACTGTCCACTCTGATGGCATTGCTATCTGAAGAGATGTCTCAAATTGGGATAGAAACTCACTTCCATCAGGAAGCTATCTTAAGAAAATGGGACCCTCAGGCTAGAGAGATGGCTTAGCGGTTAAGGCACTTGCCTGCAAAGCCCAAAATCCCAGGTTCAATTACCTAAGGACCCACATAAGGTAGATGCAGAAGGTGGTGCATGCATCTGGAGTTCATTTGCAGCAGCTGGAGGCCCTGGTGCACCCATTTCCCCACCCCTGCACTCTCTCTCTCTCTCTTAACTAAATAAGAAAAAAACTTAAAAATAATAAAAGAAAATGGGACCCTCAAGCTGAACATGCTGGCACATGCCTTTAATCCCCGCACTCAGGAGGCTGAGGTAGGGGGATCACTGTGAAGCTGCGGCCAGCCTTGGACTACAGATGAGTTCCAGGTCAGCCTGAGCTAGAGTGAGACCTCTAAAAGAAAAAGAAAAAAATAAATAAAATGGGACCCTCAGAAGATTCATTTCCAAGTTCATTATAGATGAAGATCACTTCCTGAATGAAGAATTAGCCCTAAAATGGAATTCATCGAGAAGTGGGGAATGTAAGGAATCTCACTCTTCTGCACCCACTGGCTAGTGCCTCTGAACTCAAACCATTTTGTCACTTCTTCATTTAGTTCTATTTAGAGTCTTGAGCATCCAGCCTTCTGTTGCCAATCTGGACCCAACCTCTTGCCCCATCTTGAATTTGTTGCTGGCTTCTACTCAACTCAATTGATTCCTGATCAATACCACACCCCATGGATGGGTGCTGCCCACAGTTAAGGTGGATCTTCCCACCTCAATTAACCTAATCAAGAGAACCCCTCACAGTCATGTAGGTGATACTAGGTCCTGTCAAATTGGCAATATAAACCACTACACCTCTTTTAAACAGGAAAGTCTCAGACCTACCCCTTCTCATCAAGGAGGCCTCTGACCTTCAACCTTGGACCACAGGGGCCTTAGAAGTTCCCCTTCTCTAGCCATCAGGGAAATGCAAATTAAAACTACTTTTGAGGGGACTTGGGAAATGGCTTAGCAATTAAGGCATTTGCCTGAGAAGCCTAAGGACCCCGGTTTGATTCCCCAGGACCCACATAAGCCAGATGCACAAGGGGGCGCATGTGTCTGGAGTTCATATGCAGTGGCTGGAGGCTCTGATGTGCCCATTCTCTCTTTCTATCTCTCTCTTCCTCATAAATAAATAAATAAAATATTTATAAAACTACTTTTGAGATTCTATGTCACTTCTGCTAGAACGGTTACGATCATGAAAACAAATAACAATGCTGGGGAGAATATGGAAAAAGAGGAACCCTTCTACACTGTTGGTGGGAATGCAATCTGGTCCAGCCATTGTGGAAATCAGTGTGGAGGTTCCTAAAACAGCTAAAAATTGTTCTACCATATGACCCAGATATAGCACTCCTAGGCATATATCCTAAGGACTCGTTTCACTACCTTGGAGATACTTGCTGAACCATGTTTATTGCTGCTCTATTCACAATAGCTAGAAAATGGAACTAGCCTAGATGTCCCTCAACTGATGAGTGGATAATGAAGATGTGGCACATTTACACAATGAAGTTCTACTCAGCAGTAAAGAAAAATGTCATTATGAAATTTGCAGGGAAATGGATGGATCTGGAAAGGATTATAAGGTAACCCCGGCCCAGAAAGCCAAATGTCACATGTTCTCTCTCATCTGTGGATCCTACCTACAGATGATTGCACTTCTATGTGAGTTGGAATAATAAAACTCAGTAGCAGAGACCAGTAAGCTAGAAAGGGGACATAAAGGGAATAGAAAGGGAGGGAGGGGACTTAATAGGATGGTATTGTATATATGTAAGACTGCTACCTGGCCTGCTGTAGAGTCCCATAAGATAGACAGATACTCTAGACTCTGACAAAGACTTGAAAGCTGATGAAGCAGTGTCCCCACCTTCCTCTACTGCTCAGAGTGGGCTGGGACTTTCCGTTCTGCCCAAGGGGGAATGGGACATTCCCCTTCTGTCCAATAGGGTCTAAGACCTTCCGAGTCTGCTAAAGGAGGCTCCAGGGCTTCCCACTTGTGATGAAGGGTGCTCGGGGCCTTGTGACTTTTGCCATGTGCCCATGGGGGACTGGGGCCAAATATATACTATTTACATCATATTATATAATTAATTTTAAATATAACCCTAATATTTAGTTATAGTTAAAATTTATAAACTGGGCATGGTGGCACATGCCTTTAATCCCAGCACTCAGGAGGTAGAAGTAGAAGGATCGCTATAAGTTCGAGGCCACCCTGAGACTACATAGTGAATTCCAGGTCAGCCTGGATTAGCCAGACACTACTTTGAAAAACATATATGTATGTATGTATGTATGTATGTATATATATATATATATATATGTATGTATGTATGTATGTATGTATATATGGCTATACATGTGTATGTACAGGTATTAAAGTTGAGATTAATTTTTAAGATTTTCAATGTAAAATATCAAATGTTCATTTTAATACAGTTAATATTATTCCATGATATACGTTATATAAAAGGTAATACAAAATAGTTTGTCTAGAATATAAAAAAAATTAAAAAAAAATAGTTTGTCTGGCATGATGGAGAAGATGATGAGAGTCCATGTTCTAAGCCCCTTGGACATTTTGTCTACATTTCTCTTCCCACCTGAAGCCTCTTTGCGTGTGGTTCAAGTATTAATCTCAGGAGATTCCTCACCAGAGAACTTGAGAATACCGCTGTAAATGAAGCAAGGTGCCTTTTTCTGAGGGGCTTGCTTGGTAAAGGGGAGGAGCTTGCTCTGTACAGGGGTGGAGACAACAGGTGAATGCCACATCAGCACACTTAAGGGGGCATAGGATCAATACCAAGAGCTTTAAAAGGGACCAGGCAGGGTGAGGATGGAGTTGAGGGGAAAGCTGGCCTCACGTGCGTAGGGTGGAGTTGGGGAGGAGACCTGGAGTGAGACTCTAAACTCTTTAACATAGAAATCATCGTCCTTTCTGGCAACTATCATTCCCGCCATTAGGCTGTTTCCTCTTTGTTCAGGCTGATTTTCACGAATCAGTTTTTAATTTTGAAGGAAAGTCTCTGTGGGGTTGTTTTCCATGGGGGGAGGGGTGCGGCAGGGACCATAAAGAAATGAGGATTTGAAAACAGTCTTTACTTAGGAGACGTGCTTTCAGAGGGGCAAGACAGTGGAGGAGCATGTGTGTGATGTCACAGACCCAAACAGAAACGAACTGTCCGATTCATAAAGTACTTTTATCTAGGAAGATCAGTTAAAACTAGATGGCAAGTTGGGATGCTCTAGGTTCTGGGGAAGAAAGGCAGGAACGGAGAGTATGGGCTGAATGGGTAACGTGCACACCTCTGGCATTTCCCCCTGCCCGTCGCTCCTCCTCCCGGGGATCCAGCATCTGCCTCGTGAGTCCTCGTGGTCTTGGCGGTTGGAGGGAGCCCGGCGCCTTTTCTGCAGCCCAGGGGGTGGGCTGGGATAAAGGCCAGGGCACATGATGCCGTCCCCCTCCTCCGATCAGCACCTGACCCGGAAAAGCCCAGGGATCCTGCAAACGCGAGCTTCGTCCCAGAGCACCATCCATGGCCTCCCCGCGCCTGGGGACCTTCTGCTGTCCCACGCGAGACGCGGCCACCCAACTTGTGCTGAATTTTCAGCCGCGGGTGTTCCACGCGTTGTGCCTGGGCAGCGGCACTCTGCGCCTGGTGTTTGGCCTCCTGCGGCTGCTGCCAGGGCGCCAGCCTGCGGGTCCTGGGGCTCCTCCACCACCCCCGCCGGCCTCGTCCCTTCCAGCCTCAGCGCGCATCCTCCGCGCCGCCATCACCTGTGACTTGTTGGGCTGCTTGGGTAAGGGGGCCCCGGTTAGGGTGCATGGCCCACTAGATGTCACCTGTTCTGTCTCTGATCAAGGGAACACAGGGTGGATTACGCTTGGCTCTGGGTGACAGTGAGTTGGTGTGGTCCCGTTCGCCTGCGAGAGTGCAAGACCATCAGTTGGGTCCTGCTCCTGGCCAGGATGCGTGGCACGTGCCCAGTGCCAGCGAGATGGTGCGCAACCAGCAGTCAATTTGGAGCAGATTGGTGCAGGGGTAGTCTACAGTTTAAGCAAGCCTCTGAGCCCTCCTAACACGGACAGGGAGACGCTGGATATGTTTCCCAGGTGACTGGAAGGGACGAGAGAATTCTCAAAGGAATTCTGCTGCTAAAATTAAAATGCAAAATGACTCCCCTCCCCACCAGGTAAGGACTCAACTCTAGCCCAGGCTGACTTGGAACTCACTCTTGTAGTTCCAGGCTGGCCTTGAACTCAAAGTGATCCTCCTTCCTCTGCCTCCCCAGTGCTGGGATTAAAGCTAAAGTCATGTGCCACCATGCTTTGTGATGTGCTATTTATTTATTTTATTATTTTTTTTCAAGGTAGGTTCTCACTCTAGCCCAGGCTGACCTGGAATTCACTATGTAGTCTCAGGGTGGCTTCAAACTCAAGGCGATCCTCCTACCTCTGCCTCCTGAGTGCTGGGATTAAAGGCGTGTGCCACCACACCGGGCAGAAATTAATTTTTTTTTTGGCAGTGGCTTGATAATGAGATTTGGCTTAAACTTTTCAAGTTCATACTTCTCCTTTAGTGGTATATCATTACATAGTACCTATGTGTAACACGGTGATGTGTATTGAATAGTTCATTACATAGTATGTGTATTTGATAGTCGATTATATAGTATATGTGTTTAGTAGGGCTTTTCTGTTGTTTGTTTTTGTTTTTTTTTGGTTTTTCAAGGTAGGGTTTCAGGCTGACCTGGAATCCACTATGTAATCTTAGGGTGGCCTCGAACTCATGGCGATCCTCCTACCTCTGCCTCCTAAGTGCTGGGATTAAAGGCGTGCACCACCACACCTGACAATGTTTCATAGTTATTGCATAGTACATATGTGTTGGATAGTATGTTATATAGTACGTGTCTGTTTGGTAGTGTATTACATAGTACATATGAGTTGGGTAGTGTATTACATAGTGTTTTTAGTTCTCTACTGGTGATGTACAGAGTAGACATTTAAACAAAGAGCATTATCTCGCTTGACAAAGAAATGCCCCATACACCATGAGCATGTGAACTGTTTTAAGCACTAAATTTTTGGTCTAAGGCTAGGGGCTGTAGCTTAGTGGTTGAGCACTTTCCTAGCATGCAAGGGGCCTTGGGTTTGATCCTCAGCATTAAAAAAAAGAGTAGAATAAAATTGAATCTAAAAACAAGTGAAACAAATACGAAACGTCAAAAGCAAATGATTGAGAGCTAATTTATATAGACTTTCTATGTACTTTTTTTTTTTAAAGTAGAGTCTCACTCTGGCCTAGGAGACCTGGAATTCACTGTGTCGTCTCAGGCTGGCCTCAAAATCATAGCAATCCTTCCACCTCTGCCTCCTGAGTGCTGAGATTAAAGGCGTGCACCACCACACCCAACAACTTTATTTATTTGTTTATTTATTATGAGAGACAGAGAGAAGAGAGACAGAGACACACACAAAGAATGGGCACAACAGGGTGTCTAGCCACTGCAAATGAACTCCAGATGCATGTGCTACTTTGTGCATCTGGCTTTATGTGGGTACTGAGGAACTGAATTCGAGTTGTTGGGCTTTGAAGACAAGTGCCTTAAACACTGAGTCATCTTTCTAGTCCCTTATATGTACTTTTTAAAAGAATGAAGCCACTCTATATTTTCACCTTAGAATTGTAGTGGGGATCTAAGTCAGGGCTTTAGGCATGTAAAAGCTCTTTACCAATCCACACTCCAACCCAATGAATCTTGTTTTATATGAAGAGTAATTAACATGGACATTAAAAGATACTTTTTAGCTGGAGAGATGACTTAGCAGTTAAGGCACTTGCCTGCAAAGCCAAAGGACCTCAGTTCGATTCCCCAGGACCCACATAAGCCAGATGCACAAGGTGGCACATGCATCTGGAATTCCTTTGCAGTGGCTGGAGGCCCTGGTGCACCCATTCTCTCTTTCTCTCTGCCTTTTTCCCTCTCTAAATAAATAACTATAAGTAAATAAAATATTGAAAAATAAATAAAAGATACAGTTTATGCCAGGCATGGTGGCGCATACCTTTAATCCCAGCACTTGGGAGGCAGAGGTAGGAGGATCACCGTGAGTTCAAGGCCACCCTGAGACTCCATAATGAATTCCAGGTCAGCTTGGGCTAGAATGAAACCCTACCTTGAAAAAAAAAAAAAAAAGATACAGTTTATGGATACAAATTACTACGGGTATAAATACCAAATCAACAAACAAACAAGGGACAATATTATGGCTACTGATGGTTTAAGTTGAAATTGAAGTGCCTAGAATTTCTCTGTGACTGAAATAATTATGATCTCAATCACTATGTCTTTCTTTTTCCTTTTCTGTACACACCAACATCTGTGTTCTCCCCTTCCTCATCCAATCTTTCTTCATTTTGTCCTCCCACCCTCCCTTTATTTGCCTCTCCTCCCCTCCTCTTTCTTTTCCCTCCTCCTCTCCCTCTCTTCTTCAAAGTAAGTAGTGTGCTTCAGATCTAAAGTAGGGTCACATAGTTTTCTCCTGTCTGTTTCTCACTCAGGGCTCATCATCCGGTCCATAGTATGGTTGGCCTTCCCAGATTTCATTGAAAGCATCTCCAATGTACAGGAAACGGACATTTGGCCTGCTGCTTTCTGTGTGGGGAGTGCGGTGAGTTTCTCTCCCTGTTTGTTTCTCCTCTATACCTCTGCTCCTGCTCCACAATGCTCTTCAAAGTTAGCAGCATCACATCCAAGAAGCCGTGAGAAATGCAGATTCCCATGCCCTGCCCTGGACCTAAGGACCAGATGTGAGTGTGGTACCAAACACTCCTGGGGTGCAGATGGACACTCAAGTCTGAGAATGCTCCCTCCAGTGCTGTGCATTCCACCTTAACACACACACATATCCCCCCTTATGTTTTTGTTTGTGGGTTTTTTGTTTTGTTTTTTTTTTTTTTTTTTTTTTTTTTGTTTTTTCGAGGTAGGGTCTCACTCTAGCCCAGGCTGACCTGGAATTCACTATGTAGTCTCAGGGTGGCCTGGAACTCACAGTGATCTTCCTACCTCTGCCTCCCAAGTGCTGGGATTAAAGGCATGCATCACCACGCCTGGCTTACCCACTCTTTAATATGGACATAACCTCAATCAAAACCAGCTACACTGATGGGGAGATTGGGTGTATTTTGCTAAATGAAATATATTGAAATATACATTAAATATTTTGTATTACATGCAAAATGAATCATGTTAAAAAATTAAAGTTCAGGACTAGAGAGATGGCTTACTGGTTAAGGTACTTGCCTGTAAAGTCTAAGGACCCAGGTTCAATACCCCAGGACCCATGTAAGCCAGATGCACAAGGTAGTGCATGTGTCTGGAGTTTGTTTGCAGTGGCTGGAGGCCCAGGTGTGCCCATTCTCTTTCTCTCTATCTTCCTGCCTCTCTCTCTTTCTCCATAAACAAATATGTAAAAACTAAAGCTTAAAAATATTTTGTATTAAATGTATGGATAAATACCTATGCTTCACACAGAGACATATATAGAAACATACTGTGCTCCATATACTGCCTGGATGCTCAAAGGACTGACATAGAGAGCATGATGCTGTGGCAGTTCTCTACTTCTCTGCAGAACTCTCAGCTTCCATCCTTCTCTCCCCACTATGGCTTCCTAACTACATCTCCACGACAGCACATGTCCCAGCCCACAGCAGGAGAACATTGATTGGATGCTGTGCCTACCCAAGGCCTGAGTCGTTCAGACGCACACTCTTCCCTTCTTCGAAACAGAGCTTCTATCTCACAACCTGAGAGCACTTTCACCACTGTAAACTCAGCATGGTGGACACTACATGCTATATCTGCAGTGTACCAGAAGCAGAACTCCTATGTCAGATCCAGCTACGTAGAGGGAGGACAAATGCACATACCTCTCCTGGCCATAGTCACCTTGGGTTCCAGAGAGTATGTCCACATGAGATAGCTCACCCATGTTATTTCCTTATGCACTCATTCCTGCTGCCAGAATTATTGAGGCTGAGCTCCCCCTCGTTGCAGATGTGGATCCAGCTGTTTTACAGTGCCTACTTCTGGTGGCTGTTCTGCTATGCGGTTGATGTCTACCTAGTGATCAGGAGATCAGCAGGAATGAGGTACTGACTGGGGACTTGAGCACGTATGTCTGCCTTGCTGCTATTAGATGGGCGAAGTTTGGATATGTCACTGGGCATTCAAAATTTCTTTGCAGTGTGGCCCCAATCATCCATCAGCCTGTCAGTTAGATGCCCACTCAGAAATATCTATGCCTGCTCTTTTATTTTTTTTATTTTCATTTTTTTAATTTATTTATTTGAGAGTGACAGAGAGAAAGACAGATAGAGGGAGAGAGAGAGAATGGGCGCGCCAGGGCTTCCAGCCACTGCAAACGAACTCCAGACGCGTGCGCCCCCTCGTGCATCTGGCTAACGTGGGACCTGGGGAACCGAGCCTCGAACCGGGGTCCTTAGGCTTCACAGGCAAGCGCTTAACCGCTAAGCCATCTCTCCAGCCCTCTTTTATTTTTGAAGTAGAGTCTCACTCTATCCCAGGCTGACCTGGAATTCACTATGTAGTCTCAGGGTGTCCTCAAACTCATGGTGATCCTGTTACCTCTGCCTTCCGAGTGCTGGGATTAAAGGCGTGTGCCACCATTCCCAGCCTATCTGCTCATTTTTATGATGACATCTCTTGTAGACACATGGTTTCTCTATGTAGCCCAGGCTGGCCTTGAACTGGGGATCCTCTGGATGGCATTTCATTTTGAAACCAATGGATGATTCGAAACATCAAGGTTCTTACAACCTTGACAATAAGCAACTCAGGAAATTAAATATTTTGAGGCTATTGGGAAGTTCAGGGGTAGAATACATCCATTCAAGGCCTTGGGTTGGATCCCAGCACCAAACCTTAAGCAGCACAAAACAAAATGGAATGAAAGAAAGTAAACATTTAGAAGTCAGGTGTGGTGGCACACGCCTTTAATCCCAGCACTCGGGAGGCAGAGGTTGGAGGATCACCATGAGTTGGAGGCCACCCTGAGACTACATAGTGAAATCCAAGTCAGCCTGGACTAGAGTGAAACCTTACTTCAAAAATACAAAAAGAAGAAAGAAAAAAAAGAAGGAAGGAAGGAAGGAAGGAAGGAAGGAAGGAAGGAAGGAAGGAAGGAAGGACAGACATTTGGAAGTAAGCATTATGATACTGGAACATTGTATGACTCTGTGACTACTGTGTGACACCATATGAGCATTTGAACACGGTTTTGGAACAATTACCTCCTGTAGAAGTTACCTTTTCATTTCTGGGACAAAACACCCAACCAGAAATAGCTCATGAAAGGAAAAGTTTTATTTCCAGCTTACAGTTTTGAAAGGAAGTTGCATCGAGGTGGGGAAAGCCCAGCAGGAGCAGAGAAAGCATCACATCTCTGCGGTAGAAGGGAGGAAGTAGATAGAGAGAGTTAGAACTGGCAAGGGGACTGAACTGTACAATCCCACGGCCTGGCAACACACCTCCTCCAGCAAGTCTCCACCTTCCAGAAGCTCTGTCAGCTGGGAATCAAGTATGAGACTATGTCATTTTACATTTATTTATTTATTTTTAGTTTAGTTTAGCTTTTCAAGGTAGGGTCTTGCTCTAGCTCAGGCTGACCTAGAATTCACTTTGTAGTGTCATGGTGGCCTCGAACTCACAGCGATCCTCCTACTTCAGCCTCCCCGAAGTGCTGGGATTAAAGGCGTGTGCCACCATGCCCAGCTGCATTTTACATTTAAGCCACCATACCTCCTCATCCAAGAAATGTGTTTGAAATTCAACTTGGAGGCAAACATTCCAGTAGACATTTTGATGGTGAAGACAGTGTCTAAATTTGTAGATATTATTATTTATGAACTGAAGGTACTGCTAATTGTAAGCAAATAATGGTGTGGACCTGCATAATAGAATTCTGAATAGTGTCAAACACTCAGGAGGCGGAGGCCAGAAAATCCTGAGATGGAGGCGAGTCCAGGTTGAATAGTGAGATCCTGTGGTCTTATGGGCTGCATGTGGTCAGGGATAATGATGAATAGAGCCCAACACAAAATCATAAATCTACTTAAAACATTAGAAGATTTCTTTTAAAATTTAACAATAATCCAACATTATGTGAATTTTTTTTTCTTGTAACGGCATGTATGCCATGTGTGTAATGCCAGAATGACCTCTGTAGATGACATTATGTAGCAATGCAGAGAGCTGCTCTGGGTTGCTGAGTTCCCACACAGCCTGCAGCTCCCAGCAATATATGCATTGCTGAGAGCAGCTCCCAGCACCAGGAGGCCGGGAGAGGGCTATAGCTACAGTAGGGGAGCATATAAAATATGCTGCAGACATATCTTCATGGTTTCCCAGACAGCTGGCTACAGCTTGTGTGTGTGTGTGGGGGGGGGGGCTGTGCTTCTCTCCTGCTTAGTGTAGGGGCTGGTTTCCTCCTCTGATCCTTTGTTCACACAATGGATCTTCAGAGTTAGAATCCCAATGGGTTGTGGGATGCCCACCGTTTGCCAGGTATCTACAGTCTTGCGTGACGGCAAGCGTGTCCTGCCCACCTCATCCCGGACAAGCAGCTACCTGAATGCTTCTCACTGCCCCGCCACAATCACATGCCTCTGCCTGGGTCGAATTCTCCAAGAGTTCTTGACCCACATCTGGAAGGCTATGGCCTCGGATCCTTGGAGGACAGGGCGGGGTGTGTTCAAGCACAATGATGAAAAGGGGATTGTGCAGGAATGTGAGCTATGCAGGAAAGGGAAATGCAGAGTGGGGGAAGGAGAAAGGAAAACGCCTGACTGGCATGCAGAACATGGAAGATTTAATTCCCACCAGGTTCTCAGACACAGCTTCTTAGTGTGAGCTTTTAGACAGTGCTCATAGGATATTAGGTACAGGGTGACTTTGGAAAGGAGGAGGAACGCTGGGTCTTGCTGGGGAGACAGGACATCCAGCTAAGGGGATCTAGCACATTCGTGTCCCTCACTGGAAATCCACAGGTTCAGGGTAAGGTGACTCCAGACCCCACTGAACTCACTTCCATGTCTGAGAATTGGGCAGAAAAGAGACAGCAGGTGTTACCAAGAATTGCCTCTTGCCTCACTTTCTGTCTTCTCCCTTAAAACATTGCAGTCCTAACTGTAGGCTGATGTCTTCTCAGAGATACCCTTCCACCATTACTCATTTTATTAAATTCTATTCTGTTTTTCTTTTTCAAGGTAGGGTCTCACCCTAGGCCTAGGCTAACCTGGAATTCTCTATATAGTCTCAAGATGGCCTCAAACTCATAGCCACTATCCTCCTACCTCTGCCTCCCAAGTGCTGGGATTAAAGGTATGCACCACCATGACCAGCTTAAATTCTATTTTTAAAATTTTATTTATTTATTTTAGAGAGAGAGAGGGAGAGAGAGAATGGGCATACCAGGGCCTCCAGCCACTGCAAATGAACTCCAGGCACATGTGCCACCATTTGCCTCTGGCTTATGTGGGTTCTGGGGACTCAAACCTGGACCCTTAGGCCTCACAGGCAAGCTCCTTAACTGTTAAGCCATCTGTTAGCCCCTGAATTCTATTTTTAAGCCTTAGCAATTATTAATATGTGTGTGTGAGGGTGGGACAGGGGTTCCCCTGTGTGTCCCAGCTGGCCTCCAACTTGAATATTCAGTATCCTAAGCACCTGGTCTACTTGTAAGCTACACTCCAATGTAAAAACCCTATGCTTTTTTTTTCCTGAGGTAGAGTCTCACTCTAGCCCAGGCTGACCTGGAATTCACTATGGAGTCTCAGGATGGCCTCAAACTCGTGGTGATCCTCCTACCTCTGGCTCCTGAGTGTTAGGATTAAAGGTGTGCGCCACCATGCCCAGTTCTTGTTGCTTTTGTGTATGTGTAGTGTGTATGTCCTCTGTCACTCACCCACATGCTTCCTTGAGGTCACTGAATCTGCAGCTGCTCTTTCCGGTCAGGCTGGCTGACCAGTGAGCCCTAATGACCCTCTTATCTCTGTCTCTGCTCCCCGCAGGACTGAGGTTACAGGCATGTGTAGCCACGCCCAAGGTTTTACATGGATGCTATGGAATTGAACTTAGGGTGAATCAGGCCCTTTTAAGCCCTCATGCTTGTGCAGTGAACACTTTTGTCCACTGAGCCATCTCTTTTGAGCTTTGACCCAGTGCTTTAATGAGTTCCTGTGCTTACATTGGGCCACCCTGCTAATCCAAGCTGAGCTCTCCATCTCAACATGCCTTCACTTAGTCATATCTGTGGACTTTGTTTTGAAAAAAAAAAAAAAAACCAGTACTGTTGGCTGCTGGCAAAGATAGCTCGTTTTCTCCAAAAGTTAAATATGGGAAATAGGGAGCAGTTAAATTCAGCAGTTAAAGTCACTCATTTGGAAGCCTGTTGACTTGAGTTCAAGCCTCCCCAACATCCACAGAAGCTGGATGCAAAGTGGCACATGTGTCTGTGATTACAACACACTTAGGGCAATGGCGGGGGGGAGGCAAAGTCAGGAGAATCCCAAAGCTTGCAGGCGAACTAGCTTGGCATACGTAGTCATAAAACAAGAAGAGAGACCCTACATCAAAGAAGTCGGAATGAGAGGATAGACACCTTGAAATTGTCCTCTGCCACATGCACACTGTAACATGCATACACAGATAAATTGTTTTAGAAAGGTGAATATGGACAGGCTGATGAGGTGCAGTTCATCATCAAGCACTTAACAGTCATACATAATGTATGGGTTCAGTCCCCAGAGCCACCAAAAGAAAAAAGAAGAAAGGAAGTAAGGAAAGGAGGTGAGGGAAAGAAGGAAGGAGGGAAAGCGAAGAAAGGAGAGAGAAAGAAAGGAAGGTTGGTTAAACACGAGAAAACCATATAATTCAATAATTTTACCTCTACATATATCCACCAAAGAATTGAAAACAGAAACTCAAAGACCCCCACACACACGTTTATAGCAGCCCTAGTCATAGTAGACAAGTGGTAGAAAAAGCTAAATGTCCACTGACAAGGACATGGCTGAGCAGAGTGGGATATACCCTTGTCACCATGTAGTTTTCAGCCAGAAAAAGGACCACAGCACTGACCCATGTTACAATATGGATAAACCTTAGACACATACTGAGTGAAAGAATCCAGATGCAAGGGCTGGAGAGATGGCTTAGTGGTTAAGACACTTGCCTGGGAAGCATAAGGACCCAGGTTCAATTCTCCAGGTCCCATGTAAGCCAGATGCACATGGCGGTGCCTGCATCTGGAGTTTGCCCTGGCATGCCCATTCTCACACAGACACACACACTCTCTCTCTCCCTCTCTCTGTCTCTAATAAATAAATAAAAACTAAATCTTTAAAAAACAAAAGAATCCAGATGCAAAACTTACTGTATGTGTTCCCACCTGCACGAAGTATCCAGAACAGGCAAGTCCGTGGATAAAGAGTGGCTGTCAGATGACATGGACCAGAGATAATGGGAATGACTGCTAAGGCACAAGGTCTCTTTTTGTGGTGATGAAAGTGTTCTGAAACAAGATAGTGGTATACATACGCTGTGTATGCATATGTCTGAGTTGCCCATTTTCGTTAATCTTACATAACGTGAATTTCATCTTAACCCAGAAATAAAACTCCCAAAGTGCCCACCTCATCAGCAGCAGCCCAGGAAGCTTATGTGGTTGTTTCCATTGGTTGGCCCTGTGCCCTCCTCTGAGCTGTGCGTGCCCTGTTCTGTTTCTCTCCTAGCACCATCCTGCTATACCACATCATGGCCTGGGGCCTGGCCTTGCTGCTCTGCATGGAAGGAGCAGTCATGCTCTACTACCCCTCCGTGTCCAGGTAAGCCCAGGCACCAGCAAGTCTGCCCTCAGCTCTCTGGCTCGTTGTATACCTCTTAGGAGTAGAGTGGGTGCCTTGGGGATCAGACCATTGTCTCTGCCCACGCAGAAGCTTGCTGCAATCCCTTGCACCCTTGAGATGTTTTCCGTGCCTTTTTCTTTTCTTACTATCATTTGCTTGCACGTGTGCATGCATGTGTGTGTGTGTGTGTGTAAATGTGTGCATGTGCACGTATGGGTGCTCCAGGACCTCTTGGACCAGTCTAGCTTGCACCAGTTTGGGGGGCAGCTTTAATGTGGGTAACTAGGAAATTGAATCCAGGCCTGTAGGCTTTGTTGTTGTTGTTGTTTTTTGTTTCTTCGAGGTAGGGTCTCGCTCTAGCTCAGGCTGACCTGGAATTCACTCTGTAGTCTCAGGGTGGCCTCGAACTCATGGCCACAATCCTACTCCTTCTGCCTCCCGAGTGTTGAGATTAAAGGCATGCACCACCACACCCGGCTCCATATCCTGTCTTTGTAACTGCATGCAGTGGTGGGCATGTATCCCTCCTGTATAGCTATAGGTATTTTTCCTGCCATATAACTGTATACCAAGCATATGGTCCCTCCACATTGCTGCAGCTACTCCTCTAGATGAACAGTGAGTTCAGCGTTCCATAAATGAGGCTGGATGTTGTAGCAGAAGCAAAGGGAAGCGCTGGGAGAGCTGGTTCCGTCTCTCTGCTTGGTACACTTGCTGTACTCTCACCAATGCTGAATACATATGCCGGGCAATATGACCTCGAAAATTGTTTCAACAGTTCTTTCAAATTTAAAATTTCCTCAAAGCGGGGCATGGAGGCATAGACCTGTAATCCTAGCACTAGCAAAGGCTGAAGCAGGAGGTTCATAAGTTCACCTCTAGCCTGGGCTACATAGCCAGAGCAATATGGAAAACAAAAAAGAAGAGAGGGGCTTAGGAACTGTACCTCGGTGCTAGAACACTTGCCTACAATGCTCAGGGCCCTCATTTCAGTCCCAAACACTGAGCTGGAGAGATGATTTAGTGATTAAGGCATTTGCCTGTGGAGCCAAAGGATCCAGGTTTGATTTCCCCAGGACCCACATAAGCCAGATGCACAAGGGGGTGCACGTGTCTGGAGTTTGTTTACAGTAACTAAATAAAGGCCTTGGTACACCCATTCTCTCTCTCTTTCTCTCTCTGTCTATGTATATGTGTGTGTGTGTGTGTGTGTGTGTGTGTGTGTGTGTGTGTATGTGTGTCTGCCTCTTTCTCGCTGTCTCAAATAAAGAAAATCAATAAAAAAATTAAAAAAAGAAAAACAAAATAATCCAAACACTGGCTGAAGAAAAATAATCAACGGAGGCATTTATATCACCTCAAGGCTCCTCCCAGAATACATCCTCTAATTTCAACTGGAAAACAGAGGTGGTCAATGTCTCTCTGATTTTAATCAGGGGTCAGCACAGCTCAGCCTCATGACAAGTGTGGCCTGTTGTTGTGAATCAAGTTTCATTGGAACGCAGCCACACCAATGTGTTTATGTGCTGTCTGTGGCTGCTTTTGCGCTACGGAGTCAGAGTTCAGCAGTTGCAACTCAGGCCACAGCTCTGAAAATATGGACCACCTGTCCCTTGACAGGACGTTTCCTGCACGGTGCAGACCATTTCTCCATTCTATGTTAATTTCTTACCATTCCTCAGCTGGACGGCTCCACATTGGTGTTGCATTACCAACCATACGTATTCACGGAGACCTCCGTGGGATCCCTCTTACATCAGGTTTGCTGGGAACTCATTCGTGAAGGACAAACGCGCTGTCACAGCTTTTGTAACAGGATACGCTTAATGGGAAAGGCAGTCTCCATTCCTTGTACTCACCTGTGGGCCCTATGGCACCCATCCAACAAAGTGCCATGGGAGCCCAAGAGCACCATTGCAACATTGCTTACCAGGAGCCCCGAGTTGCTCCATGAACCTCAGGAGGTGCCTAATTTAAAGGTCACTGTTTTGTTTTGTTTTTTCCTTCGCTTGCTTCCTTGACTCCTCCGGAGTCTTTGCAGCCCACACTTGGCTTTCCCAGCTGAAGACGAATGCGTCTGCCAGGAGGAGGGGGAGTCGGTCTTGGGCCTTCTGCTGTGATCTTCTTCTTTCCCCTCTGTTTTGACTGCTCCATGACTATGAAGAGCCCTTTCATTTTTACCCCTTTCCACGACGCCAGGGCTTACTGGTTCTCTCTCTTTGGTTATGCCTGGCCGTCCTCTGTGAACTTTACTTTCGCTTCCCACTTCCTTTCAGCCGCTTTTCATCTCTCCTACATCATAATGAATGTCTGACCTGATAATTCCTACCTTTGCCACATGACTGTGTGGCTCTTCATGACATCCTATTTGTGACCAGTGATTTGTTGACTGAGCAGCAGAAATCTTTGTTCTCTTCCCTGTAAAGAACCACGGAGGGCTGGAGAGATGGCTTAGCGGTTAAGCGCTTGCCTGTGAAGCCTAAGGACCCCAGTTCGAGGCTCTGTCCCCCAGGACCCACGTTAGGCAGATGCACAAGGGGGCGCACGCATCTGGAGTTCGTTTGCAGCGGCTGGAGGCCTTGGCGCACCCATTCTCTCTATCTGCCTCTTTCTCTCTGTCACTCTCAAATAAATAAATAAATTTAAAAAAAAAAAAAGAACCACGGAGACTATTCCTATCCATGACACTGAGAACAAATTTCCTTTGAAATACAAAGCTCCACCATTGTGAGTGGATCAAAGACAGGGTGCAGTCTTTATTCGTGTTACTGGCCAAGGCTATGCGGCAAGTTCTCAGAACCCAATTCGTAACTGAGTGCCCTTGTCTCTTCTTGAATTGTGTGCCTTTTTCCTTGAGGAGACCCAGTGCAGAGAACTCTCCATTTCAGAATGTTTATTTATCCTTCTTTCTCCAGCACAGACCTTTAAAAGCATCCCCAGTTGAATGCCCTATCACTCCTTCCATTTATGAGACAGGAACCCATAGCCTGAGTCACCCTCCCGAAATGCTTATCTTGTTCTCAGACATAAGAAATGAATCAGATTTCCTTTGGGCAAAGTCAGAAGCAGATTGATGTGTTTTCCTCTCTGCCCTCCTCCTCTTAGCTCAGCTTCCAGATAAATGGGCCTATTTTAGCCAGAGCTATTCTTTCAAGGAGAATGATTTGCTGTTCCTCCCTCAGGTGTGAGAGGGGCCTGGACCATGCCATTCCCCATTATGTCACCACGTACTTGCCACTGCTACTCGTCTTTGTGGCCAACCCCATCCTGTTCCACAAGACAGTGACTGCAGGTAAAGCCTGAGAAAGTTCTCTGGGTACCTGGCTAGTGGGTGCATCCACATACTTTGGGATTGTATGTTAATACGCTGTGTCCTTCTGGAATTGTTCATGATAACTGACCTCATCCTTCCGAGACACATAAACAGAACACAGTTGGAGAAACTGAGCATGTATCCTAAGTAAAAATAAGTAAGCACAAGCTATTAAGTTATTCAGTACCCAAGCTTTGTGTTGATATTTAGTTTATCTCAGAGCCCTCAGCATGCTCTTGAGGTCCTGAAGGTGACCTTGTAAAATGGTAAAGGTGATATAGGAGCAGAAGGAGAAAGAAGTGGCTAGGGGAAGGGATCCAGTATGGACCCAGAGACTGATCACTCCTATCATGCATTTGCTCTGGGCTTTTCTCAGATGGGCAGTGTTGTAGTTTGAATGTGACATGCCTCTCATAGGCTCATGTGTTTGAACGCTTGGTACTGTTTGGGAAGGCTGTAGAACTTTGAGGTTACTAGGGGCTGGCCCTGAGGTTTTATAGCCTGGCTCCACTTCCCGATCATCCTCTTGCTTCCTGTCTCTGGCTGAAATCTGACAAACTGGTCTGTGTGTCTTCTCAGTCACAATGGACTATATCCCCTTGAAACATAAGCCAAAACAAACCTTTTCCTTCCTTAAGTTGCTCTGGTCACGTATTTATTCACAGCAATGAGAAAGTACCTAATACAGTCAGGAAACAGAAAGTGGAGCACAGGAAATGAATCCACTGCAGTGGCTGCAAACCAGATGAGTAGGATGTAGTGATTCAGGGGGGTAGTAGACCTCTTACCCTATTACCTCCTCAAGGAATCATGACTTGGAGTGAGTGGCCACCTGCCTTATATGCAGATACATCTCTTGGGCAAAATGTAAGTCCCCTAGACATTGGCCTTAATAGAAGGTCATTTGAGGATCTGCAGATAGTTGTAGAAATGCTGTCAAAGATTGATTCTCTCACTAGTGATAAGAACTTATGGGCTTTTTCCTATTTATGAGTCTTTCCTATCTATTTTTAACTTATTTTTATTTATTTATTTGAAAGTGAGAGAGAGAGAAAGAGGCAGATAGGGAGAGAAGAGAGAGAATGGGCACGCCAGGGCCTCCAGCCACTGCAAACAAACTCCAGACGCTTGCGCCCTCTTGTGCATCTGGCTAACGTGGGTCCTGGGGAACCGAGCCTCGAACCAGGGTCCTTAGGCTTCACAGGCAAGCGCTTAACCGCTAAGCCATCTCTCCAGCCCTTTCCTATCTATTTTTTAAATATAGCGCCCATTCTCTCTCTTCTCTCCCTATCTGCCTCTTTCTCTCTCTCTCACTTTCAAATAAATAAATAAAAATAAACAAAAAATTTAAATAAATATAGCACATTAAATGTAGTAATCTTGTATTTTTTTTTCCCGAGGTAGGGTCTTGCTGTAGGCCAGGCTGATCTGGAATTCACTATGTAGTCTCAGGGTGGCCTCGAATTCATAGCCATGATCCTCCTACCTCTGCCTCCCGAGTGCTGGGATTAAAGGCTTGTGCCACCATGACCAGCTCTGTTTTGTGTTTTTTAAAACTATTATTTATTTGCAAGCAGACAGAGAGATGGAAGAGAGATAGAGAGAATTGGCATTCCAGGGCCTCCAGCAGCTGCAAATGGACTCCATGATGCATGCATGTGTATCTGGCCTTACATGGGGACCAGAAAATCGAACTCTAGTTGTTAGGCATTGAAGGCAAGTGCCTTAACCACTGAGCCATCTCTCCAGTCACCTTTTGTGTTTTTTGAGACAAGATGACCTGGAATTCACTCTGTCACCCAGGCTGGCCTTGAACTTACAAAGATCCTCCTGCCTCAGCCTCCGAAGTGCTGGGATTATAGATGTGAGCCACCTTGCCCGGCTTTAAATATAGCAATTAAAAATATTTATTTATTTACTTATTTGAGAGAGAAGGAGAGAGGCAGATAGAGAGAGAGAATGGGCCCGCCAGGACATCCAGCAAAGGAACTCTAGATGTATTCATCACTTTGTGCATCTGGCTTATGTGAGTAATGGGGAATTTAACCTGGGTTCTTGGGCTTCACAAGCAAGTGCCTTAACCACTAAGCCATCTCTCCAGCACATAAATATAGCTTTTTTTTGTATTTTGTATTGACAACTTCCATAATTATAGACAATAAACCATGATAATTCCCTCCCTTCCCCCACTTTCCCCTTCACATATTCATACTCCTCATATTCTCCCCCCCCCAATTAGTCTCACTTTTATTTTGATGTCATTATCTTTTTCTCTAAAATATAGCAAATTTTTCTTATGATCGAGGACCAGCAGTTGGTTGTAGAACTTTGGTTTTTCTTTTTTGAGGTTGTAGAACTTTTGGAAACATTTTTTTAAAAATATTTTTAATTTTTACTTATTAGTCAGGGAGAGAGGCACGCCAGGGCCTCTAGCCACTGCAAATAAACTCCAGATGCATGTACCACCATGTGCATCTGGCTTATGTGGGCTCTGGGGAAGCGCCTTAACTGCTAAGCCATCTCTCCAGCCCTTAAAATCTATTTTGTAAGTCTCTATCACTAGTAATAGGAAACTATTGTGAGTCTTTAGATGAATCTTTTTTTCTATATACTTTTAAATATTGTATATTTACTATAGCAAGTTTTGTTTGTAAAAACTGCATCCAAATAGTGATTTATGTTAAAATAATGAAAATGACTTAGGAAAACACTACAGTGTTTTGTGGTTGTGCCTGAGTGGAGGCAGCATGGTTCATTAATTCTTCTCTGAATATACATTTTCTAAATGTCTGTAAGAGGGGATATTAACTCTTTTTGACATTTAAAAGTAACATGTAGCCAGGCGTGGTGGCGCACGCCTTTAATCCCAGCACTCGGGAGGCAGAGGTAGGAGGATTGCCGTGAGTTCAAGGCCACCCTGCGATGACAGAGTTAATTCCAGGTCAGCCTAGACCAGAGTGAGACCCTACCTTGAAAAACCAAAAAAAAGTAACATGTGTGCCTTATTTCATGACAGAAAACAAGCTTTTAAAACAGTTAGTACCTGAACTGGTAAGGTTCTGGTAAAATTAGGAGTTCAGTTCATAAATTATCAGTATTAATTTCTCAGTTGTGACAAAGGTCCTGCACCTGTCACTGATTTTACTACTGAGGGAAGTTGAGAGAAGGGTATAGATACACCGGAATTCCTTGGGCTAAGTAAATCAAGCTGAAATAGAGTCTAGTGTTAGAACACTTGGTTAGTATACACAAGGCCCTAAGTTCAATACCCAATATCACACACACATACACACACACACAAGTTATCTCAAAGGGAAAGCGTGTGTGTTTGTATTTCTTAGTATATATGAGAACTCAAAGTGGGGTGTTGTGAGGAATGGCTGCTAGTAATGTGCTTTGTTTTATGGTCTTCGAGCTGTGTTTAACGTAAGGGATAACATCTCTTCAATTTCTTTTTCTGTCACAAATGATGCCTGACATTTCTCTGCCTTCCCCGCAGTGGCCTCCATACTGAAAGGAAGAAAAGGCGTTTACACAGAAAATGAGAGACGAATGCGAACTGTGATCAAGATCCGGTTTTTCAAAATAATGCTGGTTTTAATTGCTTGGTAACCATTCTTCTGGGTTTTTGTTTGTTTGTTTGTTTTTCAAGGTAGGGATTCACTCTAGCTTAGGCTGACCTGGAATTCACGATGTAGTCTCAGGGTGGCCTTGAACTCACAGTGATCCTCCCACCTCTGCCTCCCAAGTGCTGGGATTAAAGGCGTGCGCCACCATGCCCAGCTTTTTTTTTTTTTAGACAATGTCTCACTACTGCTGAACTTTCTTTTTCAGTGATCCTACCACTGCCTTTTCTAGTGCTGGGATTTTAGGCATGCAATAACACACCCAGCTCTGTTCAGTTTTAAAAGATTTGTAACTTCTGTATCAGGTATTTTGTCCCATTGCTGGGCTAACCAAAATAAGGGAATGGTCATGCTCTATAATTACTCATTTGCCTCACTCTTGACCCCAGAATTCCTGTGTTGGTTAGAGAGAGGATCAAGATACCACTTCAGTGTGAAGGCTCAGCTCACAGGAGGGTAGAGAAGACGCTCAACAACTTTCCTCTCCTCACTTTGCCCACCGCTGGTGTCCTACACAATTGTATGTAGTGGCTGCTTTGAAAATACACTCATAGCTGGGTGTGATGGCGCACACCTTTAATCCCAGCACTGGAGAGGCAGAGGTAGGAGGATCGCCGTTAGTATGAGGCCACCCTGAGACTACATAGTGAATTCCAGGTCAGTTTAGACTAGGGTTAAATGCTACCTCAAAAAAAAAATAAACAAAAATAAATGAATAAAGCATTAGATTTACTTCTCAAATAGAATGATTTCTGGATTGATAAAAGGCTAGATTGTCATGCCTTGATGTGACAGGATTGAATGTTCCCAACAGGAGGACTTTTTTGGGATCTGCATTAGACTGGGAAAAAGAAGGAATAACATATTATAAAATCTTGATGTTCCTCCTTTCTTTCTTTTTTAATTTTATCGAGGTAGGGTCTGCAGGCTGACCTGGAATTCACTATGTAGTCTCAGGGTGGCCTCAAACTCACAGCGATCCTCCTACCTCTGCCTCCAGAGGGCTGGGATTAAAGGCGTGCGCCACCACATCCGGCATGCTGTTCCTCCTTTATGAAGTGTTATGTCTGTTCAAAGAATTGGCACTTAGAAATAGTGGTGAAAGCCCTTGACATTCAGTGTTTAAAATGAATTTTTGGTTGCATATTCTCTTCACCTATGGTCCCTGTTTTTCCCATCAGTTGGTTGTCCAATGTCATCAATGAAGGCCTTTTGTTCTATCTTGAAATGCAACCAGATACCCATGGAGGCTCTCTGAAACGTGTCCAGAATGCAGCCAGGACCACATGGTTTATTATGGTACGCCAATCTAGATTTACATTTTTCTTAAATTTTTTTATGTTTATTTATTTATTTGAAAGTGATAGACAGAGAAAGAGGCAGAGTGAGAGAGAGAGGGGTGGGGGGAGAGGGAGAGAAAGGGCACGCCAGGGTCTCCATCCATTGCAAACGAATTCCAGACGCATGTGCCCCCTTGTGCACCTGGCTAACGTGGGTCCTGGGGAACTGAGCCTTGAACCGAGGTTCTTAGGCTTCACAGGCAAGCACTTAACCGCTAAGCCATCTCTCCAGCCCTAGATTTACATTTTTTGAAAGCAATAAAAGGAAAGAAAATCAGAATAAAAAAATCAGAGTAGTGGGCTGGAGGATGGTTTAGCAGTTAAGGCCCTTGCCTGCAAAGCCAGATGACCCAGGTTTGATTCCCCAGGGCCTGCGTTAGCCAGATGTACAAGGGGCACACGTATCCGGAGTTCAAGTTTGTTTGCAGTGGCTGGAAGCCCTGACACACCCATTCTCTCTCTCTCCCTCTGTCTCTGACTCTGACTCCAATAAATAAAAAATTAAAACTCTTAAAAAAATCAGAGTAGACTGTGTTGTTTTGTATATATATTACCAGCTGGAAAACTTCTGATACAACCTCTGTCACCCAAGCTAGCTTTACTCAGTATTGGAATCATTACTGAACAGGCTTAGGGCTCAGGTGGGGCTCAGTAGTAGAGCAATTGCCTAGCCTTGAGGGGTTCTACATTTGATCCTCAACATAGCAAAACAAACACATAAAATGAAGAGCAATATATCCTGGAGCATGAAGCCTTTCAGGCAGACTTATAATAATATTAAGGTATGAAGGTATATTTGAGATCATGAAAAAGCCACTCTTTCTTTTCTTGAATCAATCAATGAAGCAGCCAGCCTTTTCAATGGAGACCAGCCCAATGGGTGTCCCATGGGGAGTATATTTGTTTGTTTGGTTGTTTTTTTGGAGATAGGTTCTCATTCTAGCTCATGCTGACCTGGACTTCACTCTGTAGTCTCAGGGTGGTCTCGAGCTCACAGGGATCCTCCTACCTCTGCCTGGGATTAAAGGCGTGCAACACCCTGCTCGACCCATGGGGGGGGGTTATTGCTGTGGGGATCAAAGGCTGTCACTCCTGTTGTGCTCCCGTGATTACGATGTGTCCTTGTGCCCTCCCAGGGGATACTGAATCCAGCCCAAGGTCTTCTCTTGTCTCTGGCTGTCTACGGCTGGACAGGATGCAACCTGGATGTGCAGCCTGCCAAGATGTTGATCCAGTGGGAATCGATGACCACCTCAGCTGCCAATGGCTCTGACCAGCCCCCCGTGGGCTCCTGTGTGCCCTGTGAAAACCCCACTTCCAAGAAGGGGGTAAATGTTGGGAGGCACACTTCTGACGAGGACCTGAGTATGCTGTCTGAAGGTAACAAATACCCACCGGGCTGAGCTGGGTGGGCATACTGGAGAGCTCCAGAGCTCCCTGGGAATCCCCGTATTGATAGCAAGGTACAGATAGAAAGTTACAACAGCGACGTCATCTCCACATCTCTGCTTTGCATTTCAATTGTTTTGTTATTGTTCTTAATTTATGTGATTTTGGCCATTTTTTACACGTCGATAGTATGTTTTCATCATATTCAGTCCCCATTTTCTTGTTCCCTTCTGGCTGAACCCTTTCTTATTATCAACTAAGTCCCACTCTGGTGTCTGTTTTTGGTGACCCTCTGACTTTAACTAGGGTTGTTTGCATGAACATGGATAGGGAATTATTTACCACAGCATAGGCAATTTACCAGGGACAACATCACTGAAGAAAACATTTCCTTCTTTAATTGTTTTATGAGACGGGATGTTACTGTGGTATACAAGCTTTCCTTGAATTTGCTATGTAGCCAAGATTGACCTCGAACTTCCAATCTTCTTGCCCCAGCCTCTTACGTGATGGTATTAAAGCTTGTGCCACCCCATGCACCTCATTGGCAGCTCTAATTTACTAGCAGCCCAATGGATGTCTGAGAAACAGAGAGGATGTTTAAAAACATTCAGGGATATCAGCTCTGTACTGCCTGTGCTCAGCTGAGCCATTGGGAATGGATCAAAATGGAGCTGGCTTTGCTGAAAACTTCTTAACATGTGCAATTCCTTCCTCTAGAGAGCACCCTTCCTCCTCGGCAGATTAGCATTGATAGCTTGCTAATATTTGTGTCCTGCACGTTGTCTATGCACACTAGGGTGTTTAGCAGCATCCTGTCCTCTGCTTACTAGGCTGCTGCTAGTACCCTCCCCACCATTAACAAAAATCTCTCTCTACACACCAGCAAATGTGTCCTGCAGGCGTAGTGACCCTAGATCAGAAACTAGCTAAGAATAACTAAGCTTTTCAAAAAGTTGTATCCAAAAACTTGCTTTTCCCAACATGTCATAGCAATATACACACAAATGTGCACACGCATGCACACACACACACACACACACACACACACACACACGCAAGACAATACATAGTACCAAACTACTTCGGTTTATATCAAAGTAAGGTTGAAATTTTGCTGGAATATTTTGAGGAAAGATGTCTGGAAATAACTAAAAAGTTCTGTCTTGTTTTCCGTTCCCTCTATTCAATACACAAAAGAAGATTCATGGGCTGGGGAGATGGCTTAGCAGTTCAGGCACTTACCTGCAAAGCCAAAGGACCCAGGTTCAATTCCCCAGGACCCACATAACCCAGATGCACAAGGTGGAGCATGCATCTGGAGTTCGTTTGCAGTGGCTGGAGGCCCTGGTGTGCCCCTTCTCTGTCTCTCTCCCTCTACCTCTTTCTCTCAAATACATACAATATTTTAGAAAATATTTTTTAAAACACATTAATTTTAAATATTTATTTTTACTTATTTGAAAGAGAGAGAGAGAAGGGAGAGAAATAGAGAGAGAGAATGGTCATGCCAGGGCCTCTAGCCGCTGTAAACAAACTCCAGATGCATGCACTACCTTGTGCATCTGGCTTATGTGGGTCCTGGGGAATAGAACCTGGCTCCCTTGGCTTCGCGGGCAAATGCCTTAACCACTAAGCCATCACTCCAGCCCCAAAATGCATTATTTTTTTTTTTTTAAAGCAAAGGAAACTGTTCTCGGGGACAACCCTGGCTACGAAAACATGGTGATGAATCTATGGACTAATGCCATGTTTTCGTAGCCAGGGTTGTCCCCGAGAACAAAGTTTCCTTTGCTTTAAAAAAAAAAAAATGCAAAGAGAAGCCGTATGTTAAGGGACTTTTTTCTTTTCTTTTAAAAATATTTTTTTTTATTTATTCAAGAGAAAAAGAGACAGATAGAGAGAATGGGTACACCAGGGCCTCTAGCCACTGAAAATGAACTCCAGACATATATGCCACCTTGTGTATCTGGCTTTACATTGGTACTAGGAATCAAACCTGGGTCCTTTAGCTTTGCAGGCAAGCACCTTAACTTCTAAGCCATCTCTCCAGCCCAAGAGACTTTTAAACTTTTTTCAAGGTAGGGTCTCACTCTAATTCAGGCTGACCTGGAATTCACTATGAAGTCTCAGGATGGCCTTGAACTCATGTAATCCACCTACCTCTGCCTCCTAAACTGGGATTAAAGGCATGTGCCACCATGCCCAGTGACTGTTTTTTTTTTTTTTTTTCTTTTTGAACCCAGGGTTCCTACCTTATGCTGGCCCATTGCTACAACCTTGAACCATACCCCAGCTCTTGGGCTTGCTATGTAGTTCCAATAGTCAGTAAAAGTAAGGGACACATCAGTTGGGATTGTCAGCATGTAGAGTTACAGATAAGACCTGGGAAAAGAGCCAAAATCATTGCATTGGGAATTACTTGGTTTTGTTTATATTCCCATCCTGATGGCTCACAGTGGCTGAGCCATCTTTGACACTCAAATAAAACACTACCAATGACAATAAGGCCCATTGCAATTGCCCCTGTACCCCACTTCACCCACTACAGACAAACAACATCAATCAGGTCTTCCTTGTATCCAATTCTTGTAGCAAACTGTGACCCAGGACTGTAGTTCCAAAGCTGGAAATTTTCACAGTCTTTAGAAAGTGAACAGGAGAGAGAGAGGGGGGGGGGGGGAATGGTGTTCCAGGGCTTCCAATCACTGCAAATGAACTCCAGAAGCTTGTGCCCCCTTGTACATCTGGTAACGTGGGTCCTGGGGAATCAAACATGGGTCCTTTGGCTTTTCAGGCAAACACCTTAACTGCTAAGCCATCCCTCCAGCCCTTTTTATTTTTATTATTTTTATTTTCTAAAACATATTTTTTAATATTCTTATTTATTTGCAAGGAGAGGGGGTGGGGAGAATGGGTGCCCCAGGGTGTCTAGCCACTACAAATGAACTCCAGATGCCTGTGCCACTTTGTGCATCTGGCTTTACGTGGGTATTGGGGAATCAAATCTGGATTGTTGGGTTTTGTAGGCAATCAACTTAACTGCTGAACCATCTCTCTAACCCTTTTCTTTTCCTCCTTTTCCTCTTCCTCTTTCTCTTCTTCCTCTTCCTCCTCCTGTCCAGTTTTTCAGGGCTGGGGATGGAACTTAGTGTCTTGCCAACGTTAGGCAATTCCTTTGCCACTTAGCTACATCTCTAATTCCCATCTCAATTCTTTCTTATTTTTAAAATTTATTTATTTGCAAGGAGAGAGAGAGAATGAATAGGCACACCAGGGTCTCCTGTCACTACAAATGAACTCTAGATGCATGAGCTACTTTGTGCATCTGGCTTTATTTGGGTACTGGGGAATCAAACCCAGGCCCTTAGGCTTTATAAGCAAGTGTCTTAACCACTGAACAATCTCTCCACCCCTAACTCAATTCTTTTTTTTTTTTTTGAGGTAGGGTCTCACTCTAGCCCAGGCTGACCTGGAATTCACTATGTAGTCTCAGGGCACCCTTGAACTCAAGGCAATCTTCCTACCTCTGCCTCCCAAGTACTAGGATTAAAGGCGTGCGCCACCAAGCTCAACCCACCTCAATTCTTTAAAAAGCAAAAGTAGTCCTGCCCTGGGTCCCCTCTGCAGTACTGATAAAAAAAAATGCATTGGGATAAATCTACTGTTGCAGTTACCTTCTTGTTTTAGGACAAAGCACTGGACCAAAAGCAGCTGATGGGGGGAAAAGTTGTTTATTTTGGCTTGTAGTCTTGAGGGGAAGCTCCATGATGGCAGGGGAAAAATGGTGGAGCAGAGTCTGGACAGAACCTTTGCCATATCAGCTGGAAAACAGCAGCAGGAGAGTGGGACCCATTTTATCAAAGGGGAGCTGGCTATTACCACCCCCAACAACACACCTCCTCAGGTAATGCTCCACCTCCCAAATTGCCATCAGTTGGGAACCAAGCATTCAAAACACATGAATTTATCGGGGACACCTAGTTCAAATCACCACATCCACATGCCATAAAATTCACCTATTGAAGGGTTCTCACTTCAGTGGGTTTTGGTGGATTCTTAAGGTTGTGCAGCCATCACCACTGTGAAGTCCAGAATGTTCTTAGCATTTCAAAAGAAACCTCAAGGCCTGCTTCTAAAAAACATGCACTGATGTCTTTGTACCAATAGGGACATCTGCAAAATTTCATTCCTCTTCAGCAAGTGCAGGCCAACAGCCCCCCACTTGTGGGCCCTTTCCCTAGCAAGACCTATATGCAGACTTTTTTTTTCCCCCAGCAGTCTATGTGGCATCCTGACTTATTGCACAGTCAGCTGTTCTTGTTCCCACACACAATCAGCCATAGACGCATGCATCTCCTGGGCTTGGGAGGTTGGATGTCACCTTGGAGCAATCTGCTGCCAACTTCCCCTTCTCTGAAAGTAACACGTAGGGGCCACATGAATTGAAGCTGCCAGATGAGTGTGGATGAATACACACCCCAAGGCCTTAGGCTCTGCCCAGATTCTCAGGTCAAATGGGACACCATGATGTGGAGCTGGGTCCTGGCGGTACATGGTTCTGTGGCTCACACGTGGCATCTGAAAGTTGGACTTTCAGTTCTGGGACTCGAGTTTGTTGAGATCACTTGACAAGAAATGAAGGCCTAAGTGGTATCTAATATACATCCCAATGTCAGGTCCATGTGATATTGGGAGCTTCTAAGAAGTTTCGTGGACTTGGAGTGCTCATTCAAGAGGCCACTACGATACGTTGTCATCACAAGTTCATGGTTACCTGCTTCTCCTGTTATATATTGACAGACGTTGTACCAGTAGCCGCCTTGCTGAATTGTTTCCATGGAATCATTCTCTTCTGGCACCTTCTCCCTTCATGGGTACCTCTAACATGCCTGAGAAATCCCATACCACCAGGCCTACAGCAGAACTCAAATCTCAATTTGACTTGGAATAGATCAGGTTGGACTCAGAAGGCTCTCTGTTCCTACAGTGTTTGCTTCCAGAGAGTTCTTATACATCCCAGTTCTCCATAGAGGCCTGGGGGGCAGGCAGAGGATAAGAAATCAGGCAGTCTCCAAAGGCATGGAACCCTGAGCATGTCCTTCAGTGTGACATCATAGGGGAGTGTCAGCCCAGACCTTGATCACAGGCCACCCTATGACACTCAGCTGGGTCTTTATGAACAAAACTGCAGAAATTCCACATGAGTTCTCATAGGCCTAGGATGACCTCAATAACCGCCGGTGACCCTGTGAGAATCAAGTCTTTTTGAAGTGCCTTCAACCAGGCCCATGCTGTTCTAGAAGATTCCTTTAGAAGCCATCCCAGCTGGTGCCTGGTTACTCCAGCCAAAAGGTCTTCCCCCATCACCCATGTGGTTAATCATGCTCTGGGACCTGACTATAGAATCTACAGCCATGATGTCACTCTGTCCCTTTCTTTAAGATCCTTGTCATCCTGCAGAGACCATTCTAACTCTGCCTTCCTCACTCTTGCATCCTACTCCAGACTAATTTTCATCCAGCCCTGGGGCAAGGCAGCCTGCGGTTTTCGTCACAGACCACAGTGTTTGTCCTGTGTGTGGCAGAGGCCCCTGTCATACAGCACCCCAGCCACTCTGCAAACTGTACTTCTTGATCTCCTTCATAGTCAACATTCTTAATTGTTGCTTTTGTTGTTGTTCTTCTTCTTCGAGATAGGGTCTCACTCTAGCCCAGGCTGACCTGGAATTCACTCTGTAGTCTCAGGGTGGCCTCGAACTCATGGCGGTCCTCCTACCTCTGCCTCCTGAGTGCTGGGATTAAAGGCGTGCGCCACCACGCCCGGCTCAATTGTTGCTGTTTTGAGCGCTGCACCCCCATTGCTCTTGAGCTGCTAACCTGACCATAGTGGTCCATTCAACAGTTTTTTGAGCATTTTCTATATGCCTGGAGTGCTCTGAGACATTTATAATGACATGCCAGCTAAAACACACTTCCTGGGCTTGGAAAATGGCTTAGTAGTTAAAGGTACTTTAAAAGCCTGCTGGAGCTGGAGAGATGGCTTAGCAGTTAAGGCACTTGCCTGTGAAACCTAAGGACCCAGGTTCAATTCTCCAGGTCCCACATTAGCCAGGTGCACATCATGGCACATGCATCTGGAGTTCGTTTGCAGTGGCTAGAGGCCCTGGAATGCCCATTCTCTCTCTCTCTCTACCTCTGTCCTTCTGTATCTAATAAATCAATAAAATTTGAAAAGCCTACTGGCTCAGAGTTCAATTTCTCAGTACCCACATAAAGCCAGATGCACAAAGTGGCACATGCTTCTGGAGTCCATTATAGTGGCAAAAGGTCCTGGTGCACTCATGCTCTCTCTCTCTCAAATAAATGAATAAAATATTAAAATTGAGACACTCCATTCCAGTGGCAGACTCAAAGAAAAAAAATCACAACATTTATGCAATATCATATCCAGACAGTGAGAAATACCAATTAGGGTGCTGGAGATGCAGCTCAGTGGTAGAGAGCTTGCCTAACATGTACAAGGCCCTGAGTTCTAACCCTTATTCATTAAAAAGAAGAATAACTACTAACTGGGGAGAGGGGTGGAAAGTAGTTTTTAGTCAGGGTGACCCAGAACTTTCTCTATGGATGAGATATCAGTTAAATTGAGGCTCAAATAAAATATAGGATTGAGGGACTGGAGAGATAGCTTAGCAGTTAAGGTGCTTGCCAACAAAACCAAGTAAATATTTTAAAAATATATAGGAATGGTGGGGTGTGGTGGTGCATGCCTTTAATCCCAGCACTTGGGGGACAGAGGTAGGAGGATCACCGTGAGTTCACCGCCACCCTGAGACTACATAGTGAATTCCAGGTCAGCCTGGACCTAGAGTGAGAGTGAGACCCTACCTCGAAAAACCAAAATAATAATAATAATAATTGATAAATAAAAAATAAGGGCTGGAGAGATTGCTTAGTGGTTAAGGCATTTGCCTGCAAAGTCAAAGGATCCCGGTTTGATTCTCCAGGACCCATGTAAGCCAGATGCACAAGGGGCACATGTGTGTGGGATTCCTTTGCAGTGGCTGTATGCCCTGGAGTGCCCATTCTCTCTCTCTCTCTGTCAAATAAATAAACAAAATATATTTTAAAAAATTAAAAAGTATATATATATATATATATATATATATATATATACACACATATGTCTGTGTGTATATGTATATATATATACATCATGAGAAAATCAAGAAGCTTCATAGGCAGAAATAGATGTGCTATAGCCCAAGTCTGCTGGGGGCGGGGGAGGGAAAGGGGAAGGTGGCCCGAGGGTTCTATTTGAGGAAAAGGATAGGGAAACAGGCTCCAGCCATCAGTAGGGCCCACTGCTGGGAGTCAGAGCCTGTTTGGAAGACCAATCACTTGGTCCACAACTTGAAAAGCAGGCTGCCTCACTTTGTGGTTTTTGTGCCTGAATTCCCCACCCACTGTCGACACTCCAGTTTAAAGCAGGTATGCCTCAGTATCTGTGGGAGGAAAGAATAATTTTGCTGTTAGCTTCAACCCATATGACTGCCCTGAAGGAAGGCATGCTAATGAGGTGATTAAGCAGGCCTCCAGGATGACCCTGTCCAGGAATGAAGTTCTGTTTCATCTACTTTCCACCCCCTCACTGTGTCGCGGATGCATTTTGTAAGCCATCTCATATTCCAGACCCAGGAAGAGAGAATTGATCAGTAAGGAGAGACAGCGAGAGCAAGAATGATGATAAGATCAAAAGCAAGCCAGGTAGAACAGTTGCAGGACTAGTTTGGCTTTGAGCTTCCTAGCTGGGAAGCCAGGAGAAAAATGTGATCAGTTCTAAAAGGGGTATTCCCAAGAAAACTCACCAATGGCTCTTTAAATTTTTTTTCTTTATTTATTTGACAGAAAGAGGAAGAGAGAGAGAGAGAATGGGCGTGCCAGGGCCTACAGCCATTGCAAATGAACTCCAGACACATGCGCCCCCTTGTGCATCTGGCTTATGTGGGTCCTGGAGAACCAAACTGGGATCCTGTGGCTTTACAGGCAAACGCCTTAACCACTAAGCCATCTCTCCAGTCCTCTGACTCTCTTTTTGAGAAAGGCTCTCACTGGCTAGCCCAGGCTGGCCTTAAACTTGTAATTGTCCTGACGCACCCTCTTCAATAGCTGGGCTTACAGGCATGAGCCACCATACGTGGCCCTCACATATCCTCTAGAGAGCCAGTCCTGAGAGAAATGTCTCCTACGGTTTCTCATGAAAGGCATGCCAAACAGCATGCAGCTTATTTGGACATGCACTCTGACATCTGAACAGGACATTGTTTGTCAGTCTGTCATCACATGTAGGGTCCCAGTTGATTAGCAGAGAGAAAAAAAAAAAAAGAGCTGGTTTGTCAAAGCTTTGCCAGGCATGTGCTGTTGTGTGTGAGGACTTGATTTGTGCTGTGATTCCTGTCCTTGAAAGATGCAGAGATTCCCACGGGGACAGCCCGATGCTGAAGGAGAGGACTTGCATGCTGAAGGCAGGTGGCATCATTCATAAGGACAGGTCTGTCTCCCTCCCTCTTGGGCCTCCTGGAGCTGAGTGCAGCCACTTGGTCCCTGTTGCCTTGGTCCTCATAAGCAGGCAGCAGCCTGTCGCTGAGTGCCAGCATCTGACAGGACTTGTCCCAGGGCTCCAGAACCAGCTTGATCAATTCCTGTTTCTTCAGCTGCCCCAGATGATGCTCTAGGGGTTGTTTGCTCCTCTGAATGAGCAGATTAAATGCAGTAAGTGATGAGGCTGTTTTTTTCCTTCTTTGCCCACAGACGATACACATGCTAAGATATGACCAAATGGTCTCTAAGAAACACATTGAGGTGTTGAGTCCTGAGAGCATTTTCTGAAGCTGAAAAAAAAAATCCTTCTACTGGGTGGGGAATGTAACTCAGTTGGTACTGTGCTTATTTAACAAGCGTGAGGCCCTCCTGGATTTGACCAACGCATCCATGCCCATTGCTCTCTACTCACAATAGCTAGGAACTGGAATCAACAGAAATGCCCATCAATAATAACTGGATAGGGGATGGAGAGCTGGCTCAGCAGTTAAGGCACTTGCCTGCAAAGCCTAACAACCTGGGTTCAATTTCCAAGTACTCACATAAAGCCAAATGAACAAAGGGGAGCATGCATCTGGAGTTTGTTTACACTGATTGGAAGCCCTGGTGCGTCCATTCTCTCCGCCTGCCTCTCTTCCCTCTCTATCTCTCTCTGCTTGAAAATAAATAAATATTAAGTAGAAATAAAAATAATGACTGGATAATGAAAATGTGGTACATATACACAAACAGAGGGTTTTTGTTTGTTTGTTTGTTTTGTTTTGTTTTATGAGGTAGGATTTCACTCTAGTCCAGGCTGTCCTGGAATTCACTGTGTAGTCTCAGGGTGGGCTTGAACTCTAGGCAATCCTTTTCCTTCTGCCTCCCAAGTACTGGGATTAAAGGCGTGCACCACCACACCTGGCTCACAAATGGAGTTTTTCCTCAGCTGTAAATAAAAACAAAATTATGAAAGTTGCAGGAAAATGGAAGGGATTGGAAAAATATTGTACTAACTGAGTGACCCAAGCTCAGAATGACACAAAATGCATGTATTCATATGTGGATCCTAACTTTTAATGTATGTATGTAAACAAAGGGATGTGAGACCACGTATGGGCTATGATTCCAGGAAGGAGACCATGAGAGGGGAACAAGAGGTAATGAGGAAGGGAGAGGGCAAAAGGAAACATGTAGTACGAAAGCAGAAAAGAGGCTAAGTTGAGGGAAGGATATTAGGAAACAAAAAATTGTTTGAAAACACCATAATGAAACTTAATTCTTTGTATAATAATAAAAAATAAAGCTGGGAGTGGTGGTGCATGTCTTTAATCCCAGCACTCGGGAGGCAGAAGTAGGAGGATTGCTGTGAGTTCAATGCTACCCTGAGATGACATAGTGAATTCCAGGTTAGCCTGAACTAGAGAAGACCCTACCTTGAAAAACCAAAAATAAAATAAAATAAAATAAAAATAAAAATAAATAAATAAATAAATTCAGGGTGCAGTGGTTAAGGCCTGCAAAGCCTAAGAACCCAGGTTTGATTCCCCAGAACCCATGTAAGCCAAATGCACAAGGTGGCACATGCATCTGGAGTTCATTTGTAGTGGCTGGAGGCCCTAGTGTGCCCATTCTCTCCTTATCTCTCTCTTGCAAATAAACAAACAAAACATCAAAAAATTAATTAAAAAAAAAGAAGTTTCAGGTCACCCTCGGGTACATAGCAGACTTGAGGCCAGCCTGGGCTACATGCATGAAAATGACAAAGAAAAGGCGGGGAGAGGTCTTCTAGGACCTCCACCCTTATCTGTTGTCGTTGGAATGTATGTCCCATAGACTCAGGCATGTTTGATTAAGATTGCTACTTGAGCACAGGGGAGTGTGACACTGGGGGTGGATCTTGGAGTCTATCCCTAAGCTGTTTGGGGGAGGATCTTGGTCCAGCCCTGCTGGTGTGTGGAGAGTAATTGAAGCTCTAGTGCTTTGTGTTTGCTGTTTTTTTTTTTAATTTTTGTTTATTTTTATTTATTTATTTGAGAGCGACAGAGAGAGAGAAAGAGAGAGAGAGAGAGAGAATAGGCGCACCAGGGCTTCCAGCCACTGCAAACGAACTCCAGACGCGTGCGCCCCCCTGTGCATCTGGTTAATGTGGGTCCTGGGGAATTGAGCCTCGAACCGGAGTCCTTAGGCTTCATAGGCAAGCGCTTAACCGCTAAGCCATCTCTCCAGCCCTGTTTGCTGGTTTTGTTGGTGGTGTTTCTCTGCTTGCATCTGTGAAAGGAAGCAAGCCCCTTCTGCCATTGATGGTATTCCCCTGGATTTGTAAGCCTGAAATAAACCCCGTTCCTCCCACAAGCTCCCACAGTCTGCTCTTTTCCCCTCCAGGTTCTGACGCCAGCGCCGTTGAAATCCATACTGCAAGTGGGTCCCGCAATGAAAATGAAGTTGGCTTCGTTCCTCAAACCCAGGGACACTTATGAAGGGGTGGATTAGGAGTCCCTAGAGTCCTCAGATTCTCCAGCTGTCATTCTTTAGGACTGCGTTCTTCCTTCCTTCCCATATCCCCACTGCCAAAGTATAGATAACATTGCCCCAAGCCTCCCTCGGAGAGCTCTCTGAGGAGCTACAAGAACTAAAGATTGGGAATGGAGAATTCTTTCTAGAACACTCAGCCACTCATCTTGACTCTTAATTGCCATTTGAACTTTTTCAGAGATCAGCTGCAATGTTTTAAGTGCCATATCCAAGTCCTTAGGAAAGTAGTTAAATAAAGTCATTGTGACTGAGCTGCTGCGTGACTTGGATTCTGTTCAGACGTCTCTAGTCAGTACTTATTTCCGGTCGCCAAGCTGTGACAGGGGACGGGATGAGCGAAATGGATGCAGAGTGGAACACTTATTACAACCACAAGGGAGGGAAAGCAACACATCTTTTTTTTTTTTTCAAGGCAGGGTCTCACTCTAGCCCAGACTGACCTGAAATTCACTATGGAGTCTCAGGGTGGCCTCAGATGCATGTGCCATTTTATGCACCTGGCTTTATGTGGGTACTGGGGAATTGAACTGAGGCTGTCAGGCTTTACAAGCAAGTGCCTTTAACTGCTGAGCCTTCTCTCTTTCACTCTTTCTTCTTTGCAGAAATCCTGCAGCACACAGTAGATTACAGCTAACCCAGTACGTATGCAGTAAAGCAATACACAGACAGTTCTGCCATGTGGCACCTGCTCCATTCATATCCAGATCAGGACTCCCTGTGGTTTAGAAAAGCTCTCCGGCAAGCGTCTGGGCTTGTACTTTGTAGTCACAAAGCTGCAAGTGGATTCCAACATGGGGTAGCTCTGGTGCTGGGGCTGCTATCTCAGTGCTCTGGGTAAAGCTATATTTTCCCAAGCTGCGAGAGACCACTCTTGCTTTGGAGAGTGTATCCAAGGAGAGGTGAAGGAGTGTTAGATTTCCCAGAGTATTCTTTTAAAAAATGATCTGGGCTAGAGAGATGGCTTAGCAGTTAAGGCACTTGCCTGGAAAGCCTAAGGACCCAGGTTCGATTCCCCAGATCCCACGTATGCCAGATGCACATGACGCCATATGTATCTGGAATTTGCACTAGCCGGAGGCCTTGGCATGCCCATTCTCTCTCTGTCTCTCTCTCTCTTGCTCTTTCATAAATAAATAATTTAAAAAATCATCTTATGGAGCCGGGCATGATGGCGCATGCCTTTAATCCCAACACTCAGGAGGTAGAGGTAGGAGGATTGCCATGAATTCAAGGCCAACCTGAGACTACAGAGTGAATACCAGGTCAGCCTGAGCTAGAGGAGACCCTACCTCAAAAAACAAAACAAAAAACAAACAAACAAACAAAAAAAACTATCTATCTACCTACCTACCTACCTATTTATCTATCCAGTGTGTATGGCGGGGGTCATGCCAGGGTCTCTTGCTATTGCAAATGAACACCATGTATGTGCCACATTTTGTGATTGGCTTTACATAGGTACTAGGGAATCAAACCCAGGCTGTCAGGTTTTGCAAAAAAGGTGCTTTGCAGGCAAACACCTTAACTGCTAAGCCATTTCTCCAGCTCTCAACTTTTGGCTTTTATATGTGCAGTCTGGGGATCTGAACTCGGGTACTCAGAGTTGTGAGGCAAGTGCTTTGTTCACTGAGCCATCTTCCCAGTCCTCAAACCTGGAGTCTTACTTAAGGACATAGTCTATTCCCCGACTCTTCCCTCACACACTTCACAAGTGATTTCCAGGTTGGCATCCAAAACACTCAGTAGCTAGAATCCATAGTTGCATAAAACACTTTCAGTGAACACCAAAGATGTTCTCAGTTTTTGGAACTGCGCTAAGACAAGGACAATTAAAAATAGCACAAAGCCAGGAGTGGCAGCTCACACCTTTAGTCCCAGCACTCTGAAGGCAGAAGTAGGAGTACTGCTGTGAGTTCGAGGCCAGCCTGAGACTGCATAGGCTAGAGTGAGACCCTACCTCAAAATCCTCCCCCCCAAAACAAATAGGCGCGGTGACACACACCTTTAATCCCATCAGTCAGAGGCAGAGATGGGAGGATCACCACGAGTCTGAGGCTACCCTGAGACTACATAGTAAATTCCAGATCAGCCTAGACTATAGTAAAACTCTCCCTCAAAATAAAGGCTCAAATAATAAAATATTTTTTAAAAAAAAGGGCTGGAGAGAAGGTTTAGCAATTAAGCGCTTGCCTATGAAGCCTAAGGACCCCGGTTCGAGGCTCGATTCCCCAGGACCCACATTAGCCAGATGCACAAGGGGGTGCACACATATGGAGTTCATTTGCAGCAGCTGGAGGCCCTGCCACGCCCTTTCTCTGTCTCTCTCTCCTTCTCTCTCTGTCTTTCGCTCTCAAATAAATAAATTAAATTAAATAATATTTAATTTAATATTTAATATTGGTGCATACTTTCTTTAGTTGGCCTTTAATCCCAGCACTAGGGAGGCAGAGGTAGGAGGATCGCTATTAGTTCAAGGCCACCCTGAGACTACATAGTGAATTCCAGGTCTGCCTGGGCCAGAGTGTTACTTTATCATGTGATCGACAAGGATTTATGCAACTTGAGTCTTCAGGTTGATGACCTCCTCTGATGAAGTGATCATACATGACTTCTGCGCCATGAATGCTCCCACTTCCTCTCTTTTGGGAGTCGCAACTTCAACTCCCCAGAGTTTTACTGTTTTATTACTACTTGTTTATTTGTAGTAACACTTCCCCTGTGGTAGAAAGAAGCCAGTTCAAAGTGAGCAATGTCAGGTGGGCGTGGTGGTGCGTGCCTTTAACCCTAGCGCTTGGGAGGCAGAGATAGGAGTATTGCTGTGAGTTCAAGAACAGCCTGGAACTACAGAATGAGTTCCAGATCAGCCTGGGATTGAGGGAGACCCTACCTCGAAAAAACAAATGAAAAAAAAAAATGGGAATGCAGAGTTGAGTCAGTGGTTAAAGCCTGACAGCATGGGTTCGAGTCCCCAGCACCCATTTAAGCACAAAGTGGTGTAGGCATCTGGAGTTTGTTTGAAGTGGCAGAAGACACTGGGGCACTCATACTCACACTCTGTTTCTCTGTCTATCTCTCTCAAATAAATGAAGAAATTTTTAAAAAACAGACTGGAAGGGATACCTTCCAGTGAGTTGTTGTTCAGGGAGGTCCCTGATGCCCCCAAAACATTACAGGCCATTGCCAAGGCCCTTGGTTTCCCATCAGGCATAGATAGTAAGACCCTACTGCTGAAGACTCCACATACTTGGGCTGCAAGTCCACTGAGAAATCCTGCTGGAACTGAGCTGATAACCCCCTCCATGTAGACCAGCTGACAGAGAGCTGGAAGAAGCCATTCTGCATACAGTTGAATGGAAGAGAGAGATACCACCAGTGAAGATACTCAACAGTGGACACTGCAAGCCTTAGATTTGGCCAGCCAGGCCAAATGAGCCAACGGGTGCAATAGTGGCACATCTGTCATGGTAGAAACCAACTGCCCTCTAATTGGACTGGAGGCCCGCTCCATGGGAGGGAATACATCCCTGATACTGAAAACCTACAACAGGGGTAGCCATGAGCCCTAGGGGTGTAATGTCTGCTGCTGTCTGGATAAATGTATATACTATGTTCATCAAACTGCCCAGTAAGCACTTCTCTTAATGTTCATACCCTTATATTAATGCTACTCTCAGTTTTGGTAGAAAACCTTCTCTTTTCAGATGGCAGTGACCTTGGGACAACTCAGAAGGCATTGTGGTGCTGGAAAGGAATGACAGAGGAGTGCTCAGTACTGCAATATCTCTATCACACTTGCCAAAGCTCAGGATCCATTGCGGAAGAGGTGGCAGAAAGAATGTAAGAGCCAAAGGAAGGGTAGGACTCCTTCCAACGTGCTCTTCCAGACACAAAATGGCCTGGATATCCATGACTCCATAATGCCTGACATTAACTACACAAGACCATCATAATAGGAGGAAAAGATCATGACATCAAAATAAAAGAGACTGAGAGGAAGAGGGGATATGATGGAGAACGGAGTTTGAAAGGGGAAGGTGGGGGGAGGGAGAGCATTACCATGGGATATTGTTTATAATCATGGAAGTTGTTAATAAAATAAATAAATAAATAAAACCGGGCTGGAAGGATGGCTTAGCAGTTAAGGCGTTTGCCTGCAAAGCCAAAGGACTCAGGTTCAATTCCCCAGGACCCACGTTAGCCAGATGCACAAGGGGGCACACATGTCTGGAGTGCATATGCAGTGGCTGGAGGCCCTGGCATGCCCAGTCTCTCTCTCTCTTTCTCTGTCAAATAAATGAAGATATTTTTAAAAACCCAGAGTTATCAATGCCACAGATATCATTGCTGGTGCCACCCCAAAACCCTTATGCACACATTTGTTTATGCTGGGGAGCCTGCTGTGTGCTCTGCTCCTGGCCCCACACACTATGTTTCTCAAGGTTCTCACAGGGGCTACCTATGACTTCTGAGGTAGGGCTCAGCATGCTCTAAGCTTCCTGCAAGCTCACCATGTGGCAACATGCTAGGTCAGCTTGACTGGGGTCAAAAGTACAGAAAAGAACAGCGAGCAGACTGGAGCCCACACAACAAAGGGAGTGTGGGATCCTTTTGTCTAAATACTTCATGTACCATTTAGTTGTCTGCTGCTGCTGTTCTTCTCCTTCTTTTCTTCCTCCTCCTCCTTCCTCTTCTCATTCTCCTCCTCCTTCTCCTCTTCTCTTTCTCCTCTTCATCCTCCTCTTCCCCTCATTCTTCCTCTTCCTCCTTCTCCTTATCCTGTTCCTTCTTCTCCTCCTTTCCTTCTTTTTTTTTTAAAAATTTATGTATTTATTTTGAGAGAGAGAGAAAGAGAGAGAGAGGCAGATAGAGAGAGAATGGGTGCATCGAGCTTTCAGCCACTGCAAATGAACTCCAGACACATGCACCCCCTTGTGCATCTGGCTTATGTGGGTCCTGGGGAATCAAACCTGGGTCCTTTGGCTTTGTAGGCAAGTGCCTTAACCACTAAGCAATCTCTCCAGCCCTACTTCTTTTTTTGGAGGCAAGCAGATTGGTGTTTTATTAAACATTTTCTAAAAAATATATTTTTATTTACTTATTAGAGAGAGAGACAGAGAGAGAATGGGAAAACCAGGGCCTCCAGCCACCGCAAACGAACTCCAGACGCATGCGCCACTATGTGCATATGGCTTACGTGGGATGTGGAGATTCGAACCTGGGTCCTTTGGCTTCATAGGAAAGCTTCTTAACTGCTAAGCCATCTCTCCAGCCCCAGATTGGAGTTTTTATGAGGGAGAGTGAGAACAAGAAAGAGATAATTGGCATGCCAGGGCATCCAGCCACTGAAATCGATCACCAGACATGTGCGCCACCTTGTGTGCAGGTGTGACCTTGAGCATTTACGTCACTGTGTGTCTGACTTACGTGGAACCTGGAGAGTCAAACCTGGGTCCTTAGGTTTTGCAGGCAAGTGCCTTAACCTCTAAGCCATCCATCCAGCCCCTTTTCCTTCTTTTATAGAGACATAGTCTTACTATGAAGTGCAGGCTGGCTGTGAACTCACTATCCATCTGCCTTGGCCTCCTGAGTACTCTACCATGGTCTAACATTTACTGCTAAGTCACCAGTTCAAGACCTGTATAGTCAAATACCTTATATGCATGTTTTGGTCAATGACAGACCATATGATGCTGGTCCATAAAGGGCTAATTTACTGGGTTATGTGTCTACCACATCATTTATCATAATTTTAAAGTACATTTCCTTTTAAACCATATACATCTATTTATTGAAGCTCTTGATTTCATCATTTTCTCCCGTGTATGATGCACTATTGTGTTGTTTTGTTCATTGTATCCCCAGAGCATTATCTATCTATCTATCTATCTATCTATCTATCTATCTATCTATCATATCGGTAGCAATTACCTTCTCATTGCAGCTTATGGGAAGAAAGGTTATTTCTTACAATTTCGAGGGGGAGTTTCATCATGGAAGGGAAAGCATAACAGGCCTGAGCAGGAAGCCTGAGTCATCTCTCCACAGCAGTGGGAAGTAGTTTAAGGGAGCTGGCTACACCCAGTGGGGCTGGACTAATAAACCTCAAGGTCCTCTCCCAGTAACACAGCACCTCTAGAAATACTCTGTCTCTCAAAGGCTCCACAACTTTCCCAAACTGCCACGAGCTGGGGACCAAATATTCAAAATACATCAGGCTACAGTGGGCATATCACATTCAAACCACCAAGTCTGTCTATCTATCTATCATCTATGTACCTACACACCTATCATTTATCTCCATTCTATCCATCCTCCACCCATCTCCTCTACCAACTTATCATGCACCTCATCCATCAATAGCTATTTTCTACCTTTTGGCATGGGTATGTGGCAGGCAATATAGATTTTTTTTTTTAATTTGAGAGAGAGAGAGAGAGAGGGAGGGAGGCAGATATATAGAGGGAATGGACACACCAGGGCCTCCAACCACTGCAAACAAACTCCAGACGCATGCGACTCCTTGTACATCTGGCTTATGCGAGTCCTGGGGAATCGAACCAGGGTCCTTTGGCTTTGCAAGCAAATGTCTTCATCACTAAGCCATCTCTTCAGTCCCAGGTGATATAGATTTATGCAAGCTTAGCTATCTCATCTATCCATCAGATGATCACTATCCTACCAATCAATCAATCGTGAATCGTTCTACCATCTGGTTTAGTGTCTATCTCGTAGATCAATCAATCATTTTGAAACAATCATCTATCTACTCTTTAGTTTAAGTGGTACTTATGTAATGTGTCAATTAAGTGCATAGTTGTATGGCAGCCTAGGCCATGTAGGATTGTATAAACACAGGGATATTCTCATAAGGATGCAATCCCCCTGTCTTTAAGTGACACATGACTTTATTTGTGATTTGGCTATAGGTGAAGATCTCAGGTACTCCGGATACCCATAAGCAACTGTCCACAGAAGCAGTGAGCCAAGGGGAATGGCCTCCAGCCCTTGGCTCTGTCCTAGTGTGGGAACAGGTTAGGATCAGAGGGAAGTGATACCATCACTTCTTTGTGACATTTGCACAGCAAAACCTTAGGCTTAGCCCAAAGGCCTTTGCTGAGTTCTCAACTTCCTTAAGCCACTGCCTCCCTCACACAACAGGCTTGTCAATATCTACTAGCTAATTAAATGATACAGGACATAGCAATTCATTAAAGGGGCATGAAGGAAAACATGTAGTAGATCTGGCACACAGCAACTAACCACAAATGCTTGTTAAATGTTACTATGCACAGTACACAATCTAACAGGTCTCTATGCCTTCTCATTAGCCTCCTCATAACACAGTTAATCCTAATTCGATTTCCCAACCAATCAAGAGGCTGTCAGACAAAACTCATTTGCCTTGACTTTTTTTAAAAAATATTTATTTATTTATTTGAGAGAGAGACAGGAAGAGGCGGGGAGAAAGAGACAATGGGTGCAACAGGCCTCTAGCCACACTGCAAACGAACTCCAGAAGCATGTGCCCCCTGGTGCATCTGGCTTATGTGGGTTCAGGGGAACCGAACTGGGATCTTTAGGCTTCATAGGCACAGGCCTTAACCACTAAGCCATTTCCCCAGCCCCGTGCCTTGACTTTTGTTTGCCCTAAATCAGTTATCACTATGTAGTCCAACTGAGTCCCTTGATCCAGAGTGCTGGGATTACAAGCATGTGGAAAAGGAAGTACACAGGCTCTCTTTATGTAACAAACTTGTGGAATGACCATGGGAATGGCTGTGTGCATCTAGCTTGACATCATAGTAGCTAATGTGAGTCATGGCCACCATGACTGTCCCTGAATAACTGTTGTTTTTCCTCCATCTTTTCCCAGCAAAGTGTAAGTGGACCAAACCATCAACGTGGAACCTGGATCCTTAGGCTTCACAGGCACATGCCTTAACTGCTAAGTAACCTCTCTAGGTCCTCTTTTCTAGCTTTTTATTGACAATTTCCATACATACAGACAACATACTATGATCATGGTACCTACCACTCTTTTCCCTCTTCCAAATCCTCCCTCCACTGAATTCCTTCTTCTTTCCAGCTAGTTTCTCTTTTATCTTGATCTCATCTTTTCTTTAGAGAGAGAGAATGTAAGAGACAGAGAGAGGAAAGATAGAGAATTGGTATATTGGAACCATCCAGCTTTACAACTGAATGCTAGCTCCAGGGATGTGGCTGACTTTTTGATACTAGCTGAACACAAACCTTGTACATTCTAGCTGGGGTGATGTCACTTCTGTTCTGGCCCATATATACACGTCTCTGTTGTTGACCCTCACCAGCTTAGGTCTGTTCGCCTCTTCCTCTTGGTCTCATGGCACTTGGGGTCAGTGTCAAACCCTGGGACTTCATTGCTCTGGAACAACTCCACATCATGGTGGCAGTCCTCTTTTCCTATTTTTAAAATATTTTATTTTGGGACTGGAGAGATGGCTTAGCTGTTAAGGCACTTGCCTACAAATCCAAAGGATCTCGGTTTGATTCCCCAGGACCCATGTAAGCCAGATGCACAAGGAGGCACATGCATCTGGAGTTCATTTGCAATGGCTGGAAGCCATTCTCTCTCTCTCTTTCTCTCTCCCCTTCCCTGTGTCTTTCTCTCTATCAAATAAATAAATAAAAATAAAATATTTAAGGGATGGAGAGATGGCTTAGCCATTGAACTCTTGCCTGTGACGCCTAAGGACCCCGGTTTGAGGCTCAATTCTCCAGGATCCACGTTAGTCAGATGCACAAGAGGCACATGCATCTGGAGTTCATTTGTAGTGACTGGAGGCTCTGGGTATCCCATTCTCTCTCTCTCTGCCTCTTTCTCTTTCTGTCTGTTGCTCTCAAATAAATAAATAAAAATGAACAAAATTTTTTTAAATGTAAATAAAATATTTTTAAAATTTTTATTTTTATTTATTTATTTAACAGAGAAAGAGGGAGAGAGAGGGAGAGAATGGGTGTGCCAGGGCCTCCAGCCATTGCAAATGAATTCCAGACGTGTGCGTCCCCTTGTGCATCTGGCTAATGTGGGTCCTGGGGAATTGAACCTTGGTCCTTTGGCCTTGAAGGCAAATGCCTTAACTGCTAAGCCATCCCTGCAGACCCTATTTTCCTATTTAATAGAACAAACCTGGAAAGACACACTCACATTTGCTCCTTCTTGAGGAAACACAGTGTTATGCTTTGTTTTTATTTTTTATTTAAGAATAAATATATTAAATTTATTTTACACAGGAAAAGCTAACAATAGTTATTTTTTCATGGCACTAATACACGTGATATATGTTTTCAAAAACTAGGCTATTCACACTTATAATCCTAAATTTGGAAGGTTGAGTTGGGAGGACAATGAGTTTGAAGTCAGTCTGGCCTACTTAGCAAGACTCTGTCAAAACAAGAACAAAGCCAGGCTTGGTGGCACATGCCTTTAACCCAGCACTCAGGATGCAGAAGTAGGAGGATCGCCGTGAGATCAAGATCAGCCTGGGACTGCAAAGTGAGTTCCCGGTCAACCTGGACTACAGTGAGACCCTACCTGAAAAAAGCAAAACAAAACGCAACAAAAAAATTAAAAATAAAAAAACAACATATTTTGAAGCCAGCTTGAGTCTATATTGTGAATTCCAGGTCTGCCTGGGCTAGAGCGAGACCCTACCTTGAATAAACAACAACAACAACAAAGACAACAGAAAAATAAATACCAGGCGTGGTGGCACATGCCTTTAATCCCAGCACTCGGGAGGCAGAGATAGGAAGATCTCCGTGAGCTCAAGGCCACCCTGAGACTACATAGTGAATTCTAGGTCAGCCTGGGCTACAGTGAGACCCAAACTGGAAAAAGCCAACAAACAAAACCCAGCAGTAATTTTCCTTCTTTTGTTTAAAAATTTCTTTTCTTCATTTATTGTTTTCTTTCTTTTGGAAAAAGACATGCCTGTCTACTCTTGTAATTATCTTGCTGCATAATAAACCATCCTGGATCTTAGAGGCTTAAAAGCCACAATAGTTATATATTTCTTTTTAAATTTTTTTGTTTATTATTTATTTATTTGTGACAGAGAAAGAGGGAAAGAGAGAGAGAGAATGGGCGCACCAGAGCTTTCAGCCACTGCAAACGAACTCCAGACGTGTGCGCCCCCTTGTGCATCTGGCTAACGTGGATCCTGGGGAATCGAGCCTCGAACCAGGGTCCTTAGGCTTCACAGGCAAGCGCTTAACCGCTAAGCCATCTCTCCAGCCCAATAGTTATATATTTCATTGTGAAGCAATAATTTAGGTGGAGCCCTGGGGGGCTGGTATTGCCTGGGGCAGCTCAAGAGAGTTTGGAGGGGTGGACTGGATGGCTCTTTTGCAAGACAGTTCTCTACATGGCTGGCAAGTTGGTATGAGCTGTTGGTGGGAAACTTAACTGGCAACCCGCACCCAGGACCTCCAATGTATCTATCTTCAGGGGCTGTATAGACATCGTCATATCATGGTGTCTAGGTTCTAAGAGTGTGCTTCAAAAGAAACAGGAAACTCTACCTATCATCTTTGAAAACATTTTTCTAACTTTTTTTTTTAATGGACACACCAGAGCCTCCAGCTGCTGCAAATGAACTCCAGATGCATGTGCCCCCTTGTGCATCTGGCTTACATGGGACCTGGATGTTGGATTTTGTCAAATGCCTTTTCCATATCTATTGAAATGATCATGTGATTTTTTTTACTGTGAGTCCATTTACATGGAGTATTATATTTATTGATTTGCATATGTTTAACCATCCCTGCATCTCTGGAATAAAACCCACTTGATTATGGACTGGAGAGATGGCTTAGTTGTTAAGGCGCTTGCCTACAAAGCCAAAGGACCTCAGTTAGATTCCCCAAGACCTACATAAGCCAGATACACAAGGTGGCACATGTGTCTGGAGTTCGTTTGCAGTGGCTGGAGTCCCTGGTGCACCCATTCTCTCTTTCTCTCTCTCTCTCTCCCTCTTTCTTTCTCACTCTTCAAATAACTAAATAAATACAATTTTAAAAGAAAACTTGCCAGGCATGGTAGCACGCGCCTTTAATCCTGGCACTCGGGAGGCAGAGGTAGGAGGATCACCATGAGTTCAAGGCCACCCTGAGACTACATAGTGAATTCCAGGTCAGCCTGGGCTAGAGTGAGACCCTACCTTGAAAAACAAAAACAAAAACAAAACTTTTAAAAACGCACTTGATCAGGATGTGTGATCCTTTTGATGTGTTCCTATACTGATTTGCCAGTATATTTTTTTGAGAATTTTTTATTTTGAGGTAGGGTCTCACACTAGCCCAGGCTGACCTGGATTCCCTCTGTAGTCCCAGGCTATCCTTGAACTCACAGTGATCCTCCTCTCTCTGTCTCCCAAGTGCTGGGATTAAAGTTATGTACCATCAGGCCCACAGTTCTGTTGAGAATTTTTGCATTTATGTTCATGAGGGAGATTGATCTGTATTTTTCTTTTCTTTTCTTTTGTCTTTATCTGGTTTTGATATCAAGTTAATGCTGGCTCCATAAAAGGAATTTGTTATTGTTCCTTCCTTTTCTATTGTATGGAATAGTTCTAGAAGCAGTGACATTACTTCTGTGAAGGTCTGATAAAATTTACCAGTGAAAGCATCTGGGCCTGACTTTATATATACTTCAGGTTATACTCTTTTATCCCCTTGACCAGGCTCCTGTTAACTTGGGGCCCTCCTCAGTGGAGTTATGGTATTCACTGTGGGGTCATGAAGGCCTCAGTCAGTCCCTATGGGGTAGCAGGAGGACCGTGCCTCAGGGTATCCCCACCCACTCTATGGCTCTTGCAATCTTTCTGCTCCCTTCTTCCGCAATGTTCCCTGGGCCATGGCAGACCTGTTGATAGTCTGATTTAGTGCTGAGCTCTGTGTAGCCTCTGGATTTCTGTTTTGATAGGTTTGATTAGTCATTACATTTGTCATCATCAACCTGGAGCTGGTTGTCAGGCTAGTAGTAGGAGCAGTATTCATGAGGTCGCTTCCTCTGCAATTTATCATGGGCCCTGGAAGATGTGATAGAGGTGGAAAATCTCATGGTGGGTAGTCAGCTATCTTCTTGTCTTATCAATGGATCTTGGCTCTTCTCTGTTTTCATGGGTGCATCCATGTTTGGCATATATGTTTAGAATTGTAATATTCTCTTGTTGGATTGTCCCCTTAATCAGTGTGAATTTCTTTTTGTTTTTTTTGGGGGGGGGGGGTTGAGGTAGGGTCTCAATCTTGCCCAGGCTGACCTGGAATTTATTCTGTAGTCCCAGGCTAGCCTCACACTCACAGTGATCCTTCTACCTCTTTCTTCTGAGTTCTGGGGTTAAAGGTATGTGCCACCATACCTGGAGCATTCTTTATCACCTCTAACTAATGTTGGTTTGAAGTCTATCCTGTCAGATGTTAGATTAGCAATGCCTACTTGTTTCCTAGGGCCATTTGTTTGGAATATTTTCTATCCATTCACTCTAAGGTAGTGTCTGTCTTTTATGGAGAGATGAATTTCTTTGAAGTTAAAAACAGAAGGATCCTGCCTTTTATTTTTTTTTTTTTAATATTTTATTTATTTATTTGAGAGCGACAGACACAGAGAGAAAGACAGATAGAGGGAGAGAGAGAGAATGGGCGCGCCAGGGCTTCCAGCCTCTGCAAACGAACTCCAGACGCGTGCGCCCCCTTGTGCATCTGGCTAACGTGGGACCTGGGGAACCGAGCCTCGAACCGGGGTCCTTAGGCTTCACAGGCAAGCGCTTAACCGCTAAGCCGTCTCTCCAGCCCGGATCCTGCCTTTTAATCCAATAACCAAGTCTGTCTTTGGGTTGGGCCATTGAGACCATTGATGTTAAGAGATATTCGTGAAAGGTATGCATTTATTTCTGCCATTCTTAATTTTGCAGCACTTATTTTTCTGTTGCTCTCCTGCGTTAACTATCTTTTGAACATGGTTTATTCTTTCTAAAGAATTTTTTTTTTACTTATTTTTGTTTTTAAAAAAGATTGCACTCTTAGATCCCCTCACCCCTGCCCCAATTCTGCTGAGGGTCTTCTTCAGTGGGGTTATTGGTAGTCACTGTGGGGACCAAGAGGCCTCAGTCAGTCTGTGCTGGTGGGAACATGGTTCATTCTTTCCTGCGGGATCATGTATGTGCTTCTCTTTCTCTTCAGTCCAAAGAGTCCCTTCAAGTGTTCTCTATAGAGCTGGCTTAATAATCAAACCCATTTTTATCATGAACAGTTCTTGTTTCTCCTTCAATTGTGATAGATAACTTTGGTGGATATAGTAGTCTAGGTTGGCATTTGTCGTCTTTCAGAACTTAGAATATGTCATTTCAAGCCCTTCTGTTGTTATCCTGATGAGCATACTTTTATTTTTATTTTTTTAAAAAGGGAGGGAGGGAGAGAGAGAGAGGGAGAGAGAGAGAGAGAATGGTCATGCCAGTGCATCTAGCCACTGCAAACAAATCCCAGATGCATGTGCCATGTGCATCTGGCTTACATGGGTCCTGGGGAATTGAACCTGGGCCCTTTGGCTTTGCAGGCAAGTGCCTTAACCGCTAAGCCATCTCTCCAGTCCACATGCTTTTATAAGTGAGTAGGTGCTTTTCTTTTACTGCTTTCAATATATTTTCTTTGGTTTCTGTGTTTTGTAATTAAGTTATAATATGGCAAGGAGGGGTTCTTTTCTGGTCTTGTCTGTTTGCTATTCTAAATATCTATATCTATATAGATATCTCATATCTATATTGGTATTTCTTTCCCTAATTTGAAATTTTCTATGATTTTTTGAAAATATTTACTATGCCTTTATTTATTTTAAGATTTAGTTATTTATTTATTAGAGACAGAGAGAGAGGGAAAGAGAGACAGAATGGGCGCTCTAGGGCCTCCAGCCACTGCAAACAAACTCCTGATGCGTGTGCCACCATGTGCATCTGGCTGACATAGGACCTGGAGAATCAAACATGGGTCCTTAGGCTTTGCAGGCATGTGTCTTAACCACTAAGCCATCTCTCCAGCCCTACTATGCCTTTACATTGAAGAGCTAATCCTTCTTCTATACCCTGAATACTTTTTAAATTTTATTTTGTATTAGTTAGTAACTTTATGTATAGCCAGGTGTAGTGGTGCACACCTTTAATCCCAGCACTTGGAAGGCATAGGTAGGGGAATTGCCATGAGTTTGAGGCCACTCAGAGACTACATAGTGAATTCCAGGTCAGCCTGGGCTAGAACGAGACCCTCCCTCGAAAATCCACAAAAAAACCCAGAAACTTTGCTGTTTGGATAAATCGTGTGTTGGTCCCATTCCCCTCCACCCCACCCTCTTCAGTGGGGGTTTTCACCATGGCATTATGGAATATGAGTTATGACAGCAGCAGTCAGTCATTGTGAGGAGACAATGCCTCTGTATACTCCTTCCCACCCTGTGGCCCCTCTTCTGCAATGTTACCTGAGCCTTGGCAGGTGTGTTATAAGTCTACTTTAGTGTTGAGCTTTCAGTAACTTCTGGATTTCTGCTTTGATATTATTTGAGTGTCCTCAGTATTTGTCACCATCTCCCCGGTGCAGGTTGTCAGGCTCATTGTGAGAGCAGCACTCATGCTTAACTCACCAATTCCTCTGTGGTTTCACCTAGTCCATGGCTGATGTGCAAGAGGTGGCTCATCTCATGATAGGGAATCAGCTGTCTTTTTTTTTTTCTCCAACTTTGTTTTTTATTTTTTTCTTTTCAAATTTTTATTAACAACTTCCATAATTATAAAAAATATCCCATGGTAATGCCCTCCTTCCCCCCACTTCCCCCTTTGAAACTCCATTCTCCATCATATCCCCTCCTCCTTTCAATCAGTCTCTCTTTTATTTTGATGTCATGATCTTTTCCTCCTACTATGATGGTCTTGTGTAGGTAGTGTCAGGCACTGCAAGGTCATGGATATCCAGGCCATTTTGTGTCTGGGGGGAGCACATTGTAAGGAGTCCTACACTTCCTTTGGCTCTTACATTCTTTCTACCACCTCTTCCACAATAGACCCTGAGCCTTGGAAGGTGTGATAGGGATATCGTGGTACTGAGCACTCCTGTCACTTTTTTCCAGCAACATGATGCCTTCTGAGTCATCCCAAGGTCACTGCCATCTGAAAAGAGAAGGTTTTCTACCAAAAGTGAGAGTAGCATTAATATAAGGGTTTTAATTTATTTTAATGTTTTAGAGATAACGCGCCTGAGAGAGAGAATTGGTGTCCCAGGACCTTAGCCATTGAAATGGAACTCCAGACGCTTGTGCCACCTAGTGGGCATGTGTGACTTTGCACTCGCCTCACCTTTGTGCATCTGGCTTACATGGAATCTGGAGAGAGATCAAACCTGGGTCCTTAAGCTTTGTGGGCAAGCACCTTAACTGCTAAGCCATCTCTCCAGCTCTTTTCTCTCTCTCTCTCTTTCTTGTCATGTTGATGGATATTGGTTCTCCCCCATTTTTCTGCCTTCTGTAAAAAAGAAAACAGGGGGTAGAAAGATGGCTAAGGATCCATGTTTGACTCCCCATATCCCATGTAAGCCAGATGCACAAGGTGATACATGCACAAGGTCTCACATGTGCACAAGGTGGCACACACATCTGGAATTCGATTGCAGTGGCTGGAGACCCTAGCACACCAATTCTCTCTCTGTGTGTCATTTAAAAAAAAAAAGAAAACATTCTCTAAAGGAAAGTGAATGCACTATGGGCTAAAGGAGACAAAAATAATTCATTACAAGATATTTTGATAGGTGTAGTCTCTCTTTTTGGCCAAAGGCTAGTGGAGCTTCTCACTGGAGTCTATGACCATCATCTCCACAGGATTCTGACTTGGTTCCCAGTACCAGCTATGAGTTCTTTCTCATTGAATGGGCCTCTTATCCAATCAGAGAGTCATTGGTTATCCTCATAGACTGAGTGCCACTATTACATGGGTATGTACATCTTGTCTGGTTGATTTCATATTGAGCAGGATCCCCTGCTTGTTTGCAATGTTTGTGACCATTATCACCTCAGCAGCTCATATAGAACTTTCCAGCACTATGAGGATTAGCCATCAGGGAGCTGACTTTCTTCTACATTCCAGTGGGATCTCTCAATGTTCTGTGTTGGCAGCTTGTTACATCCCAAATTCTTAAGTTTGATCTCTTTGTAATGTCCCAAATATCTTGATATGCTCATTCATGCCTTTCTATTAGCTTGTCTTCCTCTTTGTTGGAATATTCTAGATCTGCCACTCTGTCTTCTAGCTCAGATATTCTGTCCTGTCGTTGATTCATTCTATTTGTGAGGCTTTCTATAGTTTTTTATTTGACTTATTGTGCTTTTCATGTCTAATATTTCAGCTTGGTATTTCTTCAGTATTTCTATTTCCTTACTCATATCTTGTATCAACCTCTTCATCTCGTTATGTTGATTTCTTGCATTCTCCTTCAGGAGTTTGTTTTCTTTTTCTTTTCTTTTTTTGATTGCTTTGATTTCTTCTTTAATTTCTTTGAACATACTTATAATCATTCTTTTGAATTCTCTATCTGGCATTTCACCTAATTCAGTTTCACTGGAGGTTATTTCTATTGGATCCATATTTTTTATAGAATTATGTTGTCTTGTTTTTTGTGTTTCTTATACTATTGCATTGAAATTTTGCATCTTGAGGTGTTTTAATGTTTGGTTTTATTTCCTGTTTTTATTTTTTTAAAATTTAATTTTATTTATTTATTTATTTGAGAACGACAGACACAGAGAGAAAGACAGGTAGAGGGAGAGAGAGAGAATGGGCGTGCCAGGGCTTCCAGCCTCTGCAAACGAACTCCAGACGCGTGCGCCCCCTTGTGCATCTGGCTAACGTGGGACCTGGGGAACCGAGCCTCGAACCGGGGTCCTTGGGCTTCACAGGCAAGCACTTAACCACTAAGCCATCTCTCCAGCCCTATTTCCTGTTTTTAAACTTTTAGTATTTTATTTATTTATTTGAGAAAGAGAAGGAGTGGGAAAGAGAATGAGCACAACAGGCCCACCAGCCACTGCAACCAAACTCCAGATGCATGTGCTGCCTTGTACATCTGGCTCACATGGGTACTGGGGAATCAAACCTGGGTCCTGAGTCTTCACAGGCAAGTACCTTAACTGGTAAGTCATCTATCCAGCCCCCCCAATGCTTGGGTTTTCTAGTTATTTGCTGTACGTGTAGATGTATAAATCAGGAGCTATATCTTTAAGGTAGGAGCTTAAGTTACCAAATGTGGCTTCCATATGACTCTCAGAGTAACAGCTGAGGTCTCACCAGGACTAGTAATTCCTTAAACACCTTCACTTTTTGGTAGAAGAGTGTATTATTTGCTATCTTGCCCCTCCCCCAGGTTTCTTTGCACGGCTCCTGTTGCAGTCAGATCCACATTGCTGGTAGAAATCACCCAACCAAGAGCAGCTTGTGGGAAAAAGAGGTCTATTTTGGCTTACAAGATCAAGGGAAAGCTCCACAATGGCAGGGAAAATGATGGCATGAGCAGAGGGTGGACATCACCCCCTGGCCTACATAAGGTGGACCATAGCAACAGGAGAGTGTGCCAAACACTGGCAAGGGGAAACTGGCTGGATATAACACTCATAAGTCCGCCCCCAACAATACACTGCCTCCTGGGGGTGTCAATTCTCAAATCTCCATCAGCTGTGAACCTAACATTCAGAACACCTAAGTTTATGGGGGACACCTGAATCAAACCACCACAGCTCCTATTTTGTCATCTTAATCAGAAGTTGAAATTCACTTTTAAAACAATATTTATTTATTTATTTATTTGACAGAAAAACAGGGAGAGAGAGAGAGAGAGAGAATAGGTGCACCAGGGCCTCCAGCCAATCAAACTTGAGTCCTTTGGCTTTGCAGGCAAATGCCTTAACTGCTAAGCCACCGCTCCAGCCCAGAAGTTGAAATTGTCTTAATGATAGCATATAGCCTAGTGGTATAATTCACAACCATGGTTGTTTTAGGTACACTTCCTTATAGCATTCTATTTATACTAAATATGTTGTAGACATTTTCCTTTTGGTTACATATAATCATAACTAAAATGGCTATAATCATAAAAACAAAAAAAAAGATGGACCTGGTGCATTATGCCTATGATTTCAGCACACAGGAGGTCAGGCAGGAGGATTGCCATGAGTTCCAGGCTAGTTTGGGCTATATAAGGAGTTCCAGGCTAGCTGAGATGATACAGCAAGATTCTATCTCCCTAGCATACCTGGATAAATCCTCTCACAGTGGTATATGCTTATAAGTCTACCACTGTGAGACTGATACAGAAGGATTTCAAGTTTGAATGCAGCCTGGCCTGAGTAGTGAGTTCTAGAACAGCCTGGGCAGCCGGGTCTGGTGGCACATGTCTTTAATCCCAGCACTTAGGAGGCAGAGGTAGGAGAATTACCATGAGTTTGAGGCCACATTGAGACTACCTAGTGAATTTCAGGTCAGCCTGAGCTAGAGTGAGACCCTACCTCGAAAACCAAACCAAACCAAAACCAACAAACAAACAAACAAAAACAGAATGGGCAACATTGTGAGACCCTATCTCAGAAAAAAAAAAAAATGCTAAAAATACAAAGAAGTTGAGAAACTAGAAACCTCATGGCTTGTTAGTAGGAATGCATAGCTATGTAACCACCTCAGCAAAGAGGTTAGTAATTTAGAAACAATGAGCTAGACAGCAAATGACCTCCCAGTTCCTCTCCCAAGTACCCATCCAGGAGAAGTGAGACTACATCTCAACACCAAGTTTCATATATGCCCGTTTATTCATGTGGTATTGTTTGAAGCAGCTCAGCATTAAGCCAACCCAGATGCTTAATGCTGATGACTGAATAGGCAGGTTGTGGAACATCCGAACCCTGAAATACTACTTAGCACAAAAAAGGACAAACCTCTCGCATGTGTGACGACATGGGTGGACCTGGAAAACAAGACGTGTACAGCCAGATGTGGTGGCTCATGCCTATAACGTCAACACTTGGGAGACCAAGACATGAGGATGGTCTTGAGTTCCAGTGGGAACTGGACCTTTATTGAATGAGGAAAGCCCTCCTGTCCAGAGACCATGATTTGTAAGCTTAAAAGAAGGTGAAGGCACTGGTTGGTCCATGATACATCCAGTACTACACAGGTCCCCCCAAATCCGCCAAGCCAGCACATCAGTGGGAAACTTCATTTAGGTCAGGAAGAAGGAGAACTAAGTGGGGTGACCCCCGTCACCATCTTGGGTTCGAATATAGTCACCTTTTGTCCCACTATCTGTGTCCCTAGCCAAGGAAACTGTCTAGCTCCTATAGTGTTTTAGGGGTATTTTGTGTTTTTACTTTTGGCTTTTGATTTTTGGCCTTTTTTTTCATTATTATTTTTTATTAGTTTTTTATTCTGCAAGTACAGGCAGTTTGGTAGCATTATTAGGCTCATCTATGACCTACCCCCTCCCCATTGGCCCCTCCTTGTTGAGGTATATGGGTCGTGCATTGTGGGGTTACGCCACAGTTATTGGTATGATAAATGTCTCTGCATATCATGACCCAACATGTGGCTCTGACATTCTTTCGGCCCCCTCTTCTGCAAAATTTCCCTGAGCCATGTTGGGTTCATTTTTGGTCTGCTTCAGTGCTGAGGTGTTGGGGGCCTCTGAGGTTCTGGCTCTCTGATTTGGTAGGAGTTGATTTTTCTCTGTGTTGGTCTCCTTCCCCCTTGTGCTGGTATCCGGTTCATCAGGAAAACAGCACCCTTGCTTGTTTCGCCAATTTTCCTTAGTTTCAGTCAGAGCCCTTTTTATCCCCAAATTTCCCCCTGACAGATGAGCAAGGTCAAGTTATCGACAAAGCTTGGGCCAGGGAAATAGAAATTTGCAGAGAATGGCATCAAAATCAGCATATGTTGGTAGATTATGGTTGTCCTTGCTGCTTTCTGAAAAACAAAAACAGATTCTCCAACAGAGAGTGAGATCAGGATGGCTTAAAGGGGAGAAGCATTGGCAATGTAGAGAGATTTTGATGAGTGAAACCTCACTGTAAGATTCTAACTTGATATAGAGAGCTGACTCCCTGACAAGAGATGAACCGCCGCTCACACAGCAGCCAGGGCTCAGGTGAAAACACAGAGACCTGGCGACGTGAGCGAGAGCGCTGCTTCCACGGCCAGCCTGACGACCTGGGCCAGGCCGATGCACACAGACACGGAGGATGCTCAAAACGCAGCGCAGCAGAGATGCAGAAGCTGCTGAGAACTCCACGCCAAAGCAGAGCGAAAGCATTCCCAGCAAGGCTCAGGGACGTTTGTGGGAGAGCGGGCAGAAACCATGGAGGAGCCACAGGGCGGGAGGCAATATCCAGAGACCTAGCTGTCCCCACAATGACAGACTGCTGCTCCCACAACTCAGAACCCACAACTCCATGGTGGATCCCAGCAACCCCACTAAGGAGGGCCCTCAGTGCGGTGGGGGCCAGAAAAGAGGGAAATGATGGTAACAACATATGATGTGTCCATACAAAGTCTCTACTTAATAATAAAAAAAAAGATCAACATAGGGGAAAAAAAGACCAACATATAAAAAGGTGATGGTGGCAAACAAACAAAAAAGCCTGTGATAGGCAAACACCAGAGAGGTGGTTGCTATATGAAGTGTGTGTGTGTGCGCGTGTGCGCATGTGTGTGCGTGTGTGTGAAGGATATATGAAGTATCATATCATGAGATTCATGATCTAGAAACTTTGAGCATAGTCCTTTCCTACCTCACTAACTCACAGTGATTCTTAGAAATGCCTTTCTCTTTGTTAACTGTCTTGGGCTAGGGGTTTAGCTCAGTTATAATGTACTTGCCTGGCATGTATGAGGTCCGGTTTTCAAAACAAACAAATAAAATAAACTGTCTACTTCTAGCTTGCTCAGTGAAGGAGGGCTGAGGAGGTAAGGTTGCAAATTAAAAAATGGTTTAGGGAGCTGCAGCGAGAGTGGCCATACCTTTATTAAAGACTCTGCCATTACATGTTATGTGAGGTATCCTTCTTTCCACACATCCTAACAAAGGTGGCCAATGGCCAACTCCAAGTTACATAGATAGTGCAATCACACCAAGTCACATAGGAAGTCAAATGACATGGTGAACTTTCAGCTCACCGAGGTTATATTGCGAGAAGTCCACTGGGTCTCCAACTGGTCATTCCGTTACACACTTTTGGGCTTGCCCAGGACCCTCCTTACAAAAACTATCTCTGTTTCTCTTAATAATCATGTGTCCCTGGTGCAATTCTTTGTCTTGGGATGTAAGAAGCTGGAAACTTCCATGAATATCTTCTGAAATCAGAACTGTACCTAGAACAGGGTGAAGATCTTCTTGAACTGCTTCAAAGCTGAGAAGGGGGGTTGTTGACCCATCATAAGGTCACAAGACACTAAGGTGTAAAAGGTTTGAGCCACATTTTAAAATATTTTTTTGTTCATTTTTTATTTATTTATTTGAGAGTGACAGACACAGAGAGAAAGACAGATAGAGGGAGACAGAGAGAATGGGCGAGTCAGGGCTTCCAGCCACTACAAAGGAACTCCAGACGCGTGCGCCCCCTTGTGCATCTGGCTAACGTGGGACCTGGGGAGCCGAGCCTTGAACCGGGGTCCTTAGGCTTCACAGGCAAGCGCTTAACCACTAAGCCATCTCTCCAACCCTGAGCCACATTTTAGAGAGAGGACAGGGTAGTTACTTCAGGAGTTTGTAGCCTGGGCTGTGATGTCACATAGAGGATGAGAAGTTCTTAGAGGTAGGAGAGAGGTGCTGGTGCTGATGGCAATGGATGATATCTTTGAGACAAAACCATCTGGACAGTAATGGCTTATAACCTGGCAGATCTAATCAGACTAGAAGGATAACTAGGCAGCCGTGTAGCAGTTCCTGTCTCCTTGCTGGGACAGCGCATCCAATCAAAAGCAGATTATGGGGCTGGAGAGATGGCTTAGCGGTTAAGCAGTTGCCTGTTCAAGGTTTTTCAAGCACTTGGGAGGCAGAGGTAGGAGGATCACCATGAGTTCAAGGCCACCCTGAGACTACATAGTGAATTCCAGATCAGCCTGGGATAGAGTGAGACCCTACCTCAAAAAACCAAAGCAACAACAACAACAAAAGAATAATAAAAATTACAGTAGTTAAAAGTGAAACTAGGGCTAGGGATATGCTGCTGGGCAGATGGCTCTGTGATTTAAAAAAAAGCACTTGTGGGCTGGAAAGATGGCTTAGCAGTTAAAGCACTTCCTGCAAAGCCTAAGGACTCAGGATCAATTACCCAGTACCCACATAAGGCATATGTACAAGGTAGAGCATGAGTCTGGAGTTCGTTTGCAGTGGCTGGAAGCCCTGGCGCACCCATCCTCATTCTCTCTCTCTCTCTCTCTTTCCTTCTCTCTAATAAATAAATTTAAAAAGTCACTTGCTTGCAAAGCATGCTGGCCTCGTTTTAACCTAGGTTCACATCCCCAATGCTCATTTAATGCCAAATGTACAAAGTGACACATGCATCTGGGGTGTGTTTTCAGTGGCAAAACTCCCTGGTGCACCCATTTTCTCTCTCTCTCTCTCTTCCTTGCAAGTAAGTAAATATTTTAAAAAGCAAAACCAGCCAGGCATGGTGGCATATGTCTTTAATCCCAGCACTCGGGAGGCAGAGGTAGGCGTATCTCTGTGAGCTCATGGCCACCCTGAGACTACATAGTGGATTCCAGGTCAGCCTGGGCTAGAGTGAGACCCTACCTGAAAAAGAAACACACCAAACAAATGGTGAAACCATAGAGCGATTTCAATTTCAGGATGACTGGTCAACAATATGATAATAGAGGATGGTAAGAAGCCTTATGCCAAGTATAGAAGGTGTGATAGTTTCTGTTGTCTGCTTAATAGGAGCTAGAATTATCGAGTGCTGGCAGAAAGTTCTGGACCAAGAGTAGCTTATAGGAGGAAAGTTGTTTATTTTGGCTTCCAGACACAAGGGGAAGCTCCATGATGACAGGAGAAAATGTGGCATGAGCAGAGGCTGAACATCACTTCCTGGCCAGCATCAAGTGGACAACACCACCAGGAGAGTGTGCCAAGCACTGACAAGGGGAAGCTGGCTATGGCATCAAAAAGCCTGCCCCCCAACAATACAGCTCCAACAAGGTTCCAGTTCCAAAATTGCCATTAGTTCGAGATCAAGCATTCAGAACACATAAATTTATGGGGACACCTGAATCAAATCACCACATCTAGGAAATGAGCCTCTGGCCATACCTGTGAGAGATTTATCTACATTAGGTTAGGATAATTGAAGTGAGACATCCCACCTTAAGTATGGCCAGCACCATTCTATGGGAGAAGGCCCTGGGATGGATTTTTTAAAAAGGAGTCAGCTAGCTCAGCAGCAGCTTCCATCTCTATCTTTTCCTGATTGTGGACTAAATGCATGAGCAACCTTGCCTTCCCCTCCATGATGATGTAACCTGGAACTGTGACCCCATATAAACCCTTCTTCCCTTAATGTAATACAAGTGTATAGCAATGTTGAGGTAAAGATGGGGGTTATAACTAGAAGTTAAGTGATGGCCTTAGTCCATGTGTACTACTTAGGGTCTTGAGACATCTGAGGGTGGGTTTTGCCGGGGTCTCGTCAGAAGAGGGGAAAGCCATCTCCAAGTGACTCAACAGAATAGATCATTCTGGGGGTAAAATAGTCTTGACTGAGGCTCGATAAATCTACAGTGAAGGCCTTGGAACTAGATCTTAGGTAAAGACAAAAGCAATGCTTGACAGAATCTGGTCCAGACAGCTTTGCAGGATCTTTTATCCTGTGGGAGGGTATGGTGGCTTGATTCAGGTGTCCCCCATAAACTTAGGTGTTCTGAATGCTAGGTTCACAGCTGATGGAGATTTGGGAATTAAAGCCTTCTGGAGGCAGTGTATTGTTGGGGGCAGACTTACGGGTGTGATAGCTAGTGTCTCCTTGCCAGTGTTTGGCACACTCTCCTGTTGCTATTGTCCACCTTGTGTTGGCCAGGGGTGATGTCCACCCTCTGCTCATGCCATCATTTTCCTTGCCATTATGGAGCTTCCCCCTTGAGTGTGTAAGCCAAAATACACCTCTTTTTTTTTCCCCACAAGCTGCTCTTGGTAGGGTGATTTCTACCAGCAATGCGAACCTGACTGCAACAGTAAAGTGGTATCGAGAGTGGGGTTGCTGCTAGACACCTGACTGTGTGGCTTTGGCCTTTTGGAGCTGATTTTCAAGAGGAATGTGGAAGAATTTGAATCCTCTGCCTAACAGATGCCTTGCAGTGCTGTAAGTATAGTTTGATGGACTATTCTGATCAGAGTTGAAAGACCTGAATGCAGTAAGAACTATGGACTGTGAAGTTTGGCTTATGAGGGTGAGAAAGAGCTTTGCTTGGACTGGGTAAGAGGCAGTTTGTGTGGGAAGCTTGCTGTTATGCCCATGTCCTGAGAAGTGTGTAGGGTTGCTTTGTGTAGGAATGAACTGGTGTGAGCAGAGGGATATGGCACATACGCACACAAAAAAATCTTTGAGTGAACTCCTGCCCATTCAGCTGCAATTGAGAGATTACAACCTTTGAGATTGGGCCACCTGACCTGCACTGGAGAAACAGGAAGAGTGTAGACTTTTTTTTTTGAAGGAGCCTGAGTGCTCAAGGAGTGTCCTGTTCTTCAAAGTCTGCTTTATTCCCCCCCCCCCGGATTAACAAATTGGCACATTACCTGGTATTGTGGAATTTATGAAATGCAGGAAAGAGAGGGTCATTGAGTTTGCAACACAGTCTTGTGTTTTGGAAATGGCCATGGGCAGTGTGAAGTGGGTTTGCTGGATGCCTGCACGGAGACCCCATGGGACCATGAGGATGATCCGTGGATTACATGGAGACCCAGTGAAGATGCTGGGACCACAAGATGGCTACCAAGGAGAGCTGCTGGACCCGGATGAAGTTTTCTGGGACTGTGAGTAGCCTAGATGGAGGGGTGGAATTCTAACTCCAGAGACTTCTTGCTGGTTAGAATTATTGGACTTGGAGACTTGTCATTGGCTAGAGTGTTGGACTTGAAGCTACAGAGTTTGATGTTTGCCCTGGTTGTTTTAAATCTTGTATTGGTTGAATATGTCTTTGCTATGCCCAATGTCATATTTTTCCACTGTGAATGTTTATTCTGTGCCATTTTGGGTTTTGGGGGGATTTTTTTGGTATTGTGGCTCAGTTAAAAGATCTTGGACTATGGAGATGTTTGAACATCATTGGTATTGATAAAAACTATGGGGACTTTTAAAGTTGGACTGAATGCATTATATTTTATGCCATGTATGGATATTAATTTATGGGGGCCAGGCAGAATGTGGTGGTTTGATTCAGGTGTCCCCCATAAATCTAAGTGTTCCAAGTTCTACGTTCCCAGCTGTTGTAGATTTGGGAATTAACACCCCCTGGAGGCAATGTATTATTGAGGGCAGGCTTAAGGGTGTGGTAGCCAGTTTCCCCTTGCCAGTGTTTAGGGTGATGTCTCCCCTCTGCTCATGCCTTCGTTTTCCCTGACATCAAGGAGCTTCCCCCTAGAGCCTGTAAGCTAAAATAAACCTCTTTTTTTCCCACAAACTTCTCTTGGTTGGGTGATTTCTACCAGCAATGTGAACCTCACTGCAACGGAGAGTTTTAAAATAGACCCATTTCCTGGTTAATGTGAGGAGATGATCTGGAAGAGGTGCAGGGAGGCTTGGGGCTGTACTTTTTCTAGTAGTAGTGATAGCATTGATATTGGTCGCAGCGACGTGCCAGGCTGCGACAGATCATGGGTGTCTGTCTGGATCTAGTGAGAGGTCCGTCTTTAGGAAGGGCCTACCATAAAGGTTTCAAAGGAACCAAGGTGGGTTGTAGACTTGGGAGTAATGTGTGATTGCACTGTGCCACTGGGAGAAAGAAGAGTGGATTTAGTTAGAGACCTGAGAAGTAAGATGAACGCTTTAAACGGCGCTTGGAACAAGCGTGAGGCCCCGCGATTGCCCGAGTTTGCGTCCTCGGGAACACATCACACAGCCTGGCACGACACGTCTGTAAGGCCAGTCCTGCCAGCGCTAGCGACGGGACAGTCCTGGGCTCCCAAACGCTGCAGCTCCGGTCCCGGGACAGACCCTACCTCAAGACCCTCCCCGAGCGAGCAGCAGTGCGCGGTCCCCAGTGCTCTCCTTCGCCGCCCGCCGTGCGCGCACCCGTGCATGCGCGCGCCCACGGAACACCAACCCTGCCAGGTCACCTGGGCAGTAGACGACGGACGGAGAGGGGCTGACAGCTAGCGGCTGTACCACGTGACCCTTGGCCCATGCGCTGCACGTGGCCAGGAGAGGGAGGAATGTGACCCGACACTAAGCCATACGCTTACGTAAAACATTACAAGGCAGAGTTTGCTATTACTATTATGGAATCCACTGTTCAGTTCTTGAGCAGGAACTCTGTAGAAGGCAATGTCGTGGTGGCACGGGCCTGGAATCCAAGCACTTAAGAGGTTGAGGCACAAGGATGGGGTATGCACGGAGACCGTTTTTGTGGAAAGATGCAGCCGTTTGGTGATGACATTCCCCAAAGAGGGGAAGTGAGAGCATCCATGCAGGGATGCAGTTTTATAATCACTGCAGCATTGCGTTGTTGCTTGCTTGCTTGCTTGCTTGCTTGCTTCCTTCCTTCCTTCCTTCCTTCCTTCCTTCCTTCCTTCCTTCCTTCCTTCCTTCCTTCCTTCCTTCCTTCCTTCCTTCCTTCCTTCCTTTCTTTCTTTCTTTCTTTCTTTCTCTTGTTTTTTTTTTTTTGTTGTTGTTTTCTTTGTTTTGGTTTTTCAAGGTAGGGAATCACTCTAGCCCAGGCTGACCTGGAATTCACTATGGAGTCTCAGGGTGGCCTCGAACTCATGGTGATCCTCCTACCTCTGCCTCCCAAGTGCTGGGATTAAAGATGTACGCCACTATGCCTGGCTGCATTGTTTCTTGATCTAAACTTTTCTGCTTGACTCTGCTTTATAGTTTGGTGTAACTCTGACTTTGATTACAGACATGATTTTTCTCTGATCTCCAAATGTACCATGTTGGTGCACTCACAAACTCTAGACTTGCTACCTGGGTAGTTACTCTAAACTCGGGGTAACCATGAGTGTAACCCTCTTCATCCTCTTCTCTGAATTTCTTGGTCTCTGCTTTGATACTTTCCCTCTTCAGGAAAGTGCATGGCAGATACCGTGTGTGTTCTTTCTGAGTCTCTCTACATATACATCTAACTTCTTTTTTTTCCATGTGCTTGCAACTCTGTTACAGACTTTTTCTAAAGACCACCCTTCCTCTTAAATGAACCTTGTAAACCGTACAGTATTTGCACATGAAGATTTGTTTCCTACTTCCCGCGTTTTAGCCTCCCTTCCTAGACCCCAATCTCCCTTAAATAAACCCCACAATTTGTGATTTCTCCCTAAATAAACTTAATAATTCATCATTTATCCTTCTTGAGTCCATTTTTATTAATGATTTATTAAAAGTATGAAATAATACAAAACCTGAGGTTCATAAATTCTGGGAGACTCCCCCGAATCCCCAAATCCTGCATCACCATGACTTTGAGGCAACCCTGACACTACATAGTGAATTCCAGATCAGCCTGAGCTAGAATGAGACCATTCCTCGAAAAACCAAAATAAATAAATAAATAACCTAAAAAACAAAAAGATTTCACATGCTTAGATCCTAACTGTCCACAAAAATTGGCTGTGGGCTGCATCCTTACTGTAGGTCAGTGAGGTTAGATGCAAACACCATAGTCTTTTTTCATGTGGGTCTGTGTTATGTGTACCTATGGTCATGCATGTGCCAAGATCCATGCATGGACGTCATAGGACAACCTCCAGGTATTGATCTCCTTCCACCATTTTTAAGTATTTTATTTTATTTGTTTATTTGCAGAAAGAAAGAGAGAGAGAGAGAGAGACGGCGGGGGGGGGGGGCATGCCAGGGCCTCTGCTATTGCAAATGAATTCCAGACACATGTGCCACCTGGTGCATCTGGCTTTACGTAGGTACTGGGGAATCAAACCCAGGTTGTTAGGCTTTGCAGGCAAGCACCCAAGTCATTGAGCCATCTCTCCAGATCCCTCCTTCTCGCATTTTTTGAGACAGGGTCTCTCCAGCATTTTTTTTTTCTTCTGGGAAGGGCAGTCTAGCTGGCCCTACAAGAGTTCCAGGATTCTTCTGGCTCCAGTTCCCACTGTCGTGGGGGTGTAGAGATTATAGAAGTGTGTGCCACTTTGTATCCAGCTTTACACAGGGGCTGGGAATTTGAAATCCAGTCAGCAGATTTGCAGAGTAAGTGACTTTAACCACTGAGCAATCCCCCCCCTAGCCCGCCATAGTCCTTAATCCTCACAACATCTCAGAGGGCAAAGATTCCCAATAATGAGTCCAGGCACTATGTAATGCAGAAATGCATATGCACACACATGTAAACACACAAAGGCACACACGTTCATCACACATTTACCATATAACAAGTGCACACATACATCAGGAGGCACAGCCAGCTAATAAGCAAGCTCTACAAGGCAATTTAATGAGATTTACAGCAGACACACTTTTTGTGATTTATTTTTATTTTATTTATTTATTTATTATTTTTGTTTGTTTGTTTTCTGAGGTAGTGTCTCACTCTAGCCCAGGCTGACCTGGAATTCACTATGGAGTCTCAGGGTGGCCTCGAACTCATGGGGATCCTCCTACCTCTGCCTCCTGAGTGCTGGGATTAAAGGTGTGCGCCACCATGCCCAGATTTTATTTTTATTTTTTATTGACACTTTCCATAATTGTAAACAATATCCCATGGTAATTCCCTCCCTCCCCCCACTTTCCCCTTTGAAACTCCACTCTCCATCATATCCCCTCCCCCTCTCACTCTCTCTTTTATTTTGATGTCATGATCTTTTCCTCCTATCATGATGGTCTTGTATAGGTTGTGTCAGGTACATTTTTTAAAACATTTTGTTTATTTATTTGAGAGAGAACCAGACAGGCAGAATGAATGGGTGCACCAGGAACTCCAGCCACTGCAAGCAAACTCCAGATGCATGTGCCACTCTGTGCATCTGGCTTCACGTAGGTACTGGAGAATCGAACCCAGATCCCTTGGCTTTGCAGCCAAATACTCCAACCACTAAGCAATCTCTCCAGGCCACAGCAGGCAGACTTTTAAGATCTTCAGCTGTGCACACATCCAGAAGAAACTCTGAAAGTCATCAGAAGCCCAACTCCACTTATTTATTACATATGCTCCTTTCTCTTCCCCATTCATAGTGGGAAGTTGTGAGATTCAGGAAGTAGTGCCTAGCTTCAGGAATTATGTCATTGCCTCACAGTCTGCTTTCTGTCCACCATGAAGTGAGCAAGCACATCTTTCCTGCCATGACGCTCTGCTTCCTACAACTTCAGAAGTAACAGAGGATGCCGGGCGTGGTGGCGCACGCCTTTAATCCCAGCACTCGGGAGGCAGAGGTAGGAGGATCACCGTGAGTTCAAGGCCACCCTGAGATGACAGAGTGAATTCCAGGTCAGCCTGGACCAGAGTGAGACCCTACCTCGAAAAACCAAAAAAAAAAAAACAAAAACAAAAACAGAAGTAACAGAGGTAAGAACTATGGATTGACTGAACCCTCTCAAACTGTGAGCCCACATCAAGCTTCTCTCCTTTTAAGTTGTTTATATCAGGTATTTAGCCATAGCTACATACAAGTAACCAACACGGGGCACATGAATCACACAACCAGAAGGCCACAGAAAATGAAGGTGCTCTGGATTGACAGGGAGGGCACCAAGCAGCTTTCTCAGCAAATCAACAACTTTCCCGCTCATCCCTCCTCCCCTCCCTTTCTCTTCTGTCTTCTCCTTCCTTCCACCCCTTCTTTTGTGTCTGTTATGCTGGGGGCCTCTGCCACTGATCCACACCACTATCCTTTTGTGGACTTTTTCTCCTCATGATAGTAAGAGCTTATGAGTGTCAGCTGCTTCTATAACTTATAGGGCCCTGTCAACAAACAATAAATTTGCGTCATTAAATCTATGTTGCAGGGCTGGAGAGATGGCTTAGCGGTTAAGGGCTTGCCTGTGAAGCCTAAGGACCCCGGTTCGAGGCTCGGTTCCCCAGGTCCCACGTTAGCCAGATGCACAAGGAGGCGCACGCATCTGGAGTTCGTTTGCAGAGGCTGGAAGCCCTGGCGCTCCCATTCTCTCTCTCTCCCTCTATCTGTCTTTCTCTCTGTGTCTGTCGCTCTCAAATAAATAAATAAAAATTTAAAAAAAAATCTATGTTGCCGATGAGGAAATTTGAGTCACTGGGCAGGAGAGTAATTTCCACGAGTGCACACAGCTAGCGACCAGCCATCTGAGCCCTAAGTCTATACTGCACCCATACGCCACTGAAATGAGCTTACAGAAGTTTTCTTTTCTTTCCCTTTCATTTATTTATTTAAGAACGACAGACAGAGGGAGAAACAAGAGGCAGAGAGAGAATGGGCGTGCCATGGCCTCCAGCCACTGCAAACGGATCCCAGACATGTGTGTCCCCTTGTGCATCTGGCTAACGTGGAACCTGGGGACTCGAGCCTTGAGCCGGGGTCCTTAGGCTTCACAGGCAAGCGCTTAACCGCTAAGCCATCTCTCCAGCCCATATTTTTTTGTTTTTTTGAGGTAGAGTCTCACTCTAGTCCAGGCTGACATGGAATTCACTATGTGGTCTCAGGCTGGCCTCGAATTCATAGTGCTCCTCCTACCTCTGCCTCTCTAGTGCTGGGATTAAAGGCATGTGCCACCATGCCCAGCATGAAGTTTTCTTTTTGAGATAAAATCTCATGTAGCACAGATTGTTCTTGGGCTCATTGTGTGCCTGAAGATGACCTTGAACTCCTGCCTTTACCTCCCGAGTGCTAGGATTACATCTGGGTTGGTCCACTTCTTTTTCAACAGCGATGGACTAGTCTTCCCAGAGGATTACATTTTCTGCCTCAGAAACCACTCTCACCATAGGAAAACCAGTTTTATTCCAGGTAGAAAAGTCCAAAAATATGCTGAGAATTATTTTTGATCTTGCAGCCTAAATCAATCATGGAACATGGGCACATCCATCAGTTTTCAAAAGAAATACTCGGGCTGTAGAGATGGCTTAGCAGTTAAGGTGTTTGCCTGTGAAGCCTAAGGATCCAGGTTCAATTCTCCAGGTCCCCCATAAGGCAGATGCACAAGGTGGCGCATGCATCTGGAGTTTGTTTGTAGTGGCTAGAGGCCCTGGAATGCCCATTCTCTCTCTCTCTCTCTCTCTCGCTCTCTGATAAATAAATAAAATAAAAATAAATCTTGAAAAAAGGGGGGCTGGAACTATAGCTTAGTGGTTAAGGCATTTGCCTGCAAAGCCAAAGGATCCCAGTTCCGCTCTCCAGGACCCACGTAAGCCAGATGCACAAGGGGGTGCATGCATCTGGGGTTCATTTGCAGTGGCTGGAGGCCCTGGCCTGGCGTGCCCATTCTCTCTCTCTCTCTCTCTCTCTCTCTCTCTCTCTGCTTCTCTCTCTCTCAAATAAATAAAAAAATATATTTTTTAAAGCTGGAAGTGGTGGGGCACACCTTTAATCCCAGCACTCAGGAGGCAGAAATAGGAGGAATGCTGAGAGTTTGAGGCCACCCTGAGACTACATAGTAAATTCCAGGTCAGCCTGAGCTAGAGTGAGACCCTACCTTGAAAAACCAAAAAGAGAAAGAAAGAAATTCTCAAGGCCCAATTTGTGGTTTGTCACAGAAACGAAGTGTAAAGAAAAGGTTTTGGGGGCTATGGACTGGTTTCTAGGTGACCTGACCTACCATAACATAGAATTTAGTGAAACGAGGAACTGCCCTGAATGGCAGCCAAAAGAAATGCCAGAAGGATCTTGTTTAAAATAGGTCTGCACTTCCAACATCTGGTCAGGACCTCCAGTCTGTGGCTGAACATAATATGGCCACTAATTACTATAGACCACACACGCCTGCCAAAATTCTTGTAATATCCTCTAAGCCTGGGGAATATCTAGGAGGGGAAAGCATTGCTCAGGCTGGAAGATAAGGGTGCAACTTCCTCCCAGAGCAGGGCTGGGCTTGGGGTGAGGAGACATCCCATGAGAGACCCCATTGTGTTGGGTAGGAAGGGAGAGGTTGCTTCTTGGAGATGCTCTCAGAGAAGTGTCTCGATTCACTACTACAGAGTGCTCCCCTCTAGTTTAGAATCCTTGAGAATTTTGGATTAATAACTAGATACTCAAAAATAGCATGATGAAACCGGGCGAGGTGGTGCATGTCTTTAATCCCAGCACTCAGGAGGCAGATGTAGGAGGATTGCAGTGAGTTCGAGACCAGCCTGAGACTACATAGTGAATTCCGAGTCAGCCAGACTAGAGTGAGATCCTACCTCAAAAAGCCAAAAAAAAAAAAAAAAAAGAAGAATAAAGAAAGAAAGAAATAGTATAGTGACTAATAAACTGGAGATTGACAATAAAAAAAAACACAAATAAAAGGATGAATGTAGGGCTGGAGAGATGACTTAGCAGTTAAGATGATTGCTTGCAAAGCCTAAGGACCCAGGTTCAATTCTCCAGGTCCCTTGGAAGCCAGATGCACATGGTGGTGCATGCATCTGGAGTTCATTTGTAGTGGCTTGAGGCCCTGGAGCACCCATTCTCTCTTCTCTCTCTCTCTCTTTCCCTCCCTCCCTCCCTTCCCTTTTTCTGACTCTAACAAATAAATAAATTTTTTTTTTAAATAATGAAAAGGTCGACATATGATTTAGGTTATAGCAGAGAAAGCAATTTTGAATATGAAAGAAGTAACTCACATTATACTGCCAACACAACTCTTATCCTCAAATTGCAGAACTCCTTTAAGCCATTTTCCTCTATGCATATTACTTTCTATGTAAGTATGCACAATTTATTTTATTTTATTTTATTTATTTATTTATTTATTTATTTATTTATTTATTTATTTATTTATTTATTTGAGAGCGACAGACACAGAGAGAAAGACAGGTAGAGGGAGAGAGAGAGAATGGGCGCGCCAGGGCCTCCAGCCTCTGCAAACGAACTCCAGACGCGTGCGCCCCCTTGTGCATCTGGCTAACGTGGGACCTAGGGAACCGAGCCTCGAACCGGGGTCCTTAGGCTTCACAGGCAAGCGCTTAACCGCTAAGCCATCTCTCCAGCCCTATTTTATTTTTTTAATTTAAGTTTTTATTGACAACTTCCATGATTGTAAACAATATTCCATGGTAATTCCCTCCCTCCCCCCACTTTCCCCTTTGAAACTCCATTCTCCATCATATCCCCTCCCCATCTCAATCAGTCTCTCTTTTATTTTGATGTCATGATCTTTTCCTCCTATGATGATGGTCTTGGGTAGGTAGTGTCAGGCACTGTGAGGTCATGGATATACAGGCCATTTTGTGTCTGGGGGAGCACGTTGTAAGGAGTCCTACCCTGCCTTTGGCTCTTACATTCTTTCTTCCACCTCTTCCCTGAGCCTTGGAAGGTGTGATAGACATATTGCAGTACTGAGCACTCCTGTCACTTCTTCCCAGCACCATGATGCCTTCTGAGTCATCCCAAGGTCATTGCAATCTGAAAAGAGAAGGTTCTTTACCAAAAGTGAGAGTAGCATTAATATATAGGTATGAACATTAATATATAGGTATGAACATTAGGAGAAGTGCTTACTGGGCAGTTTGATGAGCATAGTATATACATGTAGCCAGACAGCAGCAGATGTTACACCCCCAGGGCTCATGGCTACCCCTGTTGTAGGTTTTCAGTATCAGTATAGGGCAGGCCTCCAGTCCAATTAGAGAGTGGTTGGTTCCCCCATAACAGACATGCCACTATTGTACCCGTTGGCTCATTTGGCCTGGCTGGCCAAATTGAAGGCTTGCAGTGTCCACTGTTGAGTATCTTCACTGGTGTTTTCTCTCTCTCCCATTGAACTGCATGTAGAATGGCTTCTTCCAGCTTTCTGTCAGCTGGTCTACATGGAGGAGATTATCAGCTCAGTTCCAACAGGGTTTCTCAGTGGCCTTGCAGCCCAAGTATGTGGGGTCTTCAGCAATAGGGTCTTACCTTCTATTCCCGGTAGGAAACCAAGGGCCTTTGCAATGGCCTGTAATGTTTTGGGGGCATTAGGGAACTCCCTGGCCAACAACTCACTGGAAGGTATCCCATCTCTGACACTGAAAATTTTCTAGTAACAATCTATGGCTTCTGAGTGTTTCGTTGTCCAAAACAGTAGGTTTACATATGACTTATTTATATCCTCTTAGATTTTGATTAGCCCTCCCTCCACCTTTCCTTTACTCAATCCCTTCCCCTGACCTCACTTAGGCCCTTTCAGCTCCATTAATCTATTCTTCTACTTACATATATACCATAGCATCCTATTAAGCCCCCCCCCTTTATATCTCATTTCTAGATTACTGGCCTATGCTACTGAGTTTTATTCCTACCCACACAGTAGTCCAATCATTTGTAGCTAGGATCCACATATGAGAGAGAACATGTGACTTTTGGTTTTCTGGACCTGGGTTATCTCACTAAGTGTAATCCTTTCCAGATCCATCCATTTTCCTGCAAATTTCATAACTTCATTTTTCTTTACATCTGAATAAAACTCCATTGTGTAAATGTAATGTGCCACATCTTCATTATCCACTCATCAGTTGAGGGACATCTAGGCTGGTTCCATTTTCCTAGCTATTGTGAATAGAGCAGCAATAAATATGGTTGAGCAAGTATCTCTAAGGTAGTGAGACGAGTCCTTAGGATATATGCCTAGGAGTGCTATAGCTGGGTCATATGGTAGATCTGCTTTTAGCTGTCTTAGGAACCTTCACACTGATTTCCACAATGGCTGGACTAGATTGCATTCAAGGTAGGGACTTTTTAGCTGGCAATGACGCACAATTTTTGTTATGGTTTAAAGAGGAACTGTCCCCCATAGGCTCCTATGTTAAATATTTGGTTCATAAATGATGGAGCTGTTTTGGAAAGCGGTGGAAACTTTAGGAGGCGAAGTCTATTTGAAGGAAGTAGATCAGCTGGGGGAGGGTCTTGGAAAGTTATACTTTGTCCCAGGTCCCTAATTTTTCTACTTTCTGTCAGCCTCCTTGGCCACATGCTGCTACTGCCAGGATATTCTGCCCAAGGGCCTGAGGACAAATTATCATGGACTGCACCATCTGAAACAATGAGCCAAAGTAAATCCTTTCTCCATTTCAGTTGTTTGATCAGGTATTTTATCATGGGTACTAGGAGATTGACTTAAACAATCGCCATGATCATAGGATGGTGTTTTACTTGTGCCTTTTATACCTAAAATAATATAAGCATTTTCTTCATTGTTGGCTGATTTTCATTGTCACCATTTTAGTTGTTAATTTTCACTCAGTAAATAGGCCATCCTTTACTTACTAGACTCCCAGACTTAGATTTCACCAATTCACCAGTGATTTCCATACAGTTCCCACATCTCAGCAGGCATAAGTCTATTGTTAACATAACTTTCCAGTATCTCTTCCACCCTATCATGCATCCTTCATGAAGATGGCTGCTTCTCACCAAACATGCTGAGCTTTGGTTCTTTTTCCTTCACTCTTTGCCTGAAAACTCCAAGCCCAAAGCATAGCTCAGAAGCTACTTCTACTGTGAGCTCTTTCCCAGGCTGCAGGTTTATTCCAGATAACTCCAAATACTCAGAGCCTCCCTAAGCAGGGAGGAAACATAAGATCTCTTCCATCTCCAATATTGAGGGCAACACCCCCACTCATCAGACAACCTATCGAGAGACATTTGTCAAACAAAAAGTTGCGACAAGTGCCATATTATGGGACATCAAGAACAACTCTCTAGCTAGGCAGGCACCATACTTGATGCTTGAAATTCCAGAACTCTAGTCAGAGACAGGATCAAGAGTTCGAGGCCAGCCTAGGCTACACAACAAGACCCTGTCACAAAGTAAACAGAACAACTCCTCAGCCCAAAGGCAGGCTTGTTGTGTGACTATAATCCCAGTGTGGCAAAGGCGGGAGGCTTGTGTTTGGGGGCAAGTCTGGACAACATACTGAGACCCAGATTCAACAACTCCCCTCAAACAAGAATTTTCCGATAGTACCTATATATTATTGATAGCACTCAAAATAAATTTAGTGACCATGTTCTAATATATGCCATGTAAACCAAACAGTATTAAAGGGAACTGGTATGATTATTATACTTAAGAAACAGTAACTGTTTATATTTTAAGGAAAAGTATTCAGGAACACTTATTTGTGAATGTTTATAAAATATATGAGGTAGAAGCAAATATGGTAAAATTCAAATATGCCGAAAACATAGATTGAGATGTACAAATTTGGATGGTAAGTTATAGAAATTTTCAAAAGCAGAAGTCTAGAATCCTCACTGTTCACACATAAGCATATAGAAGGGAGAAGAAACTATAAACTCAGCCGGGCGTGGTGGCGCACGCCTTTAATCCCAGCAGTTGGGAGGCAGAGGTAGGAGGATTGCTGTGAGTTCGAGGCCACCCTGAGACTCCATGGTGAATTTCAGGTCAGCCTGGGCTAGAGTGAGACCTTATCTCGAAAAAAAAAAAAAAAAAAAAAAAAGAAGAAGAAGAAACTATAAACTCCCATGTTCTATTACTAGTCTTGAGCAGGGGTTAGCTAATTTGAGCTTCCAGGACAAATCCAGCCCACTACCTGTTGTTTTTTTTTTAACTTTTCTTGAAACACAGCTACTGTCTTGTGCTTGCACATTGTTTTTCTTTTCTCAAAAACAATTTTTATTCATGTATTTATTTGAGGAAGAGAGGGAATGGGCATGTCAGGGCCTCTAGCCACTGCAAACTAACTCTAGATGCATGAACCATCTTATGCATCTGGCTTATGTGGGTACTGGGTAATTGAACCTGGATCCCTAGTTTTGCAGGCAAGCATCTCAACTACTGAGCCATCTCTTCAGCCCTAGATCTACCACGTAGGTATTTCCTTTAAACTCAGGGCCTGCTACCTGTGTAATTTCTCTAAACTTGGAGTAACCATGGGTGTAGCTCTTCTTACTACCCATTTCTCATGTGCATTTCCTGATATCTGCTTTGGTTCTTTCCCTCTGCTATTCTTCCTTAAGCCACCACCACTTGCTCTCTTAACTTTCTTTTTTTTTTAAATATTTTTGTTTATTTTTATTTATTTATTTGAGAGTGACAGACAGAGAAAGAGGCAGGTAGAGAGAGAGAGAATGGGCACGCCAGGGCCTCCAGCCACTGCAGATGAACTCCAGATGCGTGCGCCCCCTTATGCATCTGGCTAACGTGGGTCCTGGGGAGTTCAGCCTCGAACCGGGATCCTTAGGCTTCACAGGCAAGTGCTTAACCGCTAAGCCATCTCTCCAGCCCTTAGATTTCTTCCATGGGGAGGCTCTGTGCCTTCCACATGAGTGCATATGGCTTCTAAATCCCTATATAAGCTCCTACATCCTATCTTCCACGTGCTTGTGGCTCTGCTCCAGTCTTTTCCTAGACCCCAGTTTCCCTTAAATAAGCCTCATGACTTGTGACTTCTCCCTAAATAAGCTCAACAATTCACAATTTATACTTCATGGGTTAGTTTTTATCACTTCTTTGTTAAAATAAGGATAAGGACCCAAAATTGGATTTCATAAGTTCGGGATACCCCTCCTGAACTCCAGAATCCTGTATCATATTAAGGAAAACTTTTCCAGCCCCTAGGATAGAATACAGAAAAGTCAGGTGTGTTAAGAGCCCTGGTTACACAATTGCTTTGCTCTAGGCATTAGGCCAAAGGCAGAGAAGATAAACCTCAAGACTGCCTTTGGACAAAAGGCCATTACCCTTAGGTGATCAGAAAGAGGACTATTGCAGTCAACTTCACCTTGCTGGCAGGAAGTACCCAACCAAGAGCAGCTTGTGGGAGGAAATGGTTTATTTTGGTTTACAGACTCGAGGGGAAGCTCCACGATGGCAGGGAAAATGATCACATGAGCAGAGGGTGGACATCACCCCCTGGCCAGCATTAGGTGGACAATAGCAACAGGAGAGTGTGCCAAACACCGGCAAGGGGACACTGGCTATAACACCCATAAGTCCGCCCCCTACAATACACCCCCTCCAGGAGGTGTTAATTCCCAAATCTCCATCAGCTGGGAACCTAGCATTCAGAACACCTAAGTTTATGGGGGTCACCTCAATCAAACCACCTCAAGAATTATTTTGTGTGCATATGTATCAGCACCTCCCAGGCCTCCTGAGACCCCAGTGGTATATCTAGCCTGTGCCTCCAACAATGCCTTTGCAGTGTGCCTGCCAAGTCACACAGTAGCTCAACCAAGCCAAGTGTGCAGCCTCGTGTGCGCTACTTGAGTGTCTGTGAAGGGTTCATTCAAAAATCAGCGGAAGTCAGGCTGAGCTGCAGCTCAATGGTAGAGCACATGCTCAGCATTCTTGAGTCCCAGCGTCCATTCTTCAAGACTAAGCAGAGATTAGCAAATACAGACATTAAAATGTGCTTCATGAGCTTCCTTAGCCTTTTCATGTTAGACGGCTCAGATTTGATATTTTGGTGTGAATGAGAACTTTATAGCATTTACACATCCTCCAAATAAGTTTTCTCATTTCAGATGAGTAGAAGGTTCTACAAAAAGAAGCATTAGGAGGGCCGGGCGTGGTGGCGCACAACTTTAATCCCAGCACTCGGGAAGCAAAGGTAGGAGGATTGCTAACAAACTCCAAATGCAAGTGAAACTTTGTGCATCTGGCTCTACGTGAGTATTGGGAAATCAAACCCGAGCTGGTAGCGTTTGCAAGCAAGCACTTTTAGTGGCTGAGTCATCTCCCTAGCCCTTTCCTTCCTTTTTTTTTGTTGTTTTTTCGAGGTAGGGTCTCACTCTAGTGCAGGCTGACCTGTAATTCACCATGTAGTCTCAGGGTGGCCTCGAACTCATGGCGATCCTCCTACCTCTGCCTCCCGAGTGTTGGGATTAAAGGTGAGCGCCACCACGCCCGGCTCTCTTTCTTTTGTATTGTGTGTGTGTGTGTGGGGGGGTGTTTTGTGTGAGACTGTATGTGTATGGATGCTATGGCGTGCATGTAGAGGTCAGAGGACAACGTGATCTGTTGGTTCTCACCTTCAACCTTGTTGGAGGCAGGGCATCTCATTGTTTACTGTTTTGTTCCCCAGGCTAGCAGGCTCAGAAGCTTCTGGGCGATTTTCTGTCTCCATCTCCCTTATCTCCACAAGTGTGCTGAGATTACATTTACATGAGTTATGGGGGTCCAAACTCAGGTACTCATGCTTGTTGTTTTTGAGTTAGTTGTCTCTCTCTTCCCATGTTGAGCTTGCTTAGCTCACAGATTCATTACTTGAGGCACCATTTAAAAAAAAATTATTTTTATTTATTTATTTGACAGAGAAAGGGGGAGAGAGAGAGAGAGAGAGAGAGAGAGAGAGAGAGAGAGAGAGAGAGAGAGAATGAGCACGCCAGAGCCTCCAGCCACTGCAAATGAACTCCAGACATGTGTGCCCCCTTGTGCATCTGGCTAACGTGAGTCCTGGGGAATCCAACCTGGGTCCTTTGGCTTTGCTGGCAAATGCTTTAACCGCTAAGCCATCCCTCCAGCCCGAGGCACCCTCTTGTCCGTGTAGATTCCTGTTGCTTTCCAAAGGAAGGGCATGCGCCAAGATTTTCGTGCTTTATCAGGTGAAGTCAGTGCCCCAAATAAGCAAAAATCAGGCTCTCTGGGTTCTGAGCCCAAGTTCTAAAATCATTCCTTGTATGGCATCTTTGCAGAGCTGCAGAATTCCCCAGAGGGCAAGGGAACGAGTTCAGTGCCAAGATATAAGCCACTGTGAAACATGGTGCCCTCCTAAAGCTTTGTAGTAACCTGCAGCATTTGGTGCACTCTACAGCATTGAACTACGCAAACTGAATGCGGAATGCCTGTATAGGGCTTTCAGCCTGTCTAAGTAAAAGCTTTCTATTTGCAGAACACTTTGTGATTCTGCTGACACCATGTTTTGGGAATAAGGACATCTGTGTTTATCCTGGAATGCTGGGAAAGGAGTTTTGGATGTGTATTCTCCTGTCGTTAGGGAAATCTAATATTCATCAATAGGTTCAAGCTAGCCAGAACATCTTCTGCTTCCGACGTAGGGAGTTGCCGTCCACTTTGTTTTGTTTAAGCCATTATCTGCATAAACTCTGCATGAACCTTGTACGCAGCGCTGTTCTAATAAAAGTTCTGCAGGCTGCTGCCTCTGGGCTCTCTGTGCAGAAGAAAATGCCCGGAGTCCCCCGGTTCTGTTGACTCGCCCCAGTCTTAGCTCAATTCCTCAACACCAGTCATTCAGGACCTGGAAGCAGGTTCAGCGAGCACCAGCAAGTTCTTAGTTCCCCAGTGCAGCTACTGTAAAAAATTGTCACAAACTTGGTGGATTACAGCCACCCTTATACTTTGGATCCCACTAGCATGCATTTTTGTTTTTATATTTGTTTATTTATTTATTGTCTTTTCTTTCTTTCTTTCTTTCTTTCTTTCTTCCTTTCTTTCTTTCCTTCTTTTTTTTTTTTTTGTTTTTTGTTTTTTGTTTTTGTTGTTCGAGGTAGGGTCTCACTCTGGCCCAGGCTGACCTGGAACTCACACTGGAGTCTCAGGGTGGCCTTGAACTCACGGCAATCCTCCTACCTCTACCTCCCGAGTGCTGGGATTACAGGCATGTGCCACCACACCCGGCTTTTTTTTGTTTTTTCAATGTAGGGTCTTGCTGTAGCCCCAGTCCGACCTGGAATTCATGATGTAGAGTCAGGCTGACCTTGAACTCACAGTGATCCTCCTTGTTTTCATGTTTTAATATTTTTATTGTGTTGGAGAGCTCGCTTAGTAGTTAAGGTACTTGCTTGCAAATCCAAAGGACCTAGGTTCAATTCCCTACAACACATGTAAGCCAAATGCATAAGGTGGCACATGTATCTGGAGTTCGTTTGCAGTGGCTGGCAGCCCTGGTGCACCCATTCTCTCTCTCACCCTCTTCCCCCTCCCCACCTTTCTCTCTTTCTCAAATAAAAAAGAAAGTATTTGCCAGGCGTGGTGGAGCACGCCTTTAATCCCAGCACTCGGGAGGCAGAGGTAGGAGGATCGCCGTGAGTTCGAGGCCACCCTGAGACTCCATACTGAATTCCAGGTCAGCCTGTGCCAGAGTGAGACCCTACCTCGAAAAACCAAAAAAAAAAAAAAAAAAAAAAAAAAAAAAAAAAAAAAGTATTTAAAAGATCTTTAAAATAGGGCTGGAGAGATGGCTTAGCGGTTAAGCGCTTGCCTGTAAAGCCTAAGGACACCAGTTCAAGGCTCGATTCCCCAGGACCCACGTCTGGAGTTCATTTGCAGTGGCTGGAGGCCCTGGTGCGCCCATTCTCTCTCTCTCTCTCTATCTCTCTCTCTATCTGCCTCTTTCTCTGTCTGTCACTCTCAAATAAATAAATAAAAATAGTAACAAAAAAATTACAAAAAAGATCTTTAAAATATAAAGATCTTGGGCTGGAGAGATGGCTTAGCAGTTAAGCGCTCACCTATGAAGCCTATGGACCCCGGTTCGAGGCTCGGTTCCCCAGGTCCCACGTTAGCCAGATGCACAAGGGGGCGCACGCGTCTGGAGTTCGTTTGCAGAGGCTGGAAGCCCTGGCGCGCTCATTCTCTCTCTCTCTCCCTCTATCTGTCTTTCTCTCTGTGTCTGTTGCTCTCAAATAAATAAAAAATGAACAAAAAATATTTAAAAAAATAAAATAAAAAGATCTTTTAGTGTTTTTATTTATTGTATACAGGCTTTGGAGTAACTTCCCTGCAAATAAACTGCAGACACATGCACCACTGGTACTGCGGAATTAAAAGCCTTTAGGCTTTGCAAGCAAGCAGCTAAATCGCTGAGTCATCTCTTAGCAGTTAGACCTTTGTAGCCCTTGCTGTGGCCAGTCCTTATGCTTCTTTGTAGGAAAACTCTGCCAGACCACAAGACTCGTTCTGGAGATGCTCTCACACAGCCTGCAGGACCGGCTGTGTTCTGGGAGTTCCAGGGCTCACCTCCAGCAGCAACCCACACTGGCTGACTGGGTGGGGTATGAACTGTCTAGTCCCCCTGTATCATCAGACAGCCTTGAAGGTGGCCATGATGAATGCACTTCACAGAAGATTCTGTCTGGCACATAGAACCCAGCACTTTGTGCATAGTGGGCATGCGCTCTACCACTGAGCTTATCCCAGCCCTGCTAGCTGGCTGCGATTAATCAAGGCACTATGTAGTGAGCTGGCCAACGCAATAAGGAACTCACAACCTCATGGCTGGGGATATAAATCTGCAGCACGCTGACCTCATATGCCTAAGGAAGCCTGAACTTGGATGCTTCCTCTGTGATGATATGAATACCTTTCAAATTTAGTAACAGCTTTAATATTCAAGAACTTGAATACATCAAGATATTAATGCAGGGCTGAAGAGACTGCTCAGTGGTTAAGGCACTTTCTGACAAGGCCAAAGGACCCAGGTTCATTTCCCAGTGCCCACACAAAGCTAGATGCACGAGGTGGTGCATGCATCTGCAGTTTGTTTTCAGTGGTAGAGACCCTGGATCAATCTCTCTCTCTCTCTCTCTCTCATAATAAATAAAATATTTTTTTAAAAAAATCATTTGAGAGGGGGATAGAGAAATAGGCAGGAGAGAGAGAGAGAATGGGTACACCAGAACCTCCGGCCACTGCAAACAAACTGCAGATGTATGCACATCCTTGTGCATCTGGCTTAAGTGGGTCTTGGGGAATTGAACCTAGGTCCTTTGGCTTTTCAGACAAGTGCCTTAACTGATAAGCCATCTCCCCAGCCCAATAAAATATTTTATTTCTTGAGGTAGGGTCTCATTCTGGCCCAGGCTGACCTGGAATTCACTAAGTAGACACAGGGTGGCCTTGAACTCATGGCGATCCTCCTACCTCTGCTGGGATTAAAGGCATGCACCACCATGCCCAGCGGTAAAATATTTTTTTAAATTTCTTTTGTTTCTATTTTATTTATTTTAGAGTGACAGACAGAGAGAAAGAGGCAGAGATAGAGAGAATGGGTGTGCCAGGGCTTCCAGCCACTGCAAACGAACTCCAGATGCATGCTCCCCCTTGTGCATCTGGCTAATGTGGGTCCTGGGGAATCGAGCCTCGAACCGGAGTCCTTAGGCTTCACAGGCAAGTGATTAACCACTAAGCCATCTCTCCAGCCCAGTAAAAATATTTTTTTAAAAGTTATTATTTCAGCTGGACATGATGGTGCATGCCTTTAATTCCAGCACTCAGGAGGCAGAGGTAGGATTGCTGTAAGTTTGAAACCTATTTATTTGTGTGTGTATATATTTTTTTAAATTTCTTTTGTTTCTATTTTATTTATTTTAGAGTGACAGACAGAGAGAAAGAGGCAGAGATAGAGAGAATGGGCGTGCCAGGGCTTCCAGCCACTGCAAACGAACTCCAGATGCATGCTCCCCCTTGTGCATCTGGCTAATGTGGGTCCTGGGGAATCGAGCCTCGAACCGGAGTCCTTAGGCTTCACAGGCAAGTGATTAACCACTAAGCCATCTCTCCAGCCCAGTAAAAATATTTTTTTAAAAGTTATTATTTCAGCCGGACATGATGGTGCATGCCTTTAATTCCAGCACTCAGGAGGCAGAGGTAGGATTGCTGTAAGTTTGAAACCTATTTATTTGTGTGTGTATATATGTTCAATTTTTAAAAGAGTTTGAGCAGAAGTACCCTATGTGGGTGGATAATACTATTCCCAGAAGCCACAGGCTATTCTAGGAAAATCTCAATACCTCCCAGTGAGTTGTTGGTCGGAAAGGCCCCTGAAGCCCCCAAAACAATATCAATGCCAATGTTCTTGGTTGATCATCCCATCAGAACTAGATGGTAAGACCCTATTGCTGAAAATACCACTTGGTTTGGTTTCAGGACACTGACAAATCGATCTGGAACTGAGCTGGGCTAGCTGTCATAGTGCTCAAAGGGGCTATGTAGGCTGCTGGGGAAGAAAGTCAATAGCAATCTTACTCAGCAGTGGCCCTGTGAGCTACACAGCCAGGCAAGATGTAACCACTTATGCAATAGTGGCACAACTGTTGTGGGAATAACCAAGTGCTCTCTGATGGGATTTGAGGTCTGCTCTACAGAAGGGAATTCATGCCTGGTACTGAAAACCTAGCCCAAAGCCTATGGCTGCGGAAGCTACTACTGTTGATTGGCTAAATGGATATGTTGTGCCCATCAAATTGCCTTCTAAACGTTTATGCATATGATGTTCTATTAGTGCTGTTCTCACCTTTGGTCAGAGAAGCTTTTGGGAGTTACTGGAGAGACTTAAACTCATCAAAGTGGGTTGGAGCTATGGCTTAACAGTTAAGGCGCTTGCCTGCAAAGCCAAAGGATCCAGGTTTGATTCCCCAGGACCCATGTAAGCCAGATGTACAAGGGTGCTCTCCCCTGCCTCTGCCTCTCTCTCTCTCTCTCTCTCTCTTCCCATAAATAAAAATAAAAAATATTTTTTAAAAACTCATCAAAGCGCATAGAATATGAGACTTTCTCAGCGCTAAATGAGACATCTCTATTAACCCCTCCAATGCACAAAGAACATTGTAAATAAAAAGGGGGGTGAAAAGAATGTAAGAGCCAGAGGATGAGAACGAGTGCTTCAGAACACTGTCTGGACATTCGTGACCTCATGATGACTGTCACTAGCTATATGATATTGGGCCCATCAACATTCTGACATGTGGTTCCCATCTCTCCCTGAGGAGTTATTGGCAGTTAATGGTTACTGGAGGAGGAGGAGACATTTTCATCAATAATGTAGCCACTGATAAGTTGCACATGCTGGTAAATAACACCCCCCACCCAGTAGAAGACAGATGAGTTAAGAAGAAGGGATTCAGTGGAAGGGGGACAAGAGAAGGTAATGGGAGATTATGTCCGACACATTATATACATGTATTAAAAATTAGCAAAAATAAACTTTAGAGCCGGGCGTGGTGGCACACGCCTTTAATCCCAGCATTTGGGAGACAGAGGTAGGTGGATCGCCGTGAGTTCAAGACCACCCTGAGATTACATAGTGAATTCCAGGTCAGCCTGAGGTAGAGTGAGACCATACCTCAAAAAACAAAACTAGGGCTGGAGAGATGGCTTAGCGGTTAAGTGCTTGCCTGTGAAGCCTAAGGACCCCAGTTCGAGGCTCGGTTCCCCAGGTCCCACGTTAGCCAGATGCACAAGGGGGCGCACGCCTCTGGAGTTCGTTTGCAGAGGCTGGAAGCCCTGGCGCACCCATTCTCTCTCTCTCCCTCTATCTGTCTTTCTCTCTGTGTCTGTCGCTCTCAAATAAATAAATAAATAAAAAATTTTAAAAAATAAATGAAGAAAAATAAAAAAAAAAAACTTTAGGCTGGAGAGATGGCATACTGGTTAAGGTGCTTACCTGTGAAGCCTAAGCACCCATGTTCAACTCCCCCCAGATCCCATGTAAGCCAGACTCACAAGGTGGCGCATGCACAAGTCTCACATGCACGCAAGATGGCGCATGCATCTGGAGTTCAATTGCAGTGGCTGGAGGCTCTGGTGCCCCAATTCTCTCTCTCTCTCTTATAAAAATAAATAAAAATAACTTTAAAAAGACATCATTTCAAAATGGCCTACATTTACTGGGTGTTTGGTACCAGGGGTTGGGGCAAGTGCTTTACCAGCCTGACATTTTTAATTTTTTAAATATTTTTATTTATATTTATTTATTTGAGAGAGAGAGAGATACAGAAATAGGCAGGGAGAGAGAGAGAGAGAGAGAGGGAGGGAGAGAGAATGGGCGCACCAGGGCCTCCAGCCACTTTAAATGAACTCCAGATGCATGTGCCCCTTGTGCATCTGGCTTATGTGGGTCCTGGGGAGTCGAACCTGGGTCCTTTGGCTCTGCAGGCAAGTACCTTACCCGCTATGTCATTTCTCCAGCAAGCGATTTACCACTGAGCTCTGTCCCCAGCCCAGCAGTTACTTTAGATGTCCCATAGCATATGAGATGGTGACAGTATTATTACAGATCACATTATTCCCCTCTACCACAGCACAGGTAAACAAATTTTAACATATCCATGAAAATAATAAATTCGTTACCAGGAAAGACACTTGCTAGTTTTTCAAGGTAGGGTCTCACTCTAGTCCAGGCTGACCTGGAATTCGCTATGTAGTCTCAGGGTGGCCTCAAACTCACAGCGATCCTCCTACCTCTGCCTCCCAAGTCCTGAGAATAAAGGCGTGCGCCACCACGCTCGGTGACACTTGCTAGTTTTAAGTTTGATTCTCCAGGTCCTATGTAAGCCAGATGCACATGGTGGCACACGCATCAGGAGTTTGCAGTGGCTGGAGACTCTAGAGCACCCATTCTGTCTCTCTTGCCCTCTCTCTCTCTAATAAATAAATAAATAAATCTTAAAATAAATAAAGGCAAACCTCCTTGAGGCATGATAAGAATGTCTGCTCCACATAAGTCCCCCCCAGTAAGAAATCTGAGATATCCAAAACATTTTTCGCCAAGTGCACCCATATGTTTTCATTTCTGTGGATGGACAAAGTCATTAAGTAAGAACATAAACGTCTTTGCTTTGTTAGGGTCAGTTTTTAATTTTTTTTTGGGGGGGGGTTCAAGGTAGGGTTTCACTCTAGCCCAGGCTGACCTGGAATTCACTATGTAGTCTCGGGATGGTATTGAACTCACAGCAATTCTCCTGCCTCTGTCTCCCGAGTGCTGGGATAAGAGGCGTGCGCCACCATGCCTGGCATAGTTTTTAATTTTCAATTTTCTATTTGCTTGGATGTCCATTGATCTTGAGACCTCCTCTTTACTCTGGTGAGGTGTATCCAAGGCTGACTTCTGGCAAGTTTCACTGCTGTTGGCATTGCCCGAAGCACCTCCTATAGGCCTGTGAAGTAAAGGTTCCCGAAAAGAAGCGACACCTATGTAAAGCATTCAAGGTTGATTACAACTTCACTGTTGGTGAAAACTTGGAATGTTAAAGATCAAGATTCAATTTATAGCCAGACGTGGTGGTGCACGCCTTTAATCCCAGTGCTCAGGATGCAGAGGTCAGAGGATCGCCATGAGTTTAAGGCCACGCTGAGACTACATAGTGAATTCCAGGTTAGCCTGGGCTAGAGCAAAACCCTACCTCCAAAAAACAAAAAACAAAACAACAACAAAAGATTCCATGTATCTTCCACTATCATAGCCTGTAAGTGGCTAAAATGTATTGCCCACCTCTATCACTATTTGGTAAATCCCTTAGAATATATGAACATTTCACTATCCCAAAAGCTAAGAATATCATCAGATAGCATCTGAGGCTTATGACAGATATTCCCTGTTTTGCTATAACTCACATAACCAATGTATCCCCTAGTGTGTTTAAAGAATGTTTTGATTTATGATTTTCTTTGTTCTATTACTACAAAAACTGCTCTCATGGTGGAACATGGAATTCAGGGTAGCCTCAATCTGTGTTCCCAGGTCATGGTCACTCATATTTAGCTCCAAAATAAAATAGCTCTTTGAGGGGCTGGAGAAATGGCCTAGAGGTTAAGGTGTTTGCCTGCAAAGCTAAAGGACCAGGTTCAATTCCCCATGACCAGTATAAGCCAGATGCACAAGGGGGCACATGCATTTGGAGTTCATTTGCAGTGGCTGGAGGCCCTGGCACACCCATTCTCTCCCTCTCTCTCTCTCTCTCTCTCTCTCTCTCTCTCTCTCTCTCTCTCTCTCTCTCTGCCTCTTTCTCTCTCTCAAATAAATAAATAAATAAAATATATTTTAAAATACATCTCTTTGAGATGAGAGCTGAGTTTTGCATTGAAGGGCCAGTTAGCCTTTTAATCAGCTGATCTTCCAGTGATCCTGTTTTTAAATAAAACCCAGTCTCCTGGCTTAAATGAATTGCACATGGCCTGTAAGGGTAAAACTCTTAACACATGCATACGTTTTAGATAAATTTAAAATTTGTCCTAAATAGCATACATAACTATTCATTTTGAAGTCCTGATGTAGTCACCTAGTTTAAGTATGGTATGGGAATGGTTATCCATAAACAATTTCGTGAGGCGCTAAACCCAGTTCCAGGTCTGGGAATAAGAACGAAGCCCACTCTGGGAGCTACGCCTATGCTCACCAGGGCCACAGTGATAAGAATGAGACATAAGAATTGGCTAGGCAGTTGAGAATAGCTGGGCCCCTGGAAGTCAGCAGTTTGTTTTTTCTTTTGGCTAAAAGCAGGAAATGTTCTGGAGCTCATGAGGGGGGATCTCCTTTTCCCTCAAGGAGTCCACACAGCTTCCTCCTTGCTGCAGGCCAGCAATGGCAAAAGGGTCTGCTCTTTCCTTATCTCTTCTTCCCTCAAGGAGTTCCTCTTCCCTAGAGGTAAGAATGAGAGAAAGACTTCAAGCACTCAGAGACCTAGCATGGGAACTGGACTGACCATCTTATCTCCCCAACCAATAAAGTCATTCCTATAAAAGAAAAGAAAAACAACTCATTCCCGTCATTATGTGGATTGCCAGCTCAGACCTCTCCTGCTAGCCTTCTTTCATTCACTTTAGCGCTTTAATAAAATTTTTCTAAGGCTGGAGAGATGGCTTAGCAGTTAAGGCACTTGACTGCAAAGCCTAAGGACCCATATTCAACTCTCCAGATCCCACGTAAGCCAGACACACAGAGGTGAGGCAAGCACAACGTTGTACATGCCCACTAGGTGGCACAAGCGTCTGGAGTTCGATTTCAGTGGCTGAGGCCCTGGCATGCCAATTTTCTCTCTCTCTCTCTCTAAAAAAACCACCTTTCTAAACCTCACCCTCTATGGTCTGTATATTCCATTCTTCAAATTCACAAGAACCTGGAGGCCTGTGACTCATAAGACCATAAGCATCTGGGGACTCTAACTCCTAAATTAAAAGAGTTAAAAGTCGAAGTAAGGGGCTGGAGAGATGGCTTAGCGGTTAAGCGCTTGCCTATGAAGCCTAAAGACCCCGGTTCGAGGCTCCATTCCCCAGGACCCACGTCAGCCAGATGCACAAGGGGACGCACGCATCTGGAGTTCGTTTGCAGTGGCTGGAAGCCCTGGCGCGCCCATTCTCTCTCTCTCTCTCCCTCTTTCTCTCTCCCCCTCTTTCTCTCTCTGCTGCTCTCAAATAAATAAATAAAAAATGAAAAAAATTTTTTTTAAAAGTTAAAGTAAGAGCTGAGAAAGGCTCCACTGCTCTCAAGATCAGCCCAAGTTCCTGTATCACTGAATGTGAGCAATTGTAATTTTTTTAAAGGTGTGGTTTATTCCCAGCTTACCTGATGCTTTGCGATGTTTTATGAGGTCTACTGTCTAGATGTGCCAATGAGAGAAGAGTGCTAATGTGTGAAAACTCAAGATCACAAACATTCTGACCCTAAGTAAGCACAGGAATTTTTATCTTTTGTTATTGCTTTTGTACCCCAGGAAGGCCTCAAATTCCATATGTAGCCAAGACTGACTGAACTTCTGATCCTCCTGCATCCATGTTGTGAGTGTTGGAATTATGGGTGTGTGCCATGCACCTAGTTACATGGCGATGGGCATCAAAACCCACAGATTCATGCGTGCTGGGCAAGGACTCTAACAACTGAGCCAAGTCCCCAGCCCTATTTATTATTTTCAATGTCCTTGTGGAAATATTGAACGAGGATAGGAGAAAGCTAGTTTTTTTTTTTTTTTGGCTTTTTGTTTTCAAATTTTTATTAGCATTTTCCATGATCATAAAAAAAATCCCATGTTAATTCCCTCCCCCCCCACTTTCTCCTTTGAAATTCCATTCTCCATCATATTACTTCCCCATCACAATCATTGTACTTACATATATACAATGCCAACCTATTAAGTACCCTCCTCCCTTCCTTTCTCTTCCCTTTATGTCTCCTTTTTAACTTACTGGCCTCTGCTACTAAGTATTTTCCTTCTCACGCAGAAACCCAATCATCTGTAGCTAAGATCCACATATGAGAGAGAACATGTGGCACTTGGCTTTCTGGGCCTAGGTTACCTCACTTAGTATAATCCTTTCCAGGTCCATCTATTCTTCTGCAAATTTCATAACTTCATTTTTCTTTACCGCTGAGTAGAACTCCATTGTATAAATGTGCCACATCTTCATTATCCACTCATCAGTTGAGGGACATCTAGGCTGGTTCCATTTCCCAGCTATTATAAATTGAGCAGCAATAAACATGTTTGAGCATGTACTTCTAAGGAAATGAGATGAGTCCTTCGGATATATGCCTAGGAGTAGAAAGCTGTTTTTTTAAAGGCAGTTTTAGTTAGGGAAGAGATTGTGGCCCAAAGAGAGAGCCAGGAGGTGCCACCCCACATGACACCCCACCCTGGCACAATCTGGGGAAACTTCTCACTTGGATTATGTGGATGATTTTCCTCTGGTTTCTGAATCTACCATGTACGCATTTTCCTTACACTTCACATCTACCATGAGGGTACTCTCACCTGTGGGATTTCTTCAAACTTGGGTAACCATGAGCATAGCTCTCTTCATTCCTTATTTCTCCTCTGAATCTCTTGACCTATGCTTTGATGTCTGCCCTGTCATTTTTTTTTTTCTTTGAGTCTTACCATTTGTCCTCTTAACTTCTCTAAAAACACATGGCAGATACTTCTAGTTTCTACTTTCCATATACCAGCCAGCAACTTTAGTCTCTCTGTAAAGGCCTCAATTTTTCTTAGATATACCTTATAAACTGCAGTTTCCACATGAGTACAGATTTTCTGCTTTCCACGTGTTTATGACTGTACTAGCTCTTAATCTCCCTTAAATAAACCCCACAACTTGTGGTTTCTTTCTAAATAAACTTAATAATTTATAATTTATCATTCTTGAGTCTGTCTTTATTAATACTTCTTTTTTGGTTTTTGTTTGTTTTTTTGAGGTAGGGTCTCACTGCAGTCCAGGCTGACCTGGAATTCACTATGTAGTCTCAGGGTGGCCTTGAACTCATGGCGATCCTCCTACCTCTGCCTCCCAAGTGCTGGGATTAAAGGCATGTGCCACCACGTCTGGCCTTTTTTTTGAGGTATGATCTTGCTCTTGTCTAGGCTAACCTGGAGTTCACTCTATAGTCTCAGGGTGGCCTCGAACTCAGGGCAATCCTCCTACGTCAGCCTCCCAAGTACTGGGATTAAAGGTGTGTACCACCACATCTGGCAATTAATTGTTTACTAAAGGTAGAACAGAGCCCAAAACTTGGGGTACATAGATCCCACAGGACCCCTCCTGAACCCCAAAATCCTGTACCAATAAATATATATTTAAAATATGTGTAATATATATTATCTTTTTAGATACTTTTGGCTCCATGCACTTTATTAAAGTTTCTGGACTCTCAGTCACAAGAGAGGCTTTTTAACTTCTTTTTTATTGTTTATTTATTTATTTATTTGAGAGTGACAGAGAGAAAGAGGCAGATAGACAGAGGGAGAATGGGCGCGCCAGGGCCTCCAGCCACTGCAAACAAACTCCAGATGCATGTACCCCCTTGTGCATCTGGCTAATGTGGGTTCTGGGGAATCGAGCCTCAAACCAGGATCCTTAGGCTGGCTTCACAGGCAAGCGCTTAACCACTACATCATCTCTCCAGCCCTAGAGGCTTTTTAACTTCTAAAGAGTCACCTATCATTAATAATACCTTAATCTTAGCCAGGCATGGTGGCGCACACCTTTAATCCCAGCACTTGGGAGGCAGAGGTAGGAGAATCGCCATGAGTTCAAGGCCACCCTGAGACTACATAGTGAATTCCAGGTCAGCCTGAGCTACAGTGAGACCCTACCTTGAAAAACCAAAAACTAAAAATAAGTAAAGAAATAAAGGAAAATCTATGAAATTACATGGTGCTGTCCCATTAAGACTCAGCAGGTCTGTGGGCCTCTCCAAATTACATGGCATCTACATGTCTCCTGTGGGTACTAATCATTAGGCAAATAGAGAAGATGGATGCCCTTAAAAAAAAAAACCTGTTATCCCATATTAATGATACAAACATAAACTAATTAGATTAATTTTCTATTACTGTCATGAGGATTCATTCAATACTCCAAGCGTCACATGGCCTAAGTCCCGTTTCATGAATGTACTACAGGCCCTTTGTTGTGGGGAACTTTCCCTGTGGTGGTTGGAATGGGATGTACCCCATAGCCTCACTGCAGCAATTTGAAGGATGGAGTCTTGCTGAAGGAGACGTGTCACTAGGGGCGGATCTTGAGGTGTATTAGCCAGCTCGCCAGTGCACAGCTAGTTCACTCTTTCTGCCATTTACTGTAATGAAGCTTCCCTGCAATACTGTGAATCAAAATCAACCTTTCTTCCCATCAACTGCTATTTTTAAATATATTTTATTTATTTACTTGAGAGGGAGAATGGGCACACCAGGGCCTCCAGCCATTGCAAAGGAACTCCAGACGCATGCGCCCCCTTGTGCATCTGGCTTACATGGGTCCTGGAGAATCGAACCGGGATCCTTTGGCTTTGCAGGCAAACGCCTTAACCGCTAAGCCATCTCTCCGGCCCCCGTCAACTGCTTTTGGTCAAGTGTTTTGTCTCAGCATCGTGAAGGCAACTACAACCTGTGGTGACTACATCCCAGTCCTTTCCCATACCTGACACTTCATGAGACACTGCTAATAAGCTTCTGCCAATGTCTTCTCATGATTGTCTATCTGTCCCAATCCAACTGGGAGACTAGGTCTACTTACAAAAACCTATAAACCTATAAACCTCATGTGTCCATGGGCAGGACCCCACTTGGTCCTCCTTACCATCCCCTGTTATGGTTAAGCTTTCAGCTCTCAGTTCTTGGATTCACTTTTCCAGGCGGTAACCAACTCTCTCAAAAGAAGAATCCATCCTCAAACTTGACTCAACAGCTCCTTTCCCAGAAGATCAATTATTTTTTTAATTTTGTTTATATTTATTTATTTGACAGAGAAAGAGGGAAGGAGAGAGAGAGAGAGAGAATGTGTACGCCAGGGCCTCCAGCCACTGCAAACGAACTCCAGACATGTGCAGCCCCTTGTGCAGCTGGCTTATGTGGGTCCTGGGAATTGAACCTGGGTACTTTGGCTTTGCAGGCAAATGCCTTAACCCCTAAGCCATCCCTGCAGCCCCAGAAGATCAGTTATTGAAGGGTTACCCCTCCGCTAGTCTTGCCTACTCCTGTGACCTCCTGGGAGACCTCAAACTCCTATTCAAAATACAACTGGATGGCTGATGACCTTTAATCCTATCCCTCAGGAGGATGAGGGGGAGGAGGCTCACTGTGAGTCTGACGTCAGCCTGGGGCTACAAAACAAGTTCTAAGTCAGCCTGAGTTAGTGTGAGACCTTGCTCAAAAAAAAAAACAAACCCACAAAAAAAGTCATGAAACTGGGTGAGACTCCTCCTCCTTCCTCTCATGTCTCTGTATCACCAGGTGAGAGAATTCAAATAGTCCTAGGGCTCGAAATTCCTGATTTACTGGAATTCTTAGGAGAGGGAGCTCATAGATATAACGCCACCTGACATCAAATGTTTTACCTTTGTCCTTCCTGTTGAAGTCGACTCTGACAATATACATCTTCCTTTGCTCTACTCTTTATTTCTACTTTATTTTGCCTGTTCCATTACAGTTAAAGCTCTTATCTTTGATCAGCTATAGAAGTGTGTTACTTAGTTGATTGCAAACCCTGTCACATAGACAGCTAGCTTTTGAATGATTAAACCAGCATTTTGATCTAAAATGGGTTTATCCAGACTGTAGGTTGGCAGTTATCATGTATGTACTAGAGAAGGCTACTCCAGAGAGAAATTTAAGGGAGGACAGGAGTTTGACTAGGGCCTGTCCAAAGAGCTAGAGGCTATTCCAAGGGCCCTACTGTGACACAGTCTAGGTAAGCTATTGAATAACCTGGATGGAGGGGTGCTACCATTTAATAGCAAATAAGCACTAAGAGTCTGGAGCTGCAGAGATGGCCCAGCTGTTAAGGTGCTTGCCTTCAAAGCCTAAGGACCAGAGTTTGATTCCCCAGTACCCTCGTAAAGCCAGATGCACAAAGTGGTGCATGTGTCTGGAGTTCATTTACATTGGCTAGAGGCCCTGGCATGCCCATTCCCCTCCCCCTCTGTCTATCTCTCTTTCTCTCTCTCTGCTTGCAAATAAATTTTAAATTTTTATTCGAGAGAGAGAAAGGCAGACATATACAGAGAGAATGGGTATGCCAGGGCCTCCAGCCACTACAAACAGACTCCATGTGTATGAGCCACTATGTGTATCTGGTTTATGTGGGTACTGGGGGATCTGAACCTGGGTCCTTAGGCTTTGCAGACCAGCACCATAACCACTGAGCAATCTATCTAACCCCACAAATAAATGTTAAAAGAAAGAACTGAAAGTGTGGGTGGATGTAAAAAGAACAGAAAGCAGCTTTAAGGTCTAGCACTTTGAACCAGAGGTATTGGAGGACATCTGTTCAAACAAATATAAGGACTGGGGACATTGAGGTGGATCAGGTCCACGGTCTTATTTATGGTGCTTAGGTCCTGAACCAGTTGGTAGGGTCTGACTTTTTTTTAAGTATTTTTTTTTAATTAATTATTTATTTATTTGAGAACGACAGACACAGAGAGAAAGACAGATAGAGGGAGAGAGAGAGAATGGGCACGCCAGGGCTTCCAGCCTCTGCAAACGAACTCCAGATGCGTGCGCCCCTTTGTGCATCTGGCTAACGTGGGACCTGGGGAACTGAGCCTCGAACCGGGGTCCTTAGGCTTCACATGCAAGCGCTTAACTGCTAAGCCATCTCTCCAGCCCAGGTCTGACTTTTTTTACTGCCAGGATTGAAATATTGTGTGGAAAGTTACAGCAACACAGTAGCCCAGTAACACGGAATTTATCCATGACAGGCTGTAAGCCTTTTCATGCTTTATATTTAAATGACATCGAGACCCTCAAGGGAAATGGTTAGGATGCTTAAAAGTAACTGTGGTAGAGTACTCAGGGATGGAGGTACCCCAGACATCAGGTGGTTGGTACTTGTTGGGCAATGTAGTGGATCTAGATTCGAGACTATAGGGAGGTCTTTTGAGGATTCAGACAATTCTGGCCCATTACATGATAGAGGACTAGATGCTAGGAATGTCCTAAGAGCCTCTGGAGTGTTAAAGAGACTTAAATCATCCTGAAATGTAGACATGATGTCCTTATCTAGGAGAGGAATGGGGCAACAAGTGATAGGAATGTGTCAAAATTCGTATATCATAAACGTTAAAAGAGGTTTAAACTGGGATGATTAGGGCTTGACATCAATGGTCGTGAGGGGACTTGGGGAGAAGACAGAACAAGAGAAGGTAGTCAGGTCCGAAAGCATCATTTCTGTATCCAACTGAAATGTGATTGTGGTTACTGCCGGATCTAGGGTCACCTGAGGCTCATCTGTAGAGATGGAGAATACAGGGATTTATATAATCTCAGGGCGGTCCCTATATCCTCAAAGAGGACCCTCATTCCTCTTTGGTTTCCTCTTAGTCCATGGACAAAATCAAAATGATTGTCGTTTTGAGGCTTCAACTGACTCTGATGTCCTTGGATGCGGGCTGGCCTTCTCTCATGAGGAACTCTTATAGGTCTCAAGGTCTTCTCCTGGCTATTAATGACCTTAAAGATCATGTCTGATAAAGTAGAGAAGGGAGTCTGGAGTCCCAGTTCTTTTTTTAAAATTATTTATTTATTTATTTATTTGAGAGCGACAGACACAGAGAGAAAGAAAGATAGAGGGAGAGAGAGAGAATGGGCGTGCCAGGGCTTCCAGCCTGTGCAAACGAACTCCAGACGCGTGTGCCCCCTTGTGCATCTGGCTAACGTGGGACCTGGGGAACCGAGCCTCGAACCGGGGTCCTTAGGCTTCACAGGCAAGCACTTAACCGCTAAGCCATCTCTCCAGCCCTGGAGTCCCAGTTCTTGATTTGAAGGTCTTGTCCAATGGAAGAAAGGCCTGGCTTATGAAATGCGCAGTCAGAAGAAGTTGGCCTTATGGACCCTGTAGACGCAGAATAGATTTGTAGGTGGTTTTAACAAACCTATGTTGAAAGAAAGCAGGGTTTTCAGACTCTTCTTGGGTTATTTACCATGCTATTATGTTTAACAGGCATGTTAATGGCTTTTGCATGCCCTCTAAGAGACAAATGATAAAATGGCTTCTGTGGGTCCCTTTTAGTTTCCCACATCAGGAGCCTGATATGATCAGTGAAGATCCGTATCAGGCAAAGCAGTGAAGCCTAATCAGGGTGTGACCATGCTTTTGCTTTTGTTTGTCTCAAGGTAGGGTCTCTCTGAAGCCCAGGCTGACGTGGAACTCACTATGTACTCCTAGGCTGGCCTCGAACTCATAGAAAATCTCCTACCTCTGCCTCCCAACTGCTTGGATTAAAGGAATATGCCACCACACCTGGCCTTGTGACTACATTTTTATTTCATTTATTGATTTGTTTTGGGGTTTTCTGCAGTAGGATCTCCCTCTAGCCCAGGTTGACCTGGAATTCACTATATAGTCTTAGTCTCAGCAATCCTCCTACCTCTGCCTCCCAAGTGCTGGGATTAAAGGTGTGCACCACCACGCCTGGCCAGAAACTGAGTCTTTAAGTTGTGGTTTAGCCAGAGAGCCAGCAATCTGGGAATACTACAGATTAATATCTTTTCAAAAGACGATCTTGCTGAAGAGAGATGGGAGGGGCACAACAAAGGCAGTCATTCATTCCAGAACTGAACTCTGGTGCCTCTGGTCCGGTGGTCAGGCCCATTTCTGACAGTTGTGATGTCTGTGCTTCTCTTGCTGTTATCCTCTGCACTCTTCCCTCATTCTCCGGATGTCTGAACTCAGGCACTTCTTGAAACACTAAGACTAGTGTCTGGTGGTATCAACCTTGGACTCTTTCCAAAGACATCTGTGCTGGGCGGGAGACAGTGCTCAGAAGAAACTATTACCAGAGTGTACATGCTAAGCTATTATAACATATGTGCATATTTCTTTCACAGTATGGAATAAAATGTGTCTTTATAATACAGGCTATAAAAGTATCCCTACCCTTTCCTTCTGTCCTCTATCAAATCTAAGGCCATTTATCTACAATCCCTCCACCTTCATTAAAGAATTTAAAGGGTTCACTGTAACTTTTTTCTTTTTTAAATTTTATTTATTTATTTGAGAGCGACAGACACAGAGAGAAAGACAGATAGAGGGAGAGAGAGAGAATGGGCGCGCCAGGGCTTCCAGCCTCTGCAAACGAACTCCAGACGCGTGCGCCCCCTTGTGCATCTGGCTAACGTGGGACCTGGGGAACCGAGCCTCGAACCGGGGTCCTTAGGCTTCACAGGCAAGCGCTTAACCGCTAAGCCATCTCTCCAGTCCTCACTGTAACTTTTTTTTCTTCTCTTTTTGTTTATTTTTTAAAAATTATTTGAGAGAGACAGAGAAAGAAAGAGGCAGATATATATATGTAGAGAGAGAGAGAGAATGGGCGTGCCAGGGCCTCCAGCCACTGCAAACGAACTCCAGATGCATGCCCCCCCTTGTGCATGTGGCTTACTTGGGTCTTGGAGAATCGAGCCTTGACCTGGGGTCCTTACGCTTCATAGGCAAGTGCTTAACTGCTAAGCCATCTCTCCAGACTGGTTCACTGTAACTTTTAACCTAACTAGACAAGATCTTCATGTCATTCTGACCACGTGATGAGTAAATGGACTTATGGTCTTTAGCACACACCTGGGCTAATGCATAGCCAAAGGGGACTGGAGAGATGGCTCAGTGACTAAGGAACTTGCTTAAAAATGTAGTCCTAGGGCTGCAGAGCTGGCTTGGTGGTTAAAATGCATGCCTGTGAAGCCTAAGGAACCAGGTTCGATTTGCCAGGTCCCACGAAGCCAGATGCACAAGGTGGCGCACGCGTGTGGAGTTCGTTTGCGGTGGCTGGAGGCCCTGGTGTGCTCATTCTCTCTCTCTATCTACCTCTTTCTCTCTCCTCTCTCATAAATAAACACATAAATCTTTTGAAAAACATGTAGTCACGATGCACAAAGGTAAGGCAAGCTCAAGGTTTCACATGCCCACAAGCGTCTGGAGTTAGATTGCAGTGGCTGAGGCCCTGGCATGCCAATCTCTCTCTCTCTCTCTCTCTCTCTCAAATAAAAAAAAGTAATTTTTTAAAATGGAGTCACAGGGCTGGAGAGATGGCTTAGCAGTTGTGGCATTTGCCTGCACAGCCAAAAGACCAGGGTCAATTCCCCAGGACCCACATAAGCCAGATACACAAGGTGGTACATGTGTCTCTACTGTGCATATTCTCTCTCTGTCTCTTTCTCTCTTTCTCTCTTTCTCTCTCTCTCTCAAATAAATAAACAAAAATAAGAAAAATGTGATTGACTTGTAATTTTTAAAAAATGAGCTGGGCGTAGTGGTGCATGCCTTTAATCCCAGCACTCTGGAGGCAGAGGTAGGAGGTGAGTTCAAGGCCACCCTGAGACTACAGAGTTAATTCCAGGTCAGCCTGAGCTAGAGTGAGTCCCTACCTCAAAACAACAACAGCAACAACAAAAAAAAAAAAAAAAAAAACAAAAAAAAAAACAAAGATTCAGTTCCTGACTCTGCTCAGTGGAGCTCTAAATGTAGTTTGGGAGCGGGAGAGATGGCTTAGCAGTTAAGGCATTTGCCTGCAAAGCCAAAGGATCCCGGTTCGATTCTCCAGGACCAATGTAAGCCAGATGCACACGGGTGTGCACGCATCTGGAGTTCCTTTGCAGTGGCTGGAGGCCCTGGTGTGCCCACTTTCTTTTTGTCATCTCTCAAATAAAATATAGCTTGGATTGTATTTGGGACAGGTGAGATATGAAGAAGGGGTGGCGTTCCTGGATGGTGCCAAGATCCCCTTCAGCTACCCTAGAAAGGGAAAGGATGTTTTCTGAGAGAGAGGGGATACCTTTCAAAATTCCCTGAGTTTCTTGTATAAAGATTCTTAGAGGGCTGGAGAGATGGCTTAGCGGTTAAGCGCTTGCCTGTGAAGCCTAAGGACCCCGGTTCGAGGCTCGGTTCCCCAGGTCCCACGTTAGCCAGATGCACAAGGGGGCGCACGCGTCTGGAGTTCATTTGCAGAGGCTGGAAGCCCTGGCGCACCCATTCTCTCTCTCTCTCTCTCTATCTGTCTCTTTCTCTTTCTGTCTGTTGCTCTCAAATAAATAAATAAAAATAAACAAAAAAAATTTAAAAAAAAAAAGATTCTTAGAGAGTGTGTGAGGGTGGCGGAAGGCAGACAACTCTGAACAGAGAGAAAGGCTTCTGTGCACACAAAGACAGGGTCATCATGGATGTCCCCTCGGGCTGAGTTGAGGATAAGGCACACTGTGTATTGCTGTCAGAGTTGAGTGTACTGTGGCAAAGCCACGAAGGCTTGGCTAAAAGGAATCTCAGAGTCCTCTCCTGACTTATGATAAAAGATATCTCATTGTAGCATACAGTGATAACTCAATGTGCCAGGAGGTGCCAAGTGTTCCTTTTCGTTAATATTTTACTTATTTATTTATTTGAGATAGGGATACAGAAATAGGCAGGGAGAGAGAGGGCATGCTAGGGCCACCAGCCACTGACTGCAAAGGAACTCCAGACACATGCACCCCCTTGTGCATCTGGCTAACGTGGGTCCTGGGGAATTGAACCTTGGTCCTTTGACTTTGCAGGCAAACACCTTAACTGCTAAGCCATCTCTCCAACCCCTGAATCTCTCACTTTTGGCAGGGATGGGAGCTGGCCTTACTACACTGCCCCTGCCGGTGCTTTCCTGGCTAGTCAGGCCAAAATGACCTTAAAGAGCTACTCACAATTGAAACTGGCCACAAATCAGTTGTAATGGAAAGGTTCCATGACATACCCATACGTCCCTTGGATCATGAAATCTGGCCAGAAAGGGAAAACAGCACTCACAAACACTGTTAGCCATATATGCTGCTTCCTCTATCTGCCCACGTCCCCCCAAGAGTGGCAGCGTGGGAAAGGATTCAAGGCACAGAGAGGGAATCCTTCCAGGAGTGTGGATGCATGCTAGATGAGCTGGTACTTCCGTTGCATTACATGTCGAGAGAGAGAGAGGACTCGCAGAGGCAGAGAAGAAGCCCGTTACCTGTGTGGGCTACCCGGTCTTCCCTCCTCCATGGTCTTCAAGTCTCACCACAGGGTATCCTTGGCCAGAGTCCTTCAATTGCAAACAGGAAGTAAGGGCAAAAGAAACTCCTTAGCTTGTGCTCTGACACAAGAGAGCGGTGCAGAACCATAGCCTTTGGGTCCTCAATTACCCAGAGACCACTCAGCTGACCACTAGGCGGCGCACGCGTCTGGAGTTTGTTTGCAGTGGCTGGAGGCCCTGGAGCGCCCATTCTCTCTGTCTCCCTCTTTCTCTTTCAAATAAATAAAGAAAATATATATTTCAAGCATGAGTCCTGGGATTCGGATCCCTGGAACCCGTGTGAAAAGCCACACGCTGTAGCAGGTCCCTATTGTCTCCGCGTGCCTATGTCAAGAAGGGAAGCAGAGACAGGAGCAGCTCCTGGAAGCTTGCAAGGTGGCTAGCCTGGTGAACGCAGCAGTGAACAAGTAAAACGTGAGGACCACCCTCTGCCCTCCACAAGACGCAGGCAGGAGTATGCAAAGGCTAGTTGAGCTTATCTGGTGGGCCATTGATGAGGGACTCTATTCGCATAGCTAAGAAGTGAGATCTCACTGTCTTTGGGGGTAGAAATTATCACAGCATTTATCATTCCTAAGACTGCTAATTTGTGGTGAGATGCCATGTCTCATGGTTTGTACACGGCCTCATAAGTCACTGGACCAGGCTCCAAGTCAGCAGAGTCTGATTGTTAAAGAGTAGGGGATTTTTGCTTCTTCCTTCTGGCCCTTTCATCTCTGTGGTAACTGCATATTCTGCCTGAAGAGATCTTTGTTCTTCCTGTAGATAAGATCCATCAGTCAAAGTAAATTGACTTTTGCTGCTGTTGTTTTGAGGTCTTGAGGGTCTCGTTCTAGCTCAGGCTGACCTGGAATTCACTATGTAGTCTCATGGTGGCCTCGAACTCACGGCGATCCTCCTACCTCTGCCTCCCAAGTGCTGGGATTAAAGGCTGTGTGCCCACACCTGGCAATTGTTTTTTTTTAAATATATTTATTTATTCATTATAGTAGAATGGGTACGCTAGGGCCTCCTGCCACTGCAAATGAACTCTATATACATGTGCCACTTTCTGTATCTGGTTTCATGTGGAGTTGAACCCAGGCCTCCTGAGTGCTGGGATTAAAGGCGTGAGCCACCACGACCAGCTTCCTTTTTCTTTTCTTTCTTTAATTTTTTTTAAAAGTTTTTATTTATTTGAGAGACAGCGAGAGAGAGTAGAATGGGCTCACCAGGGCCTTCAGCCTCTGCAAACAAACTCCAGAAACATGTGCATCTGGCTTATGGGGAATTGAACCTAGGTCCTTTAGCTTCACAGGCAAATGCCTTAACTGCTAAGCCATCTCTCCAGCCCTCCTTTTTCTTCTTATTAAGGATATACTTTGTATGGATCCATCATGCCTTGGTACCATCATTCCCCTCCTCCCTGCACCCACTCCATTGAGGGCTCTCCTCAATGGGCTTGCTGGTATTCCCCATGGGGTTGTGGGTTATGCAACAGTCAGTCGGGGGGGGGGGGGGACAGCTATGCCTCTGGATATTCTCTCCCATCCTTACATTCTTTCACCCTCCTCTTCCGTAAAATCCCCTGAGCCTGAGCCTTGGCGGATGTACGTCTGCTTTAGTGTTGAGCTCTCAGTAGCTTCTGGATTTTTGCTTTGGTGCATTTTTTAATTTTTCACAGGTGTTTATTAAACAGATCTCAGAGGGAAGAAGTCTTTGTCGGTATGTCTATCTTCCCTTTTAATCTATCCCATCATTTGATTTCTCCTCAAATTTTTGTTCCATGTTTTGTCACATTTACAACATATAACCATCGATGATTTTATTTTTATTTTTTCAAGATAGGGTCTCATTCTAGCCCAGGCTGACCTGGAACTCACTCTACAGTTCCAGGTTGGCCTTGAACTCACAGCAACCCTCCTACCTCTCTGCCTCCCAAGGGCTGGAATTAAAGGCATGTGCCACCACATCTGATTTGATTTTAATTTTTTAACAGTTTAAGGGCACACCTGGGAGAGCAGGCTTCAAAAGGATGGCCCCCTAACAGACACACAGGAGCACAGCTTTCTAGGACCTTTCCCTTATGGAGGAGTGAGTCATGCATTGGCATAATTGTGTTACTCTGGTTTAGTTCCCCCCCCCTTTTTAAAAATTATTTATTTATTTATTTGAGAGCGACAGGCACAGAGAGAAAGACAGATAGAGGGAGAGAGAGAATGGACGCGCCAGGGCTTCCAGCCTCTGCAAACGAACTCCAGACGCGTGCGCCCCCTTGTGCATCTGGCTAACGTGGGACCTGGGGAACCGAGCCTCGAACCAGTGTCCTTAGGCTTCACAGGCAAGCGCTTAACCGCTAAGCCATTTCTCCTTTTTTTTTTTTTTTTTTGAGGTAGGGTCTTGCTCTAGCCTAGGCTGACCTGGAATTCCCTCCGTAGTCTCAGGCTGGTCTCAATGTCACAGCAATCCTACCTCCAACTCCTGAGTGCTGGGATTAAAGGCGTGCACCACCATTCCCGTTTTAGTCCCTGTATTTTTAATCTGATAAAATGTGTGTCTTTACCCTCCAAGCCTCAGGGATCATTGCAGAAGTGGCAGAAAGAATGTAAGAGCCAAAGGAAGGGAAGGACTGCTTACAGTGCTGTCATCCAGACACACAGTGGCCTGGATATTCACGACCTCTGACAGTGGCAGACCCTACCTAAACAAGACCTGCATAATAGGAGGAAAAAATGATGACATCAAAACAGAAGAGAGACTAGATGGAAAGAAGAAGCCATTCAGTAGAGGAGGGACTTGGGAGGGTGAAAAGGAGGAGGCTGGAGGGGGAGGAGATTATGATTATGGGATATTGTCTAAACTTATGGAAGTTGTCAATGAAAGTTATAAAAATGTGTCTTCTGGGCTATATGATAGTTTCCATGTGAATGGCTTCTGATGGAGGGAATCTAGCCAGCTCCTATTGTAAGGGATCCGAGGCATCTTCTCAAATAAATAGATCCAGTAGGGAGAGAGTGTTTGTGGTCCCTTTTTAATAATTTTTAAAAATTATTTATTTATTTATTTGACAGAGAAAGAGGGAGGAGAGAGAGAGGGAGAGAATGGGCACACCAGGGCCTCCAGCCACTGCAAATGAACTCCAGATGCGTGCACCCCCTTGTGCATCTAGCTAATGTGGGTCCTGGGGAATCGAACCTGGGTCCTTTTGCTTAGCAGGCAAATGCCTTAACCACTAAGCCATCCCTCCAGCCCTTGTGGTCCCTTTTAGGCAGAGTCTCTGCCCCTCATCAGCATGGAAAACATTGTAGAAGATAACCTTCATCTCCTCCAAAAGATTTCATGGACCCTGCCTTTCTGGTGGGAATTGTAAAAGTAGAGACATGAGGAAGGAGGCGTCGAGATTAAAATGAGGGATCGAGACACTAGGAAGATGGCTCAGCAGTCAAAGGGCAAAGCCCAGGAATTCCAATCACCCATGTAAGCCAAAAGCAAAAAGTGGTGCAAGCACCTGGGATACTTTTGCAGCAGCAATTGGCCCTGGCATGCATACACAGCCAGTGCAAATAAATAAGCAAAAACGTGGGGCTGGAGAGATGGCTTAGCAGATCAGATGCTTGTCTGCAAAGCCAAAAGACCCAGGTTCCATTCCCCAGGATCCATGTAAGCCAGATGCACAGGGGGGCGCATGCGTCTGCAGTTCATTCACAGCAGCAGAAGGCCCTGGCGCACCCATTGTCTCTGTCTCTATTTGCTTATTTTTCTCTTGCTCTGTCTCAAATAAATAAATTTAATTTAAAAAAATTAAACTGAAAAATAAAAGAAAAGGATTCAGTTGGCAGAGAAAGACTGGTGACCCTTCCTCACCTGGGTTACATGCAACAGCCAGAGCTTGTGCAAGAAAAGGCCATGGGGGCTGGAGAGATGGCTTAGCAGTTAAGCGCTTGCCTGTGAAGCCTGAGGACCCCGGTTCGAGGCTCGATTCCCCAGGACCCACGTTAGCCAGATGCACAAGGGGGCGCACGCGTCTGGAGTTTGTTTGCAGTGGCTGGAGGCCCTGGTGTGCCCATTCTCTCTCTCTCTCTCTCTCTCTCTCTCTCTCTGTCACTCTCAAATAAATAAATAAAAATGAACAAAAAAAATTAAAAAAAAAAGAAAAGGCCATGGAAGCAGAGGCAGGTGCTATGCAAGTAAAGTTATAAATGATCAGAATGTCAAGTGTTTGGGTTGGAGACCAGTGTGGGTTAAATCAAGACAACTTTATTATATAGGCTCCAAGCAGAGCAGCATGTAGCTTAAAAGGATGAAAGAGAGGAACCCAGGGAAGGTGCTGGTAAAAGCACTGGCAGCAGCTTAAATACTGCTTGGGGATTGGTTAGCTTATGGAAGGGGGAAAGAAAGGCGAGGAAGGTTGGGAGAGAGAGACAGAGACAGAGTGAGAGCCTGCACCCAACCCAATGTCTGCTCTCGGATATAGTAGCTGCTGGCATGCATGCCAAGGGCACCAGCTGAAATGGGCAAAGGACCGGGTTGAGGTAGAGAGAATGAGAGCATGAGAGAATAAAGAGAGAGAAGCGAAGATGCATGTGGTAGTTTGAATAGATGGCCCCCAATATATTCAGTTTTTTATTGTTTGTAGTTTGCATCTGCAGCCACCTGGCTGGAGGTGGTGTCACTGGGCGGATCTTAAGGTGAGGTGGTGGGTTTCAGATTTTAATCTAAAGATACGCAAAGTGTGCCTAGCAGGAGTTCCTGAAGTGTGCTTTTTGGCTTTTGGCTTGTGCTTCTCTCTCTGTGTGTTTGGTCCCGAGAAGGCAGGCCAGCTTCTTCTGCCATTTTTTGGAACTTCCCCTGGATCTGTAGGCTTCAATAAATATCCCTTCCTCCATAACTGTGCCTGGTCTGGAAGTTCTTCTCAGCGAACCTGAAGCTGTCTGATACAGTGCCTATGTAAAAGAGAGAAAAGGAGAAGAAGATATCTATCCACACCTGGGTCAGCAAAGGGAGGAGAGAAAAGGAGAGAGAGGTAGATAGTAGCAGGCCATTTATTCCATGTCTTTGGGGCATGGCAGACTGGCCAATGTGAGGCGGCCTTGTGAGGGTTCTGGCTCAAGAGAAGCCAGATTGTCTGGGTCCCCTGTGAAGTAGCAGCAAGAGCTTTGAAGCATCCTCTGAAGGAAGACTTCAGATTCAGAGCTGGGATGGGGAAGGATCTCAGACTGAACGCAGATGATGGGAGGCTTTTGGGTCTCCTTCGCCAGCACACTAGGACAGCCTCACCCCTTTTGCTTTCCTAATAAGATGTGTCTACTTCTCTAGCGAATCACGTGTACCTGGTCCAATTTCTTGTTACGGGACGCAAGAATCTGGAGATTCGAGGCAGTGCCCTCAAAGCTCAGTATTGCACCTTACAACACCTCGACCATTTAGTTATATATGACCCTGGCCCTCTTTAATTATTTTTGAAAATGTTTTATTATTTATTTATTTTTAAAAATATTTTATTATTTATTTATTTGTTAGAAAGAGAGAGAGGGAATGGGCATTCCAGGACCTTCAGCCACTGCAAACGAACTCCAGATGCGTGTGCCCCCTTGTGCATCTAGCTTACATGGGTCCTGGGGAATCAAACCGAGGTACTTTGGCTTTGCAGGCAAATGCCTTAACCGCTAAGACATTTCTCCAGCCCCTTACTTTATTATTTTGTTTTATTTTATTTATTTATTTATTGGTTTTTCAAGGTGGAGTCTCACTCTAGTCCAAGCTGACCTGGAATTCACTATGTGTCTCAGGGTGGCCTTGAACTCATGGTGATCCTCCTATCTCTTCCTCCCGAGTGCTGGGACTAAAGACGTGCACCACCACGTCTGGTTTTCTTATTTTATTTTATTTTAATTTTTGGTTTTTTGAGGTAGGGTCTCACTCTAGCCCAGGTTGACCTGGAATTCACTATGGAGTCTCAGGGTGGCCTCGAACTCACAGCGATCCTCCTATCTCTGCCTCCCGAGTGCTGGGATTAAAGGTATGTGCCACCACGCCCGGCTCCTTACTTTATTTTTTGAGGCAGGGTCTCTCCCTAGCCCAGGCTGACTTGGAACTCAGTCTATAACCCAGGCTGACCTCAAATGCATAGTGATCCTCCTACCTCAGCCTCAAGAAAGTGCTGGGATTAAAGGTGTGACTTGCCATGCACAGCTTTCCTCTTTTGATACCTAACCCTTATATGAGGACTCCACCAAGTCTATCTGCAGGGTCCTTCCATAAGGTTCAAATGGAAAGCAAGAGGTATGCATAATTGAGCAGTCAGGGTGTGCCCCCCCATCCCTGACCCATCATTTTCCAGGCTCCAGCATCTCCTTGGTCTCCAGTCACCAGAACTGTGTGACATCTCTTTCTGGGAGACAAGCTACTCCTCTGGCTGGCACAAGGTTTCAGGCTTTTTCTTCTCCCATCATGAGATTCTTGCACAAATTCTAATTTCTTGGGGATCATTGTTTGAAGTACTCTGATAGCCAAATGTAGGGGTGGGGCTAGAGAGATGGCTTAGTTAAGGCACTTGCCTGCAAAGCCAAAGGACCTAGGTTCGATTCCCCAGGACCCACATAAGCCAGATGCACAAGGGGACGCATGCGTCTGGAGTTCGTTTGCGGTGGCTGGATGCCTTGGTGCACGCATTCTCTATCTCTCATTCTCTCCCTCTCTCTCAAATAAATAAATAAAAATAAAAATGAAAACAAATGTAGGGGCATAAGTGTCTCATTAGGACATGTTCATTTCTGCCAGGATGGTTACAGGGGCACTAAGTGTACAGATTTAATATTTTTCATGGTCACATAAATCACAACATCTTTGCTTCCTTGTGTCATGTGGTTCAACAGAACCCCAGTGGCTCAAGAGATCACCAAAAGATCAACACACTTCAGTCTTCTCTGTCATGCAGGAGATGACCAAATAGTTCAGTAAAACTGCAGATTTGCTAAAAGAGCTTCTCGATTGCAAAGACCTGTCAGAGAGATGATGTGAAATCCCAAATGCATGGACACAACCCCAGTGGCTCCAAACTTTGAAAACCAAAGTGGGGGGTCACCAAATGACAGTCAATTAAATAGTTTGAAAAAGACTCAAGCAGCTCAAAGAGGCTCTGAAAGTAAAAGGCAAGCAAAGCCTGAGTCACAGCAGTCAGAGTACAAACTTACCAGGGTCAGAGTTTCTCGGGGTCAAAACAAAGTCTGAACACTTGTTTCTTTGTCACTCAATACAGGTAGAACTCAGCTGACACCATCTGAAGCAGGAAAATCAGAAAAGTCACTGATGTAACGTGATTCCAGGAGCTATCTGGGGGGCCATTCAATGTTTCTTCTCTATCCGGAGCAACTGGCTGCAAGTGGCTGACACCTAAAATGTATATTTTCTCTTGGTCATATTTGGCCAGACTCATTAGTGGAGTATGTCCTCAATAGGCCAGTTGAGGAGGTGGGTAAAAATGAATACCAGAACAAGGAGTTTTGGTTTTCTTTGTTTGTTTGTTTTGGTTTGGTTTTTCGAGGTAGGGTCTCACTCTAGCCCAGGCTGACCTGGAATTCACTATGTAGTCTCAGAGAGGCCTCAAACTCATAGCAATCCTCCTACCCCTGTGTAGCAGACAGATTCAGGTTCGCTGAGATAAACTTCCAGACCAGGCATAGTTATGGAGGAAGGGATTTATTGAAGCTTATAGATCCAGGGGAAGTTCCATAATGGCAGAAGAAATTGGCCTGCTTTCACAGGACCAAGCAGAGAGAGAGAGAGAGAAGCACAAGCCTAAAGCCAAAAGCCACAGCACACTTCAGGAACTCCAGCTAGGCACACTTTGCATATCTTTAGATTGAAATCTGAAACCCACCACCACACCTTAAGATCCACCCAGTGACACTGCCTCCAGCCAGGTGGCTGCAGATGCAAACTACAAACAAACAACTGAATATATTGGGGGCTATCTATTCTATTCAAACCACCACACTCTGCCTCCTGAGTGCTGGGATTAAAGGCATGTGTTACCATGCCTGGCTCAGAGAAAGATTTATTCAGTGCAGCCACATTGGATGAAATAAACAGGTCCCATTACACCCCAAGTCCACCTGTGAGTGCTAGCTTGAGGTTTAAGGTTTAACAGTGGTCAAAGGTTGTGGTTGTTTGAATGCACAGCTCCATAGACTCAGGTATTTTTTATTGAGATTGAGTGTGTGGGCTGGAGAGGTGGTTTAGCAATTAAGGTGCTTGCCCGTAAAGCCTAAGGACCCATGTTTGACTCTCCAGATCTCACATAAGCCAGATGCACAAAGGGGAGGCAAACACAAGGTTGCACATGTCCACCAGGTGGTGCAAGCATCTGGAGTTCGATTGCAGTGGCTGAGGCCCTGGCGGGTCAATTCTCTCTCTCTCTCTCTCCAAAATAAAAACATTTTTTTAAAAATGATCTTTAGGGCTGGAGAGATGGCTTAGCGGTTAAGCGCTCGCCTGTGAAGCCTAAGGACCCCGGTTCGAGGCTCGGTTCCCCAGGTCCCACGTTAGCCAGATGCACAAGGGGGCGCATGCGTCTGGAGTTTCGTTTGCAGAGGCTGGAAGCCCTGGCGCGCCCATTCTCTCTCTCTCCCTCTATCTGTCTTTCTCTCTGTCTCTGTCACTCTCAAATAAATAAATAAATAAAAATGATCTTTAAAAAGATTGACTCCGGCATTTGGGAGGCAGAGGTAAGAGAATTGCAGTGAGTTCGAGGCTACCCTGAGACTGAGACTACATAGTGAATTCCAGGTCAGCCTGGGCTAGAGTGAAACCCTACCTCAAAAAACAAAAAACAAAACAACAAAAACAGATTGAGTATGCAACCTGAGTCTGCATGACATGGTGTTCTGCTGGTGAAGAGGTATATCACTTGGGAGGATCCTGTAGTCCAGCCCTAAGGTATTTGGACAACGGTTGGAGCTCTGACAGTTGTGTGGAGGTGCCTGTTGGCGTCTCTCTGCTTGGGTCTGTCTGTGGAAGTGAGCCAGCTTCTGCAATGGATGGAGTTGGCCTTGAATTTTGTAAACCTAAAATAAACCCTTTTCTCCCATAAGCTGCTTCTGGTTGGATGTTTGTCCAGCAATACAAAGGTAACTGAAACAAAAGGTATTCTGCACGTAGCAGTGCTGTTCAGTCTCCAGTTGATAGAACTGTGTGAAATCTTTTCCTGGGACACAAGCCCTCTCTCTGGGTGGTACTGGGCTTCAGCCTTTTCTTTCTCCAGCATCAGCTCTCTGGGGAAAGTTGGCTTCTTTTGTTGTTGTTGTTAATTTTTTTGTTTTTATTTTTATTTATTTATTTGAGAGCAATAGACAGAGAGAAAGAGAGAGAGGCAGAGAGAGAGAAAATGGGTGCATCAGGGCCTCCAGCCACTGCAAACGAACTCCAGATGCATGCACCGCCTTGTGCATCTGGCTTATGTGGGTCCTGGGAAATCAAGCCTCGAACTGGGGTCCTTAGGCTTCACAGGCAAGCACTTAACCACTAAACCATCTCTCCAGCCTGAAAGTTGGATTCTTCAAGGATCACTGTCTCAATAGTGTAATGGCCCAAGGACACATGTCTCCTTCCAGGATGGTTACAAGTGGGTTCTAAAGAGTGCATCACTTTTATTTTTCTCACTCTATCCCACACTAACCTGGAATGCCCTCTGTAGTGTCAGGGTGGCCTTGAACTCACAGTAATCCTCCTCTCTCTGCCTCCCAAGTGCTGGGATTAAAGATGTGCACCACCATGCTTTGGAGCATGATCTGAGGATTTTGTATCAAGACAAACTGATACTGGACAAGCTTCCTTTATGGACTCCAGTAAAGATAAGAGCCACTGTGGCATGTAAGTGGGGATGGGACCCTCAAGGGTGAATGTAAAAGCTTCCTGGGTGTTGTAGCTGTCAATCATCCAGAGGCAGTTTAATGCATATGGTATGTGGGACACAGGTTCTGGGTCCTTCTTTAGCTTTTCACACAATTCTCGGCTAATCTGAGAAAACCCCAGGGCTATCTAGTGTCCTGGAGATGGGGGAGATGTGCACTAGCTGAGACATTATGTCAGGATAAAGCCCAGAGTTCCAGGCTTAGCATAGATCCAAGATAAACAATCCTTTGCTTATTGAGTTTTGTCTTTTCTTCTCAGCGTTTATATCAGTTTTGAAGCAAAAAAAGGTTAAAGTTTGAATAGCCTGTTTTTTTTGTTTTTTTTTTTTTTTGGTTTACCAAGGTAGGGTCTCACTCTGGCCCAGACTGACCTGGAATTCACTATGGAGTCTCAGGGTAGCCTTGAACTCATGGCGATCCTCCTACCTCTGCCTCCTAAGTGCTGGGATTAAAGGCATGTGCCACCACGCCTGGCTGAATAGCCTGTTTTCTACCTAATTCCTCAAAGAAGGAATTTTTTTCATTTTTTATTTTTTTTATTTTGAGGGAGAGTCTTGCTGTAGCCCAGCCTGACCTGGAAATCACTATGCAGTTTTAGGGTGGCCTCAAACTCACGGTGATCCTCCTACCTCTGCCTCCTATGTGCTTGGATTAAAGTAATGTGCCACCACACCTGGCTTAAAGAAGGAAATTTTGGGACTGGAGAAATGGCTTAGGGGCTAAGGCACTTGCCTTAAAAGCCTAAAGACCCAGGTTCAATTCCTCAGCACTCACATAAGCCAGATACACAAGGTAGCACATGCATCTGGAGTTCATTTGCAGTGACTAGAGGTCCTGAAATGCCCTCTCTCTCCCTCCCTCCCTCTCTCTCTCTTTCAAATATTTTTTTTTTTTAAAGAAGGAAATTTTTGACATATTGGTAAATGTCGGGTCTCAGAGTCCCATACCAATTCCCTTCTTCCCCTCTCAGCTATAATTAGGGCTTAAAAGGTCTCACTTCCCCAAAGGGCTTAAGGAGCCTGGCTCCTTCTCCAAGATCCTTCCCTCAGATACAAAGCCTCCCCAGATGGCCCTTTCTCTTTGTCTTTGCAGCTCATCCCTGAAATGAGCTGTGTGTTTCTTTCTGTCCTGTCGCTGTCTCTCCCTGGGACTCTGTCTCAGCTTGTCACTGTCTGCTGCTCTCTACACACAACTTTCCTTCTCCTGTACCTCTTCTCTTCCATCCCATTCTGATCTTCTTCTTCTTCTTCCTCCTCCTCTTCTTCTTCTCTCTCTCTCTCTCCTTCCCGATTCAGCTTTTTCTAGCTCCCCCTCTGCCTTTCTTGGTAATTTGCCCCAAGTTTTTACACCTGTCTTGGTCAGTGATGGTCCACACATTGGTGACTCCACTAGTGTTTTCTGGACTCTGGTCATCCGTTGTCCTTCCAGTTGTGGGGTTTCTCCCAGCTCCCCCTCTCCCAATGATCTGATCCGCCTGTCCCTCTCTTTTGGCAGGTGGCTGTCCTTCCCCTTACAGACTGTGAGCTGCTACTAACAGAACTTTTCTGCCCTCAAAGAAAAGGCGTCCTAGAACCTCTGTTTGCCAAATGACCATGATTTGGGCTGTGGATTCCCGTAGGCCCTTCACACTCAAAGACAGCCAGAAAATGGCAATCTTCATCCCAGAGAGTGCAGATAAAGGATCCTTTTTTTAAAAAAAATTGTTATTTATTTATTTGAGAGTGACAGACACAGAGAGAAAGACAGATAGAGGGAGAGAGAGAGAATGGGCACACCAGGGCTTCCAGCCTCTGCAAACGAACTCCAGACATGTGCGCCCCTTGTGCATCTGGCTAACATGGGATCTGGGGAACCGAGCCTCAAACCGGGGTCCTTAGGCTTCATAGGCAAGCGCTTAACCGCTAAGCCATCTCTCCATCCCAGATAAAGGATCCTTTTTACTTTACCTCCAATTCTGAAACTGAAGGAGAAACAGAGAAGGAAGGAGCTTTTCCAAGACAGGTAGGTACCGGCACCCAGGGGGAACAGAAGTGGAGGTCAATCAGCGTTTGATGCACTTTCATCCACGGTGGCTGCTTCTTTCCCAGTCTAGCATTCCTGCATGGGCTGGCCTCTTTGGGTCAGCCTCTAGAATCCATGAACCAACCAGGTCTCCCCCTTACATACTCAGACCTATGACAAAAGGCCATCCTAATGAACTATAAAGGGCAACAGCGTGCTAACTGTCTCTCTCTTCCATTTTGGTGTCCTGTGGTTCTTTCATCTGAAAACTAGTGTGTAAAGGTCTCTCCTCTCCCATCCTGGCTATCTGGGCAAGTGGAGGCCTCCTTTCACCTGCCTGGGTACTCTTTCTGTCTGTTCCTCACATGCATTCTGCCTCCTGATGCCCCTTTCTCTTTGCTATGTACGTATTATTGCCCTCTAAACCCTGTGTGTGCCACGCGGGTGGTGTGGGATAACTCCCTCGACTACGTGCTCTCCAGATATCTGAATTTCCCCAGTTGCGGCCTATGATATTTCCCTGCCCTCCTACATATACGATCTCTGATCTCTCAAGTCCTTCACTATTTCCTCGCCCTCTCTGTTCTTTTATGGGAAGGTGGCCTTTCCGCTTCTTTGGCTGTGCTTTCCACATGTAGGCGCGTGCCCCTCTGCAATGCAGCTCCTCTCCCTCTCCAGCTCTGGCTGGAGTCTTCCAGCGAGCCTCTTCCATGGATCCTAGTTTCCCCTAAACAACCCTCATAATTCATAATTGCTCCCTACAGAAATCCAGTAACTCACAATTTAGCCTTCTCAGTCTGCTTTTTTGTTGTCAATCTTTTGTTAACTTAGACAAGGGCCCAAAATTTGGGGTCCACAGGCCCTTCCTGAGCTCCAAAATCCAGCATCAAAACTACTGGGTGTCAGGGGGCTCTTGTGCCAGAAGAGTATAGAGACTAGGTACACTGGAATGATGGCCTCATTAATCATTCTTGTAGCCGGGACTAGTCTACAAGAGCTCCTAGGCTTTGGAACAGCAGTATGTGGCCCCTCCAGGGAGAGCCAGGCTGTACAAGGAGTCCACGCTGTAGAAATCTGTGAATGAGGGGCACAAAATCCTCTTTCAGCTATATGCCACTGAAAAGCAAGGAATGACTCCAAAGCTTCTTACTCAGTCCCTGGGCCCACACAAGCACCCCCCCTCCATACCCGTGAAAGCAATGGGACCTTGTGGTGAGAAGATGCCTCCCTGCCTCCAGACATTGGAATCTACAGAACTCTTGGCTAAAACAAAACCAAACAAAAACCACTGGATTCACTCTTAGGACCCCAATCAATATTTACACTCCACACCAAATTCTTTTGAGTACCGTTTCCTGAAGGAGAAACAGGTAGTGTTTTTCAGTTTTACTTGCGAGGGATGGGCCCAGGATACTGTGGTCTGGAATTCCTGTTTCCTATACACTTGGCTCTATCAGGCTGGCCTTGCCTTTTCGAAGCCCAGTCTGAGGTGACGTCTTTTAAAGTGTGTGAATAAAGAAAAGCTGAGTCCTCACTTGGGTCAAAATGTCCTGTTCCTAACAAAGGGGTGATGTATGAACAGCTGACCAAAATAATTTTTTTTTCCAAAATCTTTTTTTTTTTCTAGGTATGGTTTTGCTCTGGGCAGGCTGACCTGGAAGTCTCAGGGTGTCCTCAAATTCATCATGGCAATCCTCCCATCTCTGTCTCCTGAGTGCTGGGATTAAAGGCATGTGTCACCACAACTGGCTCCAATATCATTTTTGTGTCTTCTTTAATTGATGAGCTTTTGTTGCTTTCCTGTTACCTAACAAAAGAATGCTTCATGAAATGTTTTCTTGTATTTAATGAGAATGCTTCATGAGCTTAGAATAAATGAAATTTTTTGTTCTACTGTATTTGGTGGGCTCATGCTGCCATCGTGTGGAAAAATGGAAGAGTGCTTTCTAGAAATAAAAATCTGAATTTTGCTTTAACTTTTTCTTATTTGGTGGACTTTGCTGCCATCGCGTGGCCACATGCAAGAATGACATATGAGCTTAGGACCAGTGACAATTATTTTTCTTCCATTATACTTGATAGGCTTGTGCTGCCGTCTTGTGGACAAATGTAAGAATGCTCTATGAACTTAGGAATCTAAATTAAGTGTTTGCTTTTATGGTATTTGATGGGCTTATGCTGTCATGCTATGGGGGAAAAATGGATGAATTTTTTATGGACACAGAAATGTGAAACTATTTTTGGGTTTCTATCATATCTGAAGGGTTCATGGTGTTCTGCGAAGATATGGCTTCATAAAGGTAGAACAATAGAAAATACCTTTGGTTCTCCTTTTTGACAGCTTTGTATTGCAATCGGGTGGGAAAATCAGAAAAAGAATGGTATATAAACAGAAATCTCAATTTATCTTTAACTTTTTCTTATTTGGTGGACTTTGCTGCCATCGCGTGGCCGCATGCAAGAATGACATATGAGCTTAGGACCAGTGACAATTATTTTTCTTCCATTATACTTGATAGGCTTGTGCTGCCGTCTTGTGGACAAATGTAAGAATGCTCTATGAACTTGGGAATCTAAATTTAGTTTTTGTTTTTGTGGTATTTTATGGACTTATGCTATCATTCTGTGGGGAAAATGGATGAATGTTTTATGGGTACGGAAGTGTGAAATTATTTTTGGGTTTCTATCATATTTGATGGATTCATGCCATCCTGTGAAGAAATGGAAGGATTCAAGTAGGTAAAATAATGGAAAATAATTTTTGGTTCTCCTTTTTGACTGACTTGTTTTTCAGTCATGTGAAAAAATAGAATATTAATATTTCTTTAGCTAGTGAATATTTTGTGTTTTTTTGTGTTTGCTTTTGCTTTTGCTTTGTTTTTGTTTGTTTGGTTTTTGGAGGTAGGGTCTCATTCTAGCTCAGGCTGACCTGGAATCCACTATGGAGTCTCAGGGTGGCCTCAGACTCACAGCGATCCTCTTTCCTCCCTCTGCCTCCTGAGTGCTGGGATTAAAGGTATGCACCACCATGCCCGGTTAGCTAGTGCACTTTTTGTTGTTTTTTTTTTTTTTTTTTCAAGATAGGGTCTCATTCTTGCCCATGCTTACCTGGAACTCATTCTATAGTCATAGCCTGACCTCCAACTCATGGTATACTTCTACCTCTGCGTTCTGAGAGCTGGAATTAAATGTATGCACCACTACACCCAACTTTAGTGCACTTGTTTTTTTATAGCATTTTAAATTAATTAATTAATTCATATTTTAAGAAAGGTTGTAGTGATTCCCCTTATCATCCCCATTTCCCTGATGGTCCTCCTCAATAGGATTATTTTGTTCACTGTGGGCTCCTGTCTCTGGGAGGGAGCTGGGATTCAGGATGTTTCTACCTGCCTTGTGGCTCTTATAATCTCTGCCCTGTCCACAATAGTCTCTGTACCTTGGCAGGTGGGTTATTAGTAGGTGTTCACTTTTCTATAGCCTTTGTACTTCTGTTGTGATGTGTTTTGGTTCACCACAGTGTTTGTTGCTATTTTCCTAGATGACAATGTTGAGCTAGCATTGGGAACAATCATTGTGTCGCTGCTTCCCTACAATTTCTTCTGGACCCAGGTAGGTGTGGTATATGTGGCACATCTCATTGTAAGCATTCAGCTATCTTTTGTTGTACTGATGGATCTTGGATCTCCCCAGTCTTCTCTGCCATCTGTAAGGTAAAAACAGATTCTCTGACGAAGAGTGAGAGCAGCTTTGATTAATGAGGATATGCTGAGGAGCTTAAGAGACATTTTGATGCAGCTACTCACTCGATTTGTACAGGGATCACTGGGGGCTTCTTTCGGGAGAGTGTGATTTCCCTGACCATGGGGTGCTGCCTTGGTTCCTAGTACCAGTTATGAGTTCTCTTCCACTGAGCAGGCCTCATGTCCAATCAGAGGGCAGTTGGTTACCCACAAAGGCTATGTGTCACTATTGCACATGTGTGTACCTCTTGTCTAGATTACATGGCTTGCAGGGTCTCCTGTTTATTCATGCTGTTAGTGACCATTGCCATGCAGTAGCTTCCCTAGCACTTTCCAGAGCCATGAGCATTTGTCAGGTGAGGAATAGCTCTCCTCTCAGTTCCCACATTATCTCTGGGTATTCTGGGATGGCTGCCTGAGGTGTCTTCAGCAATAGGGTCTTACCCTTTAGCTCTGTCTGGTAAACAAGTACTTGACAAAAGCTTGCATTTTGGGGGAATCATCCAGATCACCCTGACTAATTGTTTGCTGTGGGAGTTAACCCAGATCTGGCCTTGGTTTCCACAAGGCAGAGCCCATAGTTTAAGGATTGAACTTGCTCCATCTTCTACTGGGCATTATACTCGGGTCAGTTTACCTCCCTTAATACGGAGTTCTATCTCATTTACTGGTTTCTAGCAGGAAGGTTCCTATAGTGTTTACTGCTTTAGCCTTTGGTTTGGTGTAGTTCCCCTCCTCACTCTCCCTTTCCCTGATCCCCCCTCCATCCCACCCTAATATTCACTGGTTTGTCTTATAACTCCTTTCTTCCTTTTAGACTCCTCTTCTGCTAGTACAGTTTAGTAGCCACGTACGAATAAAACTAGAGGGACCTCATGAAGCTAAAAAGACAGATGGAAAGAAATAATTTTTAAAAATAAAAAATGGAAGAATTTGACAACACTTCCAGTTAAGATGGCAGCATAGGAACCACACCAAAGCAGCCTAGGGGGGGAAAGCCAAAAAAAAAAAAAAAACCCAAAAAAACCCAAAACAGCAAAATACACACTTTTACTAAAAAGTGAGGTGTATAGGAAATTGAAAAGGCAGTGGAGAAGTCGGAGAGATCCAGAGCCCACATAGGCTGGCAGAAGTGGCTCCAGCAGCGAGGGCACCAGTTCTGTGGGACCGCAGCCGCCAGGCTCTGCTTGAGCTGCAGGAAAACCCAGGTGAGGGGATTTTCCACTTATACCGGAGCTCTTTGCAAACTCAAGAAACGTGAGGGGAAAGCAACAGTGAACAACGGAGGAACAGATCACAAGGCAGAAGAACACGTGGAACAGCAAGAGAACTAGAGCAGCATCGGGAGCCTCCCCTCCCCCACCGCCAGTGCCCAGCTCTGGTGTACAGAGCAGTGATCCAGTGACCTGGCCAGAATACTTGAACCAACAGCACACCAAAGAGGGACCCAAGCAGGAGCGCAGCTTAACTGAGACCAGAATCATCCCCCAAAATAACTGGGATTACACCAGGTCAGTACCCACCTAATAAACCTGGTATATATGCCTTGAACCAGAAGTGCTAATTGCACCTTCCATATCAGGATAAATTATATGTTAAATCTGATGGATGGTCAACTTTACCATTCTTAAATAAGCTGTATTTTGGGATTGTTATTTGTTGTTTCTTGAATTATAGTGGTTTTGTTTACTCTTCTGTTATACATTAGGGAAGGGTCTCACCTAGTCACAAGCTGACTTGTAACCCTCAACAGACCAGAAATCTTAACCTCCTCATTGTCAGGATTAAGGGTGTGGGTGGGACACCACACACCCTGAGGGACAGAAGATCTGGTTATCATTATATATACTCTCGGATAAATACTTTGTGCTGTTTTTCATTGAAAGTGTACATTGCTTACTTAAATTTTAGAAACTATCTGTATTTTGTTCTACTCAGCCTACTTGAATACTCTCATAGCAGGCAAACCAAACACCTAGGTTCACTTTTGTAGATGCTCTGAGATTCTTGACAGCCACACCTAGCACCTTAGGCTTCTACCCTGAGGATATATAACATTAGATTGATTGATACATCTAATAATACTCAGCTAATTACAAAATCCAATCATTAAATAATCCAGGATGCAAAAATATATACATTATAACACAAGAAACACCAAAAATCAAGACAACATAAACCCACCAAAAAGTATTAATGAATCAGATATGACCTCCAGTGAGAACAAGTTAGAGTAAATGCCTGAGAAAGATTTCAAAAGAATGATTATAAATATGTTCAAAGAAGTCAAAGAAGAAATCAAAGGAATCAAAGAAGACACAGGACACCAATTTAATGAAATAAAGAAGGCAATACTAGACATAAATAAGGAAATAGAAATAATAATGAAAAACCAATCAGAATTACTAGCAATGAAGAACACAGTTAATGAAATAAAAAACTCTGTAGAAAATCTCACCAGTAGAATGGATGAAGGAGAGGACAGAATATCTAAGCTAGAAGACCAGGTGGCAGATCTAATACAGTCCAACAAAGAGAAAGACAAACTAATAGAAAAGTATGAGTGGGAATTTCAAGATATTCGGGACACTATGAAAAGATCAAATATAAGAATTCAGGGTGTAGTAGAAGGAGAAGAATTTCACTCCAAAGGCATAGTAGGCATCTTCAACAAAATCATAGAAGAAAACTTCCCCCAAATTGGGAAAGAGGTGCCAATGCAGATACAGGAAGCCTTTAGAACACCATCCAGACAAAACCTGGAAAGAACCTCTCCTTGCCATATTATAATCAAACTACCAAACACACAAACCAAAGAAGAAATATTGAAAGCAGTCAGAGAGAAAAATCAAGTTACCTACAAAGGCAAGACTATCAGGATTACAGCAGATTACTCAATACAAACTTTAAAAGCCAGAAGGGCTTGGAGTGATGTATTCCATGTTCTGAAAGACAACAACTGTCAACCAAGGTTACTTTATCCTGTGAAGCTATCCATTCAAATAGACGGAGAAATAAGGACATTCCACAACAAAAGCAGACTAAAGGAGTATCTGAAGATAAAACCAGCTCTACAGAAAATACTTGAAAGAATACTCCATGCTGAAGAGAAAGAAAAGCACACATATAAGGAACCTGTAAAAAACAAACAATACTCAAATCCTAGTTAACACAAGAGAGCAAAGGTAAAACTGGAAGAATGACAAAAAATGGCAAAAAATAAATACATATCTTTCAATAATATCACTTAATATCAACGGCCTCAATGCCCCAACCAAAAGACATAGGTTTTCAGACTGGGTTAAAAAGCAAGATCCATCACTTTGTTGCCTCCAAGAAACCCACCTCTCTACAAAGGATGGACACTATCTTAGGGTGAAAGGTTGGAAAATGGTGTTTCAAGCAAGTGGACCTAGAAAACAAGCAGGGGTTGCTATCCTAATATCTGCCAAGGTAGACTTCAGTCCAACGTTAGTCAAGAAAGATAAGGAAGGTCACTTTATATTGATTAAGGGCACACTCCAACAGGAGGACATTACAATCCTAAACATATATGCACCTAACATGGGTCCCCCAAATTCATCAAACAAACGCTATTAGAACTAAGGTCACAGGTAACACCAAAAAATCAAAACTGGAAATAATCAAACTCAGAGCAGAAATTAATGAATTTGAACTAAGAAAAAAAATTAATTAATGAAACAAAAACCTGGTTCTTTGAAAAAGTAAACAAGTGTGATAAACCCCAGGCCAATTTGGTCAAATGTAAAAAAGTAGAAGTCTCTAATAAAAATGGAAAGGAAAAGGAAGAGGTCACAAGAGACATCAATGAAATTGAAAGAATCATCAGGACATACTCCCAAAACCTCTACTCCACAAAATTGTATAATCTGGAAGAAATGAATGAATTCCTGGACACATATCACCTACCAAAACTAAACTCAGAGCAGATTAATCTCCTAAACAAACCTGTCACATTCATGGAGATTGAAATGGTAATCAAAAAACTTCCCCAAAAGAAAAACGCAGGACCAGGTGGCTTCTCAGCCAAATTCTATCAAACCTTCATTTAATAACTGAAACCAATTTTTCTCAAACTGTTTCACCTAACTGGAGACCAGGGAATCCTCCCGAACTCTTTTTATGAAGCTAGCATCACCCCAATACCAAAACCAGACAGAGATGCAACAAGGAAAGTAAACTATAGGCCTATATTCCTGATGAACTTAGATGCAAAGATCCTGAACAAAATCCTTGTAAACCGGATTCAACAACACATCAAGAGCATTATCCACCTTGATCAAGTAGTTCATCTCAGAGGTGCAGGGATGGTTTAACATGGAAATTGGTCAACATAATACAGTACATTAATAAACTGAATCATAAGAACCACATGCTCACTTCAATAAATGCAGAGAGGGCCTTCAACAAAATACATCACTTCATGATCAAAATGCATGGAGGGTTTATATCTCAACACAATGAAGGCTAGATATAAATCACCTAAAGCCCAAATAACAAGCAAAGAATCAAGAAGTTCCCATTGAGATTGGGAATAAGACAGGGGTAACCAATCTTACCACTGCTCTTCAACATAGTACTTGGAATGCTAGCCCACCAGTCAATAAGACACAATAAGGAGAAAGAAGTAGAAGGGATTCAAATTGGAAAGGAAGAAGTTAAATTAGCCCTTTTTGCAGATGACATGATCCTGTACATAAGCAACCTGAAAGTCTTCACTTCAAAAATTCTAAAGGTGATTAATTCCTTCAGTAAAGTGGCAGGATACAAAATCAATGCACAAAAATCAAAAGAAAAATATATGGAGAAAGAAATCAGTGAGGCTGTCTCATTTTCAATAGCAACCAAAAATCAAATAACTTGGAATAACACTACCCAAGGATGTTAAAGAACTATGTAATAAAAATAAAAATACCCTCAACAAAGAAATTGAGGAGGACTTGAAAAGATGGAAAGACCTCACATGTTCTTGGATAGGTGGAATTAATATTTGTGAAAATGGTAATTCTACCCAAAGTAACATACAGATTTAATGCAATACCAATAAAAATCCCAGCACCATTCTTCACAGAGATAGAAAAAATGATCTCAAAATTCATGTGGAATGGTAGCAGGCCTCGGATATCTAAACATATCCTCAGCCAAAGAAACATTTCTGGCCAGGTGTAGTGGTGCACGCCTTTAAATTCTACCATCCAGTGGCAGAGGTAGGAGGATTGCTGTGAGTTCAAGGCTACCCTGAGACTACATAGTGAATTTCAGGTCAACCTGGGCTAGAGTGAGACCTAATCTTGAACCACTCCCCCAACCCCAAGAAAAGAAAGAAACACCTCTGGAGGTATCACCATACCCAATACAAAGTTATACTATAAGTTCATAGCAACAAAAGCAGCCTGATACTGGCATAAAAACAGACAAGGCCTGAAGACCAGGCCCTTAAGTCAAGTAGCTACATCTACTTGATATTTTACAAAGGAGCCAGCAACATACACTGGAGAAGTGGTGCTGGACAAATTGGGTAATAACATGTAGAAAAATGAAAATAGATCCACTCACTTCACCATACACAAAAATCAATTCCAACTGAATTAAAGACTTTAATATAAGACCTGAAACTCTTAAACTACTGGAAGAAAAAAAAATAGGAGGGGGCTGGAGAGATGGCTTAGCAGTTAAGCGCTTGCCTGTGAAGCCTAAAGACCCTGGTTCAAGGCTCGGTTCCCCAGGTCCCACATTAGCCAGATGCACAAGGGGGCGCACGCGTCTGGAGTTTGTTTGCAGTGGCTGGAAGCCCTGGCGCGCCTATTCTCTCTCTCTCTCTGCCTCTCTGTCTCTCACTCTCAAATAAATAATAATAAATAAACAAAAAAATTAAAAAAATAGGAGGAACTCTCCACGACATAGGGTAGGGAAAGACTTCCTGAACAATACCTCTAAACAATCACTCAAACAGTGGGACCTCATGCAGCTAAAAAGCTTCTACACAAACATACTATTTTCCTTTAAAAAAATTTTTTTGTTCATTTTTATTTATTTGAGAGTGACAGAGAGAGAAAGAGGCAGATAGAGAGAGGGAATGGGCACGCCAGGGCCTCCAGCCTCGGCAAACAAACTCCAGATGCGTGCCCCCCTTGTGCATCTGGCTAAAGTGGGTCCTGGGAAATTGATTCTCGAACCACGGTCTTTAGGTTTTACAGGAAAGTGCTTAACCACTAAGCCATCTCTCCAGTCCACTATTTTCTTTCCTTTTTTTTTTTTTTTTTCTGTCGGTGCAGGACACTGGCATTTATTTTAGAGCCCAGGCCGTGCCCAGCCCCTTCAACAGTTCAGAAAGGACACAGGAAAGGCACAGGTGGATTGGAACGTGCTGTGGCCACACGGGCTCCATGGACAATACTGAGCCTGTAGCTGTTACCAAAATATACATCTGTCACCATAAAAAAACTGCGACATGCTGCCTCCGCGTCACAACAGGTATAAAAAACATCATAAATATTTACACCCTGGCCGCACCTTCTGGAACCTCAGGATCCAAGGCCGCAGGCCACAGGAGACAGGTGACATGGAAAGGCAGCTAAGACCTGGGTGTTGGTCCCTCCACCTGGCCCGAGTTAGAGACAGACAGACAAGCTTTGGTCCTGAATTGGAAAGCAGGGGCCCTGAAGTCTCAGAGCCGCTTAGCAGGCAGAGGAGAGGCCGGCACCAGCCGGATCTGCCCGTGACTGTTAATCACAAGGAATAGAAGGGACAGCAGAAGCATAGAGTACACACATACCATCGCATCATCGCTATAAAAAGTTACTTAAAACTATGTTTATTGCCTATAAATGAAGAAGAGTAGGAGATTTGGTCTGCTGGGAATATTGCTAGGCACAGGGTTTGTGAAGTCATACAAAGGGCAGATGAGGATCCGCAGCTGAGACGCCGGCTGAGCCCTGGGGGCCAAGCCAGGGGACATGGGAGAATCATGTCACTTGATTACAAGGGTGGGGTGCCTGGCCGGCATGGTGTCAGGGGGCATGCGGCCACGAGGCAGGTGGGTTTCTAAGGCACAAGGTGGGCTAGATTTAAATTTTTTTTTTTTTTTTGGTTTTTTGAGGTAGGGTCTCACTCTAGCCATGGCTGACCTGGAATTCACTATGGAGTCTCAGGGTGGCCTCGAACTCACGGCAATCCTCCTACCTCTGCCTCCCGAGTGCTGGGATTAAAAGCGTGTGCCACCATGCCCAGCTAGATTTAATTTTCTTAAAAACAGGTAAACTGATCTCTCCTAAAAAAATAAATAAAACCTGTGGTCTGTTAAGGTCACTTCAGCTGCTTTTAAAGTGGCTTTTTCTGGAATGGTGGAAGCTGGAGTGTGAGCCTCGATGGTGCACTTGGAGAAGGTCACGTGCAGGTGCTGGTTCTCGCCCAAGTCAGGGTTCTGCAGCTCCAGGAGGGCCTGCACTGCCACTTCCCCAGAGCCCATCTGGCTCAGCACCATCTTGCGGTCCTTCTGGAAGAACCTGAAGCCCTTGACAACACCTCCATTGCTGGAGAAGAGGGTCTTGAGGTCTTGCTCAGACACAGAGGGCGGAATATTGGAGAGGTGCAGGGTGGCTGAGGGAGGAAAGATATTCTGGAAGTTCTTGGAGCCTGGTTTCTTGAAACGGTGCAGCGGGGAGCTGCCATAGTCCTTGGTGAGGCCCTGGTCCTTCTGGCCCTCATGAGGCAGCTGCACATTCTGGTGCTTGGACAACGTGATGCGAACTGGCTTCCCGGGCAGCATGTGCCCATTGAGGTGGTTCATGGCCAGTTGTGCCTGATTTCCATCAGCCATCTGCCCTAGAGCATTCTCTTTCTTGTTGAACAAGATCTTCACCCACTGCACATCACTGTAGATGCCAAAGAGAATAAAGAGGCTTTGGGATGTGACTTTCTCAGGATTCAAGTTGCTGACCAAGAGGACGGAATTTCCTGCTCCTGCCAGGCCTGGGATGGCGATGCAGCCAGCTGCTGCTGCAGCTGCTGCTGATGGTATGGCCCGGGGGGCGGGGGGGACAGGGCCCTGTGCACATTAGGGTCAGGCAGACCGAAGGCTGCAGCCATAGTCTGGTCCAGTGAGGGCTGGCTGTCCCCAGAGGGCAGGTCGGGGTGTGTGTAGTCACGGCTCTTGTCATTGTTGTACTTGAAATTGAGGCTGGTGAGCTTGGAGAAGTCAATACGCAGCGTGCAGCAGGCATTGCAGATGTTCTGCCCGTCCAGCAACAGCTTGGCATGCTGGGCGCTCATGGGGTCTGCATACAGCAGCAATGCCTGGAACTGGTTGTTCTTGGTGAAGGTAATGATCTTCAGAACCGTGCCAAACTTGGAGAAAATCTGATGTAGCACATCCAGCGTCCCAGGCTAGAATAGGTTTTCTACAATCATCCTGAGCACAGTGCTCTGCCCAGCCATCACCATCCCTGCATCCACGGCAGCAGCGGATGCAGCTAATGCCAGGTTTCTTGACTGCACCAAGGTCACAGCCTGCAGGGGAGCTGTCAGTCTTGAGCTCCTTGTGGTTGGAGAACTGGATGTAGATGGGCCGCCCACCCAGCACGGGTATAATAGAGGTGTGGGAGCTCATCATAGTGTTGGCTGCCTCCTCGGTGTTCATCTCGATGAAGGGCTGGTTCTTCCCCTGCAGCATTAGCAGATTGGTCACCTTCCCAAAGGGCAGCCCCAGGGAGAAGACCTCACCCTCAGTGACATCGCCGGGCAGCTTACGGACATGAATCACTCGGGATGGGACCTCTGCACTCCTGTTGTCCCCTTTGAACTTCTTGCTGTAATTTCCGTTGGCTGAGGAAGCCGTTACTGCTCATGATAAAGGGTCCATTACTGACATTGGTGGAAAAGAGCTCGTCAGATCCCTGCTTTGTACCAACTGCTATGTCTGGGACAATGCCGTCCAAGGCACACAAAGCAGACCCGCAGGGGACGGAATGGAGGCACAGGAATAGCAGCCACTATTTTCTTTTATTCTATTTAAATGAATAGATTATTTCCCAGAAGGACAGCATGAACCCATCAAATATGATAGAAACCCAAAATAATTTCACATTTCTGTGCCCATTCATCCATTTTTCTTACACAAGATGACAGCATAAGCTTATCAAATACCATAAAAGCAAAACATAAATTTAGACTTCCAAGTCTATAGAGCATGCTTACATTTGTCCACAAGACGGCAGCACAAGCCTATCAAGTATAATGGAAGAAAAAAATAATATCACTGGTTCTAAACTTATATGTCATTCTTGCATGTGGCCACGGGGTGGCAGCAAAGTCCACCAAATAAGAAAATGTTAAAGCTATAAATTTAGATTTCTATGTTCATATAGCATTCTTCTATTTTCCCACACAATTGCAACACAAGCTGTCAAAAAAGGATAACCAGGGATGGAAAGATGTCTTAGCAGTTAAGCACTTGCCTGTGAAGCCTAAAGAACCGCGGTTCGAGGCTCAATACCCCAGGACTCACGTAAGCCAGATGCATAAAATGGCACATGTATCTGGAGTTTGTTTGTAGTGGCTGGAGGCCATGGTACACCTATTCTCTCTGTCTCTCTCTGCCTCCCTCTCTCTCTCTGTCCTCCTGTCACTCTCAAATAAATAAATAAAATAAACAAAAAAGTAGAACCAAAAATATTTTCTATTATTTTACCTTTACGATTCCTTCCATTTCTTTGAAGGACAGCATGAACCCATCAAATGATAGAAACCCAAAATAGTTTCACATTTCTGTGCCCATAAAACATTCATCCAAGCTAGGCATGGTGGCACACATCTTTAATCCTAGCACTCAGGAGGCAGAGATAAGAGGATCATTGTCATGAGTTCAAGGCCACCCTGAGACTCCATAGTGAATTCCAGGTCAACCTGAGTTACAGTGAGACCCTGCCTTGAAAAACAAACAAACAAAAAGTCATCCACTTCCCCTACAGGATGATAGAATAAGCCCATCAAATACCACAAAAGCAAAAAGTAAATTTAGATCTCCAAGTTCATAGAGCAATCTTACATTTGTCCACAAGAGGGCAACACAAGCCTATCAACTATAAAGGAAGAAAAAATAGGATCACTGGTTCTAAACTCACATGGCATTCTTGTATGTGGCCACGTGATGGCAGCAAAGTCCACCAAATAAGAAAAAATTAACGTGAAATTCAGATTTCTATATCTAGAAAGCATCTTCCATTTTCCCACATAATAGCAGCATGAGCCCACCAAATACAGTGGAACAACCATAACCCTAATTCTATTGATTAAAGGAACAATTCACCATGACATTACAATTCTAAACATCTATGTACCTAACATGGGGGCTCCCAATTTCATCAAACAAACATGATTAGACTTAAGGTAACAGGTAACAACAAACACAATTGTAATGGGTGACTTCAGTACCCTAGTCTCATCAATTGACAGGTTATCCTGGCAAAAACATCAACAGAGAAGCATCTGGATTAAATGTTGTCATAGGACAAATGGACCTAACAGATATCTACAGAACATTCCATCCAAATGGTGCAGAATACACATTCTTTTCATCAGCACATGGAACACTCTGTAAAATAGATTAGGATACAAAGCAACTTTTAACAAATACAGGGAAACTAAAATAATTCCTTGTCCTATATCTGATCACAATGGCATTAAACTACACATCAACAGGAATTAAAGCTATAGAGCATACACAAAATCATGGAAACTAAACAATATAGTACTGAATGATGAATGTGTCATTGAAGAAATCAAAAAAGAAGTAAAAAGTTCATAGAATCAAATGATATTAAAAACAGAACCTACCAAAACCTTTTGGATACAACGAAGGCATTCCTAAGAGGAAAATTTATAGCTTTAAGTGCCTATATTAATAAATTAGGGGCTGGAGAGATGGCTTAGTGGTTAAGCGCTTGCCTGTGAAGCCTAAGGACCCCGGTTCGAGTCTCGGTTCCCCAGGTCCCACGTTAGCCAGATGCACAAGGGGGCACACGCGTCTGGAGTTCGTTTGCAGAGGCTAGAAGCCCTGGAGCGCCCATTCTCTCTCTCTCCCTCTATCTGTCTTTCTCTCTCTGTCTGTCGCTCTCAAATAAATAAATAAATAAATAATTTTTAAAAAAAGAAATTAGGTTGCAAGTAAACAACTTCATGCTTCACCTTAAGGCCTTAGAAAAAGAAGAACAAGGCAAACCTAAAATAAGTAGACAGGAAGAAATAATAAAGATTAGGGTATAAATTGATGAAATAGTAACCAAACAAGAAAACCTAAAACAACAGTACATAGAATCAATGAAACAGAGTTTGTTCTTTGAAAGGATAAACAAGATTGACAAACCCTTAGCAAATCTGAGTAAAAGAAAGAGGAGATCCGTGTGTCTGTCTTTTTGACAATTGGCCACCATCCAAGGAACTGCGAGTCCTCAGGGGTCTAGCTGTGAGTAGGGGTGAGGGTGAGGGGCAGGGAGCAAGGCCTCCAAAAACCCCTTGCTCCTTCCAGCCTTCTGCCCTGGCACTTAGAATGGTCCAGCGTTTGACATACCGTGATAGACTTCCCTGCAATACAGCCTACCCTGCCTCGAAAAACCAACATATATATATATATATATATATATATATATATATATATATATATATATATATGTATATATACACACACACACATATATACATACATACATACGTATACACACATACATACATACATACATACATACATACACATATATCATTCACCCCAACCAAGTAGGCTTTATCCCAGAGATGCAGGAATGGTTCAACATACACAAGTCGATGGACTGAAGGACAAAAATCACATGATTGTCTCAATAAATGTAGAAAATGCATTTGACAAAATCCAACATCCCTTCATGCTAAAAGTCCTAAAGAAACTGGGAATATAAGGAACATATCTCAACATAATAAAGGCTATTTATGACAAACACTTACCTACAAGCTAACATAATACTAAATGGGGAAAATCTTGAAGCTTTTCCACTAATATCAGGAGAAACAAGACAAGGGCGTACACTGTGCTCACTTTTATTTAATATAGTATGGAAGTCTTAGCTATAGCAATATAGCAAGACACATTCATAAAAGGAATACAAACTGGAAAGAGATCAAATTATCACTATTTGCAGATGACATGAGTCTATATGTAAAGGACCCTAAAGACTCTACCAGTAAACTTTTAGGGCCGATAAACACTTTTAGCAATGTAGCAGGATACAAAATAAATACATAGAAATAAGTAGCCTTCCTATATACTAACAACAAACATGCTGAGGATGAAATCAGGGAATCATTCTCATTCAAAATTGCCTCAAAAAATAAAGTACCTTCCAATAAACCTAACCAAGGAAGTAAAGGATATCTACAATGAAAATTTTTTTAAAAAAAAACTTAAAAACTAGCCAGGTGTGGTGGCACATGCCTTTAATCCCAGCACTCGGGAGGCCGAGGTAGGAGGATGCTGAGTTTGAGGCCACCTTAAACTACATAGTGAATTCCAGGTTAGCCTGCGCTAGAATGACACCCTACCTTGAAAAACAACAACAACAAAACCCAAAACAAACAAACAAACAAACTTAAAATCTTAAGAGAGAAATTGCAGAAGACACTAGGAAATGGAAAGACATCCCCTGATCTGGATTGGAAGAATCAATATTGTGAAGATGTCAACTTTACCAAAAGCAATCTATACATTGAATGCAATCCAATAACAAATAACATTCTTCACAGAAATAGAAAAAAAAAAACCTTTTAAAATTCATTTGGAAGTACAAAAAGCTTCGAATAGGCAAAACAATTTTGAGCAACAAAAATATGGCTGGCATGACCCTCCCCTACCAGCCAGTCCTCTTGTCCACTTAGTATCACACTTTGCTTGGGAATTCTGTGAACTTTACTGCTGCCTCCTTCTTCAGTGGGTGTCCCTCATTTGGCTAGCAGTCTGGAGAGGATTCCCTCTTCCCAGCTAACTCGTCTGCCTCTGAAAGAAAGCTGGGGGCGCCCTCTTCCCAACCACACTAATTGGTCCCTGGTCTGTCCTGAACCTCTCACCTCTGACATCAGGGTATTATCCACACCTGTCTCTGGTGGTCATGTGGCTTCTCAAACAAATTATGGGGACAGGAGCTGTTGCAGTCTGGTTCACATTGCTGGTAGAAATCACCCAACCAAGAGCAGCTTCTGGGAAAAAGAGATTTATTTTGGCTTATAGGCTCGAGGGGAAGCTCCACGATGGCAGGGGAAAACGATGGCATGAGCAGAGGGTGGACATCACCCCCTGGCCAATATAAGGTGGATCACAGCAACAGGAGGGTGTGCCAAACACTGGCAAGGGGAAACTGGCTTTAATACCCATAAGCCCGCCCCCAACAATACACTCCCTCCAGGAGGCATTAATTCCCAAATATGCATCAGCTGGGAACCTAGCATTCAGAACACCTAAGTTTATGGGGGACACCTGAATCAAACCACCACAGGAGCTTTCAAGGCCAGATTCTGAGAAGGGAGGATCTCTTCCTGTGGCTTCTGTTTTTATCTCTCCAACCAGTATGGTAGGTATAGAAGGCAACACGACCTTTCACATCCTAAAAGGGAAACTGAGGTGCAAGTGAGCAGCCCAGGGGAATATGCTTGTCCAATATCCATCTGAGCCACATTTCTGGGCGCCTGCACACCTGCCACCTTCTGGTCATCACAGGCCTATGACAGGTCAAAAATGTATAACTCTTTCCCAATAAAGTGTTGCACAGGAGAAAAAAATATAGCTTGCGGTATCACCATGCCTGATTTTAAGCTATACTACACAGCCATAGTAACTAACAACAAACATACTTAGATTAAAACTACTTTGAGATTCCATCTCACATCTGTCAAGAAAATAAAAGACAATAAATGCTGGGGAGAAAGTGGAAAAAAAGGAACCCTTCTACACTGTTGGCGGGAATGCAATCTGGTACAGCCATTGCAGAAATCAGTGTGGAGGTTCCTGAGACAGCTAAAAATATATTTATATTTATGGTACTGGCACAAAGACAGACACATAGGTCAATGGAACAGAATAGAGGACCAGATGTTAATCCAAGCAGCTACAGCCATCTGATTTTTTTTGATGTTGTTTTGTTTTTCGAGGTAGGGTCTCACTCTGGTCCAGGCTGACCTAGAATTAACTCTGTCATCTCAGGGTGGCCTTGAACTCATGGCAATCCTCCTACCTCTACCTCCAAGTGCTGGGATTAAAGGCGTGCGCTACCACGCCCAGCAGCCATCTGATTTTTGACAAAAATGCCAAAAAATATTCAATGGAGAAAAGACAAATGGTGCTAGGAAAATGGGATATCTATATGTAGAAGAATGAATTTATATCCTTCTCTCTTTCCACACACAACAATCAAGTTCAAATGGATCAAAGACCTCAATATCAGACTTGAAACTCTGAAACTGCTAGAGGAAAAGTAGGGGAAACATTTCAACATAGGTAATAACTTTCTGAATGTAACCCTGGTTGCTCAGGAAGTAAAACCACTAATCAACCAGTGGGCTCTAATGAACTCACAAAGAGAAAACCTACAGAATGGAAGAAAAATCTTTGCCAGCTACACATCTGACAGAGGATTAATATCCAAAGATATTAATCAAAGAACTCAAAAAACTAAATAATAAGAAATCAAACAACCCAATTAAAAATGGGCTAAGGAATTAAATAGAGAGACCTGAAAACAAGAAATACAGATGGCATATAAACATCTAACAAATCCTTAGTCTTCAGGGAAATGTAAATTAAAACTACTTTGAGATTCCATCTCACTGCTGTCAAGAAAATAAAAGACAATAAATGCTGGGGAGAAAGTGGAAAAAAAGGAACCCTTCTACACTGTTGGTGGGAATGCAATCTGGTACAGCCATTGCAGAAATCGGTGTGGAGGTTCCTGAGACAGCTAAAAATATATTTACCATATGACCCAGCTATACAACTACTAAACATATATCCTAAGGACTCATCTCACTACTTTAGTGATAGTTGCACATCCATGTTTATTGCCACTCTATTCACAATAGCTAGAAAATGGAACCAGCCTAGATGCCCCTTTAATGATGAGTGGATAATGAAGATGTGACACAAAACACAATGGAGTTCTACTCTGTGGTAAAGAAAAATGACATTATGAAATTTGCAGGAAAATGGATGGATCTGGAAAGGATTATACTAAGTGAGTTAACCCAGGCCCAGAAAGCCAAACACTGCATGTTCTCTCTCATATGTGACTTCTAGCTACATATGTTTGGACTTGTATGTGAGTTGGAATATAACTTAGTAGCAGAGGCCAGTAAGCTAGTAAGGGGATATAAGGGGGGGGGACTTAATAGGATGGTATTGTATATATGTAAGTAGAAGCACAGATTACTGGAGGTGGAAAGGCCTAGTGAGGTCCAGGGAAGAGATTAAGTAAAGGAAAGGTGGAGGGAGGGCTAATAAAAATCTAAGAGGGTATAAATAAATCATATGGAATCCTCCAGTTTTGGACAATGGAACACTCAGGAGTCATAGATCATTGCTAGAAAGTTTTCAGTGCCAAGGATGGGATACCTTCCAGTGAGTTGTTGGCCAGGGAAGTTCCTGATGCCCCCAAAACATTACAGGCCATTGACAAAGCCCTTGGTTTCCCACCAGGAATAGATGGCAAGACCCTATTTCTGAAGACACCACATATTTGGACTGCAAGGTCACTGAGAAATCCTGCTGGAGCTGAGCTGGAAACCTCCTCCGTGTAGACCAGCTGACAGAAACCTGGAAAAAGCTATGCTGCATGCAGTTCCAAGGGAGAGAGTGAATTCACCAGTGGAGATAAACAACAGTGGGCACTGCAAGCCTTAAATTTGGGCAGCCAGGCCAAATGAGCCAATGGGTACAATAGTGGCATGTCTGTTATGGGGGAAACCAACGGCTCTCTAATTGGACTGGAGGCCTTCCCTATGGGAGGAAATACATGCCTGATACTAAAAACCTATGATGGGGGATGTCATGAGCCCTAGAAGTATAATGTCTGCTGCTCTCTGCCTAAATGTACATATTATGCTCCCCAATCTTCCCAGTAAGCACTTCGCATAATGTTCATACCCATATGTTAATGCTACTCTCGCTTTTGCTTAGAGAAGCTTCTCTTTTCAGATGTTGGGGACCTTGGGATGACTCAGAAGACATCATAATACTGAGAAGTGGCAGAGGAGTGCTCAACACTGAAACATCTCCATCATACCTTCAAAGTCTGAGCCCATTGCAGAAGAGGTGGCAGAAAGAATGTAAGAGCCACAGCAAGGGTAGGACTCCTTACAAAGTGCTCCTCTGGACACAAAATGGCCTGGATATCCATGACCTCACAGTGCCTGACACTATCTACACAAGACCATCATAATAGGAGGAAAGGATGATGACATTAAAAATAAAAGAAGGGATGGAGGAATGGCTTAGCAGTTAAGGCATTTGCTTGAAAGCCAAAGGACCCAGGTTTGATTCCCCAGGACCCATGTTAGACAGATGTACAAGGGGGAGCATGCATCTGGAGTTTGTTTGCAGTGGTTGGAGGCCCTGGCATGCCCATTCTATCTCTCTCTGCCTCTTTGTCAAATAAATAAAATAAAATAAAATAAAAAGAATGGCAAAAATAAAAGAACAACTGATCGAGGGGGCAGGGAATACAGTGGAGAGTGGAGTTGTGAAGGGGAATGTGGATGGGGAGGGAATTACCATGGTTCATTGTCTATAATTATGGAAGTTGTCAATAAAAAGGAAACAATTGACAATAAACTGGCGAGGATGCAGAAAAAAGAGGAACCCTTCTACACTGTTGGTAGGAATGTTTACTGGTACAGCCATTGTGGAAATCAGTATGGAGATTCCTGAGATAGCTAAAAAAAAAAAAAGATCTACCATATGATCCAGCTATACCACTCCTAAGCATATATCCTAAAGACTCATCTCACTACCTTAGGGATACTTGCACATCCATGTTTATTGCTGCTCTATTCACAATAACTAGGTAATGAAACCAGCCTATATGTCCCTCAATGAAAATGTGGTGCATTTATACAATGGAGTTCTATTCAATGGCAAAGAAAAATTGAAGTTGGCAGGGAAATGGATGGATCTGGAAAGGATTATACTAAGTGAGGTAACCCAGGCCCAGAAAGCCAAATGCTGCATGTTTTCTTTCATATGTGGATCGTAGCTACAAATGTTCAGACTTGTATGTGAGTTGGAGTAAAAATTAGTAGCAGAGGGCTGGAGGCGATTAAAGCATTTGCTGTGAAGCCTAAGGACCCCAGTTCAATTCCCCAGGACTGATGTTAGCCAGATGCACAAAGGGGCGCATGCATCTGGAGTTCATTTACAGTGGGTAGAGGCTCTGGAACACTCATTCTCTCTCTTTCTATCTTCCTCTTTCTTCTGTATGTCAAATAAATAATAAATAATCAACGTTTTTTTTTTTTCAAAGTTGGTAGCAGAGACCAGTAAGCTCAAAAGGAGATATAAGTGAGGGAGGAGAAGAGAGGACTTAAAGGGATGGTATTATATACATGTAAGTAGATGAACAGAGTGAGGTCAGGGAAAGAGATTTAGTAAAGGAAGAGTCAGGGGGAGGGTTGATAAAAATTTAAGATGTTATGAATATGCTGTATGGAAACCTCCTTTTTGGGATAATAGTGCACCCAGAAGCCATAGGTGGTCACTAGAAAAATGTCAGTGCTAGAGATGGGATACCTTCCAGTGAGTTGTTGGTCAGGGAGGTCCCTGATGCCCCCAAACATTACAAGCCATTGCCGAGGCTCTTGGTTTCTCACCAGGAATAGATGGCAAGACCCTATTCCTGAAGATTCCACATGTTTGGGCTGCAAGGTCACTGCGAAATTGGGCTGGAGCTGAACTGAAAACCTCCTCTCTGTAGACCAGATGGAAAAAAAAAAGCTGAAAAAAGCTGTGCTGCATGCAGCCCTATAGGAGAGAGAAGTCATTAGCAGTGATAAACAGTGGACACTGCAAGCCTTAAGTTTGGCCTGCAAGGCCAAATGAGCCAAGGGGTACAATAGTGGCATGTCTGTTATGGAGGAAACAAACCACTCTCTCATTGGACTGGAGGCCCACTCCATGGGAAGGAATACATTCCTGATACTGAGTCAAAAGCCTATGGTGGGGCTAGAGAGATGGCTTAGCGGTTAAGCGCTTGCCTGTGAAGCCTAAGGACCCTGGTTCGAGGCTTGATTCCCCAGAACCCATGTTAGCCAGATGCACAAGGGGGCGCACACATCTGGAATTCGTCTGCAGTGGCTGGAAGCCCTGGTGCACCCATTCTCTATCTCTCTCTGCCTCTTTGTCTGTCGCTCTCAAATAAATAAAAAAAAAAACCAAAAAAAAAAATTTAAGCCTATGGTGGGGGAGGTCATGAGCCTTAGTAGTGTAATATCTGCTGTTGTCTGGCTAAATGCATATACTATACTCACCAAACTGCCCTGTAAGCACTTTTCTTAACATTCATACACATATATTAATGCTACTGTCATTTTAGGTTAGAGAAGCTTCTCTTTTCAGATGGCAATGACCTTGGGATTATTGCAAAGGCAACATAGTTCTGAGAAGTTACAGTAGGTGTTTAGCACTGAGACAGCTCTATCACACCTTCCAAGGCTCAGGGTCCATTGTGGAAGAGGTGGCAGAAAGAACGTAAGAGCCAGGTTCGTGAGTGATGGCTTAGCAGATAAGGCTGCAAAGCCAAAGGACCCAGGCTCAATTCCCCAGGACCTACATTAGCCACATGTGCCTGGAGTTAGTTTGCAGTGACTCCCTCTTTCTCTGTCAAATAAATAAATAAAAATTTAAAAGATTTCTGGTTCAAGGCCATCCCGGGCTGCATAGTGACATCTTATCTCCAAAATCAATGAGTAAACCGGGTGTGGTGGCACACAGCTTCAATCCCAACAACAGGCTTCGAGTTCAAGGCCACCCTGAGACTACATAGTGAATTCCAGGTCAGCCTGGGCTAGAGTAAAACTCTACCTCAGAACCATCCCCCCCCAAAATAACCCAAAACAAAACAAGGGCCAGGTGTGGTGGCACTCGCTTTTCATTCCAGCACTGGGGAGACAGAGGTTGGAGGACTGTCAAGAGTTCAAGGCCACCCTGAGACTACATCGTGAATTCGAGGTCAGCCTGAGCTGCAGTGAGATCCTATCTTGAAAAAAAAGAAAGGATGTAAGAGCCAAAGGAAGGGTGGGACTCCTTACAATGCACTCTTCCAGACACAAGATTGGCTGGATATCCATGCCCTCACAGTGCCTGGCACTACCTAGCAAAGGTCCACATAACAGGAGGAAAAGATGATGACATCAAAATGATAGAGAGACTGACTGAGAGGGGGAGGGGACATGATGGAGAGTGGTTTTGTGAATTGTGAAGTGGGGGAGAGAATTGTCATGGTTTATTGTCTATAATTATGGAAGTTGTCAATAAAAATTGAAATAAAGTAACATGAAATCAAAGCTCAGGAGAATCAGAAACATTTGAGTACACCGGATCCTGTTCAAACTCTGTCAACATATCCACAACCTAGTGATTACCATAAGGCAGACACAGAAAGCAAGCTTGTGGTGAAACTGCCTGGCTCTTCCAGATATTGCCAAAGGACCTACAACCCCCACCACCACAATCTGGCCACCTGCTAGAGGGGGACCTGCTGGGCCAGACAGGTGGACTCATTTCTGATTTTACTTCCTGCCCACAGAACTCCTCTCACAGGAGACCCTGAGCTTTCTGGTCAACCCAGAAGGGCTTTTCAGAAAGGAGGGTTGCACTGTCCTTGTCTGTAGAGAGAAGACCCTGGGATTGCACGGTTTGCAAAGAACAAGCCCAGCGCCAACAAAAAGCTGCCCCAGAAGCGGGGTACCCCCTCCCTGTGAGGCCCTCAGCTCCTCAGCGCTGGGCACGCAGCACCAGGCACCAGGCACCGCGCTCATCAGTAGTCTGTACCATGGCAGACTGCCACCGCGTGTGGTTCTTGGGGACAAGGACCTCTGGTCCCGGGCGGTTTTGCATTTCCATCACAGTGGACCATCCTGTGGCTTTCTGGTCACTGCCATGGTGTCCCCTTTCTCCCAGGTGAGCTCCCCCATGGGGACGGGACGGGAAGCAGCAAGCTGTCGTGGCCCTCGCTCTGCGGGCGCCCTGCCCACTCCCTGCCAGGGCTCGGCAAGCTCCCCATCCACCCCATGGTTGCGGTGCCCACTGGGGCGGCCGTGCCAGCAGCCAGCACCCACTTCCTCCACCAGCGCCAGCTCGCCCCCTCGCTCGGCCTGGTGGGTGAACTTGGCAAAGGCTGTGCTGTTGAGGGCTTCGCTGTGGCGGCCCTGAGGACCGCGCCGGGGCCCTGGCCATCTGTCCTCGGAGTCAGGGTGCTTCCCGGCTCAGCTTCCCGGCTGTCCTTGCCATTCTCCTCCTAGGAGCCCTGCTTCGGGGTGCTCAGCCAGCAGCCACAGGCGCGCCTTCTTGGGGACGCTGAGCTCCTGCTGGATGGTGCAGCCTCACTTGCCCAGGGTAGGGACTTCTGTCGCCTCTCACGGAGTCCTTCTTGGCCACACAGTTTCAAGCTACGACTGGCAAAACGCATAACTCTTCTGAGATGCGTGTTCAGGCTGGCGAGGCCTTGAAAGTTATCAAGCTGTCAAATTCACCTCATATCCCAGCCAAGTAGGACCTGGGCCATCACTTGAATAAAGGGAACCCGTGGAATAAACACACGCTGCAAATATGAAGCTTCTTCTAATGACAAGGTTGCAAGAGGGATGTTCCTCTTCAGAAACCATCTTCAGGAGTTTCGTATGCTGTGCTCAGCTGTCAACACACGTAGCAAAAACTTGACACAATTCAGAGAAGCCTTCTTCTCATGGACACCTTACCGCAGGAGGGTCGCGGCATGAGTACAAGTCTGCATCTGCACAGAGCCAGTCCAGGTGCTCATCTGTGTCTTCCCAGCAGATCCCTGCTGTCTGCTACCTGTGGGCCCATATTCTTTTTTTTTGTTGTTGTTGTTCATTTTTATTTATTTATTTGAGAGTGACAGAGACAGAGAAAGAGGCAGAGAGAGAGAGAATGGACGCCAGGGCCTCAAGCCACTGCAAACGAACTCCAGACGCGTGCGCCCCTTGTGCATCTGGCTAACGTGGGACCTGGGGAACCGAGCCTCGAACCGGGGTCCTTACGCTTCACAGGCAAGCGCTTAACCGCTAAGCCATCTCTCCAGCCCTGGGCCCGTATTCTTAAGTTAATGGTCTAGTGAAATGGTGGGTCACTTTCCTTTCCTCCTCCATCCCTCCCTCCCTCTCTTCCTTCCTTCCTTCCTTGTTTTCTTCGTCCCTCCCTCTTTCGTATCTTCCTTCTATACTTCCACCGTTCCTTTTTACTTTCTTTCCTTCAGTCTTTTCTTTCTTCTCATTTTCTTTTGTTTTCAATACAAGGTCTTGTTATGAGCCCAATATGGCTTCAATCCATGGTCCTCCTGTTTCTCAAGTGTTGAGTTCACTGGTAAGCCTCGCCATGCCCAGGTCTTCTTCCCTTTCAATTGTTTGCATATTACCTAGAGATCATGGTTTTATGCACTTCAATTTGTTTTATTTGTGTGTGTGTGTGTGTGTGTGTGTGTGTGTGTGTGTAAGGATACTCTAGGGCCCGTAGCCACTGTAAACGAACTCCAGACCCCTGTGCCACCCTCTCTGCACCCAGCTAACATGGGTGACTTGGAAATTGAACCCTGGCTCACAGGCTTTCGTCCAAGTGAGCACCTTTAACTGCCCAGCCATTTTCCCATCCCCATAATTTTTACTAGTACGAATTATATAGGTTGTTTTAATTATCCATATATCGATCAAATAATATCAATATATTAATTATTAAGTATTTTTGTCCCTTGTCTTACAATCACAAAATACTTTTATATGTGCCCACCAGATGGCAGCATAAGCTCACCAAATAGAGTAGAATAAAAAAAAATTTCAGGGCTAGAGAGATGGCTTTGTGGTTAGGGCATTTGCCTGCAAAGCCAAAGGACACAGGTTCAAGTCCTCAGGACCCACCTAAGCCAGATGCCCAAGGGGCACGTGCACCTGGAGTTCGTCTGCAGTGGCTAGAGGCCCTGGTGTGCCCATTCGGCCTGTCTGTCTCTCTTCTCTCTATCTCTCTCTGTTTACAAATAAATACAAATTAAAAAAAATATTTCAGTTACTATGTCAGTCATGCCTTCTTCCAAAGTCCATAAGATGGCGATATAAGCCTGCCAAATAACATGCACGAAAATAATTTGTCTACATTTGTAAAGCTTTTTCCATACTACCACAAGATGACACCATGAGCCTGAAATACAGTAGCAAAAAAATCAGTTAATTTGATGTGAAATTGAATGCTGCTTTTATTTTGCTGTTTATTTTTACATAGATTACTTCTAAAATTTTGAGTAGATTTGATTCTTTGTTTGTTTTTGTTTTTCAAGGTAGGGTCTCATTCTAGCCCAGGCTGACCTGACTATGTTGTCTCAGGGTGGCCTCGAACTCACGGCCACGATCCTCCTACCTCTGCCTCCCGAGTGCTGGAATTAAAAGGCTTGCGCCCCTGCGCCCGGAGAGTAGATTTGATTCTTTTTGGATGAAATGACCCTATATTCATGTAAAATGGCATGGTAATTTGAATGTACAATATGCCCCATAGGCCCGTGTGTGTGTGTGTGTGTGTGTGTGTGTGTGTGTGTGTGTGTGAATACTTAATCCCACTTGGCTGCATTCTTTGGGAAAATTGTAAAACGTTTAGAAAGTGGAACCTTTCTGGATTAAGTGGGGCACTGGTGGGGGGGAGGCCTTGAGAAGTTAGGGCTCCGTTCTACTTGTGGTTCTTTCTCTCTCTCTCTCTCTCTCTCTCTCTCTCTCTCTCTAGGTTTCTTCCCTGCTGATATGCTGGTGGTGAGGATGGCTTTCTGTTCCTGTCATGTTTTGCCTACCATGATAGATCTACCCTCAGGAACTTGTTCCTTCTACAAGTTCTGTCTGGTCCAGCACTGTGTCCTAGAAAGGAGAAAATGACCGATACATTTCATCTCAAAGGGTATAAGAGATTGTTTATTCTGGAACCAAATATGAGTGACTACAGCTTAGGAACATGCATTCTGGTTACCCCAAAGATCATCTTCCAACAAATTGCACAGTTGTAGTACAAAAAGAATTCATAAGTCAAGGCACTTTTCAAATCTCTCCAAGCTCTCGATGCAGCACAAGACAGGTTAGTATTCCCCAAGGGGATGGCTTTGCATGAGGAGGAGCAACAGCGACCTTCTACCTGTCTGCCTGATGAGGTGAGCTGTGTCATGTACCGAATCTAGGCTGGCTTCCACTGAAGGAGGCCAGCAGGGGCCAATGTATCAGTCTCAGAAATCAAGACTGAATGACAAGGGACGCCAACAGCATGGAGCTTGTCAGCTGAAAGGAAACCATCAAAGGGCACAGCTGCAGCCCCAGGGAACACCATAAGTATGAATGAGAAGGGGTTCTGGGGGATCCTCTAACTTCTCTCACCTCCAGAACTGCCACATGTGAAGCTTGCACCCCCAAAGCATTGTCATTATCTGCTCAGAAGCACCTGTGGGCAACTCATGTGCTCTGCATGAGAAACGGCCCTGTGTCCAACACACAGACTAGGCTAGCACCCTCTGGTGGAGGCCATCCTCGCTCAAAGTGTCAATTCCAGAAGTCATGACAGAATAATCAGGGGTTCTATGAACGAATGGAACCAGAATGGACCATGCTAGCTGATAGGAGGCTATCACAGGGCGCAGCAGCAGTTCAGTAGCACCACAAGTGTGAATGACAATGAGTGTTAACCATCTGTCATAGACCCCACTTGGACCTTGCCAGCTGACAGCAAGCCATCACAGGACTCTGAAGCAACCCTGGGAGCACCATAGTGGAATGGAAAGGAGGGCTTGGACCGGGTACCTTCAGGACCTTTCAAGCCTACACTTGCCTAGACCAGACCATGGAGGTGGAGATGGCTCAGAATGAAGAGGTATCTGGACCCTCTAACCTCTCTAATGCCTGGATCTGACATACTTGAGCTTGAGCCTATTGAATGTGAGCTCATTACCTGCACAGTGCTATCAGTGGGCACCCCTTGCTCTGCATGTTGAGGGATGTGGGGGGTCCCACACACAGTCCAGAGTGCAGGCTCTAATGGAGACCAGAAGAGGTCAAATGAGTTGGCCTCTGGAGTCACGACTGGATGGCATGAGGCACGATGGACTTTCTGCAGTAAGGCTGCACTGGCCTTGCTTGCTCACAGCAGGCTATCACAGTGTGCAGCAGCAATCCCAGCGTACCATGAGTGAGGGAGGAAACTTGTAGCTTCTTCAATAGGTCTTTCATAGGCCTTGCTTGCTGACAGCAAACCATCAGAGGGAGCAGTTGTGGCAACTCCAGACCCATTACTAAATGAGAAGGGGTGTTCAGACTGTTTCCTAGAAATCCTTCAGTCTGAAACCCACCCAAATCATGTGGTAGAGACTGACTCTGAATGAAAAGGGCCCGTGGGGACCCGCTATGCACTGGCTTGCACACGAAATCAGTTTCTGTTCCCATTGACAGGCCATTATGTATAAAGTGTCATCTGCAGGCACCCCATATGCTCTGCCTTCTCGGGATCATGTGCACAGACCAGGATGTGCTGGATGATTGTGGTAATAAGGGGGTCCATGTTTCAGTCCCAGAAGTCATGATTGGATGACAAGAGTACATCAATAAGGACCCTGTGTTCTTAGGATGCATAAGACCAGGCAGGTGGCCACTGACATCAGGTAAATGTAGGTCTCCATGGCAGCAACTGGCACCATGTACTCTCTGAATGAAGAGGAGCACTCACAATCCCCTGCCCTCTACTCCAGCAGGCATTCACTGACATTACACCATGGGACATTCTCCCAGCTGAGATCAAATAGATGGAAATACATGAAGTCTGCAATTTGTTTCCAATTAATCCAGCCAGGAAGAGAGAGTACAGGAGGTATGTGAAGCCGGGAAAGAGCTACAAGGGGATTCATAATACTGATAGTGTCTAGGCATGCAGTTAAATATGAGGAAACAAAGGAGAATTGATCTGGATAGGTGTGTCTTCCGATGGTCAGATGCCCCCTGTGGTTAAACATCTTTGAAGCAGTGATTGGGTTGTTCCTACTATAACAGAACTGAAGGCACCAAGGCCTTCTTCCACGCATGTACACTAAGGAAAGGTGTGCACCCTCCAAAGATCTGGCACCCTCATCATGATATCACTTACATTGTGGTTTTTGATCCCTGCCCCCACTAGGTGGGCTTTTCTAGAAGATCAGTGGAAGAAATCCCCTAAAACAGTATCTTGTCCACCATCATTTGTATAAAAAATGGACCTTCTTATCCTATGAATGTGCTACTCACCTGTGGTGGTTTGATTCAGGTGTCCCCATAAACTTAAGTGTTCTGAATGCTAGGTTCCCAGCTAATGGACATTTGGGAATTAATGCCTCCTGGAAGCAGTGTATTGTTGGGAGCAGGCTTAGGGGTATTATAGCCAGTGTCCCCTTGCCAGTGTTTGGGACACTCTCCTGTTGCTATTGGCCCAGGAAGTGATGTCCACCCTCTGCTCATGCCATTGTTTTCTCCTGCCATCATGGAGCTTCCCCTCAAGCCTGTAAGCCAAAATAAATCCTTTTTCCCACAAGCTGCTCTTGGTCAGATGATTTCTGCCAGCAATGTGAACCTGACTGCAACAGTAAAGTTGGTATCAAGGAGTAGTGTCATTTGCTAATAGACACCTGCCTGACTGTGTGGCTTTGGCCTTTTGGAACTGATTTTCAAGAGGAATGTGGAAGGATTTGAAACCTTGGCCTAAGAGATGCCTTGCAGTGTGTAAGTGATGGACTATTCTGGTCAGAGTTGAAAGACCTGAATGCAGTAAGAACTATGGACTGTGAGGTTTGTCTTATGAGAGTGAGAAAGAGCTTTGCTTGGACTGGGCTCGAAGCAGTATGTGTGAGAAGTTTAGTGCTATGCCCATGTTCTGAGAATTTGTGCAGGGTTGAATTGCATAGAAATGGACTGGTGTGAGCAGAGGGATATAGCACAGAAAAAAATGAAATCTTTGGGCTGGAACTTCTGCATGTTCAGCTGCAATTATATAAGAGATTATGCCCTTTGAGATTGGGCGAGCTGACCTGCACTGGGGCAACAGGAAGAATGTAGACTCTTTTGAAGGTGCCTGAGTGCGTAAGGAGCGCCCTGTACTTCAAAGTCTGCTTTATTCCCCCTGGATTAACAAATTGGCACCCCACCTGGTAATATGGAGTATAAGAAATGCAGGAAAGAGAGGGTCATTGAGTTTGCAACACAGCCTTTTGTTTTGGAAATGGCCATGGGCAGTGTGAAGCAGGTTTGCTGGATGCCTGCATGGAGACCCAATGGAGCGATAAAGATGGACCGTGGATTGCAGTGGAGACCCAGTGGAGATGCCAGAACCACGGGATGGCTGCTAAGGAAAGCTGCCAACCCCTGATGAAGTTTTCCATGACTGTGAGTAATGTAGCTGAAGGGACAGAATTGGAAGTCCAGAGACTTGTTGCTGGTTAGAATAATCAGACTTGGAGATATGTCACTGACTAGAGTTGTTGGACTTGGAACTACAGAGTTTGATGTTTGACCTGTTCAAATCTTGCATTGGTTGAGTATTTCTTTGCTATGCCCAATGCCATCTTTTGCAGCATTAATGTGTATTTTGTGCCATTATGGTTTTGGGGGGAGATTTTTTGGTATTATGGTTTGGTTAAAAGATCTCAAATTATGGGCATTTTGAACATCTTTAATATTGATAAAAGCTATGGGGACTTTAAACGATTGATTGAATGCATTGCATTTTACATCATGTATAGATATCAGTTTATGGGGGCCAGTAGCAGAATGTGGTAGTTTGGTTCAGGTGTCCCCCTTAAACTGAATGCTAGGTTCCCAGATAATGGATATTTGGGAATTAGCACCTCTTTGAGGCAGGGTATTGTTGGGGGTGGGCTTATGGGTGTTATAGCCAGTTTCCCTTTGCCAGTGTTTGGCACACTTTCCTGTTGCTGTGGTCCACCTTATGTTGGCCAGGGGGTGATGTCCAATCTCTGCTCATGCCACCGTTTTCCCTGTCATCATGAAGCTTCCCCCTCGAGTCTGTAAGCCAAAATAAACCCTTCCTCCCACAAGCCGCTCTTGGTCAGGTGACTTCTGCCAGCAATGTGAACCTGACTGCAACATCACCTCATAAATTTTCATGAAGACTGTAAGCACACACAAAGTAGAACTTATGGATATGCCCTCAACTTTGAAGCATCCACTGCAGTCTCTCTTTCCAGTGCTTGCTTGGCTTACCTTTGCTGAATAAACTTCTGCTTAAACTGTCTATGTCTCCTAACTGTGATTTCCTTCACAAGGACAAGAAATGAGAGACCCTTGTCATATATGCAATACTATAGACAGGCTTCTAGATTATCAAGGTCAAGGCCTGTATTTGGCGATGACCTTCTTGGGGGCAGAGTCCAAAGGGCGACACAAGGGATCACATGGTAAGGGTTAGGAAGGCCATGTGTGTGTGTGTGTGTGTGTGTGTGTGTGTGTGTGTGTGTCTTGGTTTCATGAAGTCTTCTTATAAATTTATCATGACTCCATCATGGTGGCACAACTCCGGTTACTATAAGTGAATCTTACCTCCTCCAAAAGGACCTACTTTCAAACCTCGTGTACAGATTCCTTTATTCATTTACCGATTCCATGACAAGAAGCAGCTTGAGTGAGGCATGGTTGATTTTGGCTTACAGTTCTAGGGGCTACATTACATCATGGTGAGGAAGGTGTGGTGGCAGCCGCAAACGGCTGGCTGACTATGTTGCATTCATAGTTGTGAAGCAGAGGGTGAACAGGTAGTGGGGGTGATTCTTTGTAAATTCAGGGCTAGCCCCCGGTGACCCACTTCCTCCAGCAAGGCTACAACTTCTAAAGCTCGCACAACCTCCCAAAATAACACCACTTACTGAAGACCAAGTGTTCACACACAGCAGGGGTTTTTCACAGACAAGCCAAGCACCATCCTTCCATCAAGTTCCTGCCTTCTTAACACAACAAACTGTGAATTAAGGGGTTGGAAGGATGGCCTAGCATTTAAAGCACTTGAGAGCAAAGCCAAAGGACTCAGGGTTGATTCCCTAGTGCCCACGTAAAGCCACATTCACAAAGTAGCACATGCATGGTTCTTTCTTTCTTTCTTTCTTTCTTTCTTTCTTTCTTTCTTTCTTTCTTTCTTTCTTTCTTTCTTTCTTTCTTTTTTTGCAGTGGCTAGGAGGCTCTGGAATACCCACATTTCTCTCTCTCTTCCTCTCTCATCTGCCTCTGCCTCTCTCTATTTCCCCTCAAACAAATGAATACAATAACTCTAATGAAGTAGAGACTATGTATGGACACATCATATGTTGTTACCATCATTTCCCTCTTTTCTGGCCCCCACTGCACTGAGGGCCCTCCTTAGTGGGATTGCTGGGATCCACCATGGAGTTGTGGGTTCTGAGTTGTGGGAGCAGCAGTCTGTCACTGTGGGGACAGCTAGGTCTCTGGATATTGCCTCCCGCCCTGTGGCTCCTCCATGGTTTCCGCCCGCTCTCCCACAAACGTCCCTGAGCCTTGCTGGGAATGCTTTCGCTCTGCTTTGGCGTGGAGTTCTCAGCAGCTTCTGCATCTCTGCTGCGCTGCGTTTTGAGCGTCCTCCGTGTCTGTGTGCATCGGCCTGGCCCAGGTCGTCAGGCTCGCCTTGGAGGCAGCGCTCTTGCTCATGTCGCCAGGTCTCTGTGTTTTCACCTGGGCCCTGGCTGCTGTGTGAGCGGCGGTTCATCTCTTGTCAGGGAGTCAGCTCTCTATTCTTGTTTTGTTGATAGATTATGGTTGTCTTCAGTTTCTCACTGCCTTCTAAAAAACAAAAACAGATTCTCCAGAGAGGAGTGAGATCAGGATAGTTTAAAAGGGATAAACATTGGTAATTTAGAGAGATTTTGATGAGTGTAGCCTCACTTTTGGATGAAAGCTAGTGGGAGCTTCTCATTGGAATCCATTGTTTTGGTCTCCATAGGGGTCTGACTTGGTTCCTAGTTCCAGTTATGGGTTCCTTTACACTGCGCGGATCTCACAGCCAATCAAAAAGCCATTGCTTACCCACCTAGGCAGTGTGCCACTATGGCACAGGTATGAACATCTTGTCAGGTTGGTTATTTTTGTATAGCAGTGTTCCCTGCTTGCTCATGACATGTTGGCCATTTTCTCCCAGGAGTTCACGTAGTGCTTTGCAGCGCTACGTGGGCTAACCATCTGAGAACTGGCTACCTTTCAGATGCAGCCAGATCTCTTAATGTTTTGCATTGGAAGCATATGGTGTCTTCAACAATAGGGTCTTACCTTTTACCTCAGATAGGTAATTAAGTGTGTTGGCAGAAGCCTGTCTTGTTTTGGGAACCTCATAGGGTCTCTCTGATAAACAGCTCAACGTGGATTTCTGGTACTAGGAGTTGCAAGTCAAAGAGTAGCAGTCAGTCATTGAAGAGGCAGAGCCAAATGTTTTAGGGTTAGGCTCCATCCCATTCTCTCCAGGGCCCTTCATGCCAGACATTCCTTCCATGCTTCTATTGAGGGCTATATCTTTTAGTTTACCTTCCAGGAAGAAGGTTTCTATGGTACCAATTCACTTTGGATTTGGTCTTATGTATATTACATACAAGCATGTGCCCACCCCACCCCAACTCTCTGAACTACAGAATGCACCCAGGACCTCACATATGGTAGACAAATACCCTATGGCTGAGCCATACCCTCAACCCTCATAATTCCTTTTTTTAGGGCTTGATTCTGGTATGAAATTCTTCATCATGATTGTTGATCAGAGAACCCACTGAGGTCTCTAAAATAATCCAGGCTATTTCCATGGCTCTTGTCTTCCCACCAGAACTAAAAGGTAAGCCCCTTTTTCTGAATACATAATACCCATTGAATGTAGGACATAGAAAAATCAAATTGGAACCGAGGTGGAAGTTTCCTTCCTGCTGCCTAATTTTCATGTTGCCACAAGGTGCTATGGGGGTTGCTGGCAGATAAAATCCATCTACACTACCACCCAGCAATGAATCCTGAATTTTATTATACTGACCCATCAAGGAAGATGTACCATTCTCTGGATTAGTAACATGAAAGTAATGGGGTTACCTATATCTATATGATTGGATTTGAATGATGTTTCAAATAAGTAAGTATAGGCAGGTACTGAAAGTCAGGTGTGAAGCATATGGCTGGAAGGAATACTTGCCATAGGGAAGAACCTACTGTTGCTGAATTTTTAAAGGGATGTGTTGTCAAATGGCATCCTATATGTTTATCTTCATATCTACAAATAAGTTCTGCTGTAAGGCCTGTTCATAAAAGCATTTATTTTGAGTATATTCATTTTTAAATTTTTATTTATTTATTTTTTATGATTATTTTTTGTTCTTTTGAAGTAGGGTCTCACTTTAGCCCAGGCTGACCTGGAATTCACTATGTAGTGTCAGGGTGGCCTCAAACTCATGGCAATCCTCCTACCTCTGCCTCCCGAGTGCTGGGATTAAAGATGTGCACCACCACGCCCAGCTGTTTTTATTATTTTTAAGTTGGTAGTGGGAGGTTATCAGGGCAGAGAATCATATCTGGTCAAGTACTAAATATATGAGATTGATGAGGGCTGGGCTCTCCAAGGCTCAGAAGACAACACAGAAGTTGGGTCAGAAACATATTAAGAACTAATGATGGGGAAGAGTGCTGTGGACCCCTGGAATCAGGATATGGTGAGGTTCTTACAGTGGTGAACTCATATAAGTTGAGGTCACCTGCACAAAACCTGCATGTAATGGGGTCAGTCAGCATAGTGGTATTGACAGGGGAGGAGCTACCTAATGTGATAATGACTGTGAAAGATTGTGGGGACTGGAAGTCATTCTCTCCTAAAGCATAATCACTACATGGGAGGAAATGTGGGGTAATATAATCAAACTTTGAATGTATGAAATTTCAAAAACAAAGAAAACTTTTGAAAAAAAAAACAAAAAAGAAAACAGTAAATTATAAAGAAATCAGAGAGGCCTCAGATTGACATCTCTTCCCATGGAATCCTCTTGAGAATCACAGCTCTTGTATGGCTGGGTAAAACCCTGTCTGCTTTCAGTATTAAGTTTTCTGATTATTTTTTGTCATTGTGGCTGCTTGATATTATCCCTTCTTCAGATTTCAGGCCCATACCATTTATATAAGATAGAAACTCACCTAATGTTTCATAATATGCACTGAACCTGTATGTTTTGGAGAGGGGGTCCGCCCCTGAATGACAGATCTCCAGGCTTCACAAGACTCCGCACAGATGACTGGCTTCTCTGCATTTATTTTCAGAACATCCAATGTTAGTTCCCTCAGAGCACTCTCTTAGTCTAAGACCCTCTCAGGAACATGTAGGAGTGGAAACCTAGAAAAACATTTGAAATATCCACCACACACTTGGAATCACCAAATTGCCTCTCTACATGTTGCTCTTCTGCCCATATACTTGAAGTACCCCAGTGTTTTCCTCCCTTCACCCACACCAACTAGAAGTCTCCAGTGTACTCCCTGGAATCTTCAATCCTCCACTCTAGCCTTCCCTTGGTATCCCCTAAGCCACACTACCATTGTCACACTGGAGGGATAGTTCCATAGGGCTCCTGCTGGGGCCTAGCTCTAAAACAACCACACAAGGAGTCTGGTGCAGGAAGACAGTGACTTCCAGGCCATAATTAGCCAGTATTTATACTTACCTTGTCTTTTCTGGGACAAACATCTAACTGGAAGCAGCATGTAGTAAAAAAGGATTTATTTCAGGCTTACATATTCCAATAAAAGGTTTATCATTGTGAAAGAAGATGGGTCACATCATCATACTTCCATAACATTGAGACAACATACCTTAGGGGTGGACCAATATCTGACCCTAGTGACACACCTCCTCCAGCAGGGCTCCACCTGCTGAAGACTAAGTAAGAAGCTTAATCGAAAATACCTGAGGTGAACTGGAGAAATGGCATAGTGGTTCAGGCACTTGCTGGCAAAGCCAAAGGACCTGGTTCGAATCCCCAGTACCCACATAAACCAGATGCACAAGGTGGCACATGTGTCTGGAGTTCATTTGCAGTGGCTGGAGGCCTTGGTGTGCCCATTCTCTCTATCTGCTTGTCTCTCTCTCCTTCTCTCAAATAAATAAATAAAATATTTTAAAAATACCTGAGACTATGGGACCAGTTACATTCAAACCACCACACTTGATTTAAAAGAATGAAGAAGCAAAAACAAACCCTAATTATAAAACCTTGTTTTTTTGGATCTAATTGGTGGAAAGTCTCTCTGACATATGTGATGCCCTGGTTTTGATTTGAAGCATCAGGGAATTCCAACCTATGAACCAACCAAAACCAGAGTTCCTCATAGTATCTCTTGGAGTCTCAAAACCTTTTTCATTGTAACAAACTCATACAAACTCTTGCAAAAGTGGAATCAGAAGACCCTGTGTGGAGGACAGGGGGCTTCAAGACTAGTGTTAGAGGTGGGTGGGGCTGTAGAACCTATTCTCCTTGTGGGATGTAAGGCCCCATAAACCAAGGAGAATGGACTTACCTCCTGGTAGGGACTTTCTTCTGCTAATTAAATGATGGCCATCCCTACAACAAAGTCTTTCTCATTCAGGAGCATGACAGAGAAGTCACTGGATGACACATGGGCAAGTCTGGGAGCAAAGTGCAATGGTCTATAGGTTTTCAAGGGTGCCGACAGGGTGGAACAAGACAGTGTATAGTTCATTAGGGCTCTGTCTAATCTGGAGTGAACTCAACATAAACCCTCTCATCACGATGACAGCCACATTTTCTCATGGCGCGTTGACCAAACAGTCTGAGGGATAAAACACACCTTGTCAGCCCTGCAATTTCTTAACTTGAAGTCTTACAGATAATCAAACTATGTCCCTAATGTGAGGTCAGATGGAGAGGTTGCTATCCAAGGTAGGTGACCCAAGACTGCTTTTGAGCTGCTAGGGAAAATGCAGCCACCTTGGGATCTACGTCAACACCTTCAGAGTTTTGCACTTCTTTGTTTCTCTATTTTCTCTAGGGAACAAAGAGGATTGCTCAATTTGTTGAGAGCCTGATCTATGCCTTTATTCATCTTTCATCATGCTCTGTAGCAGATTCATTAAAATGTTAATCCTAAAATATGATGTCATACTCAAACAGGTTCTGGTATGAGTGCTGGCAACAGTGCTCTTGATGTGAATGTAGTGAGCTATACACCATCTTTCAGAACTCAAGTGTGTACTGTAATAATTCTTTACGATTTCTAAAATGATGATAATGAAACCAGACTGGGAGTTACAGGTCAGAGCCCACGAAGAGAAGGAAAAAAAAAAGATAAGTAATATAAAAGAGTTAGAGAGAAGAGGGAGAGGGAGGCAGACAGAGAGAGAGAGAAGAAGCTATAGAAGATTAAGGTCAGTCTTCATTGTACCCTCTCCAGTGCCTTGTGACTCAGGTGTTCCCTCTAAGGGCCTGGTGAAGGTTCAGACATTTGGTCTGTCTTTTAGGGTAGAATTTGATGGTACCATTGCCGTTTGGGTCCAGATTTGTGTCCCCCACCCCCTCTCTTGCTCTCCCTGGCCTCCCCACCCACCCTGTTTTCCGGTCCTTTAGATGCTTGCTGGGTATGTTGGCGTCTTGGGTAGATTCAGGTTAGGTGCTGTATGAGTGAGACTATGTGGTGATTATCTTTCTATGACTGGGTAAGATCACTGAGAACGGCCTGTTCCAGGTTCAACCATTTTTCTTCAAATTTCATTGTGTCATTTTTTCTTACTGCTGTGTAGAATTTCACTGTGTAGATATACCACATCTTAGTTATCCATCCTTCTAGTGATGGACATCTGGGTTGATTCCAGCTCTTAGCTATTATGAATTGAGCCACCACAAACATGGTTGAGCAAATCTCTCTGGCCTGTGATTTGAAGGTTTAAGGGTAGATGCCCAATAATGGTATAACTGGGTCTGTTGGCAACTCTCTAGTCAGCTTCTTCACATCCTCTCCAGCTTTATTTTCATTTGATTTTTGATGTTTGATATCCTTACTGGGGTAAGGTGGAATCTCATAATTGTTTTAATTTGCATTTCCCTGATGATTAGGGATGATGACCATTTTCTTAAGTGTGTGTTTACCATTTGCATTTCCTCCTCTATGAACTGCCTGCCCAGCTCTTTACCCCATTTTGTGAGTGAGTTGTTTGGTTTTTTATTGTTTAGGTTTTTGAGTTCTCTAGATTCTAGAGATTAGGCCTCTGCCAGGTGGATATTTTCTGCCATTCTGTGGGTAATCTATTGAATTTGCTTATTGTATGTTTGTGAAGAAACTTCAGCTTCACGTGATCCCATTGGTTGAGAGACTGTTTATGATCATGTGCTACTGGGCTTTTGTTCAGGAAGTCTTTTCCCATTCCTATATCATGGAAAGTTCCTCCTATATTTTCTTCCAGTAGTAGCTGAATTTCCAGTCTTATATTGAGGTCTTTGATCCATTTTAACTTGAGTGTTGTGCATGGCTAGATATGTGGATTACATTTCAATTTCCTGCATATGGTTATCCAGTTGGTCCAGCATCATTTGTTGAAGATGCTGTTTTATTCCCAGCCTATATTGTCAGGGCCTTTGTCAAATATCAAGTAGCTGTAGTTGCTTGACCCAAAGTCCAGGTCCTCAAGTCTATTCCATTGGTCTATACTACTGTTTTTATGCCAGTACCATGCTGTTTTTATTACTATGGCTTTGTAATATAGCTTTAGATCAGGTATGGCAATGCCTCCAGAGGTATTTCTTTTGCTGAGGATATGCTTGGATATCCAAGGCCTTCTGCCTTTCCATATGAATTTTGAGATCATTTTTTCTATCTCTGTGAAGAACACTGTAGGGATTTTAATTGGAATTGCACTAAATCTGTATATTGCCTTTGGTAGGATTGCCATCTTCACAATGTTAATTCTGCCTATCCAGGAGCATGGGAGGTCTTTCCATTTTCTCAAGTCCTCCTCAATTTCTTTTTTGGATGTTTTTATGTTTTCATTGTATAGACATTTCACTTCCTTGGTTAATGTTACTCCAAGGTATTCTTTTTTTTGTTTGCTGTTGGAAATGGGACCATGTCCCTCATTTCTTTCTCTGTATCTTTGTCATTTGCACATAGAAAGGCTACTGATTTTTGTGCATTGATTTTGTATCCTGCTACTTTGCTACAGGAGTTAATCACCTTCAAGAGTTTTGGGATGGAGTACCTCAGGTGTCTTATGTATAGAATCATGTTATCTGTGAATAGAGCTAACTTAACTTCTTCCTTTCCAAATTGTATCCCCTTTATTTCTTCCCCCTGTCTTATTGCTTGAGCTAGGACTTCCAGTACTATATTAAGGAGCAGGTGAGAGTAGAAACCCCTGTCTTGCTCCTGATCTCAATGGGAATTCCTCCAGTCTCTTTCCATTAAGTATTATTTGGGCCTTGGGAGCTTTGTATATAGCCATTATTATGTTAAGCTATGAACCGGCCATGCCAATTCTCTCCAATGTTTTGATCATGAAGTGATGTTGTATCTTGTCAAAGGCCTTTTCTGCATCTATCGAAATGATCATGTGGTTTTTGTGTTTAACCTTGTTTATGTGGTGTATTACATTGACAGATTTCCGTATGTTGAACCAACCCTGCGTTCCTGGGATGTATTCCACTTGATCAAGGTGGATAATGTTTTGATGTGTTGTTGGATTCGGTTTGTAAGGATTTTGTTCAAGATCTTTGCATCTAAGTTCATCAGGGGCCAGTAGTTTTCTTTTCTTGTGGCATCTCTGCCTGGTTTTGGAATTAGGGTGATACTAGCTTCATAGAAGGAGTTGGGGAGCTTTCCCTGTTCTCCAATTGTGTGGCACAATTTGAGAAAGTTTGGTTTGAGTTCTTCCATGAAGGTTTGATAGAATTCAGCTGAGAAGTCATCAGGTCTGGGACTCTTCTTTTTGGGGAGGTTGGCTTTTTTTTTTTTTTTTACCTTTTCAATCTTGATGTGTGATAGGTTTGTTTAGGAGATTAATCTGTTCTGAGTGTAGCTTTGGTAGATGGTATGTGTCCAGGAATTTATCCATTTCCTCCATATTATCCAGTTTTGTATAATAGAGGTTTTTGAAATAAGTCCTGATGATTCTCCCAATTTCTTTTATGTCTATTGTGATCTCTCCTTTTACATTTTGAATTTTGTTAATTTGAAGCATCTCTGTTTTTTGCTTGATCAAATTGGCCAGGGGTTTGTCAATCTTGTTTATTCTTTCAAAGAACCAGCTCTTTGTTTCGTCAATTTTCTTAGTTGTTTCCTTGGTTTCCAATTCATTAATTCCTGCTCTGATTTTAATTATTTCTTTCTTTCTGGAGCTCTTTGGGTTGGATTCTTCTTGCTTTTCCAGTGCCTTTAGTTGGATGGTTAGATTATTGATTTGGGATCTTTCTGTCTTTTTTATGAAGGCATTTAGTGCTATGAATTTTCCCCTGAGGACCGCCTTCATTGTGTCCCATAAGTTTTGGTACAATGTGTTCTCATTGTCATTCAATTCCAGGAATTTTTCAATTTCATTTTTTTATTTCATCCACTATCCATTTATTGTTTAAAAGTGTGCTGTTCAGTTTCCAAGAGCCATTGGGGTTCTTGGTGGGTCTTTTATTGTTAATTTCTAGCAATATAGCGTTGTGATCTAAATCATGCAGGGAATTATGCCAATCTTCCTAAACATATGGAGGCAGGCTTTGTGACCCAGTGTATGATCTATTTTAGAGAATGTTCCATGGGCTGCTGAGAAGAATGTGTAGTCTGTGGATTTGGCATGGAAAGTTCTGTAGATGTCCATTAGGTCTAAGTGCTCTATGGTTTTGTTGAGCTCTCTTACTTCCCTGTTTGAGTTTCTGTTTGGATGATCTATCCATTACTGATAATGGTGTATTGAAGTCCCCAACTATGATGGTGTTGGTGATTATTTCTGTTTTATTGTCAAGTAGGTTTTGTTTTATGAACTGTGGTGCCCTATGTTTGGTGCATAAAGATTTATGATTGTGATATCCTCTTGATTGTTTGTTCCCTTAATAAGTAGGAAGTGACTGTCTTTGTTTTTTTTTATTATTTTTTGTTTGAAGACTACTTTATCTTATTGTGGTATAGTGATGCCTGCTTGTTTCTTACTCCAATTTTCTTGGAATATTGGCTTCTACCCTCTCACCCTGAGGAGGTATCTGTCTTTAACTGTGAGGTGGGTTTCTTGAAGACAACAGATTGAGGGGTCTAATTTTCTGATCCATCCTGTTAGCTTGTGTCTCTTGATGGGTGAGTTAAGGCCATTAATATTTAGGGTAATGACTGTGAGGTTTGATTTTATCCCTGCCATAATATGTTGGTATATATGGTTTGATGTTTTCATGGACTTTGAAGTTTTTTGTGCCTTCACTGAGTTTGGTTATTGTGATCGGCTTCTTGTAGCATTCTGTGAATGCTCTCCACATCCAACATTTTACACTTGCCTGAATGCCTTTTTTAAAAGTTTTCCTGATAGTTCCCTTTTAATGCATTTGTGTTATCTTAGGATATTCTAACATTAAAGCTGTTGAGATTTTGTCGTATTTTATAGTCAACTGGTGCCCCAAAGCATAATTTCCATGAAATGCTCATTCATATATTTTTAATTTATTCTTTTTTTCTTACCAAACAAAATAATGAGGTTCATTATGAAAACTTCATACATTGTTTATCACAGTACTTTGTTCATATTTAATCTCCCTTTGTTCATCTCCCATCCACTTAGTTGGTCTTTGCCCTAAATACTCTCACTTTTTTTTCTCATATTATAGGAGAAATAGGAGAAAGATAGTTTTATACAGGCAGTCAAAACAGGGTCCAAGAGCTGGGCATCCTGGCACACACCTTACATCCAGCACTTGGAAGGCAGAGGTAGGTGGATCACCATGAACTCAAGGGCACCCTGAGACTATGTAGTGAATTCCAGGTCAGCCTGAGCTAGAGTGAAACCCTACCTCGAAAAACCAAAAACAAAAAAAGAAATGGGCCCAAGAATGTGACCTTGCCTGCCCCTTCAGAACTACATCTGATCCAGTCCTATTCAAGATGGTTACAAGCAACACTCCCAGAAGTAACTTCCTGCTTCCTTCTCAGACCAGCACACCTATGTGGGCTGGCCTCTCCTGACTCAGCACCTTGAGTCTATGGACCATTCAGGTCTCTCCTTACATACTTGAGTGTGATAACAAGGCTCACACAACTGGATGCCTGATCGTAGGAAGGAGCCTAACCTCATGAGTGAGCCCTGTCTTCTTCCTGGGGTGTCCACTGAACACCCTATGTGATCTGGCTTCACCCCTTCCCAGCCTGGCTGGAAGGGGCACTTTCTTCTGTCTGGGTGTTTATCTGCTTTCCCCCTACATGTGTCCAGCTTTGTCGTGGCTCTTTCTCGCTTTGTTATATATATGATTTTTATCTCCTCCCTGAGCCCTTCACTATTTCTTAATCCTCTCTTGACTTTTCCGTGAAGGGGAACTGTTGGTTCTTTTGCTTTGCCTTCCATACGTGGGTGCATGTGTCTCCCCCAGATCACTTTTAGCCCTGGAGAGTTCTCTGTGATGGACATTTTCTCCGTCTCCCCTCTCCCTTTCTAGCCGTGCAAGGAGGAGAATTCTCTGGCTTGAATCTTTCAGCTAGCTTTCTTCCTGAAATTTAATTCCCCTACAATAAACCTCACAATACCTAACTGACCTTTGTGGAATCCATTTTCTCAATTGTTCATTTTGGGATAATAAATGAAAAGTTGGGCATCATTGGACCTCCCAAGCCCCAATATCCTGCATTACTATTATTTATATTGTATAGTCTCCAAAAAATCATATTTTTGCATTCTGGTTTGTGATACTGAGGGTGATAGGCAAAAATCTTACCACTCAATTATATCTCCTGCACTCTTCACATCTATATATTATTTATTTATTACTTATTTATTTCAGAGAGGGAAAGAGGAAGAATGAGAAAGAGAGAGAGAGAGAGAGAGAGAGAGAGAATAGGTGTGCTAGAGCCTCCAGCAACTGCAAACGAACTCCATATGCATGTGCCTCCTTGTACATCTGGCTTATGTGGGTACTGGGGAATTGGTTTTGCAGGCAAGTGCCTTAACTGCTAAACCATCTCTCCAGCCCAACACATCTATATCTTTTTACAACTGCATATCACTTAGTTGCTCAGCCTGGCTTTGAACTCACTCATACAGACCTTTCAAAGGAAATTCTTCCTTCTCAGGCTCCACAACAGCTGAGAGTATGGACCGATACCGCCACCAGGTCCAGCACATGTGTGGTGTGTCTGCATGTGTACAGTAAATTCTCTGCATGAGAGAAAATACGTAGCATTTGCCTCTCTGAGATACATTTTCCTCTATTGTGCTCCTTTCCAATCTAGGTAGTCCCTTTTACTCACTTCAAGAAGTCTACATTCTATGTTTGTGTATTTCATTATTGAAGGATTACCTCACACATTTGCCTAGGCTACCTTCAAAGTGACATCAATCTTCCTGACTCACCTTCAAAAGTGTTAGAATTATAGGTGTGAGCCACCAAGCTTGGACCGATTTAAAATTTTTATTTATTTGCATGTGTTTTTTAAGTGTGTGTATGCATATATGGGTCCATCAGGTCCCCTTGCCCCTCTGCACAAGAACCCCAAACACTTCCACCAGATTTCGCATCCAGCCTCCATGGATTGTACAAATGTTAACACTGGGCAACAGGTTTTGCAAACAAGCACCTTTACCTGTTGAGAGCCACTTTCCCAGCTCAAGGATCTATTTTTTCCACAGTTCTTCAAGTGTTTTTATTTCTTTGCAAGCAGAGAGAGATAGAAAGGAGAGAGAGAGAGGGAAAGGGAGAGAGAGAAAGAGAGACTGACAAAATGGGCCCAGGGCTTCCAGCCACTGCAAATGAACTCTAGGTGCATGCACCACTTTGTGCATTGGGCTGTACATGAGTACTGGGGAATCGACCCCAGTTCCTTTGGCTTTGCTGGCAGGCGCCTTAACCACTGAACCATCCCTCCAGCCCCATTTCTTTTTTGTAAAATCTACATTCCATGTATGAGAGAACAAAGGATATTTATGTTTCTGATTCTGGCTTATTTAAGTTAATACCGTCTACAATTCCACCCATCTCACGGAAATGAAATGATTTTGGTCTTCTTTTTGATTTATTTACTTATTTATTTGTTTTTGTGAGGTAGGGTTTCATTGTAGCCTAGGCTGACCTGGAATTCACCCTGTATTCTCAGAGTGGCCTTGAACTACTGGCGATCCTCCTACCTCTGCCTCCCGAGTGCTGGGATTAAAGGTGTGCACCACTATGCCTGGCTGGACTTCTTTCTTAAATATTTATTTAATTTGTTTATTTATTGGAGAGCGAATGGGTGTACCCAGGCCTCTATCCACTGCAGACACGTGTGCCACCTTGTTTATGTGGGCACTGGGGATTGAACCTGGGTTTTTAGGCACTGGAGCTTCTAGCCACTGCCGAGGAACTCCAGATGCATGGGCCATATTGTGCATCTGCCTTCACATAGATGCTGGGCAGCTGAACCCAGGTGATCAGGCTTTCCAGGCAAGTGCTTATAACCACTGAGGCTTTTCTCCATCCCACGAGTTTCTGAAAATATCAAATATCATTGGTATTCATCAGCATGTTGTCATGCATACATAGAGCAGGTATTTGCAAATCCAGGATCACATGAGCTTTTGAAATGGTACAGTAAATCTCATTAATAAAAATTCACAAGCATCATCTGCATCAACATTACCAAAACTCTGCATAATCTGAAAAGTCTGAGAAATTTCTTGTTTCATTTGGAGGCTTGTCATAAATCATAGCTTGTGAAAGCCTGCTACCAAGCTCAGGATGAATACACCTGAGATACTTATGCAGGCACCCCTAGGAACAAAGAAAAAGCTAGAAGTCCCCACTTTCAGATCCAGAAAAAAGTCAGGATAAGGTAGGTGAGCCAATGTTTTCTTTTTTTTTTTTCTTTTCTTTCTGTTCTTTTCTTTCATGATCAATGCTAACAGTTCTGTTGATCTGATTTCAAACTCATGGCAATTCTCCTGCCTCAGCCTCCCAATAACTGGCATTTCTGGTATGAACCACCACACCTGGTTTCATGCCTCTCTTTCTTAAGCCCCCAAGAAATAGATTCCTCAGATGTCTATATTTTAATAAAAACCTGGATAATGTGTCTGAAATGAGGTTCTTCCCAGCGTGTTTTATTTATTTTTTTTCACATAAAATGCTAGGCTCAAAGTGTTGACATGGCCATATGTAACTGAGCAAAGAAACAAACAGAAGCACTCACTCTTCATACCTACACAAGTGTGAGGTGGCATACGTATGTCGCCTTTAAAATTTCATATATAAATTTGATATTTTTCTATTTTCCCTCCAATTAGTTTCTCTTACCCCCTTCTTCTCCCAGTAGCACCTTTCTTCTTTCCACCTTACTTTCATTCCTTTCTTACTCGCTGGGTTAAATTGTGGTGGTTTGTGTGATCATAGGTGGAAGATGATGTACTGTGGAATAGGCATCTTATCAGTGGCTAACCGTCTTAAGACCTGAGGGACAGAAAGGAAGTATGGGAAATATTGAGAACTGTGAGACTGGTTATAGAGACTACTTGTGCCAATTTCTCACCATTTGCATGCATTGGAAAACTTCACTGGGCAGAGATGCTAGTATTGTCTCCTCTAAAATAAGGCACACGTGCTTCTGTTTCAAGCAGAAGTTCGGAGGGAGATGCATCTGCTGAGTACCCCCACACTCATTTCCTTTTGTGCTAGGCCTATTTAGTATTTACCTCAGCCAACAGAAGGAAGTAACAGATTCCCTAATAACAACCAGCAGGGCAGTAAGATGTGCTATTGAAATTCTAATAATGCCATCAGTGAGTTAAAATAAATCAAACCAGACAGAAAGAATAGTCACAGGATTAGTTGACCATGTTCTGTTACAGACCACATTGCACACAGTCTTAAGCTCTTGGAAACATTTTATTAGACAGGTTAAGAATAGTTTTTTATCCCCATCTGGGAATTTTGGGTTTGAAGATATAGGCAAAATATAAATTTATTTTCTGTTCTCAGGATGTATCTGGTTGTCTTTGGGGACAGTAAAGAAAATACATATAGTTAATAAGAACAGGAAACACCCTATGCCTGCCAATTCCACGGCAACTCCACTGTGTTGAGTATCTGGTTGGAAGGGCAAGTTGAAAGAAGGTAAGTCAATACCCTTCATTTTCCTGACAGTATTGTAATTGATTATGACAGTCACGAAGACAGAGGTGGTAGCAAGGATGTTCATAAACTCCGGAATGGTGAATGCATTGTCAGTGGCATTCTTCTTTATCTTGTTCAAGTTCAATTTTGTGACTATTAAAATTTTGTGACTAGTGAGACCACCCCCAAAATGCTGCAAACTATCAGGGTATATTGACAAATCCAAATATCCCAAGGGAGGTAGTGTTTGTATGCATGACACCATTCCACACTGCTGCCATTGATGCCATGCTGGTAAATGCAGACTTCCCATATTCCCACGTAGGCTGTCCTAGGGTAGGATCAACACTGAGAGAGGGAGCAAATATTTTCCTTTCTTTTTCTGGGACCTCACAGCTCGTCTCTCAGAGGGTGGTTGCGGGGGAGCTGAGGGTACCAGGGACCTCACTTGGCTCGACAGCATTACACTTCCAGATTTTTGGTGCTCAGATTGGGATCATGGGACGCCATTCTAGGATGAACCTCTGAAAGGACTTCATTTGAGCCATGCTGATGCCTAATTTGAGAATTTTTGGGTTTGTCATCTTGTCTACCTCCCCGTACTGCCAGGAGTAGCCAATGCACATTTTACATAGAGCTTCATACTCTCAACTGTTTGTTGTACTGATTACAGTAAAGGTACAACATTTTTTGAAACTATTTATTTATTTATGAAAGAGAAAGAGACAATAGAGAGAAAGAGAATGGGCACACCAGGGCTTCTAGCCACTGCATATGAACTCCAGAAACATGTGTCCCCTTGTGCAACTTGCTTACATGGATCCTGAGGAATCGAACCCAGGTTGTTAGGCTTCGCAGGCAAATGCAATAACCACTAAGCCATTTCCCCAGTCCCCAAGGTACACCATTTTTGTTATATGCTTCTCTATGTATTTCGTGAAGCTTTGCAGTCTCTTTCAAAGGGAACTTCCTCCAAACAGTCACCTTCCTCAAAGAGCATTAGGAGAATGGAAATGTGGTTCATGCTGGGGTCTTTTGTAACTTCAGACCATAATGTGATCACTTTCTAACTTAAAAGTTCTAATGGGGGGGGCTGTGCAGGGTGGCACATGCCTTTAATCCCAGGACTCAGGAAGCAGAGGCAGGAGGATCACTGTGAGTTCACGGCGGCCCTGAGACTACATGGTAAATTCCCGGTCAGCCTGAGCTACAGGGAGACCCTACCTTGAAAACCCAAAATAAAAAGATCCAATTGGAAATATTTTTCTGTAGGCTGGCAATCTATAGACTAACTGAATTCAATATAATAGTATTGTTTCAGTGTAAGTGGTGACTTTTTCTGTCTTTCTTCTAGTTTAAGCCCTTCAATACAACCATCCAGATTTGTGAGGGGCACTAATAATTTTGGATAAAACAAAATACCTAGGGGAGTAGGACCCAGAGTTCTTATGGAAGCAGGTTATGCAAGTCGATGGAAGGTTGGGCATTAGACAGTCCAACTATAACTTTAACCAACATTTCTTTATCATTCACGTGGGTGGTGTTCATCAAATTGAGTCAGAGAGACACAGAAATGCTGACAGAGGAACCAGAGGCACCCAGTGATAGAGAGACATAGAGACAGAGGCAGAGTGCTACCACTGTGCAGCCTCCTGAGAGAGAAGATCACACTGAATACCACAAGTCTGGGAAAGGATCCAAGTTCAAAATGAAATCAAGCGTTCTACTGAGCATGTTATCTCTTCCATGACATTTTTTGTTAAATTATATTCAACTATCATGAATCAAACCATATTTGTTGCTTAGCTCTCCACAAATATGACCAACTACCTAATATAACATTGGTTAAATATATCTACTGTTAGCTGGGCATGGTGGCACACACCTTTAATCCCAGCATTTAGGAGGCAGAGGTAGGAGGATCGCCATGAGTTTGAGGCCACCCTGAGACTCCATAGTGAATTCCAGGTCAGCCTGGGCTAGAGTGAGACCCTATCTCTATAAAAAAAAGAAAAAAAAACCCAAAATATCTATTATTTAAGTTCTTTGAGTGACTTTGTGTGTGTGCGTTTGTATAAGCATATATGTATGTGTTTCTGGCTGTGAGTACAGGTGTGTGTATGTGTGTGTGTGCACACATGTGCATGCATGCACATGGGTGGAGGTCACAGGACAACTTTTAGGTCCATCCTCACTATTCTCTGACATTTGTGGCAGGGTTCTCTTAGAACATATAAAGCGAGGAATTACATAGCTTGTTTCACACTTTTTAGAAAGTTGAGTCTATAGCCTTTGGCTCTATTATGTGCTGAGGCAGAATATCATGAATGTTGCAGCAGGTGGGAAAGACTGCTCACTTCATGGTGGACTAGATGCAGAGAAAGGGCGAGGACCATGAATGATGTCAAACCTTCTGGGACCAACTTACATCTTCCCCATCACCCAAAATATCCAGAATGGTCCCCAAACAAGCTCAGTAACACCTTGGTAAATGGGGCCCTCCTAGGAGTATGGGATATTCGGACATGGGATGAAACATTGATCACCCTTGTGGACTTTAGACTAAGAGAAATGAATCAGTAAGAAATGATTTACAACTGTGAGTCCACAAAGGAGGTCCCTGGTGGTGTCAATACCACTGACAGAGAAAGCAGAATGGTCATTGTTAGGGACTGGGTAACGAGGAATGGGAGGTAGAGTTTAATTAAGACAGGACTCCAGTTGGGAAAGTTGGACCACAGTGAGGCCACACATTACTGGGAACATACTTAGTGCTGTGAAACTGCACACTTGGAAATGGTCAAAATGACACACTTTGACAGGGACAGTTGACCACAACAAAAAGAATAACAACAGAAAAGGAAGGAGACTCTACTAACCAACAATGCTGTCTTTAATTGAACCAGGACAAGTAACACTGCAGACCAATCAGCTCCTTGATCCAGTGAGACCTATGAGAGCACAGCTACGCTGCTCAGTTCCACCTCGTGGTTCCTTGCTGGCTTCCCAGGTACCTCTGAGTGCTTGGGCACAATGCTGGCCTGCCTTTATAGTCCTGAGAGTTCCATTGTATCATCAAATTCCATCCTTCAGTGACCTCACTTTGCAAATTCTTTGTTTGTTTGTTTGTTTGTTTTTTTTCGAGGTAGGGTCTCACTCGACCTCATGCTGACCTGGAATTCACTATGTAGTCCCAGGGTGGCCTGAACTCATGTTGATCCTCCTACATCGGCCTCCTGAGTGCTGGGATTAAAGGCATGCGCCACCACGCCCAGCTACCTTGCAAATTTTTAACAGTTAGTGTTTGAGCAGCCGAGCACCATTTGGGGGATGGCCAGAGCACTGCCTTCACCTTTTTGTCATGGACCTTGTTGGCTTTATGTGGGAAGGGTGTCAAGCCCCCCGGACAAAATATCCTAATAGATTCACACCTCACACCTAACCGCCATTCCCTTCTTCATGCTTCTCAGACACTGGTTTGTTTGTTTGGTTGCTTGGTTCATTTCTTGGTTGGTTTTTCGAGGTAGGGTCTCACACTAGCCCACGCTGACCTGGAATTCACTCTGTCTTCTCAGGGTAGCCTCAAACTCACAGCAATCCTCTTACCTCTGCCTCCCGAGTGCTGGGATTAAAGGTATGCACCACCATGCCCAGCCTCGGACACTGGTTTTAAGCCATATCATTAGAAGGAAGTGACTTTTTAGAAGAGACATTAGCTATGGGTAAATATAGGTGATAATAGATGGGCATCAATGCTGTAGGAATGACACCAGTTAATCAATCCATCCGTGCTGTGTACAAAACACACATGCAAAGTTTGTCCTATGAAATTATAATGAGGAAGAATAAAGCAAACCCCTCAACACACATGTAGAAAATGCATTCAGTGAAGCATTTTCTATGCCTACGTGGACTCTTGTGCAGCAACCAATGTCATAGTGAGATGGATTCAAGAGAGTCCCCACCACAGCTTAGCCCAAAGAAATTTCAAGAACGTGTCATTACCATTAACTGTTTCTTTTAAAAGGGGTAAAGAGAGAGAGCAGAAGAAAGGGATTTGAGGGAAGGAAGGAAAGGTGAGAATTTGTCCTCTTACGTGTTTTCTTTCTTTTCTTTTCTTTTCTTTTCTTTTCTTTTCTTTTCTTTTCTTTCTTTTTTTTTAGAAAGCTTCACAATGTACTCTAGGTTCAATTTGAACGTGTGATCCTGCTGGCTCCCCCAGTGGAGATCTTTGACTATAGGGCTGTGACATTCATAGGAAACTGATATAGTGCCTTTTCTAGCTATAATATTAACAACCATTAAATCTGTTATTTATTCTTCTGTATTATGTTGCCCTATATTTCTGTACTGATTCTGGATGATCTGTCAAAATACAGAAAAACTCCACTGACACATGAATTGATTTCCAGTATGTAAACCACTGTGTTTGGCTGTGGTAGGGGAAGGGATACTGAACTATAGTCTCTGAAAATAATGGGGAAACCTGGACTCAGAACCTAGACAGTGTCTTGCCCAGGCCTGGGTTCTAAGCTCTTCTCCCATTACATGGAAGGCATAGTGCTCAGAAGCACTACTTGACTTACTCAGGGCATGCAAACAGGATGTGAGAGAGGACCATTGCATCAGGCAAGTTGCTCTGGGGTTGTGCACACTTTCACATTTGGTCATGCTATATGCTTTAGAAAATGGGTGGTCAAATCTCGGCATGGTGGCACATGCTTTTAATCCAAGCACTTGGGAGGCAAAGGTAGGAGGATCACCATGAGTTTGAGGCCACCCTGGACTGCATAGTGAATTCCAGGTCAGCCTGGGCTAGAGTGAAACACTACCTCAAAAATCAAAAAACAAAACAAAACAAAAATACACCCCCCAAAAAGAACAGAAAATGGAAGTTCAGCGGTGGTTGAATGACCGAAGCTGTGACAAAATCCTTTATTCCTCAGGTTGTTCTCTGGTGTATGTGCTAAAGACATGTCCAGGCCACATTGCTGGCCTCAGAAAGAAGGTGAGTGGTACCCACAGGGTACAGAGCATGGGCTGTGCCCACTGCCTGACCTACAAACTCACGAGCTAAGCAAATGTTTGATGACAAGTGGGCTCAGCTCTACATCCAATTTTCATTACACACAGTGTGGACTTTCAGTCACCATGTATAGTAGTTTGGATAGATGGCCCCCAATATATTCAATTTTTTATTGTTTGTAGTTTGCATCTGCAGCCACCTGGCTGGAGGCAATGTCACTGGGTGGATCTTAAGGTGTGGTGATGGGTTTGAGATTTCAATCTGAAGATATGCAAAGTGTGCCTAGCTGGAGTTTCTGAAGTGTGCTGTGTGGCTTTTGGCTTGTGCTTCTCTGTCTGTCTGCTTGGACCTGTGAAGGCAGGCCAGCTTCTTCTGCCATTATGGAACTTCCCTTGGATCTGTAAGCTTCAATAAATACCCCTTCCTCCATAACTGTGCCTGGTCTGGGAGTTCATCTCAGCAAACCTTAAGCTGTCCGCTACACCATGGCTTTTACTTACCACATCTGCATTGTCTTGACAGACTTTGTGCATTCACTTTTCTTCAGCTTCCTGCAGAAATTTGGGAGTGTGAAGCAGGAGAATCCTGAGTTTGAAGGCACTATGGACTCTATAGTAACTGTGAAAATAGCCTGGGACAGATAGCAAGATCTTGTCTCCAACAAAGAAAAATATTGTTGGAAATAAAATCTATTTTCATTTATAAACCATCAATTCTCTTCCCCAAGGGGGGAAAAAAACCAAAACTTTGCTTACCTAAGTTAACTACCATTTATTTCTAATTGCTTGCTATAATTTTAAAATCAACACATGACAGAGTGTGTGATAGTATTCTGCTAATATTTTGATTTAGAATGAAAGAAGTTCACACATCCAAGCATACACCTGACCTGAGCTCAAAGAAACAGGACTGTAATTCAAGGTACTTGGGAGGCTGGGGCTGGAGAAATGCAAATTTAACAAGTTTTGGACACAGAGTGATGTGAAGTCCTGGATAATTTAGCTATATTCTGACTCAGAAAAAAAAAAAAAAAAAAACAACTGCTGAACATAGACATTTTAAACCAAAAGTTAAGCAAAAGAGATGAAGATCACTTTAAGTGGATCAAGGGAACAATGATCAAGGGAACAATTCAACAAGAGGATATTTCAATCATATATGCTTTGCACCAAACACAGGCACATCAAATTTCATAAAACAAAATCTAGACATTCAATTAGAAATAAATTACAACACAATAACAGTGGGTGACCTTAATTCCTCCAAACTGTCAACAGTCAGATCATCTAAATAGAAAACTAGAGAAACTATGGACCTACAACCTACCACCAGCCAAATGGACTTAATAGATATAAGTTGAACATTCCCTCTAAATTCTACAGCATACACATTCTTCTCAGAAACTCATGGAACCGTCTCTAAAATAGTTCATATATTAGAGCCTGGACTGCGGGCTGAGTATGTGAGCAATGCAGGAAATGGGGCCATTCCCAGGACCCCAGCACGTCCCTGGCCACCATTTTTTTTTTTTTTTTTTTTGTTGTTGTTAGTTTTTGGAGGTAGGGTCTCACTCTAGCCCAGGCTGACTTGGAATTCACTATGTATCTCCAGTCTAGTCTTGAACTCACAGCCATCCTCTTACCTCTGCCTCCCTGAGTGCTGAGATTAAAGGCATGCACCACCACGTCTGGCTCTCTGGCAACCATTTTTTTTAATTTTAATTTTAATTTATTTAGTTTAGAGTGACAGACAGAGAGAGAAAGAAGCAGAGAGAGAAAGAGAGATAGAATGGGCACGTCAGGGCCACCAGCCACTGCAAACAAATTCCAGATGTGTGAGCCCCCTTGTGCATCTGGCTAATGTGGGTCCTAGGGAATCGAGCCTTGAACCGGGGTCCTTAGGCTTCACAGGCAAGTGCTTAACCGCTAAGCCATCTCTCCAGCCTGCAACCATTTTTTTAAAAAGATTTATTTTATTTTATTTTATTTATTTGCAAGCATAAAGAGAGAAAGAGAGAGAGAGAGGTGACAGAGAGCAAATGGGCATGCCAGGGCCTCTAGCCACTGCAAACAAACTCCAAATGCATGTGCTCCTTGTGCATCTGGCTTACATGGGTACTGGGGAATCGAACCTGGGTCCATTGGCTTCACATGCAAATGCCTTAACTGCTGAGCCATATTTCTCTATCCCAGGCCGCCATTTTTGATAAGGGTAGTGCGGGTTGCTTGCAGGACCTCACCGTAGGTGGTTATCACTGTTCTCCTTCCTGGCCTTCGGCCCCCACCCCTCTGTGCTCTCTCAGAGGTGAATAAAACGGGCACAGGGCCTGATAGGTGTAAAAACATTAGCAATGAGGATACATTGCCAGCAAGTAAAATGAAGATTGCAGCGACAGATAGATGAATGTTGCCAGAAGTTCTGAGAGTTTGCTCTTGAAATAATATGTAATACATAACTGAGGGTGCTGCTGGGAGGTGTTGGTGGTCCCGACCCCTACTTGGAACTACACTTCTGCAGGACTTTCCTAGAGTTTTTTGTTAAAGAGACTTTCCCAGTTACTTCTTCTGAATCTGTTCTATTCATCACAACATTCCTTACTCCCTTTCTTCTTTTTCTGCTAAGCACTTGCCACTATATTTTCATGCTTACAGGACCATAGAGCACTTTCTACAGAAAGGAATATGAAGTGTGTAAACTAGTAATGCGCACATTAGTTATCAATGGCTAAAAGCTGGGCATGGTGGTGCACGTCTTTAATCCCAGCATTCAGAAGGCAGAGTTCTCAATGAGTTTGAGGCCAGCCTGGAACTACAGAGTTTCAGGTCAGCCACGGCTAGTGTGAGACCCTACCCTGAAAACAACAACAACAACAAATATGTATATGTACATGTATATGTGCATATATATATCAATTCTCCACAAATACAATAAAACTGACGTAACTCTATATTATATTTGACAGAAATGCAATAAAGTTAGAAAACAACAAGAAAAACAGCATACAATATAGAAGCTCCTGGAGATTGAACAACACACTACTTAATGCATGGGCCTTTGAAGAAGTCAAGAAAGAAATCCAAAAGTTCAGAGGACTAAATGAGAATGAAAACACAGCGTACCAAAACTATGAGACATGATGAAAAAAAAAATACATAAGAAAGAAATTTATAGCTCTGAACACCTATATTATAAAAATACAGAGGTCTCAAATAAATAACTGTGTGAACCATCTTAAAACAAGAACAATCCAAACCCAAAAATATGAGATGGAAAGAACTAAGCATGATCATGGCAGAAATCAATGCATTATAACTGAAGAAAACAATTTATTTATTTATTTATTTATTTATTTATTTATTTATTTATTTGAGAGAGAGAGAGAGAGAGGGAGAAGGGCAGAAAGAATGGGGACTCTAGGGCCTCCAGCCACTGCAAACGAATTCTAGACACATGTGCCCCCTTGTGCATCTAGCTTACATGGGTCCTGGGGAATTGACCCAAGGTCCTTTGGCTTTGCAGGCAAATGCCTTAATCACTAAGCCATCTCTCCAGCCCAGAAAACAATTTTTAAAATGATGAATTAAAGAGTTGGTTCTTAGAAAAAATAAACATTGACAACCTCCTTGCCAAATTCCTCAAAACAGAAAGAGAGGAGACTGTTATCTACAAGATTAGAGATGAAAAAGATGTTACACCAGATACCAATGAAATTGGTAGAATCATAAGGACATATTTCAAAAGCCTACATTCCAAAAAAGTTGGATAATCTGGGAGAAATGGATGATTTTTTTGAGGCATATGACCTACCAAAACTAAATTTTATGAGATAAATTAAGAAAAAATAAGTTTTATTTGCCAAGTGTGATCCTACAAGCTATAAAATCACCAACCCAGGAAAGATGTACACACCAGGACAATAGTGCCACACATGTAATGGGGGTACACCTGATTGGACATTAGGCCCGTTGATTGGGAGGAAGTTTATACCTGGGAATGAGATCCAAGTCCTAAGCCCACAGCTTGGAAGGCCAGAGACCCTAAAGGGAAGCTTCTTTTATTTGTCTCAAAGGAAATATTATGCCGGAAGTCTTCTAAATGTCTATGTATATCTCCTTTGATCCATGCTGCTTTCAATCTTGGCTGGAGAATCTTCTTTTTTTGTATGGAAGTGAATACCTGGCGGAGCCAAGACCCACTAGTATTACAAGAAAAGAAAGCCTAGCACAGAATGAGTCATCTCTATCACATCGGCCAGGGCCCAGGAGACATTGCACAGGAGGAGGCGTTCAAGATGGATGTGCTGTTGCTGTTAGCCTGAGAAGATCCTCCAGGTAGATAGCATCGCACACTGAGCAGACACAATACTCATGAAAGCAGAAAATCAGAGGCTGCTAAGAGTGCAACACTAAGGACACTTACAACGTGGCCTACAAGGCTCGTGGAAGGTTTCACAATATGGAGTAGAAAGAATGTAAGAGCCCAGGGTGTGAAGGTATATCCTGAGAAGTGTCCACACACAGAGACTGACTTGTGCACTCAGGACCCCACAGAGCTGACTGATAACTCCACTGACAAGGACCCTCGTTGGGATGGGGGAGGGGAAGAAGGGATGTAAGTGTACAACCCAATGGGAATGTAATCAACTTGCAATTAACAAACAAACAAACAAACATGATTCCAGTACTTCAGTTCCCCAGAGGGCTTAATCACCTTCACTCTGAATTACAGACAGCTTACTCAAAATTCATTGCATAAGCTTGTTACACACAGCTCAAAATATTTGTTTCTAGTTTCCCACAATATATTCAGATATAGTTTTGGTGCTATAATCTTACATACGGGCTCACAAGAATATGCTTTCTTTTTTTTTAAAAAAAATATTTATTTATTTATTTATTTGACAGAAAAAGAGGGAGAGATTTTAGTTAGAATTAGTCCTATCCTAAGCCTAAATCTTTTTTTTTTTTTTTTAAATTTTTATTAACATTTTCCATGATTATAAAATATATCCCATGGTAATTCCCTCCCTCCCCACCCCCACACTTTCCCGTTTGAAATTCCATTCTCAATCATATTACCTCCCCATTACAATCATTGTAATTACATATATACAATATCAACCTATTAAGTATCCTCTTCCCTTCCTTTCTCCACCCTTTATGTCTCCTTTTCAACTTACTGGCCTCTGCTACTAAGTATTTTCATTCTCACACAGAAGCCCAGTCATCTGTAGCTAGGATCCCCATATGAGGGAGAACATGTGGCGCTTGCTAAGCCTAAATCTTATATTACGCAATATAAATATGGAGGAATGGCAAATGTAATCTTACATATGGGTTCAAAAGAATATGCTTTCTTCTTTTAAATATTTATTTACTTATTTGACAGAGAAAGAGGGAGAGAGAGAGTGAGAATGGGCATGCCAGGGCCTCCAGCCACTGCAAACCAACTCCAGATGCATGCGCCTCCTTGGGCATCTGGCTAACATGGGTTCTGGGGAATTGCATTTGGGTCCTTGGGCTTTGCAGGCAAATGGCTTACCCACTAAGCCATTCGTCCAGATGAATATGCTTTCCTAACTAATTAGTTTAGTTAGAATTAGTCCTATCTTAAGACTAAATCTTATATTACCCAATCTAAATATCAAGCAATGGTAAATGTGATGGTACATGATGGTAATCCTCGCATTCAGGAAGTGGAGACAGGAGCACCAGAAGTTCTCATGCATGCTGGCTACATAAAGATTTCAAGGCCAACCTGGACTAGTGACCTCATCTCAAAAACAAACAAATGAAAGAGAGGGAGAATGTTTGCCTTGGAAAAGACATATGTGAATATTTAGAGAAACTCATAATATTGATGACATTCATAGGAGAATCATAATTTCAAAAAGTAGCACTAGCATCTAATAATAAAGTCATTATTAAATAATATATATTCAATAAATACCTATAATTGGTTTAACACAATATTAACAGTATTGTGATAAAATATGATGTATGAGGTCAATGCTGTTTCTAAATGTTATAAAATTCATTAAATCTATAAATGCATTAAATATACCAAGTTTCTATAAACGTGAATAATTATTTTGCAAGTAGAGACAAAGACAAAGAAAAATTATTGCAAATGTTTTCAATTTTGCCAATATTCTTAGAGCACTTCAATTATTTAAGGTATGTATTATGCTTTTAAAAACACACATATTTTCATATATATGTGTGTGTGTGTGTGTGTGTGTGTGTGTGTGTGTGTGTGTATAATGAAAAGATGACCACAGTCAAGTGAAGGGCACTTACTTTTAGGGAGGTTTTTTTTATTTTTAGCTTTTGGTTTTTCGAGGAGGGGGTCTCGCTCTAACCCAAGCTGACTTGGAATTCACTATGTAGTCTCAGGGTGACCTCAAACTCATGGCAATCCTCCTACCCCTGCCTCCTGAGTGCTGGGATTAAAGACTCGCACCACCACACCTGGCCATTGGGGGGTGCTTGATTACATTTTCAATATTGAAGGATGTAACATGTTTGTTTATGAGATTCGTCTGCTCTGTATTTTGCTTTGGTAGGTGGTATGTGTGTAGAAATTCATTCATTTCTTCCAGTTTATCCAATTTTGTAGAGTAGAGGTTTTCAAAATATGTCCTGATGATTCTTTCAATTTCAGTGAAGTCTGTCATGACCTCACCCTTTTCATTTCTAATTTTTAACATTTATTTATTTGCAAGGACACACACACACACACACACACACACAGAGAGAGAGAGAGAGAGAGAGAGAGAGAGAGAGAGAGAGAGAGAGAGAGAGAGAGAGAGAGAGAGAGAGAGAAGAGAGGCAGATAGAGAGACAATGGGCATGCCAGGGCCTCTAGCCACTGAAATGAACTCCAGATGCATGTGCCCCTTGTGCATCTGCTGTACGTGGGTCCTCGAGAATTGAACCTGGATCCTATGGCTTTGCAGTTAAACACATTAACTGCTAAACCATTTCTCCAGCCTTCATTTCTAATTTTTAAATTATTTTTCTTTTCCTTTCCTTTCTTTTTTTTTGAGGTAGGGTTTCACTCTAAGATTTATTTATTTTTATTTACAAGAGGGAGAGAGGGAGAGAGGGAGAGAATGGGTGTGCTAGGGCCTCTAGGCACTGCAAAAAAAACTCCAGACACATGTACCACCATGTGCATCTGGCTTATGTGGGACCTGGAGAATTGAACCTGGGTCCTTTGGCTTTGCAGATATGCACCTTGACCACTAAGACATCTCTACAGCCCTCATTTTTAATTTTAATTTGAGATTTCTCTTCTTTTTCATTTGATTATTTTTCCCAGGAGTTTATCAATCTTGTTTATTGTTTGAAAGAATTAGCTCTTTGTTTTATCAATTTTCTTAATTGCTTTCTTCCTTTCCAGTTCATTTCTTTCCATCTGGAACTTTCAGGGTTAGAGTGTTATTTATTTATTTATTTATTTATTTATTTATTTATTTATTTATTTAGAGGTAGGGCTTCACTCTAGCTCGGGCTGACCTGGAATTCACTATGTAGTCTTAGGATGGCCTTGAACTCATGGCAATCCTCCTACCACTGCTGGGATTAAAGGCTTGTGGCACCATGCCTGAGTGGCTGTTTTTGCTTTTTCAATGCATTTAGGTGGATTGTCAGGTTATTAATTTGAGATCTTTCTGTCTAGTTATGAAGGCATTTATTGCTATGAATTTTCCCCTTAAGACTGCCTTCATTGTATTCCATAAGTTTGGTATATTGTGTTTTTATTATCATTAAGTTCTAGAAATTTTATGATTTCCTTTTTGATTTCTTCCACAAACCATTTATTATTTAATAGCATGTTACTCAGTCTCCAGGAGCTGCTGTAATTTATGTTGTTTCTCTTGTTCATTTCTAGCTTTAACACATTGCAGTCCAATATCATGCAGGAAGTTACATTAATTTTCCTGAATTTATGAAGACATGCTTTATGCACTAATATGTGATCTATTTTGCAGATGCTTCCATGGGCTGCTGAGAAGAATGTGTATTCTGTAGAGTTGGAGTGGAATGTTCTGTTGATATCTGTTAGGTCTATGTTGATCTATGATATTTGTTAAGCTCTATTATTTCCCTGTTGATTTTCTTCTTGAATGATCTGGCTATTGTAGGTAGTTTGGTATTGAAGTCCCCTACTATGATGTAGTGGGATACATTTCTGGCTTGTTGTTGAATAGGTTTATTTTATAAAATGTGGAGCACCTGAGTTGTTTTTAAGGCATGTACCACCATGCCTAGAATTTTTTGAAAATATTTATTTATTTATGACAGAGAAAGAGGGAGAGAGAGAGAGAATGGGCACGTCAGGGCCTCCATCCACTGCAAATGAACTCCAGATGGATGTGTCCCCTTCTGCATCTGGCTTAAGTGGGTCCTGAAGGTTTGAACCCCGATCCTTTGACTTTGCAGGCAAACATCTTAACCACTAAGCCATCTCTCCAGCCTGCACCTGTGCTTTGTATGTATAAATTTATGATTGTGCTGTCCTTTGTTGGATCATTTCCTTGATGGGTAAGAAGTGGTCTTCTTTATCCTTTCTGATTACTTTTGCTTGTTTCTTATCTCCATTTGCTTGGAAAATGATTTTTTATTTTTAAATTATTTATTTTTTTATTAGCATTTTTATTTTAAAAAATCCCATGGTAATTCCCTCCCTCCCCACCCCCCACACTTTCCCTTTGAAATTCCATTCTCCATCATATTACATCCCCATAACAATCATTGTACTTACATATATACAATATCAACCTATTAAGTACCCTCCTCCCTTCCTTTCTCTTCCCTTTATGTCTCCCTTTTAACTCACTGGCCTCTGCTACTAAGTATTTTCATTCCCACGCAGAAGCCCAGTCATCTGTAGCTAGGATCCACATATGAGAGAGAACATGTGGCGCTTGGCTTTCTGGGCCTGGGTTACCTCACTTAGCATACTCTCTTCCAGGTCCATCCATTTTTCTGCAAATTTCATAACTTCATTTTTCTTTACTGCTGAGTAGAACTCCATTGTATAAATGTGCCACATCTTCATTATCCACTCATCAGTTGACGGACATTTAGGCTGGTTCCATTTCCCAGCTATTATAAATTGAGCAGCAATAAACATGGTTGAGCACGTACTTCTAAGGAAATGAGATGAGTCCTTTGGATATATGCCTAGGAGTGCTATAGCTGGGTCATATGGTAGATCAATCTCTAGCTGTTTTAGGAACCTCCACACTGCTTTCCACAATGGCTGGACCAGATTGCATTCCCACCAGCAGTGTAGAAGGGTTCCTTTTTTCCACATCCCCGCCAACATTTATGATCATTTGTTTTCACGATGGTGGCCAATCTGACAGGAGTGAGATGGAATCTCAATGTAGTTTTAATCTGCATTTCCCTGATGGCTATTGACGTGGAACATTTTTTTTAGATGCTTATATGCCATTCGTATTTCTTCCTTTGAGAATACTCTATTTAGCTCCATAGCCCATTTTTTGATTGTCTTGTTTGATTCCTTATTATTTAACTTTTTGAGTTCTTTGTATATCCTAGATATTAATCCTCTATCAGATATATAGCTGGCGAAGATTTTTTCCCATTCTGTAGGTTGCCTCTTTGCTTTTTTCACTGTGTCCTTTGCAGAGCAAAATCTTTGTAATTTCATGAGGTCCCAGTGATTGATCTGTGGTTTTATTACCTGAGCAATTGGGGTTGTATTCAGAAAGTCTTTGCCAAGACCAATATGTTGAAGGGTTTCCCCTACTTTTTCCTCTAGCAGTATCAGAGTTTCAGGTCTGATGTTAAGGTCTTTAATCCATTTGGACTTAATTCTTCTGCATGGTGAGAGAGAAGAATCTATTTTCATCCTTCTGCAGATATATATCCAGTTTTCCCAACACCATTTGCTGAAGAGGCTGTCTTTTCTCCAATGAGTATTTTTGGCATTTTTATCGAATATCAGGTGGATATAGCTACTTGGGCTTACATCTGGGTCCTCTATTCTGTTCCACTGATCTACATGTCTGTTTTTGTGCCTGTACCATGCTGTTTTTGTTACTATGGCTCTGTAGTATAGGTTAAAATCAGGTATGGTGATACCACCAGCCTTACTTTTGTTGCTCAGTAATATTTTAGATATTCGAGGTTTTTTGTGATTCCAAATGAATTTTTGGATTGTTTTTTCTATTTCCATGAAGAATGCTTTTGGAATGTGTAGATTGCTTTTGGTAAGATTGCCATTTTCACAATATTGATTCTTCCAATCCAGGAACAGGGGATGTTTTTCCACTTTCTAGTGTCTTCTGCAATTTCTCGCTTGAGTGTTTTAAAGTTCTCATTGTAGAGATTCTTTACTCCTTGGTTAGGTTTATTCCAAGGTACTTTATTTTTTTTTGATGCAATTGTGAATGGGAGTGATTCTCTGATTTCATCCTCTGTGTGTTTGTTGTTAGCATATATGAAGGCTACTGATTTCTGTGTATTTATTTTGTATCCTGCTACATGGCTGTAGGCTTTGATCAGCTCTAACAGTTTGCTAGTAGAGTTTTTAGGGTCCTTTCTGTATAGAATGATGTCATCTGCAAATAATGATAACTTGATCTCTTTCTTTCCAATTTGTATCCCTTTTATGTGTGTCTCTTGCCTTATTGCTATGGCTAAGACTTCCAGAACTATATTAAATAAACGTGGGGACAGTGGACACCCTTGTCTTGTTCCTGATTTTAGTGGAAAAGCTTCCAGTTTTTCCCCATTTAGTAATATGTTGGCTATAGGCTTGTCATAAATAGCTTTTATTATATTGAGATATGTTCCTTCTATTCCCAGTCTCTGTAGGACTTTTATCATGAAGGGATGTTGGATCTTGTCAAATGCTTTCTCTGCGTCCAATGAGATGATCAAGTGATTTTTGTCCTTCAACCCATTTATATAATGTATTACATTTATAGATTTGTGTATATTGAACCATCCCTGCATCTCTGGAATAAAGCCTACTTGGTCAGGGTGAATGATCTTTTTTATATACTCTTGTATTCTGTTTGCCAATATTTTATTGAGAATTTTTGCATCTATGTTCATGAGGGAGATTGGTCTGTAATTTTCTTTTTTTGTTCTATCTTTGCCTGGTTTTGGTATCAGGGTGATGCTTGCCTCATAGAAGGAGTTTGGTAGAATTCCTTCTTTTTCTATTTCTGGGAAAAGCTTAAGAAGCAATGGTGTTAACTCTTCCTTAAAGGTCTGGTAAAATTCAGCAGTGAATCCATCTGGGCCTGGGCTTTTTTTAGTTGGGAGATTATTGATAAGTGTTCGGATCTCCATGTTTGTTATAGGTCTATTTAGGTGATTATTAATCTCCTTTTGATTTAATTTAGGTAGGTCATATAAATCAAGGAAATCATCCATTTCTTTCAGATTTTCACACTTTGTGGAGTATATGCTTTTATAGTATGTCCCTATGATTTTTTTGAATTTCTCTGGAATCTGTTGTGATGTTACCTTGTTCATCTCTGATTTTATTAATTTGTGTCTCTTCTCTCTTTCTTTTGGTCAGATTTGCTAACGGTTTATCAATCTTGTTTATCCTTTCAAAGAACCAACTCTTTGTTTCATTAATTCTTTGGATTTTTTTTTGTTTCTATTTCATTAATTTCTGCCCTAATCTTTATTATTTCTTCCCGTCTACTAATTTTTGGTTTGCCTTGTTCTTCTTTTTCCAAGGCTTTAAGGTGAAGCATTAGGTCCTTTACTTGCAACCTTTCTAGTTTCTTAATATAGGCACTTAAGGCTATAAATTTACCTCTTAGAACTGCCTTCATTGTTTCCCAGAAATTTTGGTATGTTGTGTTCTCATTATCATTTGACTCTATAAATTTTTTGATTTCCTTCTTGATTTCTTCATTGACCCATTTGTCATTTAGTAGTGTATTGTTTAGTTTCCATGATTTTGTGTATGTTCTATAGCCTTTCTTGCTACTGATTTGTGGTTTAATTCCATTGTGGTCAGATACAATGCAAGGAATTATTTCAATTTTCCTGAATTTGTTAAGATTTGCTTTGTGTCCTAATATATGGTATATTTTAGAGAATGTTCCATGTGCTGCTGAAAAGAATATATATTCTGCAGCCTTTGGATGAAATGTCCTGTATATATCTGTTAGGTACATTCCTTCTATGACCTCATTTAGTCCAGATGCCTCTCTGTTTATTTGTTCCTGGGATGACATGCCAATTGATGAGAGTGGGGTGTTGAAGTCACCCACCACCACTGTGTTTGGTGTTATCTGTGACGTTAGTTCTAGTAGTGTTTGTTTGATGAATTTGGGAGCCCCCATGTTAGGTGCATATATGTTTAGGATTGTAATGTCCTCCTGTTGGAGTGTGCCCTTAATCAATATAAAGTGACCTTCCTTATCTTTCTTGACTAATGTTGGACTAAAGTCTACCTTGTCCGATATTAGGATAGCAACCCCTGCTTGTTTTCTAGGCCCATTTGCTTGAAACACCATTTTCTAACCTTTCACCCTAATATAATGTCTATCCTTTGTAGAAAGGTGAGTTTCTTGGAGACAACAAATTGTAGGATCCTGATTTTTTTTTTAATTTTTTTTTTAATTTATTTATTTGAGAGCGACAGACACAGAGAGAAAGACAGATAGAGGGGGAGAGAGGGAATGGGCGGGCCAGGGCTTCCAGCCTCTGCAAACGAACTCCAGATGCGTGCGCCCCCTTGTGCATCTGGCTAACGTGGGACCTGGGAAACCGAGCCTCGAACCGGGGTCCTTAGGCTTCACAGGCAAGCGCTTAACCGCTAAACCATCTCTCCAGCCCGATCCTGATTTTTAACCCAGTCTGCAAACCTATGTCTTTTGGTTGGGTCATTGAGGCCATTGATGTTAACAGATATTATTGAAAGGTGTGTATTTATGTTTGCCATTTTTTTTTTGTGGGTCCCGTTCTACCTTTGCTCTCTTGTGTTAACTAGTATTTGAGTATTGCTTGTTTTTTCCAGGTTCCTTATATGTGTGCTTTTCCTTTTCCTCATTATGGAGAATTCTATCAAGTATTTTCTGTAGAGCTGGTTTTGTCTTCAAATACTCCTTTAACCTGCTTTTGTCATGGAATGTCCTTATTTCTCCATCTATTTGAATGGATAGCTGTGCAGGATAAAGTAACCTTGGTTGACAGTTGTTATCTTTCAGAACTTGTAATACATCACTCCAAGCCCTTCTGGCTTTTAAAGTTTGTGTTGAATAATCTGCTGTAATCCTGATGGGCTTGCCTTTGTAGGTAACTTGATTTTTCTCTCTAACTGCTTTCAATATTTTTTCCTTGGTTTGTGTGTTTGGCAGTTTGATTATAATATGACGAGGAGAGGTTCTTTCCAGGTTTTGTCTGGCTGGGGTTCTAAAGGCTTCCTGTATCTTCATTGGCACCTCTTTCCCAATTTGGGGGAAGTTTTCATCTATGATTTTGTTGAAGATGCCTACTATGCCTTTGGAGTGGAATTCTTCTCCTTCTACTATGCCCTGAATTCTTATATTTGATCTTTTCATAGTGTCCCGAGTATCTTGAAATTCCCACTCATACTTTTCTATAAGTTTGTCTTTCTTTTTGTTGGAGTGTATTAGATCTTCCACCTGGTCTTCTAGCTTAGATATTCTGTTCTCGCCTTCATCCATTTTACTGGTGAGATTTTCTACAGAGTTTTTTATTTCATTAACTGTGTTCTTCATTGCTAGTCATTCTGACTGGTTTTTCTTTATTATTTCTATTTCCTTATTTATGTCTTGTATTGCCTTCTTTATTTCATTAAATTGGTGTCCCACATCTTCTTTGATTCCTTTGATTTCCTCTTTGACTCCTTTGAACATATTTACAATCATTCTTTTGAAATATTTCTCAGGCATTTCCTCTAACTCGTTCTCACTGGAGGTCAGTTCCGATGCATTAATATTTTTAGGTGGATTTATATTGTCTTGCTTTTTAGTGTTTCTTGTGTTATAATGTATATATTTTTGCATCTTGGATTAAGTTAATGCTTGGATTTTCTAGCTAGCTGGGTATTCTTAGCTGTATCTATTGATCTGATGTTATATATCTTCAGGGTAGGAGCTTAAGGTGTTACATGTGGCTCTTAAGACTCTCCGAGTATCTACAAAGGTGTTTCTAGGGGTTGAGTTTGCCTGCTATGGGAGTATTCAAGTAGGCTGAGTGGAATAAAATACAGGTAGATTCTAAAATTTAACTAAACACTGTACACATTCAATCAAAAACAGCACTGAGTATTTATGCAAGTGTAGTTATTATAACAACCAGATCCTCTATCAACAAAGAGGTTAAGATTTCTGGTCTGGTGAGGGATCCAAGTCAACTTGTAATCAAGTGAGACCCTTCCCTGGGGCAATCCCAGTTACCTTTTTGGATGATTTTGGTGTCAGTCACGTTGCTGGCTGGGTTGTTGGGCTGCTGTTCTGATTTCTGGAGCTGGGCACTGTCTTTTCCTGCAGGGAAAACCGAGCCTGGCATTGTGGCCCTGCTGATCAGCACCCCTGCTGCTGGAACTGCTACTGCTGCTGCTGACACTTCCACTGCTGGATCTGTCACCGCTCTGCTAAAGCTGCTGCTGCTGGGTTTGTTGCTACTGCTGCTGCTGCTGCAGCTGCCACTTCTGGAGCCGTCACTGCTGCCACTGAAGCTGCTGCTGCTGTATCTGCAGCTGCTGCCGCTACTGGATCTGCTGCTTTTGCCAGTGCCAGAGCTGCTGATGTTGCTGCCAGACTCTGCTCCTGCTTGGGTCCCCCTCTCAGCTCAAGTTGGCGTGGCCGGGTCCCGGACCGCTGCTCTGTTCGCTGGAGCTGGGCACAGGCAGTGGGGGAGGGGAGGGAGCCACAGCTGCTCTGGTTCTCTCACTGTTCCACGTGTTCTTCTACCTCACGGTCTGCTCCTCCGCTGCTCACTGCCGCTCTCCCTTCACGTTTCCTGAGTTGCGGAGAGCGCAGTGTGAGTGGAAGCTCCCGCACCTGGCTTTTCCTGCTGCTCGAGCAGAGCTTGGTGGCTTTTTGGTGCACTGCTGCCGCTGCGGTGGGTGGACCTGCTGGGCCGCTTTTGCCTGCCTGTGCGGGCTCTGGATGCTCTGGATCTCTTCTACTTCTCCACTGTTGTTTCAATTTCCTATACACCTCACTTTTTAGTAAAAGTGTGTATTTTGCTGAGTTTTCTTGGCCTTTTTCCCTAGGCTGCTTTGGCGTGTTGCCTTTTGCTGCCATCTTAACCAGAAGTCTCTTTTTTTTATATTATCATCTTTTCCTCTTATTATGAGGGTCTTGTGTAGGTAGTGCCAGGCACTGTGAGGTCATGGATATCTAGGCCAATCTGTGTCTGGAAGAGTGCATTTTAAGTTCTGTCCTTCCTTTGGCTCTTACATTCTTTCCACCATGTCTTCTGCAATGGACCCTGATCCTTGGAAGGTGTGATAGAGAGGTTTCATTATCCTGGGTTTGACTATGCCATACCCTCATAAAGCCAGATGCATAAAGTGACACATGCTTCTGGAGTTGGTTTGCAGTGGCTGATGCCCTGGCATGCACATTTTTCATCTGCCTGTCTCTGTATGTCTAACTTTCTGCTTGCAAATGAATAAAAATACAAATAGAAAATAACTGTTGTTTTTTTTTTAACCTTCTAGTCCATAGATACCATGATTTTATCCACAGATTCAAGATCTACAGATTCCAGGTTAACAGTATTTTGTTGTTGTTGTTGTTGTTTGAGGCAGTCTTTCAATTTATCCCTGGTGGGCTTAGAATACACTACATAGTCCAGATTGCCTCAAACATGTAGAAAAATCTCCTGTCTTTGCCTCCTGATCACTGAGATTCCAAGCATGCACCACTCAACAATCTCCTTTTTTTTTTTTTTTTAAGGTAGGGTCTCACTCTAGTCCAGGCTGACCTGGAATTCACTGTGTAGTCTCAGGCTGGCCTCGAACTCACAGCTATCCTTCTACCTCTGCCTCTCGAGTGCTGGGATTAAAGATGTGCACCACCACACCTAGCTAACAATGTCCATTTTTAACACCATTCTAGCCCTGTGTTTAGGCTTAGAAGCCATTTTACAATGACATCTTTGATTTATTCAAGAACACCTGAATAAATAATATTTGGATTCTCTGTCCTTTTATGTTGTAGTTTTCTTTTATGGTTATATGACCTACTTATTTTTTATTTACTATTATTATTATTATGTTTTGGCTTTTCAAGGTAGAGTCTCTTTCTAGCCCAGGCTGATATGAAATTCACCACGTAATCTCAGGATGGCCTTGAACTCATGGTTATCCTTCTACCTCTGCCTCCTGACTATTGGGATTGAAGGCATACACTACCACACCTGGCTTATTTCTCTTTTTAATTGCAACCCATCTGGTTTGTGTTGAGGGTGTGTGGATGTTTCTAATACATGTCATGTAAATACATAAAGAAAAGTTATTTCTCCTTAGGCTACAGAAAATCTGGGTTTCCAATATTCAGACCCTGTGATCTTTCCTAATTACCAATTACTTACTTACTGATATGTTGTTTGATTAAAACATTAACCTCTGAACTAGATTTGTATTTATTTGTTTGTTTGTTTTGTATTTGAGGTAAGGTCTCACTCTAGCTCTGGTTAACCTGGAATTCACTATGTAGTCTCAGGGTGGCCTTTAACTCACGGAGATCCTCCTACCTCTGCCTCCTGAGTGCTGGGATTAAAGCTGTGTGCCACCACTCCCAGCTAAACTAGATTTTGAATCTCAGAAAAGCATGGACAAAAAGGTGATATTTCTGTGGACAAAAGAGAATGGCAAAAAGGAGACATAAAGGGAAGAGAAAGGAAGGGAGGAGGGTACTTAATAGGTTGATATTGTATATATGTAAGTACAATGATTGTGATGGAGAGGTAATATGATGGAGAATGGAATTTCAAAGGGGAAATGTGGGGGGGAATTAACATGGGATTTTTTTAATAATCATGGAAAATGCTAATAAAAATTTAATAAAAAAAAGAATGGCACATTTTCAGAAAGGAGTTTCAGAACAGGAAGGCAAAAGGAAGAGCCTCTGCTGAGGATCACGTGTACATCAAATCACACCCTTCAGGGCCTGGGAGGAAGTTTTATTTCTAGTCTGTGTGCCAATGGAGTGAATTCATCCTTCAATGTAGCAGTCTGTCTTTTTACTCTGCTTATCACATGAAGACTCAAAGATGCCTTGTAGTTTCTGGGTGATGTAAAAATAAAACCTGTTTACTGGATTGGAAAGAGGCCACACATGGCCATCAGAGAAAGAAGATGGGTGAAGCACAGGATATTTTTAGGGTCTTTATGTGGAAATCCTGGGGTGTGCTTTTCATTATTCAGCTTGTGAATGACTGTGACAAAAGATGACTGCAATTTATACCCAATGCCATCCTTGAATGCATTCTCAATTTTTCTGCCTCTGTGAAAGTGATGGATACAGTACTTGACTCCTTCTTACAGGCAAGAACACCTTTCCTGGTTCTCTCTGTTATGGTCCTTTCATCTGAAGCAAGAATGACATTAATTATTGATAAAGGAAGAAGAATGAAAGAAAGGGAAAGAAAGAAAAAGTAAAATAACAATACCAGGTTGGTACCTTTAAAAAAACAATAAGTTTCTGAAAGCCGCATAACCTTTCCTTGTAAGATATCTGAGAGGTGTTCTTCACTGAGCAATGGCAGATGTTAGCATTATGTACTGACTTTTTCAGCAAAGATAGACTTAAGTTACCTCACTTGATCAAAGCCTCTTTTAATGAGAAGGCATCTGTGGATGGCAGTACAAAAGGAAATAAGGTCTTCTAGTTATCTTTGCATTGGAGACACAGAGCATCCAACCAAAGAACGGCTTGTGGGAGGGAAGGGTTTATTTGACTTACAGACTCAAGGGAAAGCTCCATGCTGGCAGAGGAAAAGGTGGCATGAACACAGGGTGGACATCACCTTCTGATCAACATCAGGTAGCCAACAGTTGCAGGAGAGTGGGCCAAATGCTAGGAAACTAGCTATAACATTCATAAGCCTGCCACCAAAAACATACCTTCTCCAGCAAGACTCCAATTCCCAAAGTGCCACTAGCTGGGGACTAGCATTCAAAACACATGAGTTTATGGGTAATACCTAATTTAAACCACCACATTCTGCCCCTGGCCTAAATAAACTCACAACCATCCATGATATAAAATACAATGCATTCAGTCCAACTTCAAAAGTCCCCATGGTTTTTATCAATTTAAATACTATTCAAACATTGCCATAAATCAAGGACTCTTATCTGAGCTGTAATATCAAAAGAGCATAATGGCACACAATAAGCATTCACACTGCGAAAGATTGCATTGGGTATAGCAAGAAAAGATTGAACCAATACGCCATATAAAACAAACAGAGCAAGCATCAAATATTATAGTTCCAAGTCTTACTTTTGTAGCCAGTGATGGAATTCTCTGGAATTTCAATCCAACAGCTTCATCTGGACTGTTTACAGCTGGGGGAACAATCCATCTCAAGCTGTCAGTTCAACGTGGTGGCCATCTCACTGTCCTGGAATTTCAAACAGTCTTAGGATTTCTAATGCAATTTTTCTTTTTTAAAGATATATTTTATTTACTTATTTTTTATTATTTTTTTAGGCAGGATGTCTGCCTTGTGAGTTGTTATCTCTTTTTAAATATTTTATTTATTTACTTATTTAAGAGAGAGAGAGAGACAGAGGAAAAGGCAGAGAGAAAGACAGAATGGGTGCCTCAGGACCTACAACCACTGCAAACAAACTCCAGACATATGTGCCCCCTTGTGTATCTGGCTTATGTGGGACCTGGGTAGTTGAACCAGGGTCCTTAGGCTTTGCAGGCAAACCAAATCCATACACCCCACTCAGCCTCCTCCCACAAGACCATTAGTTCTATACAGTCCTGGACCTAAAGTACACATTCTCTTCTATCACCCTGGCATGCATGACCTAACAACCTATATTTACCTGCTAATGGACAGATACAATGTCTGGCAAAACAAATGAGTTGACTTGGAATTGATTACCCCAAGGGCTTAAGAAATCTCCAATACTATTTGGGGAAGCCCTACAAAAGGACTTGGGGTTTTGGGAATCCCACCCAGACTCAACACTTAACCCTGCTCCAGTATGTGAATGATCTTTTCTTGGCCACATCCAACCCAATTACCATTTAAAAGATACCAAGGGGCTGGAAGGATGGCTTAGCAGCTAAGGCATTTGCCTGCAAAGCCAAATGACCCTGGTTGGATTCCCCAGGACTCACATTAGCCAGATACACAAGGAGGCACATGTATCTGGTGTTCGTTTGCAGTGGCTGGAGGCCCTGGCATGCCAATTTTCTCTCTCCCTCCAATTGCTTCAGATGTTTTTATATCATGTGTCTACAAAAACAGCTCAGCTCTGCCAGACAGAGGTATCCTCCCTGAGATACAAACTGACACAAAGTAAGAGGACTCAGTGTTGCCTAGAAAGAGGCCATTTTCCAGATCCCCACAACTCAGACCAAGAAACAGGTATGTGAGTTCCTGGGAACAGCAGGATTCTGTAGGCTCTGGATTTGGGGATTTTCCAAGATAGCCTGGCCCCTCTATTCAGCTATGAAGGAAGACCAACCGTTAAATAGAACAACAGGCCTTCCAGAACCTAAAGCAGGTCATAAACCGAGCACCCACTTTGGCTTTACCTGATGTCACTTAGCTGTTTCTTGTTAACCATGAAACTTGGGGCATTGCAAAGGCTGTTCTGACCCAGACACTGGGACCCTGGCAAAGTCCTGTAGCATACCTATCCAAGCTCTTCGACCTGGGAAGGGGGCCTCAGGGTGGCCTCTGTGCCTGTGTGCTGTAGCTGCTACCACCATACTGGTATAAGAGACTGGCAAGCCCACTTTAGCCCCAGATCTATCCTCACTATGCCTCACCCATGCTGTGGGGGAAGACTCTCTAATGGGAGGCAAATGGCCAGTGGATGTCTAATGCCCATATTACTCAATACCAGAGCCTGCTACTCCACCACTGCCACCTCACTTTTACTGCTAAGAGTCTCAACTCTTCAGTGCTGATGTCTGATGACAACCCTGAGGCATCTGTTGGATATCTCCCAGTCCAGACACCCAGATCTCCAAGACACTCCCCTGCCTAAGATGGATGCTGATTGATCCCTGATGGAAGCAGCCTGGTCATCAGTGGAACCAGAAAAGGAGAGGCAGCAATAACTACCCAATCAGATGCCATTTAGTCCCAAGCCCTGCGTCAGGGAACTTCAGCTGGTTGTGCTCTCCCAGGCTTCATGTTGGGGAAGAGACAAGTGGGTAAACATCTACACTGATGGCAGGTATGTCTTCGTGACCCTTCATGCTCCTGCCATGATTTACAAGGAAAGGGGAAATGTGGCTGCAGAGGGAAAGACTATTAAAGAAAAAGCAAGCTGGGTGTGGTGGTGCATGCTTTTAATCCTAGGACTTGGGAGGCAGAGATAGGAGGATTGCTACAAGTTCAAGACAACCCTGAGACTACAGAGTAAATTCCACATCAGCCAAGGGTTGGGGCAAAAAAGAACAAAAATAAAATAAAGAAGAAGCCAGGCATAGTGGTGCACACCTTTAATCCCAACACTCGGGAGGTAGAAGTAGGTGGATCACCATGCATTTGAAGCCACTCTGAGACTGCATAATGACTTCTTGATCAGCCTGAGCTAGAGGGAGACCATACCCCCAAAATAAAAATAAAATAAAATAAAAAATCAAGAAGAGATTTAACCTCTCTGTGAAGCTATTTAGCTTCCCCAAAATGTGGCTGTTATCCACTGTAAAGGCCACCAAAAGACAAACACACCTGAGACAAAAGGAAACTCCATGGCAGATCAGGTGGCTAGACAAGATGCCAGGTGGCACGTGGAACCACTCACAGTCTTTCCCATTGCTTTTCCTGACCCGAAGCTTCCTCCTCAAACAAACTATACCTGAGAAGAAGAAAAAGCCCACTCTCAGGGTAAATCGCAGGAGCCAACCAGATGGTGGATTTGGCCTGACTCATCGCTTAATAGTTAAGACACTTGCCTGCGAAGCCTAAGGACTCATGTTTGACTCTGAAGATCCCACATTAGCCAGATGCATGAAGGTAAGGCAAGCACAAGGTTGCATATGCCTACTAGGTGGTGCAAGCATCTAGAGTTCGATTGCAGTGACTGAGGCCCTGGCTCACTCATTCTCTCTCTCTTTGTCTCTCTCTGCCTTGCTCACTCGCTTCCTCTGACATTTAAAAAAAAAAAAGGATTATCCTCCCTGCACTCTCAGACATTTCATTGTGGATCAACTACATCCATATCACCCATTTGGGTCCTACAAAGTTAACTGAGTTACTGTCCTCCACATACCAGATCTCACAACTTGGAGAGATAGCCACTCAAGCAGCATCTCCATTCTTTTCCTACACTCAGGTGAACCTAAAATGGGACAAAAGGCTTCCTCGCTGTCCACCTGACAGGATTGGTCCCCAGCGAGGGATGGGAAGTTGACTTCACTGAGATAAAGCCCCTTATGCAGAATATAAACAACTCTTGGTATTTGTAGACTCTTTCTCAGGATGGGTGGAAGCATTTGCTGCTCTAAAAGAAGCTACCCTGATGGTGACTGTGATGGTTTGATTCAGGTGTCCCCTGTGAACTTAGGTTTTCTGAATGCTAGGTTTCCAGCTGATGGAAATTTGGGAATTAACATCACCTGAAGGCAGTGTGTTATTGGGGACAGGCTTATGGGTATTATAGCCAGTTTCCCCTTTCATTGTTTGGCACACTCTCCTGTTGCTATTGGCCAGGAAGTGATATCCACCCTCTCCTCATTCCATTATTTTCTCCTGCCATCGTGGAGCTTCCCCTCAAGCCTGTAAGCCAAAATAAAACCTTTTTTTTTTTTCCCAGAAACTTCTCTTGGTCAGGTGATTTCTGCCAGCAATGCAAACCTGATTGAAACAGTAAATTTGGTACAGAGGGGTGGTGTCATTTGCTGCTAGACACCTGACTGTATAGCTTTGACCTTGTGGATATGATTTTCAAGAGAAATGTGGAAAGATTTGAAACCTTGACCTAAGAGATGGTTTGTAGTGCTGTAAGTAGAGCTTGATGGACTATTCTGGTCAGAGTTGAAAGACATGAAAGCACTAAGAACTATGGACTGTGAAGTTTGGCTTATGAGGGTGAGAACGAGCTTTGCTTGGACTGGTCTGGAAGCTATTTGTGTGAGAGGCTTGCTGTCATGCCTGTGCCCTGAGAAGTTGTGCAGGTTTGCATTGCATAAAATTGGACTGATGTGAGCAGAGGGATATTGCACCGAAAGAAATCTTTGGGCCAAAGCTACTGCCTGTTCAGCTGCAATTGAGAGATTACAACCATTGAGATTGGGCCAGCTGACCCGTATTGGAACAACAGAAGGAATATAGGCTCTTTTGAAGGGGCCTGAGTGCTCAAGGAGTGTCCTGTTCTTCAAAGTCTGCTTTATTCCTCCATGGATTAACAAATTGGCACCTCACCTGGTATTATGGAGTATAAGAAATGCAGGAAAGAGAGGGTCATTGAATTTGCAACAAGGTCTTGTGTTTTGGAAATGACCACGGGCAGTATGAAGCAGGTTTTCTGGATGCCTGCATGGACACCCAATGGAGCCATGAGGATGAACCTTGGATTACAGTGGTGACCCAGTGGAGATGCTGGGACCATGAAATGGCTGCTAAGGAAAGCTGCCGACCCCAGTGAAGTTTTCCAGGATTGTGAGTAGCCTAGTTGGGTGGGGGGGATTGGAATTCCAGAGACTTGTTGCTGGTTAGAATGATTGGATTTGGTGATTTGTCACTTACTAGAGTTGTTGGACTTGGAGCAACAGAGTTTGATGTTTGCCGTGTTTAAATTTTGTATTAGTTGAATATTTCTTTGCTATGCCTAATGCCGTATTTTACAGTGTGAGTGTTTATCCTGTGCCATTATGGGTTTTGGAGGTATTTTTTTTTTCGATATTATGGCCCAGTTAAAAGATCTTGGACTATGGGCATGTTTGAACAACATTTTAATAATCATTAGGATTATTAAAAATTATGGGGACTCGGGCTGGAGAGATGGCTTAGCGGTTAAGCGCTTGCCTGTGAAGCCTAAGGACCCGGGTTTGAGGCTCGATTCCCCAGGACCCACGTTAGCAAGATGCACAGGGAGCACATGCGCCACCTTGTGCATCCGGTTTATGTGGATCCTGGGGAATTGAACCTGGGTCCTTAAGATTTGCAGGCAAAACCCTTAACTGCTAAGCCATCTCTCCAGCCCCTTAAATCAATGTCTTTTAAAGTATCTCCAGTCTTTCCAGCAGTTCGGGCTGTAGTCCGTTCTGACCTTCAGGATGTCCTCCCAGTTTAGTCCTCAATTCTTTGCCATTTACTCTGACCTGGAGACCAGGTGTACATCAAAAAGAGGAGGCTGTCAGATCTGTCTGACTTTTCTTTCTCTAAAATGGTGGTGCCCTGGACAGTGGGAGTACTGGCTGCATTCACCCCCACCTCCTGGGACCTGTGGGGGTATGGAATTTTACCTTTGCCTAGAGGTCCCTGAGGACCACCATTGCAATGATCCAAGCCAGTTCTTCTGCCGCTCCTGAAAATGTGTAACTTACTCAGGGGAACAGAGCCATATGGAATTCCTCTCCATATGGAGGTCTTCCTCCCTCAGCTTGTATGGTTCATGCTGTAACCCCTTATTCATCAGTGCTAACAATCCTGTTAATTACAAGTGGAGAGTCAGATATACATGGGGCATTCATTTATATAGTATGGAATAGTATGACAGTGCCATGCTCACCATCCAGAGCCAGAGCCTTGCTGATCAGGGCCCCCTCAAGCCAATTGGCACCATATCCAACTTGGAAGACCCCCTCTTTGTCCCTCACATTCAATTTGCAGATTCTCCCACTCTCTGTCTTTACCCGTAAAGCCTGTGCCAGGTCTCCCTCAACCTGCAATCTTGTTTTCAGTGATGGAAGGGATGCATCAGCTACTTAACTTTACCCAACTCAAACTAGCTGAAGACTGTTGGCTTTGCCTAAAATCTAAGCCATCTTACTATGTAGGTTTAGGGATAGAAGCCCCAATCATTACTAATGATGACAAGTTGACTTGTCCTTTTTCTCCTCCACCACTAACTCTAGGAGACATAATCGGTAAAGCTTCATGCTTAACAATCCCTAATTACCACCTCCAAAAATCTCCCTTCTCAAAGTCCTGTAATAATGCTCTCATTTTCAACCTGTCCAACTCCTGAGCTTACTTTGCACCAAATGAGACCTGGCTAGCCTGCCCTTCTGGACTCACCACATTCATCATCTCCAATAGACTAAAGAAGGAGCCAAGAGCTGTGGAGGTGGCTTAGTGTTTAAGGCACTTGCCTGTGAAGCCTAAAGACCCAGGTTTGATTCCCCTGGTACCCATGTAAGCCAGATGCACATGGTGGTGGTACATGCATCTGGAGGTCGTTTGTGGTGGTTAGAGCCCCTGGTGTACCCATTTTTACTCTCTCTGCCTCTCTCTCATAGAAATAAATAAAAATAAAAGGAGCAGAGTCTATGTGTTAAAGTTTATGTTCTCCCTCAGGTGTATGGTTACAGTGGCCCTCCTCTAGGCCTCTGATCCTGTTATAAGCCAGTGGCTCCCCTGCTGGTCCCCATTCTAGTGGGACTCAGCATAGCCGGGTCCACTACCTTAAGCACAACTACTTTGATAAGAGGTGAAGTTGGAATATCCCAGAGGGCTCAGCAAGTCAATGCTGAACTAGGACATCTACAGTCCTCCATAAATATGCTTCAGAACCAGGTTGGGAATTAATGCCTGAGATATTTCTCCAAAACCAGCATAGTTTAGACTTGCTGTTCTTGCCCCATTGGGGCCTATATTTAGCCCTAGGAGGGTCCTGTTGTTTCTATGCAAATAAATCAGACCTCACTCAAGATACCTTACAGAAGGTCAGAGAAAATCTATATAAACACCAAAAGGAAAGAGAGACCAACAGTGCTTGTTTCATCATTAGTTCAATTGAAATCCATAGCTAACCACCCTCGAGGGCCTTTTTATGCTTCTCTTCCTGGGTCTAATAATTGGGTCTTGCCTAATTAACTGGTTGTTAAACTTGTCAAACAACATATAGTCTCTGTTAGATTAATGTACTTAAGAGCCCAGTACAACACCCTGCCTCCTGTGGACAATGATTCAACACTTTGATTCTACTCTAAGACAGACCAGTAGGGAATGAGCTACCCCAGGTAACACTATTTTGTTCCACTTGACTCCTTTCTTGTGCTGCTCTTCCTCTCTGAAAAACACATCCTGGTTAACAGAACATTCTTATCTAGTTACACCTGCTGTATTGGGAAATATATTGTTTTCTGCAGTTCTGGGAGGCTGATTGTTTTTGATTAACTGTAACTACTATGCCTCTGGTTTGATGTATTAATTGTTTAATGTTATTAATTAACTTCTATTATCTGATCTGTACCTGGAATGATGTGATTGTAGTTTTTGGATTTATAAATCCTATACCACTTTCCTTTGTAGTCAAGAGCCCTCCTGAGCATGAGCCCACTCTTGACCACCAGCTTAACTCTCAATTGGCTTAAGAAGCATGATGGTTTTATAGTTCTCTCATGTGGAATATAACAGTGGTGACATATAGCTCAATGGCCTCAACAGTTTCTGGGAGAGCAGAAATGCCTGGAGATTAAAATGCCTCTTTTAGGTGAGTGCCCATGGAGGGAAGACATTAAACAGAAATTGGATTCTGTCAATTCATCACTTGCACCTTATTCTGTCTCTCTCCTAACTTCCCATCACGGAATTTCTGCCATGCTATGTGTATAACTCTGGGCTCACTTGTAACTCTCATTTCTCCTTAAACTTAAAGTTAAAAGCTAAAAATGTGTGTCCTAACCAGTAATAGCAATCACATCTTTAATCCAAAATCACATCTACCATGTGGTCTTCCATAATTGAAGATGGTGCCTGCCCTGCAATCTTCCTTGATAGGATAGGACAATCAACTCTCTGCTTATACCCTAACAATAATTTCTACTAACTGATTTAAGTGGCTTTACACAAAAATTCTCAATTGCAATAACTGCTGAAAAAGGAAATAAGAATGAAACAGAAAATGCCAAAGAGGGCTCTAAGCTTACAGCTTTTGAGGTGCAGGCTAAAATCTGAACCCAGCAGCCCACACCAGGGTTTACTAGGCTCCTGATCTACAAAGGTTACACCACCAACATGTAATAAAATTCTTATTATTCATGATTTGCTTTTCTAGACTGTCACATATCAATGAAGGATCTTAATAAGGGTTCTATACAAAGTTGAAAAAAGAAAATTGTAAATGTTTGATATCATAGTAGAATTAATAATAAGTTATTATTGAAGGGCTGTGCAGACTATAGTGACTCCATTTTGTTCATGTACTCTTATTGACCTCCAGTTCCAGGAATAACCACAAGGTATTTCCCTGTAACTGAGCCAACCAATAAGAAGTAAAATCCCCTCTCACAATACCCTCTAAGCTTGCCAACATCCTGAAACCAAAACAACTAGTTTCTTACCTACAGTTATATAGTTACAAAGTATCTCTCTACCTGGAACCCACCAATCCTGTTAAAGGTCATCTAACTCCTCCCTGAAACTGTTACTTTGTTTGCCCAGCACCTGGTTGTGGGTTTTTTCTTTAAAAAGCCTGCAAGCCACTTTGAGTTCTCAGTTCCAGCTTCTGGAGTCGGCCTGCTTCCCTGATTGATCAGCTTTGTTTTGCGTTGGATTTAATAAACTTATTTCTTGTTTTCAGTTGAGCTTGAGCAGTCTTTGTCTCATTATTTCTGGGACCCCTGAACCAACAATTATTTCAGTGGTACTTAAGATAGTAGATAATAGTAAGTGTTATGTTGGTAAAAGGTACTGAAATGGAGATAGATCGTTCTCTTAATGATCCTTATGATAGTTAATAAATTTTTGTGGGTTACACATGTGCATGTTAAACAGAAAGGATTAAAAGAGAAATCTAAAATGATAAAAAGATCAAAAGAGGACATTAAAAAGACGATCCCAGCACTCGGGAGGCAAAGGTAGGAGGATCACCGTGAGTTCCAGGCCACCCTGAGATTACAGAGTGAATTCCAGGTCAGTCTGAGCTAGAGTTAAACCCCACCTCAAAGACCAAAAACAACAACAACAACAACAAAAGATGATAGAAAGAAATTGAATAAGTGATACAAGAAGGTGTTGGGAAAGGACGATAAAAGGTTTAAATTTTCTTTCAAGGGAAACTAAAAAATGTAACTCAAACCTGTCACTCCCAAGTTTCAGGCCTCCAAATTGCCATCAGCTGGGGAACAAATATTCAAAACACATGAAGCTATGGAAGACATCCCAACCCTGGTCCCACAGACTCATGACAATTTCATGGTGCAAAATACATTCAATCCAACTTTTAAAATGTCCCAATCATTCTTTAAAACAAAACAACACCGTTTGAAAGTCCAAAGACTCATCTGAAACACAAAATAGTCTCTTAACTGTAGGCCTATAAAACCAAAGCACAGGTTAAATACATTCGGCACATAATGGCACAGGGCATGAATTTACACTGTTAAAGAAGGCATAAGAAGGGAAATCTGGACCAGGGCAAATATTAAATCTTGGATCTCCTTGTCCAGCACCTGGGACCCACGTTAAAATTTCTGGGGTCCAAATTCTGCCCCTTCAGCCTTTGTTGCTTGCTTTCCCAGAATATCTACCCAACCCAGAGCAGTCAGCTTTGCTTGGCTGCCATCCCATAGTTCATGCATCTCTAAAATCTTGGGGTCTCTACTGCAACCTACAGTTCATCCTCAAGGCTCCATGATATTGTTCCTCATGGTCTCTATTCAGGGACTATGACCATGCTCCATATAATCTAGGGACCATCTCCAAAAAGTTACAAATCCAAAGACCTCTCTTTCCTGCATCTGTCATACTTCCATAACCAGTATCAGGTATTGTATCAAATTTGCATCAAATCCAGTGGGGAATAAAACAATTTGAAAAGCAGGAAATTCCTTTAGCAACTTTCTTCTGGCCCCTTCCTTTCAAAAGACAAGCAGCATTCTTCTGCCCCAATGCAGAATAGATGGCCCAATCTCTATGGTGGTAATCTGTCAAACATTTACAGCTAAGCTGGGCTACAGCTACAGTCTCTGGCCCAAAAATTTCATTTATTTCTCTGCTGACTTATATTCTGATGCTCTATGTTCTGCCAAGCACACCAGCCCATTACATTTAAATTTAACGTTGCTTAAGTTTTCATGATATAGAAAGAGCACAGTCAGCCTTTCACACAAAATTCCTCTAGCCCAGTTTCCATAAAGTTCTTTTTCCCTCATAAGATCTACACAATGGAATTCTACTCAGCATTAAGGAAAATGAAATAATGAAATTTGCAGGAAAATGGATGGACTTGGAAAATATTATCCTAAGCGAGGTTATACAGTCTAAGGAAGTCAAATGCCACATGTTTTCTCTCACAGGGTTGGGGGCTGGGAGAAAGGAATAAGGAGGGAAACTACACAAAACTAAAGACTAAAGTAGTACGTTAGGATATGCCTTCTGGGATACCAGTATACAAGATACAACCCTCAATTAAGGGAGATGGGTGGACCAGATTGCTATGTCCAGTAGAAGTTGGAGAAAGCTTAATCCTAAAACCATAGGCTCTCGATTGTGAATCCCAGACCAGAGCTGTGTTAACCTAATCCTCCCACCCCCCCTCCACACACACACACAGGCCAGGGATATCCATGAGGACCCAAAATCAATTTAGGCTACTGCCAGCACTTTGTTACCCAACAGAGATAAATGGTAAAACTCTATTTATGAAGATACCACAGGATGCCATCCCTGGGCACCAAGAGAGCACATGTGACTGAGAGGAAAGTCAGTCCTCTCCTGATAAACTTTCATAGTATTGGAAAGTGCTATGGGAGCTACTAAGTGACAATGGTCACCAACAGCATAAGTAAACAGGAGACTATGGAAACTATAGAACCCAAAAGATAGACAAGAAACACACACTTGTGCAATACTGGCACACAGCCTGTGGGAGTAACCAACAGACCACCAATTGCACATGAGGCCTACTCAGTGGAAGAGAGCTCATAACTGGTGCTAGGAATCATGCCAATGTCCCACAGACAGGAAATACAACACCCAGAGAGAAACCCCTATTGTTCTCTGGATAAATTGAGTAGTTATCGTCCCCAAAATGCCTCTTATATGCATACTGCCCTTTAATCAAAACTGATTTTACTCTTATTTTGAGAATCTGTTTTATTTTACAGATGACAGATAATACTGAGGAGATCCAATATCCACCAATTCAATAAGAAAACATAGCTGTCTGTGTTCTTCCCAGTTCTTGGCACCCCCTCAGTGACCACCAAGGAGAACCATAAGCATATGCAAGGGCAAGGAGCTTTATTTCAGGATTAAGCTCAGTCTCTTGACTTCACCAATGCAATGGATCCATACAAGAGCCTTGAGCAGCAGGGGGGGCAGGTTTTTTTTATAGGGATTTGAACAAAGAAGTAGGGAATGTGTACATGATTGGTTGATTTCTTAGGACATTGGAGGCAAGATTGGTGGGCAGGAGCTAGGTAACTAAGCAACCTCTGTTACGATTGGCTAAACAAGCAGCAATAACAGTTGTATGTATTTCGATTGGCTGAGACAAGGAGGTAGGAGGGATAAATCTCTTAATTGGCCGTGGCAGGGAGGTAGGAGGGACAAGTCTTTGGCAAGTCTCAGGTATGCTGGGCAGGGGGCAGGGCAGCTACCCCTTTGTTCCTTTGTTTAAACTGAAACTTGTAACTTAGGCCTAACCAGGGCAGCACTCTATGGAAGCCTGTCATGGTGTCATTCAGTTTCTGGGTCCTTCATTCCCCCCTCTACTTGTGACTTCAGGAGACCCATCCTTGGGTCTTTATTGGGGAAAAGACTGTAGAGGACGGTACTGAGTTCTTAGCACCATGAGCTGCACTGCATTAATTCGTTCTCTAACAAAGGTAATTATTCTATTAACAATGTAAGGTCCTATTGTAATCAGCAACAAAAATATAAGTAATGGCCCCAATAAAGCAGACAACAGGGTGGTCATCCAAGGAGAATGGCTGAACCATGACTCAAACCATCCTTGAGATCCTTCTTGTTGTTTTTTTTTTCTTTTTAATAATCCCTCACAAATTCTGGCTAGTGATTTTTTTTAACAATTCCAGAGTGAGCAGCATAAAAGCAACTTTCTTCTCCCAGGGCTGCACATAGTCCTACTTGCTGGAGAAAGAGTAGATCTAAACCTCTTCTATATTGCAGTACTACCTCCACTAGAGACAAAAGTGACTCTTGTAGGTGGGAAATTGATTTTTCTAATTCCTGAATGTCCAAATGTATAGCTGCTCTAAGGTCAGCGTACTGTTGCTTCTGGGTTACTAAGGAGGTTATTCCTGTTCCTGCTCTGGCAAGTCCCAAACCTATCAGTAAGCTAACACTTAGAGCAGTAATAGGGTCTCTCTTTATTCTAACTGGATTTGCACTTAGTTGTTGGTCTGTTTCTTCAATTGAGTGATAGGTTATTCTGGGGACTAGCTGTACCTGTACACAGAAATCTTTAGCATTAGCCAACACAGATGTGCTAACACAGGGGGTAAGTCCTGTGCTGCAAGCCCACCAGGAGTTTTCGGAGGGAATAAGATAAGAGGGGGATGTGTTGATAAAGATGGTTTGGTTACACAAGGGGGGAGGAATTGAATTGGGACTGGCACCACTAATGCATAGTCCTTGTCCTGATACCTGTTGGAGGGTGAGTCTTACAGTCCCTGATTGTTGCCATCTACATTTATTTACATCTGGTTACACACTATATGAATCAGAGACTGCTATTCCTTCATAGAAAGGGGGGTCAGTGCCATAGCAGAGCCAGCAGGCCGTAGTAAGGTCTGGTCTGGTGGCATGCAGGACCACAAAGGAGTGATTAAGGAGGGTGAGAAGGGGATTACCTAGTTTAGGTATTTGTGGAGGGATGCTGGGCTGAGAACTAGAACTAAGAATGTTTCCTGGTGTCAGAGTGGGGTCAGAGACAAGGGCTGGTTCTGGTTGTGGTGGTGGTGCTAGGATCTTGTTTGAGCCTATGGGCAACATTTTAGGATGCGATACCTGCAGCCGAACACTTAATAACCCACCTGGGTCACGGGGGGGGGGGGGTCAGGTGGTTCTGGTCATAGATTCTTATTCCCCAAATTAGTCCCTGTAGCCACCTCTGATCTTGTTTGCCCCCTTCAGTAAATGATAGCTTGATTGGGTTACAGTGTCCCTCAGTCCGAGTTCATGGAACATATTGTGCTCCACTTTAGGAGACAACAACTGACTTCCTACCAAGTTCCTGCTTACACTTGGGGGTGGTGCCCCTGGTTATAGACAACAGGTCATCTTTCTTTGGGGCTGCCCACCAGATATGTCCAGTAGACACACAGTACCAAGCCCCACAATAGTATTAATCTGCCCCTCCACACTGCTGATGATATGTCTTACCCCCAATATAACCAGGGCATGCATAGAAATGAAGCTTTTGAGTTACTGATTTGGACCATGGAAGCTCAAGAAAAGTGGCTAGATCAAAATATAGATCTGGGAACCAAGTCTCAAGGGGGTGGAAACCAGTGGTAGAGTTTAGAACCTCCTGAATAGCTAGGTTATAGATTTCCCAAGTCAAGTTGACTGGTTGATGGGGATTAAGGGAAGAAAGGAGGCTACAGTAGGCACAAGCAGTGAATAGTACAAACATAAAGAGCGTATAAGCTTGAGTTTGAGAGGGGATTTTTGATCCCACTTGACTTTCCATTGTGGTTGGTAGTCCTCAGGTTCAGCTATTGGATCTGCTGGTCGGATGTGGGTGTGATGAATCCAAGTGGCAATTCCGTCCACCTTCACAGCATGGTCAGAATGATGACATAGGGTCCCTTCCAGCGGGGCTCCAATGTCTCATGGTGATGGTGGCAAATAAACACCCAGTCTCCTGGATTATAACCATCAGTTGGTGGGGGAGGTCAAGGCTCATATATGGCCTTCAACCTTGGCCATACCTCTTTATGAGTTCTAGCAAGAGATTGAAGAGATTCATGCAATTGTTGATTATCAAATTCAGCAATTAACTCTGCCTTTAAATCAGGCAGAATTGGGGGTGGTCTTCTAAACATTATTTCATAGGGTGTTAAGCCTATCATGTAGAGTGCAAAGGGAAGGAGAGATACCCAGTCCCCGCCGGTCTCCATGGTTAATTTAGTAAGGGTCTCCTTTAGGGTCCTATTCCTTCTCTCTACCTGTCCTGAGCTTTGGGGTCTATAAGCACACTGTAATTTCCAATTCATCCCCAAAATCTTAACAACTTCATGTGTTATATGAAAGATAAAGGCTGGTCCATTGTCTGAGCTCAAAAGAGCAAGCATTCCATACCTGGAAAGGATGTCCTCTAGGATTTTCTTAGTTACCACTTGAGCTGTTTCTTACTTGGTGGGGAAAGACTCAGTCCATCCTGAAAAAGTATCTACAAAAACTAAAAGATATCTGTAACCATATTTACAGGTTTTACCTCAGTAAAGTCCAATTCCCATTGTGCTCTGGGCTTGGAGCTTCGCTGGCATGTCCCATCTCCTTTAGGATGATTGTCTGCATTAGTCATCTTACAACTTAGGCATTTGTTAGCAATTTCTTCAATGTGAGATCTTAAATTGAGTATTTATTTTGAGGTGACTGTGCCTTATCAGTTCTTCAGTGCACTTTGTGCCCAGATGTGTAGACTGGTGCAAATGTTGGAGAAGCTGCTTAGCCAGGCATGTGGGAAGGATCAACTTATCATCCCCACTTGTTTGTCCTTCTCTTTGTTGGACTGTATTAGATCTGCCACCTGGACATCTAGCTTAGATATTCTGTCCTCTCCTTCATCCATTCTACTGGTGAGATTTTCTACAGTTTTTTATTTCATTAAGTGTGTTCTTCATTGCTAGTAATTCTGACTGGTTTTTCTTTATTATTTTTATTTCCTTATTTATGTCTTGCATTGCCTTCTTTATTTCATGAAATTGGTGTCCTGCATCTTCTTTGATTCCTTTGATTTTCTCTCTGAGTTCCTCTTTGACTCATTTGATTTGTTCTTTGACTTCTTTGAACATATTTACAATCATTCTTTTGAAATCTTTCTCAGGCATTTCCTCTAACTCGTTCTCACTGGAGGTCATTTCTGATGCATTAATACTTTTAGGTGGATTTATATTGTCTTGCTTTTTAGTGTTTCTTGTGTTATAATGTATATATTTTCGCATCTTGGATTAAGTTAATGCTTGGATTTTCTATCTAGCTGGGTATTCTTAGCTGTATCAATTGATCTGATGTTATATATCTTCAGGGTAGGAGCTTAAGGTATTAGGTGTGGCTCTTAAGACTCTCAGAGTATCTACACAGGTGTTCCTAGTGGTTGAGTTTGCCTGCTATGGGAGTATTCAAGTAGGCTGAGTGGAATAAAATATAGGTAGATTTTAAAATTTAACTAGACACTGTACACATTCAATCAAAAACAGCACCGAGTATTTATGCAAGAGTAGTTATTATAACAACCAGATCCTCTACCAACAAAGAGGTTAAGATTTCTGGTCTGTTGAGGGATCCAAGTCAGCTTGTGACCAAGTGAGACCCTTTCCTGGTGCCATCCCAGTTATCTTTTTGGATGATTTTTGTCTCAGTCAAGTTGCTGAATGGGTTGTTGGGCCACTGTTCTGATTTCTGGAGCTGGGCACTGGCTTTTCCTGCGGGGAAAACTGAACCTGGCAACTGTGGCCCTGCATATCGGCATCCCCGCTACTAGAACCACTACTGCTGCTGCTGTAGCTGCCACTACTGGAATTGCCGCTGCTGCATCTGAAGCTGCCACTGCTGGAACCATCACTGCTACCACTGAAACTGCTGCTGCTGGATCTTCCACTGCTGCTGCTGAAGCTGCCACTGTTGGTTATGCTGCCACTGGGGCCGCTGTTGCCGGTGCCAGAGCTGCTGATGTTGCTGCCGGACTCTGCTCCTGCTTGGGTCCTGCTGTTGGCTCAAGTTGGCATGGCCGGTCCCGGGACCGCTGCTCTGTTTGATGGAGCTGGGCACAGGCAGTGGGAGAGGGGAGGGAGCCGATGCTGCTCTAGTTCTCTCGCTGTTCCACATGTTTTTCTACCTTGTGATCTGCTCCTCTGTTGTTCACTGCCACTCTCCCTTCACGTTTCTAGCATTTGCAAAGAGCTCCAGTGTGAGTGGAAACTCCCCTCACCTGGTTGTTCCTGTGGCTCAGGCCGAGCTTAGCAGCTTTCTGGTTCGCCGCCGCCACCGCACTCATCCTCACTTTTTATCTAACCTTCAACACCCTCTTGGGTTAAAGGCAACTTACTAATATGTTTGGTGTCCTCCTCTGAACACCCTGGAGTGTCAGGTAAAGTTGGAGGTCCTGGGTCTGGGAGTAGAGTCAACACCAGTTCAGCATCTAGGGCAGCCCTCTTAGTGACTTCATCTGTCCTCATATTTCCCCTGGCCACCAGAGTATCATTTCTTTGGTGGCCAGAGCAATGCATAATGGCCAGTTTAGTGGGCAACCATAAGGTAGCCAAGAAGTCCAAAATTTGCTCTTTGTTTTTAATTGCCTTTCTTTCTGCTGTGAGGAGGCCCCTCTCTTGATAGATAGCTCCATGTACATGGGTAGTCGCAAAGGCATAATGGCTGTCTGTATACACATTCAGCTTCTTGCCTTTGCCTAGCTGCAAAGCCTTTGCCAGAGCAATAAGTTCCACCCGCTGTGCAGAAGTCCCTCTAGGTAATGCTGCCGCCCAGACACTCTCTGTCTCACTCACCACAGCAGCCCCTGCATACCTTTGTCCATTTTTTCATGAAGCTGCTTCCATCAGTATACCAGGTAACTTCAGCATCTGGCAGGGGCTGGTCAGTCAAGTCTTCTCTGATGCTGTAAACCCAGCTCAGGATCTCTGTGCAATCATGGAGGGGTCCCTCCAGGTCTGGGTCCATCAGCAGGGTGGCTGGGTTGAAGGCTGTGCTGGGAAAGAATTGTATCTGCAGCAGGTTCAAAAGTAGGCTTTGATATGGGTTATACGAGCATTACTCTTCCATTGGTCAGGGGGTTGTTTGAGAACTCCCTCTATGGTGTGGGGAGTGACCACCTATAATTCCTGCCCTAATGTTAATTTGTTGGCATCTTCTACCAGAAGGGCCGTAGCTGCTATTATTCGTAGGCATAGTGGCCATCCTGCCACTATCCAGGATCCAGTTTCTTTGACAAGTAAGCAACTGGCCGATTCCAAGGTCCCAATGTGTTGCAGTCCAGTTCGCATTGCTGTTAGAAATCACCCAAGCAAGAGCAGCTTCTGGGAAAAAGAGATTTATTTTGGCTTACAGGCTCGAGGGGAAGCTCCACGATGGCAGGGGAAAATGATGGCATGAGCAGAGGGTGGACATCACCCCCTGGCCAACATAAGGTGGACCACAGCAGCAGGAGGATGTGCCCAACACTGGCAAGGGGAAACTGGCTTTAATACCCATAAGCCTGCCCCCAACAATACACTCCCTCCAGGAGGCATTAATTCCCAAATATTCATCAGCTGGGAACCTAGCATTCAGAACACCTAAGTTTATGGGGGACACCTGAATCAAACCACCACACAATGTCTGAATTAACACTCCTTTAGCTATTCCATTTTTTTCATCTTCATAGAGGTGGGAGGCCTTGTTAATGTCAGGCAACACTAGTGCAGGTGCAATCAACAGGGCCTGTTTTATGCATTAAATGCCTGATCCTGGGCTGAAGTCCACTGGAAGGGAATTCCTTCTTTGGTCAATTCATATAAGGGCCTGGCTTTCTCAGCAAGCCCAGGGATCCATAAACGGCAAAACCCAGCAGATCCCAGGAACTCACGCACCGCTCTGCAGGTGGTGGGAGTTGGTATACTTAACACAGTCTCTTTTCTGGCCTGGGATGGCCGTCTCTGTCCATATTTAAGAATGTATCCCAGGGCTGGAGAGATGGCTTAGTGGTTAAGTGCTTGCCTGTGAAGCCTAAGGACCACGGTTCGAGGCTCGGTTCCCCAGATCCCACGTTAGCCAGATGCACAAGGGGGCGCACGCATCTGGAGTTCGTTTGCAGAGGCTGGAAGCCCTGGCGCGCCCATTCTCTCTCTCTCCTTCTATCTGTCTTTCTCTCTGTGTCTGTCGCTCTTAAATAAATAATTAAAAAAAAATAATGTATCCCAGATATGTTACTTCTCTTAAACAAATTTGGGCCTTTTTGGCAGAAGCACAATACCCCAAGTCTCCTAAAGTTGTTAGTAAATGTTCTGTGCCTGCTTGGCAAGCCTGAGCTGTGTCTGCAGCTATCAAAATGTCATCAACATATTGCAATAAAGTCAGATGTGGGTGCAGTTGTCGGTACTCACCCAGATCCTCATGCAAAGCCTCATCAAACAGGGTAGGTGAATTTTTGAATCGTTGGGATAGTCGTGTCCAGGCCAATTGTCCATTAAACACTTGTTCTGGGTCATGCCATTCAAGGGCAAATAGTGGCTGGCTTTGTGCTGCCAGCGGTAGACTAAAGAAGGCATCTTTTAAGTCAAAAACAGTATACCACATTCTGGAGGGAGGCAAGGAGCTTAAGAGAGTATAGGGGTTTGGCACTGTTGGGTGGATATCCATCACCCATTTGTTAATTTCTCTTAGGTCCTGGACTGGCCTATAATCCCCAGTATGTGGCTTCTTTACTGGTAGGAGCAGAGTATTCCATGCAGAATGGCAGGAGACAAGCACCTCAAGGTCTTGGAGTCACGTAATATGGGGGATGATTCCCATATAGGCTTCTCTCAACATGGGATATTGCCTCACTCTGATGGGAGTTGCTCCGGGCTTTAATTCCACCCAAATGGATAGTCAATGGGAGGCCAGTCCCATCCCTCCTGTTTCTGTCCAGGCCTTAAGGGAACTTTTGCAACCACTCAGCAATGTCCATCATGGGACTTGGTTGTTGGTGAAGTCTATATTCATCTTCAAATTGCATGGTCAATATTTGTACTGGGCACCCATTTCTATCGGTAAGATGAGGCCTATCCAGGTCAAAAGAAATTTGAGCTCCTATTTTGGTTAGTAAGTCTCTTCCCAGTAAGGGGGAGGGGCATTCAGGTATGACCATGAAGGAGTGGGATACCTGGCCCATGCCAAGGTCCACTGTTCTTCAGGCAGTCCATGAATATTGGTTCATACCAGTGGGCCCTTGCACTCAAGACTTTTTATCTGACAGTTTCCCTTGGGGCTTTTTAGCACGGAATGCTCTGCCCCACTATCCACTAGAAAAGTGATAGGTGTCCCCTCCACTCTTAAGGTTACCCTAGGTTCGGGGAGGATGTCCACACCTCGTCTCCCTCAGTCATTAAGCCCTTCTAATTCCAGGACACACACTCACTCTGTGCAGCTGATTTTCTGAGGAGGGTTCTTAGGACATTCTTTTACCCAGTGCCCCATCTCTTTACAGTAAGCACATTGGTTACAAAGGAGTTTGGGCCTTTCTCCTGAAGGTCCCTTCTTACCTTGCTGTCCTGCAAGTTTCTTGTATTGCCAACGTTGGGTGTCAGGGGACTCTGTGGTGGCTTCCAGGAGAACCTTAGACAAATTGTGGGTACTTGTTTCATTTGCTGATGCAATAGCTTGGGCGTGACGTTCCTTGGGACTCTCTGTGTTATTATACACTTGTTCCACCAGCTCCCGCAAACTCTTATCTGCTAGCCTGTCCATTTTTTGAACCTTCCTCCTTATATCTGGGTCTGCCTGGTTAACAAAACTGAGAATAACTGCTGTCTTATTTTCTGAAAGCTCTGGGTCCATAGGAGTGTATGTACTACATGCCTTCATGAGTCTTTCCAGAAAAGTGGCAGGAGTCTCATCTTTACCTTGCTGCAGATCACTCACTTTAGCCAAATTAGTGGGACACCTTGCAGCGGCCCTGAGACCCCCCCCATTAGAGTCTGGCGGTACACCTGGAGTCTCTCCTTACCTGCTGCTGTGTTAAAATCCCAGACTGGTCTAGTAAGGGCCAGAAGGTGTCAATGATAGCTTGATTATTGGTGGGGTTCCCATATGTGCCTGGAACCAATTTCCAGGCTTCATTCTGGATTCTCTTTCTTTCCTCTGTGGTAAAGAGAATCTACAACAATTGTTGAGAGTCATCCCATGTTGGTAGGTGGGTAAAAATAATAGAATCCAGAAGATCAATAAGCCCCTGTGGTTTCTCAGAGAATTTAGGAGTCTGCATTTTCCAATTATATAGATCACTAGTGGCAAATGGCCAGTAGTGATGTGGCTGGATACTATCTTGGTCTGGGGGGGGGTCACATAACCCAAAGGGGAAACATTGTGGCCTCTGGGTCTGGGTGTGGACTCTGGGAGGCCCTACTACGGTTGTGGGGAGGACTAAGTACAGTTGGGGGTTGGGCTATTGGTGGTGGGTCTTGAGATTGTGGTTCTGTAGGCGGAAGCAAGTTTATAGGTGGTGGAGGGTAAGGAGGAGGAAAGATTAATTCTTCTTCCTGGGAATTAGGAAGCACAGGATATAAGGAAGCAGAGGGAGGAGAAGAAGGGGACTCATCTGATTATATTTCTTCTTCACTGTCAGAACAGTAGTGGTCTCCTGTGGAGGGTGAAGAAAAGGTTTAACCCAAGGGGGGAGGGTCTTCCACCACATCCTGCTAAACCAGGATGTAAGGGATCTGGTCTGGATAGCCATGAGGTTCTTGGAAAATGTTTTCCTGGACTTGCTGTATGATCGGTAGGTTGAAGATGCCCTCTAGTGGCCAACCCACATTAAAGGTGGGCCATTCGTTCCTGCAGAGAACAATGGGTTTACATATATATATAATCTCTGCATTAAGGTTATGAGCTCTAACTTTAACATCTGGAAAATGGTCCCTCACTAAAGAAAGAGGGGTAGTCTGCATCTGTCCCATCAGTCCAATCACACAAACACTAATTCCAACAAAGAACAGAACAAAGAGACAGCAAAAGAGTTCAGCTTGGCCAGAGACTACAAAACCAAAATTGAGACAATGGGCTCTCGCTGTTCTGTGGTAGTGATCCACGTTGCCTCTGCAAATCTACCAAAGGGATGCAATCCCCTTCTGGTGGGCCTGGGGCACCCAGGACTTGCCATGCATAATCCCCTTCTGGAGAGCCTGGGGCACCAAGGACTTGCTGTTCAGATGAAGTGGCCTCCAGGGGCGTGTCTGCCCAACCACAAGTTTTCAGATGAACAGAAAGACAGAGAATATATATCCAGAGAAGACAAAGCACAAAGATACACTTATCAGCTGGCGACCTAAGCTCCACGTGTTGGGGGTCCTCAGGGTATATGGGGGGGGAACCCCAGACGAGCCCCCAAATGTTCTGCCCAGCTCTCGGCACCCCTTCAGTGAACACCAAGGAGAACCATACTCCTATGCAAGGGCAAGGTGCTTTATTTCAGGATTAAGCTCAGTCTCTTGACTTCACCAATGCAGTGGATCCATACAAAAGCCCCTAGCATCAGGCAGGGGCAGGTTTTTATAGGGATTTGAACAAGAAGTAGGGAATGGGTACATGATTGGTTGATTTCTTAGGACATTGGCAGCAAGGTTGGTGGGCCGGAGCTAGGTAACTAAGCAACCTCTGCTGCAATTGGCTAAACAGTAAGCAGTAATAGTTGTATGTATTTCGATTGGCCAAGACAGGGAGGTAGGAGGGATAAATCTCTTAATTTGTTGGGGCAGGGAAGTAGGAGGGACAAGTCTTTGGCAAGTCTCAGGTATGCTGGGCAGGGGCCAGGGCAGCTGCCCCTTTGTTCCTTTGTTTAAGGTGGAACTTGTAACTTAGGCCTAACCAGGGCAGCACTCTACTGAAGCCTGTCATGGCGTCATTCAGTTTCTGGGTCCTTCATCTGCTCACTATGAGAAGTGCCACTACCACATTTTCCAGGGTCCAGGAGAAACCACAGCGGAAGCAACAGAACGATTATTGCTCCCAATGCTACCTGGACAACAGCGTCTAGGGAAGTAGCAACAAACACAGAGGTGAAATGAAAGCATATTGAAACAGAAATACAGAGGCTACAGAGGACTCTACACTAAAAATAAACTGCTAACACACCCAATGCTCAGTGATTGCTGTGAATGGGGGGGGCCAGGAAGATCATAAGAGCCATAGGAAGTATAGAAATATCCTGAGGTACAGCTCCACCCCTAGAAATTTACAGAGACCCTAACCAAACCTCACTGAACACCAAGGACCCTACTGAGAAGAGCCCTCAGGGAAATGGGGACCATGGGTGAGGATATAAGACTATAACTTATGTAAAAAATATATGTGTTGCTGGGGATGGAGAGATTGCTTAGTGGTTAAAGCGCTTGCCTGCAAAGCCAAAGGACATCGGTTCAATTCCCCAGTACCCATGTAAGCCAGATGCACAAGGTGGCACATGCATCTGGAGTTCATTTGCAGTGGCTGGAAGCCCTGGTGCGCTCATTCTCTCCCTCTCTCTCTCTCTCTCTCTCTCTCTCTCTCTCTCTCTCTGCCTCTTCCTCTTTCCCTCTCTCAAATAAATAAATAAAAATAAAATATTAAAAAATATATACATATGTATTGCCAGGCATGGTTGCCAGCACCTTTAATCACAGCACTCAGGAGGCAGAGGTAGGAGGATTGCCTTGAGTTTCAGTCAGCATAGGCTAGAGAAAGACCCTATCATGAAAAAAAAAATGTATGGTGTCAGTGTGTGTATACCAAAAAATGTACACACACACACACACACACACACACACACATATAGTTTTGGGATTTTTTTGAGGCAGGGTTGCTCTCTAGCCCAGGCTGCCCTGGAATCCACTATGCAGGCTCAGGGTGGCCTCGAACTCATGGCACTCCTCCTACCTCTGCTTCCTGAGTGCTGGGATTAAAGGCATGTGCCACCACACCCAATAATATATATGTATATATATATATATATATATATATATATATATATATATATATATATATGTATTAAAAACCAAAGAAGAATAATGGAGTCAGTGGAGGGAGGATTTGGGAGGGGGAAAACAGAGGGTGGTGGGAGGTGAATATGATCATGGTATAATAAACAATAAAAAATAGCTGGGTGTGGTGGAACACGTCTTTAATCCTAGCACTCAGGAGGCAGAGGTGAAAGGATTGCTGTGAGCTCAAGGCCACCCTGAGACTACATGGTGAGTTCCATGTCAGCCTGGGCTAGAACAAGCCCCTACCTTGAAAAACTTAAGTAAATAGATAAATAAATTATACTTAAAAAAAAGGGCTGGAAAGATGGCTTAACACCTAAAGCTTAAGGACCCAGGTTCAATTCTCCAGTACCCAATTGAAACCAAATGTACAAGGTGGTACATGTGTCTGGAGTTCATTTGCAGTGGCTAGAGACCCTGGCATGTCCATTCTCTCTATATCTGCCTCTTTCTCTCTCTGTCTCAAAATCAAGTTAAAATTTATTTTAAGAGTCAGCTGGGCTCTGACAAGGGGAAGTTGGCTATAACACCCCAAAGCCTGACCCCAGAAACACACCTCCTCCAGCAAGACTTCACCTCCTAAATTGCTACCAGCAAGGAACCCCACATCCAAAACAGAAGAGGTGGGACTGGAGAGACAGCTTAGTGTTTAAGGCACTTGCCAGCAAAGCCAAAGGACCCACGCTCGATTCGTCAGTACACATGTAAAGCTAGATGCACAAAGTGGCACAAACATTGGGAGTCCCTCTGCAGTGACTGGAGGCCCTGGCACCCTCATTTTCTCTACCAGTCTCTGCTTTATCTGTGTCAGCTTGTAAATAAATGAATAACTTTTTTTTAAAAAAAACCAAGAGGTTATGGGGAACACTCTACATTCAAACCACCACAGAAGAGTTCTGCAAAAAAAATTCAGCCTTGGTAACTTCCTATAATCCCAGCACTTATGAGGTGGAGACAAGAAGAGCAAAACTTCAGGATTCACCCTTGGCTATGTCAAAATTTGAGGCCAGTCTGGGATACATAAGACCCTGCCTCAAGAAGTTGATAAGATGACTTAGTGGGTAAAGTGCTTGCATTGTAAGCATGGAAGCCTGAGTTAGAATTCCTAGAACTAATATAAAATGCTCAGTGTCATGGTTTGTGCCTGTAATCCCAGAGCTGGAAAGGCAGAGACAGGGAATCTTTGGGGATCACTGGCTAGGTTGGCTAGTGGAGTCAGTGAAGTCGAGGTTTAATGAGAGAGACCCTATTTCAATGAATAAAAGTGGAGAGCTATCAAGGAAGACATGGGACATCTACCTCTGGCCTCCACAAACATGTGCACATATGTCCATATACCTGTATTTACAGGTATTAAGAGCAATCAAGTCCCTCTGTACCCTCTGGATGGGTACAGCTTAGGGGTTAAAACACCAGGCAGTCTAAGTCCCTGTCCCAGAGGCTCTTGAGCTCTTCTTGTCTTTTTTTTTTTTTTTTAGAGAGAATTGTTGTGCTGGGGCCTCCAGCCATGTCAGTTGAACTCCATACACGTGCACCACCTTGTGCGCATGTGCCACCTTGTGTACTTGCTTCACCTTGTGTGTATGACTTATGTGGGATCTGGAAAACTCGAACATGGGTCCTTAGGCTTCACAAGCAAGCACCTTAACCACTAAACAATCTCTCCAGCCTTCTTCTTGTCTTTTAACAAGCAAAGAATTGACAAATACAGACATAAAGAAGGATATGTTATGAAAGATTTATTTTAAGAGAGTAATATCAGAAAGTGGAAGTAAAGCAGAAAATCTCAATTGGGAAGCTAAGGAGTTCTGAGCAAGTAGCTACATGACAACTTGTATACAGTCATCTTATAACTTTGGAGATGTAAATTTAGGCATCAGGTTGGGACTAGCCTCATTAGCCAAACAAATGTATATGTAGCACCTTGATTGATTGGTGGTTCAGGGAGGTGAACATAGAATCAGATAGAGCTTGTCAACAAAAACTCAAAAGCCCCAGAATTGGTTTTCTGGAAGAAGGAAGAACCAAGAAGCACTTCTTGACCACATATTGAAGCAAATGAGTTTCCTTCTAGTCTTTCCAGGGCAGGTCAGTATCTGTGTTCTTTTGGACCTATGTCCCCAACTAACTACCTGCAAAACAAGGCTACCTTACTTCTACTCTCCATCACCTGCATACACACATACACCCACTCATGTATGAATATGAATACACACACGCACATGCACCATACACAAATAAGGAAGAAAGGAAGGAAGAAAAACAAAGGAAGGAAGAATACTGGGTATCTTCCTCTAATGTTCTTCCACCTGGAGCTGTCATTGTTCAGTCAGATTAAGTGACCAGTGAGCTCTAGCAATATTTCTGTCTCCATACCCCTCAGCACTGACATACAGGTGTGTGTAGCCATACCTTGCTTTTTACATGAGTGCTTGGGATAGAACCCACATCCTTATGTTTGCACAGCAAGCACTCTTACCCACTAAGCCCAGTCCTAGGATTTAATTTTTTTTATTATGTATTTATGTTGTTTTTTTTCAAGGTTGGGTCTTACTCTAACGCAGGGTGACCTGGAATTCACTAGTTTCAGGGTGGTCTCAAACCCATGGTGTTCCTCCTGCTTCCATCTCCTGAATGCTGGGATTTAAAGGCATGTGCCATCACACCCAGTTTATATATTCATTTTTTAAAAAAATAAACGGTTGTACTCTTCAGTGCCCTACCCCCATCCCAATTCTGCTGAGGGTCTTTAGTGGGGTTATTGGTATTCATTGCAGGCACCAAGATGCCTCAGTAAGTCTGTGGTGGGGGAAATCCCTGAGAATATTTAAATAGCTATTTTATTAGTTATGTTTCTTATTACTGTGATAAAATACCTGGCAAGAAGTAACTTAAGGGAGGAAGAATTTGCTTTGACTCATAATTTGAGGGGATACAATCCACCATGGAAGGAAAAGTCTAGCAACAGGAGCAGGATGTGGCTGATCATATTGCATCCACACTGAGAAAGCAGAGAGGTGAATGCTAGTGCTCATCTGGATTTTTTTTCTTTTCCCCATTTATATTTGGGTTTTGTGTGATTTCTGGTCGTGTGTGTGTGTGTGTGTGTGTGTGTGTGTGTGTGTGTGTGTTATGCAAGTGTATGTGCAAGTGTTCACACCTTATACCCATGCATGTGAAGTCCAAGGCATGTCAGGTGTACTCTATTGGTCTTCTGCCTCATTTCCTAAAGTTGACAGTGGAAATCAACATCACAAGTCTAGCCCTTTTTAATTTGACACCAAAACACATCATCTTGGATTTTTTTTAAATTTTGAGATAGGGTCTCATCTCATGTAGCTCAAGCTGTTCTTGAGCTCATTATGCAGGTGAGGATGACTATCAACTCCTGTTCTTGCTTCCACCAGCAAAGTAACAGCTTATAGGGGTGTGTGTGCCCCAACACCTAGCTCAAATACATCATTTTTAAACCATAATAATTACCTAGCACATTTACTGCTATATGGATATTGTAGTGTGCCGCTCAGGCATATCCTTTCTTTAGGGCTGAGGGATTTGTCCTCCCTACTGCTAAAGTAACATTGAAAGGTTAATTCTTCATAGCAGGCAGTGTGAAGACCTGTGTATTAGGATTGCGGAGTAGTATTTCTTTGGGTAACTTTGCTTTGGAGAAGGTTTCTGTGGCTCCAGAATCCCATTATCACATTAACATGTTCAAAGAAATTTTTTTGAGAGATTACCACCATTGAGACTGGGCCAGCTGATCTGCACTGGCACAGCAGGAAGAATGCTAACTCTTAAAAGTAGTAAGCATAGAGCCAGGAGTGGTGGCACATTCCTTTAATCCTAGCACACAAGAAGCAGATTTAGGAGGATCACTGTGAGTTCAAGACCACCCTGAGACTACATAGTAAATTGAAGGTCAGCCTGGGCTATAGCAAGACCTTACCTCAAAAAACGGGTGCAACAGTGGCACATCTGTTATGGGGGAAAACAACTGGCCTCTAATTGGACTGGAGGCCTGCTCCATGGGAGGGAATACATCCCTGATACCAAAAACCTACAATAAGAGTAGTCATGGGCTGGAGAGATGGCTTAGCGGTTAAGCGCTTGCCTGTGAAGCCTAAGGACCCCGGTTCGAGGCTCAGTTTCCCAGGTCCCACGTTAGCCAGATGCACAAGGGGGCACACGCATCTGGAGTTCGTTTGCAGAGGCTGGAAGCCCTGGCGCACCCATTCTCTCTCTCTCCCTCTATCTGTCTTTCTCTCTGTGTCTGTTGCTCTCAAATAAATAAATAAAAAATTTAAAAAAAAAGAGTAGTCATAAGCCTTGGGGTGGTGATGTCTGATGGTATCTGGCTAAATGTATACACTATGCTCAACAAACTGCCCAGAAAGTACTTGTTTTTAATGTTCATACCCATATATTAATGCAACTCTCACTTTTGGGTAGAGAACCTTCTCTTTTCAGATGGCAGTAACCTTGGGATGTCTCAGAAGGCACTATGGTGCTGAGAAGAAGTGACAGAGGAGTGCTCAGCACTGAAATATCTTTATCACACCTTCCACGGATCAGGGCCCATTGCAGAAGACGTGGCAGAAAGAATGTAAGAGCCAAAGGAAGGGTAGGACTCCTTACAATGTGCTCCTCCAGACACAAAATGGCTCGGATATCCATGACCTCACAGTGCCTGACACTACCTACACAAGACCATCATAATAGGAGGAAAAGATCATGACATCAAAATAAAAGAGACTGATTGAGATGGGGAGGGGATCTGATGGAGAGTGGAGTTTCAAAGGGAAAAGTGGGGGGAGGGAGGGAATAACCATGGGATATTATTTACAATTATGGAAGTTGTCAATAAAAAAACAAAAATTAAAAAACAAACAAGAAAACCTTACCCACAGCCACAGAAGAGGGGCAGAAAGATTGTAAGAGCCACAGGTTGAGACATCATGCCCAGAGGCACTCCCTTCCCCTCAAAATAACTGCTACTCCCACTATGCATAACCCACAACCCATAGAGAATATCTGCAACCCCACTGTGGAGGGTCAACAGCAGAATGAAGGAAAAGAGGGTACCAACACATGATGTATCCATACAAAATATGTTGTTAGTAATAATAAAAGAAAATAATGTTTTAATTTTTTTTTGACAGAGAAAGAGTGGGGAGAACAGGCATGCCAGGGCCTCCAGCCACTGCAAACAAACTCCAGATGCATGAGCCCCCCCTTGTGCATCTGGCTAATGTGGGTCCTGGGGAATTGAACCTGGGCCCTTTGGCTTTTCAGTCAAACACCTTAAGCTCTAAGCCATCCCTCCCCCCACCTACCCACCCAAGAAAAGATAGAAGGCTGAAATTAGGCCACTGAAGGTATTTTCTTGCTCTTCAAGTCATCTTTATTTCCCTCTGGATTAACAATTTGATAGTAAAGCCCACCTAATTTTGGGCATATAACTAATGAGGAAAGAGAAAATCATTTCAATCTCCAACACAATTCTTTTGGATTTGGCCATGGGGCAATGCCAGGCAGAGGTTTTGGAGATCCTGTGTGGAAGCCCCGTGGAACATTGAGGATGTATTACAAAATATATTCTTTGTCTCCCATTTCCCACAGTGTTCCCTGAGCCCTAAAGGAAATGGTGTGTATGCTGAGCACTCATCAGTCATTCATTTTCAGCGCTTGACCAGTTAGGATTCCCTGCATTTGAGGTGCTAAAATAGCTCAGTTGAGGAGTCCCTGCATTGGCAGCCTCCCACTGCAAACAAACAAAGAAAAGATTTTCTGATCAGGATTGAGAGCAGAACTGATAAATGGCAACCCATTCTTTTTTGTTGTTGTGGTTTTTATTTTTATTTATTTATTTGAGAGCGACAGACAGAGAGAGAAAGAAGCAGAGAGAGAATGGGTGTGTCAGGGTCTCCAGCCATTGCAAATGAACAGCAGATGCATGCATGTGTCCCCTTGTGTATCTGGCTAATATGAGTCCTGGGGAATCCAGCCTCGAACCAGGGTCTTTAGGCTTCACAGGCAAGCACTTAACCACTAAGCCATCTCTCCAGCCCTCTTTTTTTAAAACAATAAATAAAAACTCTGTATGTATGTCTGTTTATCCATGTGTGTAAGTGAAGGCATGAATTACTGGGGTCCACGTGTAACACCGTGCACATGTGGAAGTCAAAGGATAACCTCAGGGTTTGGACGGTTAGACCATTTTGTTTGAGTCAGGAAAGCTGACCTGCGAGCTACCAAGCATTCTCCTGTCTCCACCTCCCATCTCATTGTAGGAACGCTACGATTGTACAAACATGTGCTACCATGTCCAGCTTTACATGGATTCTGAATATCTGAACTCAGGTCATTATGTTTGCAAGAAAACTGCTTTTAACCCCTGAGCAATTTTCCTAGCCTCTAGTCATTCCTTTTTAAATTTTTATTTAATGTATTTATTGATTGATAATTTCATACATGTAAATAATGCACTTTGATTACTTTCACTCCATTACCTTTCTTTAAAAAAATTTTTTGTTCATTTTATTTATTTATTTGAGAGCAACAGAGAGAAAGAGGCAGAGAGAGATTGAGAGAGATGGGGGTGGAGGGAGAGGATGGGCACAGTAGGGCCTCTAGCCACTGCAAAAGAACTCCAGATGGGTGCACCCCTTTGTGCATCTGGCTAACGTGGGTCCTGGGGAATTGAGCCTCGAACTGTGGTCCTTAGTCTTCACAGGCAAGCACTTAACCACTAAGCCATCTCTCTAGCCCTATTACCTTTCTTTTATGCCTGTATACCATTCCCACTCCTGTTGAACCCTTTCTTCTTCCTATGAGACAGAAATTGGGGTAAGGAGCCCGGCATGGTAGCACACACCTTTAATCCCAGCACTCGGGAGGGAGAGGTAGGGGGATCCCCATGAGTTTGAGGCCACCCTGAGAATACAGAGTGAATTCCAGATCAGCCTGTAGTAGAGTGAGACTCTACCTTGAAAAACAAAAAAAATAATAATAATAAAATAAAGAAAGAACAAAAAAGAAATTGGGGTAAGGAAATTTAGAAGCCCCTCTCCCAAGGTTATGTCCTGTAATAGTTTTTTATATTACTGTGTTCTGTACTGCATATTATTTTGTGCTAACACTGTAGTTTCAAGGCTATGGAGCCCCTATTATAAATTATTTTATGTTTCGTTTTGTTTTTCAAGGTAGAGTCTCCCTCTAGCAGAGGCTGACTTGGAACTCACTATGTAGTCTCAGGGTGGCCTCGAACTCATGGCGATCCTCCTACCTCTACCTCCCGAATGCTGGGATTAAAGGCGTGTGCCACCACGCCCATCCCCCCACATCATTTTTTTAAATTTTTTTTTCTTTTAAAACATATTTTTATTTTGTTGCAAAAAGGAGTAGAGGGATGGGTGTGGTGGCGCACGCCTTTAATCCCAGCCCTCAGGAGGCAGAGGTAGGAGGATCGTCATGAGTTCGAGGCCACCCTGAGACTACATAGTGCATTCCAGGTCAGCCTTTGCTAGAGGGAGACCTTACCTTGAAAATTCCCCCCCCAAAAAGGAGTGGAGGTAGAGTGAGAAAGGAAAAGAGGGGGAGGAAGGAGGGAGAGAGAAAGTATGGGTGCACCAGGGCTTCTTGCTGGAAGGCTTTGCAAGCAACTGCCCTCAACCACTGAGCAATCATTCTAGTCCCCACATAATTTTTTATAAATCCCAAATATATGGCTTTCAAAATCAGGGCCAAGCACCCTTCAATATTGGACCTTGGGAGGTTGAGGCAGGAGGATTCCCATGAGTTTGGAACCAGTATGTGAGTACATAATGAATTCCAGGTAAGCTTGGGCTACAGTGAGACTGTACCTTGGAAAATAAAGCAAAACAAAACAAAAAAACAAGGCCAAATCATTATTACACATATTACAAATAGTTCTTCAAAATTATTTATGGAGGCCTAGAGTGATGATGCCTGCCTTTAATCCCAGCACTTGGGAGACAGAGGTAGGAGGATTTCTTTCTTATTTTTTTATTTTATATATTTTTATTTTATATATTTTATGTTTTATTTGTTTATTTATTTATTTGAGAGTGACAGATAGAGAGAGAAAGAGGCAGATATCTACAGAGAATGGGCACCCCAGGGCCTCTAGCCACTGCAAATGAACTCCAGTTGGGTGTGCCCCTTGTACATCTGGCTAATGTGAGTCCTTGGGAATCGAGCCTTAAACCAGGGTCCTTAAGCTTCACAGGCAAGTGCTTAATGACTAAGCCATCTCTCCAGCATGGTAGAAGGATTTCTGTGAGTTCAAGGCCAACCTGGGACTACAGAATCAGTGCCAGATCAGCCTGGGCTAGAGTGAGACCCTACCTTGAAAAAGCAAACAAACAAAAAAAAGTAGAAATAATTTATGAGGCCAGAGGGCTGTTAGCAACTACTAGATTTTGTTTAGGAATCTGTCCTTCATCTCAGTAAGAAAACAGGCATAAAGGCAATAAGTAGAATAAGTAAAGAGAGCTGAAGTATAAGCCTGCCTCCCAAACCTTTCTTCCAAACAACATAAATAATTTGTCTGCTCTTTGCTGTTGACAAAGCCATTAAAGAAAGATATAGGAAAGCTAGGCATGGTGGTGTATGCTTGTAATCCTAGCACTTGGAGGTAGAGGCAGGAAGATCAGGAGTATAAGGCCAGCCTTTGCTATCTGAGAACCTGCCAATAAAAAAAAGAAAAAAATCTGCGCGGGGGGGGGGGGGAGGATATGGAGATATGGCTCAATGGCTAAGGTCCTTGCCTGTAGAGCCTAACAACCCAAGTTCGATTCCCCGGTATCTAGGTGAAGCCAGATGTGCAATGTGGCACATGCATCTGGAACTCCTTTGAAGCTGGAATCCCTGCCTGGTGTGCTTGCTCTTGCTTGTTCTCTCTCTCTTTCCTTGCAAATGAATAAACAATTTAAAAAGGGAGGATGCTGGAGATATGGCTCAGCAGTTAAGGCACTTGCCTGCAAAGCTTATTGACCCAAGTACAATTCCCCAGTACCCACGTGAAGCTATACGCACAAAGTGGTGCACGTATTGGAAGTTCTTTTGTAGCGGCTGAAGGCCCTGGCATACTCATTCTCTCTGTCTCTCTGTATATGTCTGTCTCTCTCTGCTGAAATAAATAAATAAAATATTTTAATTTTTTTTAAATATTTTATTTATTTATTTGAGAGTGACAGAGACAGAGAGAAAGACAGATAGAGGGAGAGAGAGAGAATGAGCGCGCCAGGGCTTCCAGCCTCTGCAAACAAACTCCAGACGCGTGCGCCCCCTTGTGCATCTGGCTAACGTGGGACCTGGGGAACCGAGCCTCGAACCAGGGTCCTTAGGCTTCACAGGCAAGCGCTTAACTGCTAAGCCATCTCTCCAGCCCATAATTTTTTTTTTTTTAAAGCCAGGAGTGGTGGTGCAGTCCTTCTATCCCAGCACTTGGGAGACCAAGGTAAAAGAATTGTGAGTTCGAAGCCAGCCAGAGACTATATAGTGAATTCCAAGTCAGTCTTGGCTAAAGAGAGACCCTAACTTGAAAAACAAAAACAAAACAAAACAAAGCAAAAAACAATTTAAAAAGTGGGAGTACTTGGGATGTAGCCCAAAGGCTGAGTGATTGTCCAGCATGCAGGAAGTTGCACATTTAATCTCCAGGGCAGAAAAAAAAAAGAAAAAAGAAAAAGGGGACTGGAGAGGTAGATGGCTTAATAGTTAAGGTACTTGCAGGCAAAGCCAAGGGACCTGGGTTCAATTCCCCAATACCCACATAAAGTGCCACTACACCCAGCGCATATTTTTCTTTAAAGCGTGTCTTTAAAAAATACTTATTTGAGAAAGAGAGGAGAGAAACAGACAAATAAAGGCAGATAGAGAGAGAATGGGTGCATCAGGGCCTCCCGCTAGCTAAGCCATCTCTCGACCTCTCCAGCCCTAAATATTTTTCTTAAAAAAAAAAAAAGGGCTGGAGAGATGGCTTAGCGGTTAAGTGCTTGCCTGTGAAGCCTAAGGACCCCGGTTCGAGACTCGGTTCCCCAGGTCCCACGTTAGCCAGATGTACAAGGGGGTGCACGCGTCTGGAGTTCGTTTGCAGAGGCTGGAAGCCCTGGCGCGCCCATTCTCTCTCTCTCCCTCTATCTGTCTTTCTCTCTGTGTCTGTCGCTCTCAAATAAATAAATAAATAAATAATTAAAAAAAAAACTACACAGAATGGCAGCTGAGATACATGTCAGGACCACTGGTAAGTTTCCTCAGAACATGATGTCCTTCAAACCAGGACAACGACAGTGTGCACTTTTCTCTAAATTTGTATCCAGGCTTGAATTGCTTTTTAAAATAATTATTTCTGGGGCTAGGGGGATGGCTCTGCATTAAAAAGCGCTTGCCTATAAGCCTGCTGGCCTGAACTCATTCTTCCTCAGTGCACACATAAACCCAGATGCAAACTGGCACGTGGATCTATAATCCTAACACGATAATGGCAAAGGGAGAGCTACAAGAAAGATAAGGCAAGACACTGGGGCTGTTCAGGAAGCAGGTTTTATTCAGGCTTTAGCCTGGTTCAGAGGACTTAAGTCCAAATTTTGAACCTTGAATTGAGGCAGCTCTTTCAATTTTATACTGTGAGTTGTGAATTGCAGCATATAGTGCATGATGATTGGTCCCAGAACCAGACAATTTATAGGTTTCTTTCTTTCTTTTATTATTTTTTCAAGGTAGGGTCTTGCTGCAGCCCAAGCTGATCTGGAATTCACTATGTGGTCTCAGGCTGGCCTTGAATTCACAGCCATTCTCCTACCTCCACCTCCCAAATGCTGGGATTAAAGGCATGTGCCATCACACCCTGCTAAGAAATATGTTTCTTTTGGAAAGGAGAAAAAATTTAAAAAGTAGCTGTCTGAGACAAAAAGAGGAAGGCTCTGTTAAAGGGGTGGAGAAGACTACAAGATGGGTGGTTATAGCTAACCATAAGCCTGACAGTAGACTTTTGCTAGCAGAAGTACATAGAGAGAAGATAAAATCCTTGTTTAAAAATCTTTGATTTGCCGGGCGTGGTGGCGCACGCCTTTAATCCCAGCACTCGGGAGGCAGAGGTGGGAGGATTGTGAGTTTGAGGCCACCCTGAGACTCCAAAGTGAATTCCAGGTCAGCCTGGGCTACAGTGAGACCCTACCTCAAAAAACCAAAAAAAAAAAAAATCTTTGATTTGATTAATTTTTTCTTTTCACTATGTCTTATATCAAGAGGTGGAGCCAGGAGAACCTGGAAGCTTGTAAGCAGTAGCCAGAGAGACCCTGTCTCTGGGCTGGAGAGATGGCTTAGTGGTTAAGTGCCTGCCTGTGAAGCCTAAGGACCCCGGTTCGAGGCTCGATTCCCCAGGACCCACACTAGCCAGATGCACAAGGGGCGCACATGTCTGGAGTTCGTTTGCAGTGGGCTGGAAGCCCTGGAGCACCCATTCTCTCTCTATCTGCCTCTTTCTCTCTCTGTCTGTCGCTCTCAAATAAATAAATTTAAAAACCAAAACACAGAGAGACCCTGTCTCAAAGGAAGGTGGAATAACACTCTGAGGTTATCCTGTGACCTCCACATGTGTGCCATCACACACACACACACACACACACACACACACACACATCATACACACAGATAATGAAAATAGAAAAAAATTGTGTTTTTTTTCCAGTTTAAGTCAGGATTCTATAAAGAAACAGAAATCATATATGCATGGATATATATATGGGTTTATTAGATTAACTTCCAAAGTTAGAGGTAAGACAGTCCAAACACTGGCCATCTGTATACTGGAAAGGCAGAAAAGCTGGTGGCTGCTCAATCCAAGAAGCTAAAAGCCTCAGAACAAGGAGAACCAGTGATACAGTCCCAATCTGTGGTTGAAGGCCTGGGGGTTCCCTGTAGAATCATTGGTGTGAATCTGTGTTGGAAGGCTGATGAAGTTGGAGTCTGATGTCCACAGGCGATGGTGGAATCAATATACACTCTTTCTGAGGAAGAATAAACCTTGTACACTCAGGTTGGTGTTCTGTTTTGCCATTTGTGTTCTCTATGGGCCTCCATCTTATTTGTGTGTTGTGAAGTAATTTCCTCAGAATTGAAACATTTCCTACTGGAGGAAAGTTCCTAAGAGTAAGATTTGGTAGACTCGTCAACACTCAGGGGGTTAGTGGTGGCTCACACCTTTAATAAGAGGATCTCAGTGAGTTCAAGGTCAACCTTGACTACAAAGTGAGTTCCAAGTTAGCCTGGACTAGAGGAAGGTCCTGCCTCAAGAAAATGAAACGTAAGATTTAGGAGGTTCTGAAGCTCATTAAGGCTCAGTAAATAGACAAGGCTGAGGAGTGCTCAAATCTCCGAATTTTCAGAAATTGCAAGATCAAAAGACCCCCTTCTCAAGGTCATAGAAACAGTAAACAACTGCTGGGATCAAACTGACTTACTGAGCTCTGTGATGCAATTTCCCTGATCCTCACCCAGGGTGAGGTGATACAGCTATCATCTATGCCCTTATCTGGGGTGAGTAGATGTGTTCTTGTGTGTCCCCAAGGAAGACATCTCATCCAGCAGATGTTCAAATCCCACATCCAAGGCAGGCTTTTCCCCGATCAGTTTCTCCTACATGTCAATCATCTCTGGAAACACCACTGTAGATGCACCCAGAAGTGTGTTTTACTAACTTCCTGGGTATATTTCAATATAGTCAGATTGAAAATTGAGAGTAATCATGACAAAGAATTTTCAAACTACCTTCAGGAACCCTGTTAGCACAGTAGGTAGCTTGTTTGTCTCATAAAACTACCCTGAAGTTCATCAAGCCTCTATGTGCAGGAGATACAAATGACAGGGAACTGCTTCTTAAACTTCACAGGGGGCAGGGCTGGACAGATGGATAAGTGGTTAAGGCATTTTCTTGTAAAGCCTAAGGACCCAGGTTCAATTCCCCAGTCCCCACATAAAGCCAGAGGCACAAGGTGGCACATGCATCTGGAGTTCATTTGCAGTGGCTATAGGCCCTTGTGCACTCATTCACATTCCCTTATTCTCTCATTCATATTCCCTCTCTCTGTGTCAGAATCACTTGACTCAGTTTTATGGACCCCATTCCCAGAGTTTCTGAACAGTAGCTTTACATTCATTCGCTGTATGTGTGTATATGTGGGTATATGTTCATGTGAGCAGGTGTATTTTATGTAGCTATATATGCACATGTGTGCATGTGGAAGCCAGAAGACAACTTTGGATGTCATTCATCTCAAGCACCGCCCACTTAAATATTTTTTTGTAGAGGTGGGGTCTCATTCTAGCCCAAGCTAGCCTGAAATTCACTCTGTAGTCCCAGTCTGGCCTCGAACTCACAGTGATTCTCCTACCTCTGCCTTCTGAGAGCTGGGATTAAAGGCTTGCTCTACCACACCCAGCATCTGTGCATTTTTTTTAAACTACTGTTTTTTTTAAAAAAGATAGGTCTCAGCTCGTGTGGTGATGCATGCCTTTAACCCCAGCACTCGGGAGGCAGAGGTGGGGGATCACCGTGAGTTCCAGGCCACCCTGAAACTACATAGCTAATTCCAGGTCAGCCTGAGCTAGATTGAGACTACCTCAAAAAACAAAAAAAGGTTGCAGAGATGGTTTAGCGATTAAGGTACATGCCTACGAAGCCTAAGGACCCAGGTGCGATTCTCCAGGTCCCACGTAAACCAGACACATATGGTGGCACATGCATCTGGAGTTCGTTTGCAGTGGCTGCAGACCCTGGTGTGCCCATTCTCTCTCTCCCTCTTTTCTGTCTCTGATAAATAAATAAATAATAAAATCTTTTTAAAAAAGATAGGTCTCATCATTGTAGAACACACTGATTAGGTGATTAGGCCAGATTGACTAAACCCTAGGGATTTTCCTGTCTGTGTCTCTCCAGTTCTGGGACTACAAACCAAACCAGATGATGAGAGACTAAGGAAGTTAAGCACTGGCCAGATGAAGAAATGCCTCACATACTATGCTGCAAAACAAGAGGTGAAGCTGTAAAACAAGACCACGTTGTGTAGCAATTGGCTCTAAATTGAAACATTCCCTTTTGGAGGAAGGAAGCAAGTCCAGGAAACTTACAGGTAAATAAGTCTGAGACAACAGAAACTTACAAGATCACAAGAACCCACTCCCCAAGGTCATAGGCTAGTGAGGGTGTGAAGAGACTGATCAATAGAGTGCTTGCAAGATCTGCAGTATGCTACAGAGATGCAGCTTCTAGGTGTTTGTCACCAATGTGGAGGTGTACTTGTTAAGTCAGGACAAAATAGAGTCACTGAGGACAGCAGGGGGGCAACAGAGAAGTGAGTCATCCACATTTCTCAAGAATTTGTCCAGCCATTATCCCTCCCCTGCCTAACAAGTCTCCAAGTCTAGTTTTACTTATCTCTCACTGGGTCACTTCTGGTCTCACTCTATGGCTAATGTAAAGAACAGAGATTTACTGCCCCAACAACAACAACAATTCCTTCCCTTTCTCACCTTCCCCTAATTAAAGAGCCTATAAATCCCACTATCTGTAACCCCAAGCTCACTGCTCCGCTCTTGAGAGTCAGTCCTGGCAGCTCGTGCTTCCCCCAGCCCCATAGAAACTTCTATCTTTGCCTCAGTGGTCTCCATGGTCCTTGGTCACTCCTAAACCTTACAGCGCTCTTCCACGATGAGTCAGCTCCTCACCAGTGCTCTGTAAGCAACCTAAGTAAACGCCAGTAAACTTACTGGTTCACCAAAATTGGATTTTGGTTTGTCATTTAGGCCCTATCTGAGGTGAATAGACATGTGTTCATGTCTCTGAAGGGAATACAAAAATTATGGTTTATACAGAGCTTAAGAAGACCTGGAAGGATATGCATAAGCCATTATTCAAAATAAAGTTCACATAAAAATAGGGTCATATAAGAGAATAAGATGTAGCAAGGTTCTCATTGTTCTGTTTATAAATTGGTAGTGATGCCATTCTCTTATAGCTGTGTGGCTCCCTTACTATGTTCATAAGTACAGATGTAAAGTGAAAAATGTGGATAATGGGAAAGTTTTACAGTGCAAGTTTGGTGTTAGGCTATGAGAAATGGCAAGGCAGGGGCTCTACTAATAAGGGTAGTGGAAGTCAAAGACATGGGCTTATGTTGATAGTGGGTTCATGAGATGTGAAACTTGTACGGATTTTGAAGAACAATTATATTGAGACTAATGGCAACAAGGCTGAGGGTTGTGAGTTGGTTTTTAAATCAGTGGGATTTAAACATGCAATATTTCAGAGATGGAAGACTATAAGGTGGTTTATTAATGTTTAGGAGAGACTAAAAGAAGAGAGGGGAACTGATGTTTTTGTTTGTGCCATTAACCTATGCGGGAAGTCTAGAGGGTTTTGTTTTCCAGGTAGTCATGGGTTATGATTAAAGGTTAAGTGAATGCTTCTGTTTGCGCAAGACTAGGAAACCCAGGGAACAAATACCTCCCCCCAATTGAGGGCGACCTTTACTCCTTGACCCTCAACTCTTAAGAGCCCGTGTGGTCTTTTCTGCCTAGCTGAAGGGGGTGTACGTGTATAATAAGCCCAGGGTTTTGGAAGCTGTGCTGCAAAGGCTAGGATAACTGACAATGATGCCAAAGTGAAAATGGCCAATAGAGGGCGTACGCGCGCAGGCTGCCGCAGCCTGGGCGGGGCTTCTGGTCAGGGAGACTCCACCGGCTAGAGAGAGCGTGCTGCTGTGAGGTGGCCAGGGTGGGCGGGGCCTCCGCGGGGGTGGAGCTAGACTGCTCCAGAAGGAAGTAGTTCCGGGTCTCGTGGTCTTCTAGGGCGTAGCTCCTGCTGCTTGAGTAGGAGGCGGCGTCCGTGCGAGGGGCGAGGCTTATGAGGAGGGCCGGCGGTGGCGGCAACGGTGGCTACGGCGGCAACGGCGGTAACAGCGGCAACGGCGGCGGCGGCCGCGGCGGTTACGGCGGCCACGGCAGCTGCGGCGGCTACGGCGGCGGCTGCGGCGGCGGCCGCGGCGAGTACGGCGGCCGCGAAGACTGCAGAGAAGGCTGGAAAGACGGCCGCAAAGGCCGCGAAGACGGCGGCCAAGGCCGCCAAGGCGGCGGCGGTGGCAGTAGAGGTGACGGTCGTAGTGGCTGTGGCGAGGACTTCCTAGCCTGGTGAGTACTGCTAGGACGCCGGCCTGGCGTGGAGGCCTCGGCCTTTGGGAGGGTGTGCTCGCTTTCCCAGAGACGCAGTTCTAGAGGTGGCGGGCGACGAAAGGGCGGTGCGGCCGTGGTTCCGTGAGGGACGGAGGTGGCGGGGACGAAAGGGCGGCGCGGCCCGGGTTCTGTGAGGGACCGAGGGGGCGGGGACGTATAGGTAATGGGCGGTGCGGCCCGGATTCCGTGAGGGACCGAGGTGGTGGGGACGATTGGGCAAAGGGCATAGCGGCTGTGGTTCCGTGAGGGACGGAGGTGGCGGGGACGAACGGGCGGTGCGGCCCGGGTTCTGTGAGGGACCAAGGGGGCGGGGACGTATAGGTAATGGACGGTGCGGCCCGGATTCCGTGAGGGACCGAGGTGGTGGGGACGATTGGGCAAAGGGCATAGCGGCTGTGGTTCCGTGAGGGACGGAGGTGGTGGGGACGATTGGGCAAAGGGCATAGCGGCTGTGGTTCCGTGAGGGACCGAGGTGGTGGGGACGAACGGGCGGTGCGGCCCGGGTTCTGTGAGGGACCGAGGGGGCGGGGACGTATAGGTAATGGACGGTGCGGCCCGGATTCCGTGAGGGACCGAGGTGGTGGGGACGATTGGGCAAAGGGCATAGCGGCTGTGGTTCCGTGAGGGACGGAGGTGGCGGGGACGAACGGGCGGTGCGGCCCGGGTCCCATGAGGGACGGAGGTGGTGGGGACGAAAGGGCGGGGCGGCCCGGGTTCCGTGAGGGACCGAGGGGGCGCGGACGGAAGGGCGGGGCGGCCTGGGTTCTGTGAGGGACCGAGGGGGCGGGGACGTATAGGTAATGGGCGGTGCAGCCCGGGTTCCGTGAGGGACCGAGGTGGCGGGGACGAAAGGGCGGGGCGGCCTGGGTTCTGTGAGGGACTCAGGTGCCAGGGACGAACGGGCGGTGCGGCCCGGGTCCCATGAGGGACGGAGGTGGTGGGGACGAAAGGGCGGGGCGGCCCGGGTTCCGTGAGGGACCGAGGGGGCGCGGACGGAAGGGCGGGGCGGCCTGGGTTCTGTGAGGGACCGAGGGGGCGGGGACGTATAGGTAATGGGCGGTGCAGCCCGGGTTCCGTGAGGGACCGAGGTGGCGGGGACGAAAGGGCGGGGCGGCCTGGGTTCTGTGAGGGACTCAGGTGCCAGGGACGAATGGGCGGGGCGGCTGTGGTTCCATGAGGGACTGATTGCCAAGGCTGCTCTAGTGGTTGGCTTTGTGTCCTTTGGATCGTTCTACTGGCTCCTAGCTTGAGATCTTAACATCCCCAGCACCTGCTGATGGACCCCAATTTTCATCCCCTCTGTGGCATTGACGGTATTTCCTGCAGTTCCGAGTGGTTTGTGGGGTTGGGGGTGGTGATGTCTGGCCCTGAGCTGTGGAGACCCTGCTTTGTCCTCAGGAGATGCTCCTACCGTGTACGGTCTTCTTTTCCCCCAGAGCGTGGAGAAGTAGTGATATTTCTCTTGATCCTGCATTGCAAAGTAAAGCTTGGCCTTTTAGAAACGAAAATTGGCACATCCCAGTGTATTTAAGAAACTGGGCCACAGACAGGACTGTCCTGTAGCTAGGGCTAGGAAGCAAAGGGAGTCGCTTTTCTGGAACAGTAGACAGGGTTCCCTGATGCTTCTAGTCAGACAACCTATATAACTTTTTTTTTTTTTTTTTCGAGGTAGGGTCTCGCTCTGTAGTCTCCGGGTGGCCTCAAATTCACGGCGATCCTCCTACCTCTGCCTCTTAAGTGCTGGGATTAAAGGTGTGCACCACCACGCCCGGCTCAGTTTCTAATCTTTTATTCCACTACTACCATTTTAGTAGAGTTTTTAGATAGAAAAGGGATTTAAAGGGGCTAAAGAAATGGCTTAGCGGTTAATGAGTTTGCTCGAGAAGCCTCAGGATCCAGTTTTGATTCCCCAGTATCCATGTAAGCCAGATGCACAAGGTGGTGAATGCATCTGGAATGTTTTTTCAGTGGCTAAGAGGTCCTGGTGCGCCCATTAACTCTCTCGACTCCTCAACTGAAAAAAAAAATGTATATGTATGTATATACACACACACACACACACACACACGTATGTATGTATGTATTTGATATACTTATTTATTTGACAGAGAGAGAATGGGTATGCTAGGGCCTCCAGCTGCTGTAAACGAAATCCAGATGCGTGCACCACCTTATGCATCTGGCTTCCGTGGGTCCTGAGGAATCGAACCTGGGTCCTTCGGCTTTGTAGGCAAACACCTTAACCACTAAGCCATCTCTCCAGCCCCAATTTTTTTTTTTTAAGGAAAGGGGATTTAAAGTCAGGACTTCTTGAATTCTAGGTGTTATATGACATAATAGAAAATTAAGGAAATCAAATTTTTAATTTTCTCTCTCTGTGCCCCTGCCAGCAAAGTTCTGCTGACATGTTTGTGTTAAAATGTTAGCATAACTAGTTAAGAGGCATCCATCTTGTGGTTCCCCCTTTATGGGAGCTTCCTTTTTTGGGGGGAGTGGTCTGGCTCACTTTTCAAAGAATTGACCCATTTGTTATAAATCTATTGTTTTAAGAGTTTTTATGTTAGCCAGTAAATATGTAAGTTGTGATTTTGCTGTAAACCCCTGCCTAAGGTGTAAAATGTAGGTTCTTCCCTTTGGGGTCCAGACTTTGAGATTTGAATCATCTGTACCTGGCTGCAGCCTGAATAAAATCTGCTTCCTGAACATTGTTGGCGTCTTGTCTTATCTTTCCTACCACACTACCACACTTGAACAAGCCATTTAACTTTTCTAAGGTAGTATTTCTTCAACTATGAATAAGGGATTATATATGTTTGTCTTATTATCTTTTAATTTTGTTTCTTTTGTGTGTTTTGTGTTTGTGTACATGAATGAGTGTAGCACTCCCACACCATGGCACACATTTAGAGATCAGAGGACAATTTTGGTTTTATTCTTCACCTAACATCTTGTTTTGGGGCAGAGTCTCTTCAAGGATGCTTATAGGTGTGCCAGCAAGTTGAACCTCTAATTGTCCTGTCTTTATCTCCAATCTTCTTTCACTGGTGGAGATTATAGATACCCAACTTAATGTTTGCTTGTGCAAATGCTTTACCCCTTGAGCTATCTCCATGACCATTTGCTTTATCTTTCTTTCCCTGTGGTTTTAAGGATCACATGAATCATTTTGTGGATAATATATTTACACATACTTTGTCATAGTAACAATTCATGCTTGCATGTAAAAATTAAAGAGCACAGAAGCATCTTGAGAGTCATACATTTCTTAAAAAATTCTAAGTTCAAAAGCTATTCTGAGCTGGGCATGGTGGTGCATGCCTTTAATCCTAGAACGTGGAAGGCACAAGTAGGAGGATTGCCATGAGTTCAAGGCCATCCTGTGACTACAAAGTGAATTCCAGGTCAGCCTGGGATAGAGCAAGTCTTTGCTTTGAAAAACCAATAAATAAATAAATAATAATAATAATAATAACAAGCTATTCTGGGCTGAGACTATATGTAGCTCAGTTGGCAAAGTGCTTGGCTTCCATACACAAAGCCTTGGGTTCCATCTCTAGTGATCAATAAATGGCATGGTGGTGCATGACTAATTCTGGCACTCAGGAGATAGATGCAGCAGGATTAGAAGTTTAGGAGACCTTTTCTCAAAAAAAAAATGTGAATCCAGGCATGTGGGGGGCTGAGGCAGTATTGCAAGTTCATTTTTTTTTTTATTATGTGAGTGTGTATAACATGTATATGGCTACATACATGCCACAGGGTACATGTGGTGATCTGAGGACAAATTTGGGGTATTTGTCCTTTCCTGTTTTGCTTGAGACAGGTTTTCTTTTTTAAAATGTTTATCTGAGAGGGAAAAAGAAGCAGAGGGAGAGAGAGAGAGAGAATGGACACGCCAGGGCCTCCAGCCACTGTAAATGAACTCCAGATGCATGTGCCCTCTTGTGCATCTGACTTACGTGGGTTCTGGAGAGAGTAACTGGGATCCTCTGGCTTTGCAGGCAAATGCTTTAACCACTAAGCCATCTTTCCAGCCCAGTTTCCCTTGCTTTTGTTTTTGCTTTTTTGTGTTCAAAGTCTAGCCAGCCTGTGAGCTTCCAAATACTCCTGGCTCTGCCTTCATTGCTGTAAGCATGTGGGTCACTTTGTGTCAGGTTTTACATGGATGTTGGGGGAATTGAACTTGGCCTGGCAGGCTTGCTAAGCAGGTAGTCTCACGGGGCGGGGTGTGGAGGGGAGCTGCCAAGATGGCCTAGCGATTAAGGTGTTTGCCTGAAAAGCCAAAAGATCCCAGTTCCACTCTCCAGGACCCGCATAAGCCAGATGCACAAGGGGCCGCATGCATCAGGAGTTTTTTTGCAGTGGCTGGAGGCCCTGGCCGCCCATTCTCTCTCTCTGCCTCTCCCTCAGTCTCCAATAAATAAAATATATTAAAAATAACGTTTTTAAGTTGTCTGACTTGAGTCTCATGAGTGCTGAGGATGGGCTGTGCATGACAAGTTTGGGGATAACCTACACACTTATTGAGACTCAGTTTCCAAAGCAGAAACTTTATCCTTTAACCCTCACTCTTACTCATTAAGTTTGAAGTTTTAATTTTTACTTACTGTTTTTTTTTTTTTCAAGTTTTTCATGCTAGGCTTTCACTATCCTAGGCTGATCTGGAATTCACTATATAGGCTTAGGGTGGCCTGTAACTCACAACAATCCTCCTACCTCTGCCTCTTGAGTGCTGGGATTAAAGGCATGCACCACCATGCCTGGCTACTTACTGATTTTTAAAAAAATTATTTATTTATTTGCAAGCAGAGAGAAGGGATACAGAGAGAATGGGCACCAGAGCCTCAAGCTGATAAAAACTTAACTCCACATGCATGCACCACTTTGTGCAACTGGCTTTATGTGGGTACCTGGGAATTGAACCCAGGTCTTTAGGCTTTGCAGTCAAGTACCTTGCTCTCCTGCGCCCTTAGTTGTTTTTTTTTTTTTTGAGGGCTAGAATTATAGTTATGTTCTACCATTCCTGATTCATGTGGTGCATGCTCGGCAAGCATTGTCAATTGAAAATTACATCCACTCCCAACTCAAACTTGAAGATACATACGTGTGTGTGTGCACGCGCGTGCGTGTGTGTGTATTTTTTCTTTTTTTTTCTCTTTTTTTTTGTTTTTTCAAGGTAGGGTCTGTCTCTATCTAGCCCAGGCTGGCCTGGAATTCACTATGTAGTCTCAAGATGGCCTCAACCTCACAGCAATCTTCCTATCTCTACTCCCAAGTGCTGGGATTAAAGATGTATGCCACCATGCCTGACTTAAATATTTTATTTATTTATGGGGGGGGGAGGGAGGGAGGGGGAGGGAGGGATAGGGGGAGGAAGAGGGAGGGAGGGAGGGAGAGAGAGAGAAAGAGAAAGAAAGAATGGGCATGCCAAGGCCTCTAGCCATTGCAAATGAAATCAAGATGCATGTGCCTCCTTATGCATCTGGCTTGGGTGGGTAATAGGGAATTGAACTGGGGTCCTTTGGCTTTGCTGGCAAATGTGTTAATTTCTCCAGCCTCTAAATTGGAAGTTTTTATTACTGCTACTCTAGATTGTATTCAAAACAATATCTGGGGACTGGGGATGTATTTCTAGTACAGCAGCATGTACTTCAACAGGACTTTTTTTTTGAGGTGGAGTCTCACTCTAGCCCAGGCTTGCCTGAAATTCACTATGTAGTCTTAGGGTGGCCTCAAACTCACAGCGATCTTCCTACCTCTGCCTCCCAAGTGCTGGGATTAAAGGCATCTCCACCATGCCTGTCTCAGCAGCATGTACTTTAGTATACAAGGGGCTGTGGGTTCAGTCTCTAGCACTATAAAGGAAAAAAGAAAAGCAGTATCAAGAGTTAGGAAGTCTGCTGAATGAATATGCACACATGTTAAAAGAATAAATAAAGGTATTATATATAAGTATGAGGTGGCTAGATCAAATAATCATTGTGTTGATACTAAATAAAATAGTCTTTGTGCCACATGGGCTGTAGGCAGCTAGAGGACATAAAAGCTTCTTTCTAAAAAAAAAAAAAAAATTGGCAAGTTCAGGGCTGGAGAAATGGCTCAGTGGTTAAAGGTACTTGCCTGAAAAGCCTGATGGCCTGGGTTCAGTTCCCTAGTACTCACGAATTCCAGGTGCACAAAGTACCAGGAGGCCCTAGCATGTCCATCCTCCCTCCCCCCTTTCTCTGTCTCTTGAATAAATACATACAAGTATTTTTACAAAAAAAAAATTGGCAAGTTTAGATGTGATGCAAGTTGTCAAGTGCCCTCAAATGTGCTGATGATCAGAGCTTCTGATTGAACGTTTGGGTAAGTGACAGTCTGCAGAGTCATTTTTCTAAAAGTAAGGGTTGCAAGGTGGGGAAGTGTTAGTATTGGAATACAAGAACCTGCACTCTAGTTTCAGTTTCTCCATGTTGAGCAGATAATTAATTGTTCTCAGGCTCTGTTTCTTTACCTATGAAATACCAGTAATTTCACCTTCCCCAAGTGCTTGTGAATGAGATATTTGGGTCTTTCTTATGGTCAAGTAGTTTCTCAGGGAAAGAAATTAGTTCTCTTCTGATTTTTGTATCTCTAGTCCCTAATGTTTGTAAATTAACATAGCCTGCCATCACTGATAAAAATTTAGTTCATGCTAATGAAAGTATTGTGTAAGTATGGAATATTGGAATAAATTGACTACAACATGAAGAATAAATATTAAGTAGTCAAGAGAAAACACTATGTTAATCAGTTATAGACTCATCCTTACTTTGACTTGAATTCTGCTTTAGATATCTAATGCCAGGTTAGTGGTCCCTCCTTACAAAGAATATATTTACTCATGCTGAGGTGATAGATCAGTCTCTAAAGGGCTTCCCTAGTATGCATGAGGACCCAAGTTTGATCCCAAGTACCCATGGAAAAATGCTGGGTGTGGTGGTGTATGCTTGTAATCCCAGTGCTGGCAAGGCAGAGATAGGTGGATCACTGAGCCTCACTGGCCAGCCTGTCTATCCTAATTGGCATTCCTGAGGAGTCACACCTGAGGTTGTCCTCTAGCCTTCACATACAGACACACATATATACCTGCACATATATGCTTCTGTTCTCTCACACATGAACATGCACATATGTAAAAATACTTTTAAAAAGTAAAAAGAGCCAGGCATGGTGGCGCATGCCTTTAATCCCAGCACTTGGGAGGCAGAGGTTGGAGGATCACTGTGAGTTTGAGGCCACCCTAGTGAATTCCAGGTCATCCTGAGTTACAGTGAGACCCTACCTCAAAAAAAAAAAACAAAACAAAACACTAAAAAGAGGGCCTGAATAGATGATCAGTGGTTAAGGTGCTTACTTGCCTGCAGTACCTAAGGGCCTGGGCTCGATTCCCCCATGCCCACACAAAGCCAGATGCACAAGGTGGTGTATGCATCTGGAGTTTGTTTGTAGTGGTTAGAGGCCCTGAGGCACCCATTCTCCCTCTCCTTCCTTACCACTCTGCTTGAAAATAAATATTATTTAAAGTAAAAAGATTAAACCTATTCAAGCTGTGTGTGATGGCCAGTACTTGAAAGACTGAAGCAGAAGGATGGTAAGACCAAGGCCAGACTGGGGTATAATAAGAGTCCAAGGCCACCAACCTTGACTACATAGCAAGAGCTTTTATCAAAAAATTCTATGCAAGGCCTGCAGGGATGGCTTAATGGTGAACGCATTTGCCTGCAAAGCCAAAGGACCCAGGTTCGATTCCCTAGGACCCACGTTAGCCAGATACTCGAGGGGTTGCACTTACCTGGAGTTTGTTTGTAGTGGCTGGAGGCCCTGGCATGCCCATTCTCTCTCACTCTCCCGCTCTTTCTCCGTCAAATAAATAAATAAACATAAAATATATTTTTATTTTATTTTTTCAATTTTTATTAACATTTTCCATGATTATAAAAAAAATCCAATGGTAATACCCTCCCCCCCACTTTCCCCTTTGAAATTCCATTCTCCATCATATCCCCTCCCCATCTCAGTCTCTCTTTTATTTTGATGTCATGATCTTTTCCTCCTCTTAAGTTGGTCTTGTGTAGGTAGTGTCAGGCACTATGAGGTCATGGATATCCAGGCCATTTTATGTCTGGAGGGAGCACATTGTAAGAAGTCCTACCCTTCCTTTGGCTCTTACATTCTTTCTGCCACCTCTTCCACAATAGACCCTGAGCCTTGGAAGGTGTGATTGAGATGTTGCTCAGTACTCCAGTCACTTCTTTCCACCACTATGATACCTTCTGAGTCATCCCAACGCCACTGCCATCTGAAAAGAGAAGATTTTCTACCCAAAGTGAGAGTAGCGTTAATATAGGGGTATGAATATTAAGAGAAGTGCTTACTGGGTAGTTTGATAAGCATAGTATATACATTTATCCAGACATAAGCAGACGTTACACCCCTAGGGCTCATGACTACCCCTGTTTTAAGTTTTCAGTATCAGGGATGTATTCCCTCCCATGGAGTGGGCCTCCAGTCAAATTGGAGGGCAGTTGGTTTCCACCATGGCAGATGTGCCACTATTGCACCTGTTGGCTCATTTGGCCTGGCTGGCCAATTATAAGGCTTGCAGTATCCACTGTTGAGTATCTTCACTGGTGGTTTCTCTTTCTCCCATTGAACTGCATGTAGAATGGCTTCTTCCAGCTTTCTGTCAGCAGTAGGGTCTTACCATCAATTCCTGGTGGGAAACCAAGAGCCTCGGCAATGGCCTATAATATTTTGGGGGCATCAGGGACCTCCCTGGCCAACAACTCACTGGAGGCTGACCTGGAATTCACCATGTATTCTCAGGTTGTCCTTGAACTCACAGCAATCTTCCTACTCCAACCTCCTGAGTACTGAGATTAAAGGCCTGTGCCATCATGCCTGGATATTTTTATTTTTTTAATTTTTTGGTGTTTCAGGGTGGGGTCTTGCTGTAGCCCCAGCTGACCTAGAATTAGACTCAGGCTAGCCTCAAACTCACAGCGATCCTCCTACCTTAGTACTGGATTTGAAGGTGTGAGCTACCATGCCCTGCAGAGAGAGGGAAGAAGGGAGAATAGGCTCGCCAGGGCATGTAGCCGCTGCAAAGGAACTTCAGATGCATGTACTACTTGGTACATCTGGCTTAAAAAAGGATACTAGGGCTCTAACCCAGGTCATTAGGCTTTGCAGGCTAGTGCCTCAACTGCTGAGACATCTCCCCAGTCTACTCCCTTACTTTATTTTTAAGGCTTTTTTTTTTAAATATTTTTTAATATTTTTTTGTTGTTCATTTATTATTTATTTATTTGAGAGCGACAGACACAGAGAGAAAGACAGATAGAGGGAGAGAGAGAGAATGGGCGCGCCAGGGCTTCCAGCCACTGCGAACGAACTCCAGACGCGTGCGCCCCCTTGTGCATCTGGCTAACGTGGGACCTGGGGAACCGAGCCTCGAACCGGGGTCCTTCGGCTTCACAGGCAAGCGCTTAACCGCCAAGCCATCTCTCCAGCCCGAGGCTTTTTTATAATTTTGTAAGTGAGCTAATTTATAGTCATTCTTCATTTTTCATGGATAAATATGTTTAGTATGAATTTTTATCTCATCATTGCTTTAAGTGAATCCCATAAAATTTAATATATAGTATTTTCATTGTCACCTTTATTTTGAGACAGGGTCTCAACTCTAGTCCAGGCTATCCTAGAACTTACTCTGTAACCCAGGCTGGCTCAAACTCATAGAGATCTTCCTACCTGAGCCTTCCAAGTGCTGGGATTATAGGGGTAAGCCAGGATTTGTCACTGTTTTTTTTTTTTTGTTGTTGTTGTTTTGTTTTTTACAATTGAATATTTAGACATATGTTTAAATTTGGGGGAAAAAAAGGTCATTTCTTTAAAATTTTGGGAAAGGTGTGGAGCCATACACAAAGGAGGACTTGTTGCTGTTTATGTTTTATTTTTTAAAATTAATTTATTTTAATTATTATGGACATATTTTGTATGTAAACGTCACATGTTGGTACCATCCTTTCCCTCCTCCCTGCCCCTTTTCTGAAGAGGCCTTCTTCATTGGGGATGCAGGTCAACCCCATGGGGCTTGTGGATCATGCATTATGGGGCAGCAATCAGTTATGGGGCAGAGACAGTGTTTCTGTGCAAAATGTACCAACTTGTGGTTCTAACAATCTTTCTGCTCCCTCTTCTGCACAATTCCCTGAGCCATGCTGGGAGCATTTTAAGTCTACTTCAGCGATGGGCACTTAGGAGCATCTAGATGTCTGGTTTGGTAGGTGTTAAGTGTCCTCAGTATCTTTCTCCATAACCCTTGTGCTTGATATCAGCTTAACTAAGAGAGCAGCATTCTTGCTCTTTCCCCAATTCCTCTGTGGTTTCAGCTGGGGCTGGGAGAATGTACTGGGTCGTTTATCTCCTCAAGTCCAGTTCCCATCTGAAAAAGAGAAGCAAATTCTCCTAAGGTGAGTTAAGTCATTCCCAGTTAAATGGGATAACCATTATTAATTTAGAGAGAATGGAAAGGGTTTAGACACGTTTATAGTCTTAAGGTTAGTAGGAGCTTGACAATGGAAAGCGGAATCATTATCTGGATATGATTCAGACTTGTTTTCCAGTTCCAGGTATGGTTCCCTTTCCACTGAGCAGATCTGTTAGCCATTCCAAGAGTGGTTTGTTACCCACCATGGCTGAGTGCCACTATTGCACTTGTGTGAGCATCACATCAGGTTGTTTGCTTCTAAGTTCCTTAGACTTTGAGTTGCTTGGACAGATGTTGGCCACTTTCCCCTGGTAGCTCATGTAGCACCTTCCATCACTAGATGGGCTAATTATCTTCTCAGGATTCCAATCAGGTCTCTCCATGGTCCATGCATACAGCGCTTGGTGTCTTCAGCAGTATGGTCTTACCATTAACCTCTGGTGGGTAGTCAAGTGCTCTGACAGAAGTCTGTTTTGGGAGATCTAGTTGTCTCTGATCAACAGCTCATTGTGGATGTTGACCACATCCTGATACAGGGAACTACAGGCCAAAAATCTTGCTAAGTTCAGAAAATCAAGTGAACAACAGAATATGAGGGAACTGTGGGACTCTCTAAAATGACCAAACATTGGGATCATGGGGATGCCAGGAGAGGAAATCCACACCAGAGGCATAGAAAACATACTGAACAAAATCATTGAAGAAAATTTTTTGATTCTTGCAAAAGAGAGGCCCATCGAGATAGAAACAGCCCACAGAATACCAAACACACAGGACCAAAGAAAAAACTCCTAGACACATCATAGTTAAAACCCTTAACAATGAAAACAAGAGAAAGTGTTAAAAGCAGTAAGAGAGAAGCAATTCACAGCATATAACGGCAATCCCTTTAGAATAACATCAGATTTCTTAATGGAAACCCTGAAAGCCAGAAGGAGGTGTTCATGTTTTCATTTTCCCCCTCCTGTGCCTCTCTTTCCAGGGTCTCAGTCTTTATCCCAGGCTGGTCTCAAACTCACTGTATAGCCCAAACTGGCCTTCAACTCCTGCCAGTCTTCCTGTCTCAGCATCCAAAGTGCGAGGATTACAGATGTTAATCCCCATCCCTAGTGTCATTGTCACTATTTCTTTATACATGTGTAATTTCAGCTACAGAGTACCCAGGAGTTGGTTAACATCAATATGACTTTTAACAACAGAAAGAAAGCATCATTCTATATGGTAGTTAGTGCTTTGGTGCTAAAATGAATTTTAGGATTTTTTTTTTTCTATTTCTGTGAAGAATGCCATTGAAATTTTAATGGGAATTACATTAAATGTGTAGATTGCTTTTGATAAGATGGACATTTTCACAATATTGATTCTTCTAATCGAAGAACATGGGATGTCTTTCCATTTCTTAGTGTCTTCTGCATTTCTCGCTTGAGTGTTTTAAAGTTTCTATTGTAGAGAATCCTACACTTTCTTACTCCAAGTTTTTTGTTTTTTTTTTTTTTTTTAGGCAATTGTGAATGGGAGAGATACCCTGATTTCAAGCTCCGCATGTTTTTTGTTAGTATATAGAAAAGCTACTGGTTTCTGTGTGTTTATTTTGTGTCCTGCTACATGGCTATAAGTGTTTATTAGATCTAACATTTGCTAGTAGAGTCTTTAGGGTCCTTTATGTATAGAATCATGTCATCTGCAAATAATGATAACTTGATCTCTTCCTTTCCAGTTTGTATCCCTTTTATGAGTGTCTCTTGCCTTATTGCTATAGCTAAGACTTCCATTTAATACTAAATAAAAGTGGGAACAGTAGACACTCTTGTCTTATTCCTGAATTTAGTGGAAAAGCTTCAAGTTTTTCCCCATTTAGTATTCTGTGACTGTAGATTTGTCATCTCCTTCCTCTGCACAACTAGTGAAAGCTAACACATAGTCTCAGCACCTATGGCCGTATCCATGCTTGGCCTCCTCAGGTCTGAGTCCCCCCTTCTCAGAACTATTTGTGTTCTTGATTAGGTGTAGTTTTGTGCTGTGTTTGGAGTGTGGCTTCTTTGTTGCAAAGGCTTTCCTGGGGAATTTTATTTTTTATTTTTTATAGTCAAAAAAAGGTGTATTTAGAATTAGCCAGTTGGATCTAGTTTACATGATCCCAGTTTTTGTTGGCAACATCCAAGGCATCATAATTGGGAGCCAGCCGAACATAGGCCTTCTCTCCATCAGGCCTGATCAGGTATTGACTTTGGCCACATCAAGATCATAGTTTCTTCACAGCCTGTTTGATCTGGTGCTTGTTAGCCTTGATGTCCACAATGAACACCAGTTTGGTGTTGTCTTCTATCTTCTTCATGGCTGACTTGGTGGTCAGGGGGAACTTGATGATGGCATAGTGGTCAAGCTTGTTTCTTCTCCTGGGGGGCGCTCTTCCAAGGGTATTTATTTAGGCTGCCTCCAGAGGCATGGTGTCTTGGGTCGCCGAAAGGTGTGTGACGTGCAGATCTTTTATCTTTTTGTGGCTGTGGACGCCTTTCAGCGCGGCCTTCTTGGCTTTCAGAGCCTTTGCTTTGGCTTCAGCTTTGGGAGGAGCAGGAGCTTCCTTCTTCACTTTCAGAGCCATCTTGGCAAAAAGCTCCCAGGGAATTTTAATTCTTTGCATGTGTAAATACTGTATTCATACTTACTATGGAATCTTTCTACATAATTTAACCATTTTAAGTGTACAATTTGGTATTTTTAGTATATCCATAGCATTGTGCAACCACTACCACGATCTTAATTTCAGAGCATTTTTTTTGTTTGTTTGTTTGTTTTTTTTGTTTTTCGAGGTAAGGTTTCACTCTAGCCCAGGCTGACCTGGAATTCACTATGGAGTCTCAGAGTGGCCTCGAACTCACAGTGATCCTCCTACCTCTGCCTCCCGAGTGCTGGGATTAAAGGCGTGCGCCACCACGCCCGGCGCATTTTGTTTTTTATAATCATTTTTTAAAGATTTATTTTTATTTATGAGACTGGAGGGGAGGGGAATGGTTGCACCAGGGTCTAGCCAGTGCAAATGAACTCCAGGCGTGCATGCCACCATTTGCATCTGGCTTACATTGGACCTGGAGAATGGAACCTGGGTCCTTAGGCTTCACAGGAATGTGTCTTAACTACTAAGCCATCTCTGCGGCCCTATAAATATTTTAAAAATTATTTTATTTATTTGCAAGCAGAGAGAGAGAGACAGACAGACAGACAGTTGGTGCACCAGGGCCTCCAGCCCAAGCAAGTGAACTCCAGATGTATTTGCCACTTTGTGCATGTGGCTTTACATGGGTATTGGAGAATCAAACCTGGATCATGACCTTGCTGGTCATGGTGGCATGTGTTTGTAATCCCAACACTTGGAAGGTGCCAGCCAGGGTATCAGGAGTTTAAAAGCCCTTTTTTGTCCATTTTAAAGAATTGGATATTACTGTCACATAAGTGTTTTCTATATTCTAATGAAATTATAGGCAAATTCAAAATTTATAGTGTATAGTTGTGTATATTCTTTATTTTGGTGCATTCATTTATTTATGAAAGTTCTCTTATACTTTGGAATGTCTTTCTTTGTCATTATTAATTTATTTATATGTGCTTATGTTTGTGTGGGTATACCAGCATCTCTTGATGCTGCAAATGATTGCCAGATGGATGTGCCAGTTTTGCATCCTTCTTTATTTTTTTGCATCCTTCTTTATGTGGGTTTTGGGGAATTGTATTTGGAACAGCAGGCTTTGTAAGCAAGTACATTTAAATTGCTGAGCCTTCTTCCCAAACCTCTATTTTGTTTTTTTATTTTATCTTTTAACTTTCTTGGTACCATCCTTTGTAGCATAAGCTTATTATTATTTATTTTTAATTTTCTTTTTTTGAGGTAGGGTCTCTCTCTAGCCCAGGCTGACCTGGAATTAACTATGGAGTCTCAGGGTGGCCTCAAGCTTAAATTTTTGATGGTGCTCAGCTTATCTACTTTTAAATATTTTGTTGCTTGTGTTTCTGGTGTGATTTTAGAAGCATGCCCAATTTAAGATCACAAAAATTATTTATGCTTGTTTTCCTTTTACTTTTGTGTATTCCACTATTATATTTAGGTCTTGATTTTGACATAATTTTATGTATGATGCAAGTATTGCATGAGTGGGTGTTTTTGTTGTTGTTGTTTTGGAGTAGGGTTTCACTTTAGCCCAGGCTGACCTGAGCTCAGCTTGTGCATGAGTTCTTTTATTTAGCACTGTATGCTAAGTTTTTACCTCTCTTAAAAATATTTATTTGAAGCCGGGCATGGTGGCGCATGCCTTTAATCCCAGCACTCGGGAGGCAGAGGTAGGAGGATAGCCGTGAGTTCAAGGCCACCCTGAGACTCCATAGTGAATTCCAGGTCAGCCTGGGCTAGCGTGAGACTGTACCTCGAAAAACCAAAAAAAAAAAGAAAAATTATTTGCAAGCAGAGAGAGACAGAGACAGAGACAGAGAAAATGGTGCACCAGGGCCTCTATCCACTGCAAATGAGTTCCAGATGCATGTACCATATTGTGCATCTGGCTTTACAAGGGTACTGGGGAGTTGAACCTGGGCTGTTTGGGTTCATAGGCTAGTGCCTTAACCATTAAGCCATGTCTCCAGCCCAGTTTTTGCCTCTTAATATCTTGTGTATTTGTTTTCTTCCCAAATTCCCTTAAATATATTTACTGTCTACATAGCAATGAATCTATTTTTATTATTTCTCTCTTCCTTCCTCTTGTAGTCCTTTTTGAAAAAGGTTTTTAGCTTTTAAAACATTTATTGAGAGTTTTTATTCATATATCTAATGCATTTTGATCATAATCCCTTCCTATTCCTTTCTTTTGCCTCCTTCCTCTATCTCCTTTTCACTGAACACCTTTTAGTCCTTCCATTTTGATGTCATTTTTTTGCCATCCTCCATCCTCCATGGCAAAATATTGATGAACCCAACATTGTGCAGGCCTTGTCTTGTACAGGTAACAACAGCTGCCTTGATGTCATGAATGCAGTGAATATTTTGTGTCTGGAAGACAGTGTTCCAAAACACTTCTCTGTTTTTGGTTCTTAATGTTCTTTCTGCCACCTCTTCTGCAATGGTCCTTGAGCCTTGGATGATGTGATATAAGTGTCTTATTTAGTGCTGATTATTCAACTGTCACCTTTTAGGACATTGAGTTTAGGCACTCTTCTTTTTGATTCTTGATTTTGCTACATAGCCCAAACTGGCCTTGATCTCAAGATTTCTTGCCTCAGTCTTCTGAGTGCTAGGATTGCAGGTGTGTACCACCATACCTGGCTAAAGTCTTTTTATACTGTCACAAAATGCAGCAAATTTACATTAATTAATTAATTATTTATTTTTCAAGTATAGTCTCATTGTAGCCAAGACTGGCCTCAGACTCATGGTGATCCTTCTGAAGTTAAGGGGGTGTGAGCCAGCACATCTAGATTAATTTTTACATGAATTTTTTACCCTCATCCTTGCCTTTTTTTAAAATTTTTATTTATTTATTTATTTGAGAGCGACAGAAACAGAAAGAAAGACAGGTAGAGGGAGAGAGAGAGAATGGGCGCATCCAGGGCTTCCAGCCTCTGCAAACGAGCTCCAGATGTGTGCGCCCCCTTGTGCATCTGGCTAACGTGGGACCTGGGGAACCGAGACTTGAACTGGGGTCCTTAGGCTTCACAGGCAAGCGCTTAACCGCTAAGCCATCTCTCCAGCCCATCCTTGCCTTTCTTTAAAAAAAAAATGACAGAGAAGGAGACAGAGGCTCAGAGAGTATGGGCATGCCAGAGACTCTGCCATTGCAAATGAACTCCAGATGCATGTGCCACTTTGTGCATCGGGCTTTACATGGGTACTGGGGAATTGAACTCTGGCCACAAGGCTTTGCAAGCAAGTGCCTTTAACCACTGAGCCATCTTTTCAGCTCCATCTTTGATCTTTGTCTGTCCCCCCCAGCCCAGGCTGACCTGGAAATCACTATGTAGTCTCAAGGTAGCCTCTAACTCATGGCAATCCTCCTACCTCTGCCTCCCGAGTGCTGGGATTAAAGGCATGCACCACCACACCTGGCTCTAAAGGGGCATTTTGATGGTCTCAAAACATAGCTACCAAGGTACAGCTACAGTCTCTAACCCCCTGCATACCTGGCTGAATTATAAGTAAAAAGATACAACAATGTTGCTGAGCACATAGAAAAAAACTGAACCCAGCATATAGAGATGGTATACCCACAGAATGGAATATTACTCAACCATAAAAAGAAATGAAGTTTTTTTTAAATTTTATTTGAGAGAGACAGACTCAGAGAGAAAGACAGATAGAGGGAGAGAGAGAGAATGGGCGCACCAGGGCTTCCAGCCTCTGCAAACGAACTCCAGACGCGTGCGCCCCCTTGTGCATCTGGCTAACGTGGGACCTGGGGAACCGAGCCTCGAACTGGGGTCCTTAGGCTTCACAAGCAAGCGCTTAACCGCTAAGCCATCTCTCCAGCCCAGAAATGACGTTTTGATACATATTATGACATGGATGAGGCTTGAAAACATGCTAGGTAAAAGAAGCTGGTCACAAAAGGCCACCTGTTACATATGATCCCATTTATGTGAACTATCCAGGATGAACAAATAAAGTCCAGGAGTAATTTACCAGAATCTAGGGTGAGGGAGAGGAGATTTGAAGAATGACTACTAATGGGATTTCTTTTAGGGGGATGAAAATATTCTAAAATTAAACCATGGTGATTGTTTTAAAATATTTTACCTGTGAGAAAGGAGAGAAAGAACTAGTAAGTGCTGCCAGGGCTTCCTACTACAGATGAACTCCAGACACATATGCTACTTTTGTGCACCTGACTTCACATGGGTACTGGGATTTTGTACCAGGCCCTGCAGGCTTTGTAGGTAAGTGCCTTTAACTGCTGAGCCATCACCCTAACCTCTATGGTGATAGTTTTACATACTTATGAATATAATACAAACTACTAAATTACATAATTTTCAGATTAATTTCATATTAAGTGAGTTATATCATAGTATTTTATTTAATTTTAGAGATAAAAATGGCCACCTAAAAAAATTTTTGTATCTCACCATCACCAGCAGTATTTTTTATGTACTGTGTCCCAGACCCTTTTTATTTTCTTTTAAATATTTACTTTTTTTTTGGTTTTTGAGGTAGGGTCTCACTCTAGCCCCAGGCTGACCTGGAATTCACTATGGAGTCTCAGGGTGGCCTCGAACTTACGGCAATCCTCCTACCTCTGCCTCCCAAGTGCTGGGATTAAAGGCATGCACCACCACGCCCGGCTTTTACATATTTATTATGGAAAGAGGGAGAGAAAATAGAAAAAGGGAACACGAGGGCCTCTGCTGTTGCAAGTGAACTCCAGATGCACGTGCCACTTTGTGCCTCTGGCTGTATGTGAATACTGGAGAATCAAACCAGTGTCATCAAAGCAAATGCCTTTCACTGCTGAGCCATCTCTTCAGCCCCTCCCTTTAAAAAATTTTATTTATGACTTGCAAGCATTGTGTGTTGGGGGTGGGAGAATGGGAACACTAGAGCGTCTTGCCATTGCAAACAAATTCCAGAAGTATGGACCACTTTGTGCATCTGGCTTTATATGGGTACTGGGGACTTGAGCCCAGGGCCATTAGACTTTGCAAACAAGTGACTTTAACCACTGAGCATCTCTCCAGTCCACCCATACTCTTTTAAATTGATGTTTACTTGGTGACAAGAAGCTATGCCTATTAGTCATTACAGTATCTCCACCAATTTTTAATAACACAATGCTCACACTTTATTTATTCTGTAGTCTATACATGGTGGCTATATGGTTACTCATTGGCCCATAGCAAAGACTTTCAAAAGTTACCAGAGATTTTGAACAACATGTATGTTGGGGACTATTTAATTATATCATCAGAACTGATAAAGGACTACTGATATGTAATACTAGCTTGTTTAGAAGATTATATACTATATATTTAAAAAAAATTATTTCCTAAAGTGATTAGTTTTGAGATTGAACAATAGGGGCAAAGTAAAATTATTGTTTTCAAAGTAAAGTTTAAAAGATGCTTTTAAAAAAATATTTTTTTAAAAAAATATCTTTTTGCAAGAGAGAGACAGAGAATGGACATACCTGGGCTTCTTGCCATTGCAAATGAACTCTAGATATCTGCCACTATGTGCATCTGGCTTTACATGGGTACCAGGGAATAGAACCAATTCGTTAGACTTTGCAAACAAGTGTCTTAACGCCGAGCCATCTCTCCATCCCCCTAGAAGTACCTTTTTAAATTTACTTAGTTTGGTGGCATAGCTCAGTATTAGAGCAAATATATGCTTAGAACGTGTGAGGCTCTAGATTCAGTTCCCAGAACTAAATATATACTCACATGTACATTGTTTGTGCAAAAACAAAGTCCAAAGCAAATTAAATGTTTTCTACTTACTAAGTTTTGGGTATATTTGTCTTGTGAGAAGTTAGACAGCATTTGAGTATTGTAATTCTTACAATGCAGTTTTTTTTAAGCTTTAAAGGGATTTTTTTGGGGGGGAGGTTCAAGGTAGGGTCCCACTCTAGCCCAGGCTGACACAGAATTCACTATGTAGTTTCAGGCTGGCCTGGACTCACTTCCCCCTACCTAACTCCTTGCTTTTATTCTTTCTTTCTGATGTCTTTATCCAGGACTGTCTTCAAATACTATACCAATGCATTTTGGGGGTTCCTTACGTTGACCTACTGGAGAAGTATACCAACTGCTGTATCTGATAACCTCATTCAGTCAGAAGAAGCCAAGTCAATTGTCACTAATTCCCTAAAGTCAGCTGGGGCTACTTTGGGGGAGATTGAGGTAGTTTAAGTGTAACAGAGCCTTCCAAAAGTAAAAATGAGGAATATCCTTGAGTCTGCCCTGCAGTCTTCCATTTTGCGAGTTATCAGAGAAGTATCTGGCTTTTTCTCTTGCAGCCTAAACAAATTCATTAGATCTGTTTTTCTTTAAATTCAACCTGAGTCCCTCCCTGGAAAGGAGTTTCCCTTTCCTAGAATTATGGTTCCTGGAACCTGAACCTGGCATTGTGGCTAGTTAGCTCAGCCCCATTCAGAACCTGTGAAAGACTTCAATTTGTGGCTTTAGGTGGGCTTTGCCTGCCTCCTCTAGTGTTCCCCTCCCCTCCCCTGGTCTCACTCTAGCTCACGCTGACCTGGAATTCACCATGTAGTCTCAGGGTGGCTTTGAACTTAGAGTGATCCTCCTACCTCTGCCTCTTAAGTGCTGGGATTAAAGTTGTGCCCCATCACCCCAGCTTGAGAGATTTTGTTAGATAAAGAGAAAGAAATGAGAGAGTGATGAAACTTGGAGCAAATATCTAACTGCTTGTGTTTAAATGGCGTTGTTTTTAAATCACAAATCCTAGCAGTACTTAGCTTGGGGTTAACTCACTTTGACATAAGAATCATGGATAGAGCCCCTCAAACATTGAGAAACCATATAGGTTATGAGAACATAGGAAGTCCTCCTTGCCCCCTAAGAGCAAAAGTCATAATAAATGAAGCTAGATTATTTCTTTAACAGAATCTAAACTATAAACTCAGCAATAACCATTTGACACTTATATACATTTAAATGTAGTTTTATAAAAGAAATCCTGGGGAGCAGGAGATATTGTTCAGTGGTTAAAGGTGCTTGCTTGCAACGCCTGACAGACCTGGGTTCAGTTCCCCTGTATCCAGATAAAGCCAGATACACAGTGTTTCATATGTCTAGAGTTCATTTGCAGTGGCAGGAGGCCCTGGCACACATACCATACTCTCTCTGTGTGTGTGTGTGTGCTCTTTGTCTTTCTCTCTCAAATGAAACAAAAATTTGTAAAAGACTGTTTATTTTCCTTTCTCTTGTCATTGAGCCAAGTGGCCAAGCCTGTCTCAGTACAAGGTCTAGAGGACACATGGTTTAAACCTGCTTAGGGGCTGAGAGCAGAGGGCACTGGCCCTTCTCAGAATCCAGCGTACCATGATTTTAAACAGCATATGACTTTACAGTGAGGTAGAACAGGCAAGAATAAAAGAGTGAGAATATCAGTGTATACTACCGTGATTTAAAGTCTCAATAGTTTTTATGGTGCTTTTGTCTGTTTGTTCGTTTGTTTGTTTTGTGGTAGGGTTTCACTCTAGTCCAGACTGACCTGAAATTCACTATGTGGTCTCAGGGTGGCCTTGGACTCAGCAATCCTTCTTCCTCTGCCTCCCAAAGTGCTGGGATTAAAGACATGAGCCACCACGGTGTGGCACTTCTATTTATTTAGAAAAGCAGGTCCCTGGTGCCCAGGATCATGTCCCCAGCCAGAGGTCAATACACATGGGTGGCTTCATGGCAGCCAAGAATGCATAGCAGTTTTTGGAGGAAGAAAGAGTGTACATAAGTCACTTTATAGATTGTATTTACATATACTCTAAGGAAGTCTATGCTGAAGACTCATGGCTATGCATCTACAAAACAAAAGCTGTTGTTGGGATGTCTCCCACATCTCTTGTTCTTTCTTCAGAGCATCCCCTAGAGTCTCTTTGTAAGTGGCTATAAGGAGAGAGCCAGATTTTTGGATTACTCACTGCTTACCATTGTAGTCTGGTGTGAACCATATCTTGTGCTCCCCCCACCATTAACAACCATGAGAGGGAGTAGAGCCTATAAATTTAGCTGTTCCTTTACTAAATAAGCCTAGAGTGAGCAGACAGTCCAGCAATTAAAAATCTGATAGGTGGGGGACTAGAGGAATGGCTCAGTGGTTAAAGGCACTTGCTTGCAAAGTCTGACAACCTAGGTTTGATTCCCCCATTCCCACAGAAAGCCAGATGCACAAAGGAGAACATGCATCTGGAGTTTTTTGCAGTGGCAAGAGGCCTTGGTGATCCTATCCCTCCCACCCCATCTGTCTTCTTGATAATAAGTAAATAAAATATTATATTGGACATGTTGCTGCTATGAATAAACCCCAGGGCTTGAGAGATGGCTTAGTGGTTAAGGCATTTGCCTGCAAAGCCAAAGGACCCAGGTTCAATTTCCCAGGTCCCATGTTAGCCAGATGCACTAGGTGGCACATGCATCTGGAGTTCATTTGTAGTGGCTGGAGTCTTGGGCTTGCCCATTCTCTCTCCTTTTCTCTCAAATAAATAAATAAATATACATTTAAAAATAAACTCCAGAGGCATACTCTGCTTTGTGCATCTGGGTTTACGTGGGTACTGAACTCAGGTTGGTAGGCTTTGCAAGCAAGGGCCTTTAACTGCTGATCTATCTCCCCAGCCCCCCACCCAATCTATGTTTTTACATTTATAAGAGATTATTAAAAACCAGGAGGGGCCTGGAGATATGGCTTAGTGGTTAAGGCACTTGCCTGCAAAGCCTAAGGACCTAGGTTTGATTCCTCAGCACCCATGTAAGCCAGATGCACATGGTGGTGCATGTGTCTGGTGTTCATTTGCGTAGTGTAGCTAGAGGCCCTGACATGCCTATTCATTCTCCCTCCCTCTCTCTCTCTCTCAAATAAAATAATAAATAAAATATTAACAAACCCAGGAGGAACAGACTTGATACAGACCTTATCAGGTCTATAAAGCCTGATTGAGTTCCAGTGTAGCCCTTTACAGAAAATACTTGCTGATCCCTGATTTAATTCATTGTGTTCTGACAACATTCTTTTAAGATAGATATTATTCACATCACTTTTATAATTTGGGAAACAGACACACAGAAGAATTAAGTAAATTTCTCCTGGTGGTCTTCACCACTAATGCTGTGTTTCTTTACAGTGTAGAGAGAGGCTCATGTCAAAGGATGGCACGGTCGCGATCTCGATCCCCCAGGTGGAAACACAGGTGAGTTTTTAATATGTTCATAGGACTTGATTGTTCATAGTAGATGCTTTGACATGCTACAGGTAGTGTTTGTAGATTTTAGGAGCCAAAAGCTTTCTTTAATTGGGGCAGACAGTTGGAATTACTTTATAATAAAAAGAAATGCAGTAATCACAACCAGGGGGACTAAGAAATGTGTATGAGAAGGTTTTATTTGTTTTACATATTTTGAGGCAGTCTCTCTCTCTAGCTTAGGCTGAACTGTAGCTCATTCTGTAGCCCAGGCTGCCCTAGAACTCACAGTGATCCTTGTACCTCTCCCCCCTTTCAGGCCACAAGACCTCATGCATTATTGTATATAACTGGCACAGGGGGCACCTGAGATTTCAGGTGGGGACTCTGATGAGCCGCTCACACCTTCTTTCATGAGTTGTCCCAGCTGCTTTTGATAAAGCTAGCAGTAGTTGTTCACTACTTTCAATGCGGAGGACTTTTTGCCATACAACAGTAGGGCACTGCTTTGTGGAAGGGAAAGGGGGGAATACTATGAAAATTTTTAAAGAAATAATTTTAAGCAATCATTTAGGATGAGTAGAATATTCAAGGCACAGAGGCCAAAGAAAGTGTTCTTGTCAAGCTAGTAGAAGATAACAGGCACAAAACTGTAAACATAACTGGTATGGTTTACAAGCAGAAAAAAAAAAAATACACAGATGGCAGACCAAGTTTCTTTTTGTTGTGTAATTTGGCCACTATGCCTGCTAATGCTGATAATGCAATGACTCATGAGTCAATTCTTTTTTATATCTCATTTCTTTATTTGAAATGCAGAGAGGCAGGTAGAGAGAATGGGTGTGCCAGGGCCTCCGGCAACTGTAAAGGAATTCCAAATGCATGTGCCACTTTGTGTGCATCTGGCTTATGTGGGTACTGGGAAATTGATCCTGGGTCCTTAGGCTTCACAGGCAAGCTTTTTTTTTTTGTTTACTTTTTATTTATTTATTTGAGAGCAACAGCCATAGAGGGAAAGACAGATAGAGGGAGAGAGAGAGAATGGGAGCGCCAGGGCTTCCAGCCTCTGCAAATGAACTCCAGATGCGTGCGCCCCCTTGTGCATCTGGCTAACGTGGGACCTGGGGAACCAAGCCTTGAACCAGGGTCCTTAGGCTTCACAGGCAAGCGCTTAACCGCTAAGCCATCTCTCCAGCCCCACAGGCAAGCTTTTTAACCACTAAGCCATCACTCACTCCAGCCCCTATTTTTTACTTACAATTTACAAGACCAAGTTGTAGTGAGGAGAAGCGAAAGAAAGAAAGAAAGAAAAAAAGAAAGAAAGAAAGAAAGAAGGAAGGAAGGAAGGAAGGAAGGAAGGAAGGAAGGAAGGAAGGAAGGAAAGATGGATGGATGGGTGGATGGATGCATGCATGCATGCATGCATGCATGCATGCTGGGTGCAGTGGTGCACACCTTTAATCCCAGCACTTGGGAGGCAGAGGTAGGAGGATCTCTGTGAGTTCGAGGCCACTCAGAGACTATATAGTGAATTCCAGGTCAGCTTGGGCTAGAGTGAGTCCCTACCTTGAAAAACATAAACAAAAGCTAACACATTAGCTTGTGACAAGGCATTCCTGGATCAGAAAGGCCTCTGTTATCTGTGGTATAGCAAGCAGGTTGAGCTCATGTTCCTGCCATTCTCCCTATCCTTTTGGTACCCTGAGTGCCAGTATTTGGAGAGTGGCTGTCTAGGTGGATGATGCAAAGCAATGGAATTGTGACATAGCTGAGGAATTTGAGTGCCTTATGAAAAACTGCATGCAAATTCTCTAAGCCTTCACCTTGTAGTAAACATTATCTTCTTATCCTGGACAGCAAACAAATCTACCCTTTATCCCTGAGGAAGACCCTATTTGTTTCCAAAACTGTTTGCCTTGAAACAAAAATTGTCAGTTCCTCCACTCACAAGGCATGCTTAACTCTAGTGATGGTCGAAGAATTCTTCCAGAAGACTTGTCTCTTTAGAACTAGAAATGATAGCAACCATTCTATCAGCAGCTTTGTCTAGAAGATGGGTGCTGTACAATAAAAGATAAGATAAAACAATATTAAAGCTATTTTTAATGTGAAGTGATGATTAAAGATAGATCTTGAGTGTTTCATCTAGTCTAGTTATTTCCCCTCCTATGATGAGTTAGAGCTAGCTGGGTGATGGAGTTTCTGCTTCTGATGAGTTAAAGTCTTGTCAGTATGTGGAGCTTGGGGACTCTAGAAGGCAATGTTGTCAAGTCCAGTTTAAATGTCCCTGTAGGTACCTGAAGAAGATAGATCTACTTCCTTTCTTGTATGTAAACACAGATTTGTCATTGAAAGGAAAGAGATTCACTTATGGTTGTTGCTCTAACTACTTCTTAGAGCAGGTGATAGAAAAATTGCAAGGGTTGCTTTCTGTTTAAAAATTATTTGAGAGAAAGAGACAGAGAGAATGAATATGAAGGTGGGCGTGCCAGGGCCTCTAGCCACTGCAAAAGAACTTCAGATGTATGTGCCACTTTGTGCATTTGGCTTACATGGGTACTGGGGAATCGAACCAGGGTCCTTAGGCTTCGCAGGCAAATAACTGGTAAGACATTTCTCCAGCCCACAAGGGTAGCCTTCTTATTGATAGAAAAGATTATAAACACTCAGGAAGGAGATGAGAAATTAGACAGTTCAGATAGGGAAAAGGTCCTCAGATGTAAAAACCAAATATCATGTTTCAGTATATACTCCTCACTTAACTTTAAGGCGTGGCAGCTCACATTGTGTTCCCGGGATATAGGAGCCTTCCTCAATGGAAATACAAGCCTTCATGTTGCCAGTGCCAAAGGGGTTGTTTACTCTTCCCCAGAGAACATTATATGTGCATTAAAGCACTCTTTAACCAGTTATAAGGTCTGTTTCAACAGCACATCTTTCCATTTATGTGTAAGGGGAGAGTTCGCATCTATGCCATTTATACTTATGGATGACTGGATATGATGGTGTCCATTTGTATTCCCAGTACATGAGGCAGAGACAAGAGGGTTACTATACGTTTGAGACCAGCTGGGTGTGATGGCATATGCCTTCAATCCTCAGCACCCGGGAGGCAGAACTAGGAGGATTGCTGTGAGTTCAAGGCTACCCTGAGACTACATAGTTAATTCCAGGTCAGCCTGAGGTAGAGTGAGACCCTACCTCAATCCCCCCCCCCCAAAAAAAAGAATTCAGAGTAGCTTGGGTTACAGGGTATTTTTACTTTCACTTTTTTTCTTGGCTGTTGAGCCTGACAAAAACTTTTGCTGGTTGGCCCTTTGAAATTACTGTATCTCCTTTTGCTAGTGCTTTCCTATCAGGAGTCTTCCCTATTAGATCCTGCTGGATACCTAATCTGGTACTTCTTCAATAGGTATATTCAGCACATTTTGATATATACATTGAATACATTAGTTTGGAAGCCAATGCCTTTAACCATTGAGCTATGTTTCCAGCCCAAATACATTAGTTTGGATGGTAAGAGAATGATTGTCAAATAGGGCAGAACCACCATCAGACTTCCCAAGTGTACAATTCAGAATGTACATATAGCAATTGATGAATTTACTTTTAGTGGGAAAACAGTACAATTCTAAGAAAAGCAACTATGTTAGGTAGATCATATTAAGACAAACTTAGTTTATTTTCTTAAAGTGGATTTAACTTTTCTGTTTGTTTACATAGGTCTTTATCACCTCAATCTAGAAATTTTGAATACTATGAGGAAAGACATTCTTATGGACATTTTAGCTGTGAATATAGAAAAGATCAAAAAAGACCCATTGCTTGGAGAATGGGCAGTGAGAAACAAGGACAGAGTAAATCAAGAATTCCTCTTCATGGAAATTTATACTACCGATTTTATGAAAAAAGGTCACCTTCCCCAAACACAGGAAACTCTTTAGACAAGTTTTATCCACATCAGCCTCACCAGGTATATTTAGCTGGAAGAGAGGCTGTTAACAGAAGATCTCAGTATATGCCCACATACTCAGAAAGTCGACCCTACCTAGAGCATGAGAGGGATTGTTACCCTCCCCAAATGCAAGGAAGGTATATTCTTGATGACCATAGAGTTAGAGAAAGAGAGAGAGAAGGGAAACCACCTCCGAGGTCACCAGCAAATTCCTTTAGATTTGAAGGCAAGTGGCATGAAGATGAGTTGAGACACCAGGGGATACAAGAAGAAATACACTCCCAGTTACCTAGAAGAAGCTCAGAAGACTTGGACACAAGAAGCTCTTTTCAGAAGAGGTATAAGAAAACATTAAATTTGGTAATTTGGCATAAGGCCTTAAGTGAAAAAGTGTTTATTTTATGGTTGAAGATAACCACCTTGAAAAACTTTTTGTTTTTGTTTTTCGAGGTAGGCTCTTGCTCTGGCCCAGGCTGACCTGGAGTTAACTGTGTAGTCTCAGGGTGGCCTTGTACTCAACGGCTATCCTCCTACCTCTGCTCCCGAGTGCTGGGATTAAAGGCGTGCACCACCACGCCCGGCTCAAAAAACTTTTTTTATTTGAACTGATAAAATGTATTCTAACATGTTCTGCTAGTACTGTGGAACTAGTACAATATTTCTTTTTTAACTTTTATGTTTTTATCATAATCTCCCATTACCTTCTATACCATTTCCCTTGTCCTCCTTCCACTAAATCCCTCCTTTCCACCTAGTCCTACTATTTTGATATCTTTTTCCTCTATCACCCATGATGAAATGTTGATGGACCTAATATGCATGTAATGACAATCTTTATAAAATCATAAATGCAATGGCCATTTCATGTCCAGAAGATAGCTAAAATACACATACACGCACACACACACACACATACATGCATTCATCCTCCCTCTCCCTACACCCCCTTTTCTCTGTCTCTCAGAAGCAGAATCTCACTTTAGCAAGGCTGGCCTGGAACTCACTCTGTAATAACCCTCCTACCTGTTAACCTCAGCCTCCTGAGTATTGAGATTAAAGGTGTGCACCCCCAACTCCAAGTGGCTAGAATTTTTTGTCTTTTTTAATTTTTCAAAATATTTTTGTTTATTTTATTTGCAAGCAGAGTGAGACAGAGATTGGACATGCCAGGGCCTCTAACTACTGCAAACAAACTCCAGACACATGAGCCACCGTGTGCATCTGGCTCACGTGGGTTCTGGGGAGTCAAACCTGGGTCCTTAGGCTTCACAGGCATGCCACTGCTAAGCCATTTTTCCAGCCCTAGAATATTTCTTTTTAATTACCTTATGCCTTATGAATTGGCTTGAAATACTGTAGGTTATCTTGTTAGTACATGTTGCATTTAAAGCCATGCTATTCAACATTCTGTACATGCAAATTCTTCTTTCTTCTGTGGTGCAAATGTAAATTTATTTCTGTCAACACAGATATCCTGAGAATCATGATTTCAGAAAATACCAATATACATCAAAAAGACCTACAAACATGGCAAGATATGAAAAAAGAGAGCCAGTTAGGATCCCAAAATGGAAGCTTGAGCCATCTCTACTTTACCAAGAGAGGAAGGATCAGCGGAGTTGTAGACTGCAAAATCACCGATGTGCTGAAGGGGAATACCCAGCAACCAGTACAGCAACTAAAGTCTCCTATGACTATCGACACAAACATCATAAGCTCTCAGATGGTGACCAAGACTTCCCTGATGGGAGAACTCGGAAGTACTTGGAAGAAGACAGAAAATATAGTTCTCAAAAGGGCCTTGTAAATAAGTTAAATTGTTTTACTGCTGGAAGAGGGAGGGAGACTGAAAATGAGCAAATCAGAGAGTCTTTTAAGCCATCTAAGAAAGACTGTGTTACCTATACTAATTCAAATAAAAATGGTGATTTGAGGCCCTATAATGACAGATGGAAGAGGAAAATGAATCAAGAGGATGGCAGAAAAGAGAGCAACTCTTCCAGTAACCAATCTGACACAAGCCAAAGCCTTTCTGATGGCAACAACTCATCAGTTGGGAATAAATCCCTTACAATTCAACTAGCTGTGAAGAAAACAGTAGATGCAATCAGGTAACTTGATATATATATGCTTAATAGATATTTATTCCATCTCTATTTGCAGCTTCCAAAATAGAATTTGTAATGTTGGTTAATAGTACATTGAGGAGCAGAGGGATTACCCAGATACCTCCTTCTCTCCAAATAAATCCTGTAATAAGACCGACCTCTACAATTAGTAATAGGAGGTGATTTCATGTCTGCTAGTTTCCATATCATAGCTCCAAGTGATTCTTGGTTGATGAGTATCCTGAGGAGTTCTTCATGAAATCATGTGTTTTTATATTGCAACATTTTCCTTATCTAGGGATATAGGCTAGGCAGAGTTCAGCATGTATTTTTTTAATTACTTTTATTTATGTGCAATGAGAGAAAGAGAAAGAATGGGTGCACCCAGGTTGACCAGTCACTGCAAATGAACTTGACACATGCATCACCTTGTGTATGTGGCTTTTCACATGGGTAGTGACTGGGGAATGGAACCTGGGTCCTTAGGCTTCACAGGCAAGTGCCTTAACTGCTAAACCATCTCTCCAGCTCCAAACACCAGACTATTATGTATATAATAGACTATATTATGTAGTGTGAATTGTAAAGCAAGACCATATGCTTTGTTCCTTTATGAATTCTGCTTCCATTTATAGATTTATAGTTCCAGTTATCTATGCCAGCTATGTCCTTTAATTACCGTAATATATTAATCATAGTAGTATGTGAATGAAAATGTGATGAGGACAGGTATGTGGCTTATTTCTGTAGAACTTCAGCACTTAGGAAGTTGAAGCAGAGGACTGCTATAAGTTTAAAGCTACCCTGGGCCATTTATTGAGTACCAGGCCAGCTTGAGCTACAGAATATCCTGTCTTAGACAAAAAAGAACAACAAAGAAATAAAGTATGACAGTTGCAGAGGTTGGTTAAACCTGTCTACCTTTTTTCAGAAAACATTTTTTTCCTTAAAGTTAAACATAACAATCTTTCATAGTTTTCTTCCATTTATTGCTGTTGCATAAAATATTTTCAAATAGACATGCATATTTTTGTGTTTAAAATAAATAAGTTGTAGAATTTAAAAGGAATATTAGAAATACCAATTTTGAAGGATTTTATTTTAATAAACCTCATTCAAAATACTGTATATTTGGAACACAGAGAAAAATCAACTCCTACCAAATGAGAGAGCCAGAGCCTCAGTGTCCCCCAACACCTCATCACTGAAGCAGACCAAAAATGAACCCAACATGGCTCAGGGAAATTTTTGTGGAAGAGGCAACGGAAAGAATGTCAGAACCACATGTTGGGTCAGGATATGCAGAGACATTTATCAAACCAATAACTGTGGGCTAACTCCACAAGGCACGACCCATATACCTCAACAAGGAGGGCCCAATGGGGAGGGGGTAGGTCATGGATGAGCCTAATAATGATACCAAACTGCCTGTATTTGCTGAATAGAAAACTAATTAAAAAATAAATTAAAAAGAAAAGATACTGTATATTTGGACTGGAGAGATGGCTTAGTAGTTAAGGCAGTTGCCTGTGAATCCTAAGGACCCAGGTTTGATTTCCCACTACCCACGTAACCCAGATGCATATGGTGGTGCATGCATCTAGAGTTCGTTTGTAGTAGCTAGGGGCCCTGGAATACCCATTATATCTGCCCCCCCAAAATATTTGTTTTAAAAGATACTGTCAATTTAGTCTTCATGTGTCTCTTTCCTACAATTGAAGCTGTTTTACTACCATTTTGATTTTCTAAACTATACTTTAGGGAAACCTTTTTACATATTACTCAGGCCTGAAAGGTATATATGACCAGGGTTAGTAGGATGGCTTGTGTAACAAAAAGCCTAAACTAGAAATCCTCTCTAGTCAAAGTCATAAAAAGTAAGTAACTGAACAAATAAATATATGCATTGCTGGGCACAGGGGCACATGCCTTAATAGTCCCAGCTACTCAGGAGGATTGCTTAAGTCTAGGAGTTTTGGGCTACAGTTTATTATGCCTATCAGGAGTCTGCACTAAGTATAGCATCAATATGGTGACCTCCCATGATCAGGGGCCATCAATTTGTCTACAGCGGTAAGCTAGCTCAAGTTGGAAACTCAAAAGGTCATAAATATATGCATCTAAGTGTCCTAGTCAAAAAAAAAATCCTTCTCTGATTGTACTTATTTATTAATGAATGAGTTTTAGAAGAGTTTTATAGGTTGGATTTAATTATTTTTGGACTGATGAAATATCCATACAACAAAAAGGTAGCTAATACCCTTAATAGAATTGTCTTCAAGTATTAACCTGAATTAGATACATTTTTCTTTGCTAGAAAGGACTAAAATAAGTATGCAGTAAAAGTTTTTTTTTAATTTTTTAAAAACATTTTAATTTATTTGAGTGAGAGAAATAGGCAGAGAGAAAAAGAGAGAGAGAGAACGGGCATGCCAAATGCATGTGCCACCTTGTCCATCTGTCTTATGTGGGTCCTGGGGAATCAAACTGAAGTCCTTTGGCTTTGCAGGCAAGCGCCTTAACTGCTAAGCACCTCTCCGGCCCCAAAAGGTTTATTTTTTGAGTTAAAATTTAGAGAGTTTAGCCAGGACCGGTGGTGGCACAGGCCTATAGTCATAGCACTTGGAAGGGGAAGTAGAGGTAAGGAAGTTCAAGGATAGCCTCAGCTACATAGTGAGTTCAAGGCCAGACTGAGAGACCCTGAAGACGAAGGCATTTTTCCCCTGTTAAAATTTATTGCATAGTGCTCGCTTCAGCAGCACATATACTAAAATTGGAACGATACAGAGAAGATTAGCATGGCCCCTGCGCAAGGATGACACGCAAAAATTTATTGCATAGATGAAACTGGATGTGGTGACACACACCTTTAATCCCATCATTCTGGAGGCAGAGATGGGGGGATTTCTGTGAGTTCAGTGCCAGCCTGAGACTTCACAGTGAGTTCAAGTTCAAGGTCAGCTTGCCTACCTTGAAAGAAAAATAAATTATCACATAATTTTTTTTGAGGAGGATAATATAGCATCTTACATAACTGACAATGTTGAACACCTGATTCACCTGCCTCTACCTCCCAGATGCTGGGATTACAGGAGTCTGCTATTAATCTCTTTATTTGTAAGCAGAGATAGGGAGCAAAGAGAATGGGTGTGCCAGGGCCTCTAGCTACTGCAAATGAACTCCAGACACATACACCATTTTGTGCATTTGTCTTTACATGGGTGCTGGGGAATCTAACCCAGGTCATTAGGCTTTGCAGGCAAACACCTTAACCATTGAGCAATCTCTCCAGTCCACTCATACCCACTTTAAATTTTATTTATTTATTTGCAAGGGGGGGGAATATTAAGGCAATAAAAGAGGAAGAAGTACAGAGAGCTCCCATCATGAGGGAAGTGAGAGGGGGTAAAGCCTATCCTGTTGCCCCAGATTGGAGGCACTTAGAGATACTTGATGGGTGCTGAGCTAACCAGGCATGTCCCCCATATAAATTGTCAAAATAAGAAATACAAAGAATGTTCCCTAGCATTCCTGTTCTTTATTTTATTTATTTACTATTTCATTATTTGAGAGGGTGGTAGAAAGAATGGGCAAGTGGGGCCACCAGCCACTGCAAATGAACTCCTAATGCATGTGGCTTATGTGGGTCCTGGAGAATCAAACCTGGGCCCATAGGCTTCACAGGCAAGTGACACAGGTTTTCTCAGTGAACCTGGAACTGCTATTGGGTTTTTTTTTTTGTTGTTGTTGTTTGTTTGTTGATTTTTAGGTTATAACTGGCAAGCTATAATGATTTTCCTACACTCTCACCCCCAGTACTGGGGTAGAGAAGGGCACCCAATGTTTGCCTCTGGCCTCTGTACTTGTGCTCTTGGGGTACACACACCTGCACATGCAAACTGAAGGAAGGAGGGAAGGAGAGAGGGTGGAAGGAAATAAATTTGTGGGTGGATGCACTTGTACCATGACACACAAGTGGAAATCAGAGGACGACCTTGGGGTGTTGGTCTTTCCATCATTTTTTTTCTGCAACAGGGTCTGTCTTGTTTTTGCTACCAGGAAGGCCAGTCTAGCTGGCCTCACTCACTTCAGGATTCACCTGGCTATCCTTCCCGCTATACCATAGGCACGTTGGAATTATAGACATGTTTCCACTTTGTGTCTGGCTTTATGGGGGTGCTGCAATCTCAACTCTGTTTGGAAGGTTTGTGGAGCAAGGACCTTTAACACTTGAGTTATTTCAAGTCACAAGTAAATTTTAATAATTACCTAACTCAGTAAAAAACTGGAAACTTACTCAAGGGATTTCTTGGGAGAAACTGAGGCAGCAAAAATCCTTATCAGTTGATTTTCCCTATGGATAGATCAATTTATTCATCTTATTTTTATCTATAAAATGCTTTTATTTTATTTACTTCAGAGGGGAGCAGATAGAGAGAATGGGTTCTCTAGGGCCTCTAGCCATTGCAAATGAACTCCAGGCGCATGGCCCACCTTGTGCATCTGGCATTACATGGATACTAAGGAATTGAACCAGGGTCTTTAGGCTTTGCAGGAAAGCTCCTTATCCGTTGACCCATCTCTCCAGCCCTATAAAATGTTTTATAAGTTAAATGCATCTCTGTAGAGCTGGAAACAACCTGAGACCTCACTCAGGCAAGTGCTTTACCACTAAACTGTATCTCCAGCCCTCAAGCTATAAAGCTATATATTTGGTTTCTCTATGGCTAGTTTTTGGAACATTAAACCCCTTAAACAAGAGTATTTGCAATTCAGTATCTCTTAGCTGGTTATCAGGCATACACAATGGGACGCTTGGAGCAAATGAGAAAGTAGGGAAATGAGCCCTTTCATGAAAGTCCTGATGAATCAGCAGTGCCATCAGCCTCTGCTGCATAATCACTTTTCTGTCTTTCTACCTTTATTGTCTCCAACAGGCTGTTCTGAGAGCATGGAACATGGAAAGTCAGATGGAAGTCTTTCTGATAAGTTTTATTAAAAATATTTTGTTAGGAATTTTTTTTTAACTCTTGAGAACCCTGGAATGGTTTTGGATATATGGTTAAGTGACTTTAAAAGTGAATAGGCGCATGTATGCACATATGCCTCAAAATATCTATCCAATTGCTTTTTGTTACATGCTGAGTTATCATTTATAAAATTTTTTATTTGAGAAAGAATCAGAGAATGGATGTACCAGGGCCTCCTGCCACTACAGACTAATTCCTGACACTTTGCAAACTAGGGAATCAAACCTGGGCCATCAGAATTTGCAAGAAAGCACCTTTAGTGAAACACCTCTCCAGCCCTGACTTCATTTTTGTGATTCTGCTCTATTAAATGTATATTTACAGGCTCTCTTTTGGATCTATCTTCAAAGCCTGTAGCATACACATGAAAAACCCCAACAGTTACAAGTGTCATGTCTTCAGACAATGAATTTGATTTTGGGGAAGAGCTTAAAAGATTTTAGAGTCAAATATAGAGGTACTATGGTTACAAGCTGAGTTACTATTTTGGGTCTAAAAGACAATAAAAATATAAAATAAGACATTCTTTTTATAGTGTATAAACTACCTCCAAACAAAGAATTTACAAGTAGTTTTAAGCCAAAAATAGTATTTTTTGGAATATGGAACTTAGAAGACTATTAATGGAATGATTAACCTTTGGGATTTTTTTTTAAAAGCAACCAAGATACCTACTGTGTCAGTTTCATTGCACTTTCCCCGTAGGGTTTGGAACTGTTAAATATGATGATGTTGGTATGCTCTAAGCTCCTTTGTTTGTTGCTTAGTAAGCTCTTGATAACTGTTGTCTATGTAGCCCAATCATGACAGTAGAACCTATAAGCCAAGAAATTTTACAAAGTTTGTAAAGATTTAGAGGGAATTATGGGACAAAATTGCTGGGATTATATAATACACAGTAGCATATCTTTAAGGGGACATTTAATGTGAATACTGTAATTGATGTCAGTGACTATAACTATTAACAACTAAAATTGTTTTCTTGTGGGGTTGTAGGTTATGAGTAGTGAGAGTAGCAGTCAGTCATTGTGAGGGTGGGGGCAATGCCTTTGGATATTCCCTCCTACTTTGTGGCTCTTACAATCTTCCTGCCCCCTCGTAGAAAAACTTCCTGAGCCTTGGTAGGTGTGTTTTAAGTTTACTTTAGTGTTGAACTTTCAGCAGCTTCTGGATTTTTGCTTCAGTACTTTTTTTGAGTATCCTCAGTGTCTATTGCCATCACCCTGCCACAGATTGTTAGGCTTACCCTAGCTGATGTATGAGGGGTGGCTCATTGGGGAATCAGCTATCTTTTAGATTTTTGGTTGTCCTCCGTTTTAGCTGCCATCTGATTTCACCTCAGGAGCTCTAGCATGGTTGCAAGTCTGTCAAGTTTAATCTAAAATTGTTTTCTGAGAGGTTATGGATAACTTGGTGAATAATTTCTTAGCAGAATTCAATTTTAAAATAATGTTCTAAACAGAGCATTTTTGTGAAGTCACAGAAGTTCTTATGCTTAACAACAACTTTTATAGTATAGTAGAATTTCAAAATAATATATTCCTGGATAAAATGTTTTGGCCATTTAGAACATAATCTGCTTGTTTCTTATATATTAAGTATCTTTAATGACTTGCAGGCTTTTTGAGGTAAAAATTCTCTCATTCAGAATTTTGTGGCAAATACTGACTTTTGCTTTGAAAAGCACTAAGGACACATCTACAGTTTTGTTCTACTATTTATAAGTTTCATAGCTTATAAATTAGTGTCTAAATTATAAGGTAGGACAGATGTCTTTATGACTATCTTAATTTTTAATACATTCTTTAGTAAAATAGTTTCTATTTGAGCTAAACATTTGTAAATTATTCTAGGGCTGCCTCTAGCTATTCCACAGAGAGACAGATGTCTCATGATTTGGTTGGCATGAAAAGTGAGAACTTTCATCATTCAGTGTTTGAACATCTTGACTCAACTCAGAATACTGAAAACAAAACTATAGAAGAATTTGCTCAGGAAATCATAACAATAATTCATAAAATGAAAGGTTGGTATATATATTTTTTGTTGTTGTTTTGTTGTTGTTTTGTTTTTCAAGGTAGGGTCTCACTCTGGCTCAGGCTGACCTGGAATTAATTATGTAGTCTCAGGGTGGCCTCGAACTCATGGTGATCCTCCTACCTCTGCCTCCCAAGTGCTGGGATTAAAGCCGTGTGCCACCATGCCCAGCTGGGTTGGTGTATTTTTATACATACATTAAATATAGCATAAAACTAATATACTGAATTTTTACAAAATATAGGTAAATACTTGTGATGTTTAATAGTGATTAGTATTCCATTTTAAATAGATATGAATTAGGAAATTTGTTGGCGATAATACCAGTCATTCATGCAGCCTTAATTATTCCTCATAGATATTTTCAATAGGTTTGTGACCTACATTCAATTCTCAGTGCTCACTTAAAGCCAGAGGGAAGTCTGACATTCCAACATGCATACAACAGTAGAGGAAGCACAGCATGAGATGGGACCAGGAGAATCCTGGAGCTTCTGGGCCAGCTACTCTCAGTTTCCCAGAGGCAAAACAAGAGAGACCCTGCCTCAAAAGAATGTCGAATGATGGGGTGGAGAGATGGCTTAGCGGTTAAGCGCTTGCCTGTGAAGCCTAAGGACCCCGGTTCAAGGCTCAATTCCCCAAGACCCATGTTAGCCAGATGCACAAGCAGGCGCACGTGTCCAGAGTTTGTTTGCAGTGCCTGGAGGCCCTGGCGTGCCCATTCTCTCTCTCTGCCTCTTTCTCTGTCACTCTCAAATAAATAAATAAATAAATATATAAAAATAACAAAAAAATTTTTTTTAAAAGAATGTGGAAGGAGAGAACAGATAACCCTGAGGTTATCTATCCTATGATTTTCACTTGTGCCCTGTTGCACATGTGTAACACACAAACACAAATAATAAAATAGCTAGGGAGTAGAGGTGTAATTCAATCTTAGAGTTCATTTCCTAGCTTGTACAAGGCCCTGGGTTTGATCCCCACCACCACAACAAATAAATAATAGCTGGGCAAAGTGGTTCATACTTTTATAATCCCAGTACTCTGGAAGAGCTGAGGTAGGATCACTGTGAGTTCAAGGCCAGCCTGGGTTAGAGTGAAACCCTGCCTCTAAAAAGCCAAATTAAAAAAAAATCAGTGTGAAGATTGTCTGAGAGTTTACCCTCTCCACTCCAACTCTTCTTCCCCAAAGAAAGGACCATTATTTGCAGAAAGAAAGGTAATATCTAAAAATAATAATAAAGGAGATTGACGCAGAATAGGAATAGTAAACTAGCATACAGCATTGTTCACAGCATTCTGATAGATTAAGTGTATTCTCTATCCTACTAAAAGTCTGTAATGTTAAAATGCAATGACATTGGGAGGCTTTTTCTGTTAACTTAAACACAACACTTAGCATTTAGAACTGTTTTGATGGTTTAACATTGTCAATTTAATTTTTTACCCATGTTAAATTATAGAGCTTTGTGCAATCCTCATTGAGAGAGTGAGATCTTCTGTAGAGAAGAAAGATTCTCATTTTGAGAGTGCCATTTTTTTTCTCCTGGACAAATAAACATGGTATATAAAAAGAAAATCTTTGGATTCATAAGTCAAGTATTTTTAATCCTTGCTCATGTTTAAAAAAAAGCACACAAGTGCTACAAGTGAGTTAGATAACCCAAGTTCAGGTCCCATTTTCTTCCTCTTTTTTTTAATCTCTGAGCTAGAGAGAGACAGACAGAATTGGCACGCCAGGGCCTCCAACCACTGAAATCAAACTCTAGATGTGTGTGCCATCTCGTGTGCATGTGCGTCAGGTCCCATTTTTCTTTTCTTAACTTTTTTTTTTGTGTTTTTTCAAGGTAAAGTCTCACTCTAGCTCAGGCTGACCTGGAATTCACTATGTAGTCTCAGGGTGGCCTCAAACTCATAATGATTCTCCTACCTCTAACTCATGAGTGTTGGGATTAAAGGTGTGTACCACCAGGCCTGGCTAGGTCCCATTTTCAAAAGAACAAATTGGATATATTTTAGTGGTCCCTTCTGGTCTGATATATAATGCTGTATTTATTTAAACTTTTTTTTTTCACTCTAGTCCAGGATGACCTGGAATTCACTACCCAGACTCATGGTGGCCTACAACTCACGGTGATCCTCCTGCCTCTGTCTCTTGAGTGCTGGGATTAAAGATGTGTGCCACCACACCCGGCATTAATTAAACTTACTGACAATTTTCATGCATGTACATAATATATTTTGATTATAATCCCCTCTCATTTCTTCTTTTGTCCCCCTATCCCCTTTTCATTGAATCTCTTCTTTCCAACTAGTCCCTCTTGTATTTCAAAGTCAATTTTTTTGCCTTTCTACAATGTCTGTGACAACATATCAATGGGCCCAATATTATGTAGATCTTGTACAAGTAACAACAGTTGCTGAGATCATGAATACACATGTCACTCTGTCTGGAAGACAGCATTCCAAAGCATTCCTCCTATTCCTTTGGTTATTACATTCTTTCTGCCACTTCTTCCACATTAGAAGGTGTAATAGAGATGTATCATTAAGAGCTGAATAGTCAACTGTCACTTCCCAGTGCATGGATAAATTTTGATTGTCTCTGATAGTTACCATAATCTACAAAAAGATGCTTCTCTGGCCAAATATGAGCATAAACATAATTATTTAGATTGCAATTTGGTGAGCATAATACATCCACTTAGCCAAACCTTGGACTTAGAACTTTTCTAGCCACAGGTTTTTGACTGGGTTTTTAGAACAGAGCATGAATCCCCTCTCATGGTGCATGAATCCCCTCTCATGGTGCAGGTCTTAGATCCTACCAGAGAGAATTGGTTAACTCCATAACAGACATGCCACTATTGCACTAGTGGGCACATCTTGCCTGTCTTGGCCAGTTGTGTAGCTTGCAGTGTCCATTGCTGGTTAAGACTGCTGATGACTAGTTTGAATAACACTTTTCCAGCACTATAATCACTAGTCAGCAGAGACACTTCTAGCTTTGTTTTAGCTAGATTTCTCTGTCCTCCTTCCAAAAAGCATGTGGTAGCTTCAGAATAGGTTCTTACTGTCTAGTTCTGGTGGGTAATCAAGAGCCTTTAAAATAGTCTGTTATTATTTGGGGGCCCCTAACAATTCACACTGGCAGGTATCCCCCACCCTTGGCACTGGGAATTTTCTGTAATCAATGTATATATGATCTTAAAAAGTTTTACATTGTGATAAAATTATTTACTTCCTTTTTCAGCAAAGTGTTCTCTATCACCTGGCATGACTCTCCATGAACGTTTCTCAAAAATGCAAAATATGCATGATGCAGATGTAAATGAAACTCAATTTAATTCAGATCCAGAAATTCACAGGTAGTTAATGATTATTGTATTCCCTTTCAACTCATGAGAATAAACCTCAGAAAAATATTAGAAAGGTCCTATTTCCTGTGTTTGCTCACCTAGACTTACAGATTCAAGGTGTACATTTGCTCCATAAAAACATGACCAGCTCAAGCAGCTACTGGACCCCAGTGCACATCGATGAAATTGATTACATTGAAGCCATTGAGTAAACTTTGTTTAAATGTGTAGGACTTTGAAGATATTTACCTAACTTTGATTCTACTGTGTCTACAGTAGTTGCCTACTGAAGTTATCGCTGGAAGAATGAAAGACAGTTGTCAAGTCGTTGAAATCATGGGTTGCTTCATGTGGTCACAAATGACTGTTCTGAGGGCAACAAGATGAAAACATGTCTTCTGTTGGCATTTGTCCGAGCAGGTGGTGCACCCTGTCTTGTGAGCTGAGTTGAATCAATATTAGAATGCAGCATATCACCAGAATAAAGTTTCAGGTTTTACAGATTAGTGATTAGAGAATCACTAAACCTTTCCAGTAATGTGGTTCACAGTGTATGTATGTCCTGGGAGATTGCCACATAGATGAAAACTTATGTGGTAGCAGTTTTCTTTAACTTTCAACACACTTGCTTTATTTCAAATTTCATTCAATAGTAGTAGTAGAAGAAGAATAAAAACATTGGTGAAAAAATAATTAATATGGCTTTATTATTTTAGGAGAATAGATATATCTTTGGCTGAACTTCAGAGTAAACAAACTATGGTATATGCATCAGATCAGGTAAGTGAATACAACTTTTGGCGAGAGATTGTGATTGTTTTTATAGTTACAGGAAAAGGGATCAGTGGTGGGAAGTTAAGGTTTGATACCCAGGAATCTGAAGTTTCAAAAGTTCTCCAAGTGACTCTGGTTATTTGTCCAAGTTGAAGTGAGGCAAGCACCTTAGCTGCTGAGCTATCTCTCCAGATCCTGAAGTGAGAGTACTGACAAAAGACAAACATATTCCATAAAATGGGTAATCCTTAAGAATAATGGCTTTATAAAATTGTTACAAATTTACACTATCTCATATTCATTCCAAATCTTAACAATGTGAAGCTTGCAGAAAATAGTTTCCATACCTATTTTTCCAAAGCAGTCATACAGAATAAATTTTACATCATACACAGAATAAATGTATTTCATTTCATATTGTGAAATGTACAAGAGATTCTGTGGAATATGAACTAGAAAAATAATGGAAATCATACTAAATATTTTTATTGTCATGTGGTGTCTGTGGTTCTCACCCAACACCCCTACTCCCTTTCCATCTCCCATTTCTTTGCAAATCAAGAAGATTCGTAACTAGCCAGGTTGTTTAAAAAAAAAAAAAAGACTCTTAGCCAGGGGTGGTGGTGCACACCTTTAATCCCATCACTTGGGAGGCAGAGGCAGGAGGATCACCATGAGTTCAAGGCCACTCTGAGACTTTATAGTGAAATCAAGGTCAGCCTGAGTTAGAGTGAGACCCTACCTCAGAAAACCATAAATAAATAAATAAATATAATAACGTTTAAGAAAAAATGTCTCTTTCTTTAAAAGTATGTCAAATTCTAAAAGAAGTTATCTACTGAGAATAACACATTTTGTAGAGAAAACATTTAAATCTGTATCTGATAGAATGTATAAATAGTTTTTACTTGTGAAATAATTACAATTTTTATTATAGAGTTGTTTATCAAGTAACATTTTCAAAAAATTTCTAATCATAAAAGTACTATAGTCAACTTACAGGGAATTTTAAGACTTAAAAAAGTGACTTATAGTCTACCATTTACTACAAAATATTATTTGATCATCTTTTCTTGCAGTCTTACATGTTGCATTTTAATAGTTACTATCATAATATATACAGTTTAGTATGCCTTTTCCCATAACATTTCTTTTATGTGAAAACTCTAAATTTCTCATGACTTCTTAGGATTGAAGATGAGGTTTTAATTAACTTTACTCAGGAAATGTTCACTTCAACATGGCACTTACTAGTTTTAATAGTTTAATATTATTATTTTCCTATTTACCATAGATTACTTAATCTTCCTTTGCTCTTTAAATTCTTTTTATGTTAAAGTTTTTTTCATTTTTATTCTTTTAAGCATGGCAGCTTTTTCTTTGGGATAGAATTCCCGAAGTAGGATTTCTGATTAAATGTTAGGAATTATTTTTGGCTGTATTGTCAATTGTGTCTCAAGATATTAGTATCATTTTAATACTACTATTAGCAAAATGAGTACAAAATAATTGACTTAGGATTTTTAATTAAGGTTCTGATTAGATATGGTCTTTGTGCAACTAACAATAATGTGAATGGTTTGTCTTCTGTCAAAATTCCTCAGACTCTGGTCAAAATAATAGACCCAAATGACCTACGACATGACATTGAAAGAAGGAGAAAAGAACGGTTACAGAATGAAGATGAGCACATTTTTCACATAGCTAGTGCTACAGAGAGGTAATCAGTAGATGAAAAACATGTTATTAGGGAGCTTTTGGTTTTCTCATTTTTTCATTTTTTTGTGTGATAATTTCTTTTTAGTATAGTGGATTTTATCCTTCAACTTAGTTTTCATATGTTTAAGTAAAAGCTATTAAAATGTTTCAAAGTTACTCAGTGATCAGATCATATGAAGCTTGATTTAAGCAACAAAAATTATGGGGTAGGTGACCATTTGAGGTCATCATAATTCTAGAGAAGAGTGTAACAGCTGTTTGAATGCTAGCAGGAACCAGAACTACCAACTTCATGGACGTTATGGCTGAAGCTGATTAAACTATAATACTTTTCTTCCCCCTAAATTCTGAATTATTTTGAACAATAGAAATGTTGGTGGTCAGTGCAACTCTCTATAGAATAACTGTGAAATAAGCAAGTATGACAGAAAATGCAGAGGAGACCTTAATTTGAATCTCATCTCTGTCCAGACGTTAAACACAGTTTTTTGAATCTTAAGAGACTCCATCAAATGACGGTGAAACCAACTTACTATGTGCAGGCATTTATGTAGATAGGAGGTGACTGGCACAATAAAAGCACTTGTGCCATGCATGGTAAATTCATTTATCAGTAGATCACTTTTCTTTCCAAATTTTGTATGTGCCTTTTTAAAGGAGCTATTGGTCATCTAAATTGGCCCTGATCTGTCTTTTGTTCTGACAACCAGCAAAACCCAAGGCAATTACGTGACCCCATATGATTGCGAGGCATAATTGAATGGGATTTCTCTAGTTTGGCCACCAATTACTACACTATTTGAATCTCTCAGAAGTAAGAATGTTTGACTTGGAAGGGGCTGTGCTAATTGTTTTTATTTAAAACATGGTATAAAATTGTTTAAATATTTGACTTTTAAGTGAAGTCTAAACCTTACTGAGAAAACATAGTGCTTGTTTAAAACTAGATTTGATATTATTAACGATACAGTGAAACTGTATTGTGTCCCATGAAACAATTAAAAACAATAAAAATCTCAATCCTTGCTAAGTGAGACACTAATTTCCTGATTGATATGCTTAACACATGCCATCACTCTGTTCTTCAATAACTACAAGCTGTCTGTAGTGTTTTTCTTCACCCAGAACATCTAATAAATATTTACAATGATAAGATACCATAAAGACTGTTTTGAGATGGTAATGATGATATCTTGAGCACTGAAATTAGACCTGAGTTCAGGGTCTATTAGACTCACAGCTATATATGAATAATTTGAAGTAGAGTACCTAGTTTTGTTTCCTCATCTGTGAAATAAGAATGACAATCACACTTAACCCCATACTTGTGGTCAAGATTATCTTTGAGGACAGTGTTATAGCAGGCAAAGGTGTCTTCCTATAAGTTTTCTTTTGCTTGATCTGTTGGATTGTTTTATTTATTTTTGTCTAGTTGGCATGGCATATGGAGCATGGTTTTTTAAAAAACCATGATATTCCTTACCATAAAAAAATCATTAAATTCAGTTGTTAGCATATTCACAGTTGTTTAAGCATCACCACTGTTCCAACTATTTCATCACTCCACAAGAAAACACTGTACCTACCTGTGACTCCCTCCTTCTTCCATCCCTGGCAACCACTGTTGTTTTCTGTCCTTTTGGATTTGCCTATTCTTGACATTTTATGTAAATGCAGTCATACAATGTTTGGCCTTTTATGACTGCTTCTTTCATGTACTATATATTAAAAGTTCATACGTGCATGATTCCTTTTGTTGTTTAATAATACATTGTATGGAAGTGTCATATGTTGTTTGTCCATTTATCAGTTGGTGGACTTCTGGCTTGTTTCTGCTTTTTGTGATTCATAATGATATGAACATTCATGCAAGTTGGTTTAATTTTATTTATTTGCATGTTTGTGTGTGTGTATTGGCACACCAAGATCTCTTGCAACTACAAACAAGCTCCAGACACATGTGCCACTGTGAGCCTGGCTTTACATGAGTGCTGGGGAAATGAATCTAGGCCAGTCATGCTTTGCAAGCAAGTGCCTTGAACCACACTGAGCCATCTTCCCAGCTCCTTGTATGGACATGTCTTTTTATTTCTCTTCATTATATATTTCTGTGCAGAAATGATGAATTAGTACTTCTGTTTTAACAAAGTCTTTTACATGTGTTTGTGGTATGTATGTGTGTGTTCATAGCTGTGTACATGCATATGGAGACTAGAAGTCGATGTTGGGTGTATTTCTAATTTTGTACCACCTTTTTTTTTTTTAAATTTTGAGGTAGGGTCTTATTTAGCTCAGGCTGACCTGGAATTCACCATGTAGTTTCAGAGTGGCTTCAAACTCAGAGTGATCCTCTTAATCCAGCCTTCCGATTGCTGGTATTAAAGGCATATGCCACCATATTCAGTATGTTTAACTTTTTGAGGAACATCCAGACTCTTCATTATACACTTTACCAGGAACATTAGTTCATCCACATTCTTACTTGGTTTTCTGTTTTTTTTTTTTTTCAAAGGTGATAAAGAACTATCAATCCTTATGCTGCCTTAATTTAGTAAAGTAAATCAAGTTTTAGTTTATAAAACTTGATCTCAGCTTCTTTCCCTTCCTGTGTCTCCTTCATTTTTCCCATCTCACCATCCTGTCTGAATATCACTTGATCTGATATTTTTATGTCACTCTTTTAAGTCAATGCAGTGTAGTTTCTAGGAAAATCCAGGAAAAGCAAACATTTTTACATGTAACACACATATGCAAGCAGAAAAAAAAAAGGTAATAATGAACTTTGAGAAGACATCAAGATTCCAGGACTTTACTTTTAGCTAGGCAGCTTATAGGAAAACATTAGTTTTTATTCTTGTTATTTTAGCAGTATAAGCTATACTGAATAAGAGTTCTAAGGCTACTATTAGGAGCATTGGGAGATATGCATTGAAAAACTACACCAAAGTTCCTACCTTCTTGGCACTTGCAATTTAATATAAAGAAAAAAAATACATGCCAGGAGAGATAGGTAAAAAAAAAGACTGAAGTTGGAAAATTAATAGGAAAGAGTAATGTGTGATGTGGTTTTAAAAATATATGAATTAAGTGAGGAGTTAGCCACAAGGTTACTTAAAAAATATATTTCAAAAGAGAACAACAGTAAATGCAAAGTACTTCAGGCCAGAAGCACAGTTCTTGATTAAGGCTAGTGAGGTCGCAGTATGGTAGGAAAGGAAAAAAGTAGATAAGTTCAAATCATAAAGGTTAAGACTGTATTTTACATTGAGTGAAATTAGTAAACATTTAAGCTTCTAATCAGAGAAGATTCATAAATACTATCCCTTAACTTTTAAAAGGACCACTATAGTTGTTGGGTAGAGAGCATGGACTATAGAACTAAAGAAAAGAGTAGAAAAAAGGAAAATGTAATCATATAGCTTTCTTTTTTTTTTTTTTAATCTTGCTTACTACACTCAGCACAGTATTTTTAAGGTTCACCCATGTATCATATGTGGGAATTTTATTCTTTTTTTAAAAAAAATACATTTTAAGCTGGGCGTGGTGGCGCACGCCTTTAATCCCAGCACTTGGGAGGCGGAGGTAGGAGGATTGCTGTGAGTTCAAGGCCACCCTGAGACTCCATAGTGAATTCCAGGTCAGCCTGGGCTAGAGTGAGACCCTATCTCAAAAAACCAAACCAAAAAAAAAATTTAAAGGCATTTGTACAAATATATACTACATTGTATTTTTCTGTTTATGGACATTTGTATTCTCTCTGCCTACTGTAAGTATGCTACTATGAGCATTGAGGTTATAATTTTTCATTATAACCATTCCATTCTAGTGGATATAAAATGGTATCTCATTATGTTTTTTATTTATATTTCCCTAATGACTAATGGTGTTGAACATCTTTTCATATGCTTATTGGCTACTTTGTGTTTTCTATGGGGAAATTTATGTTCAAAGCCTTTGTCCATTTTTAAATCTAATTAAATCTTGTTATTGAGGTATATGAGTTTTTTGTATATTCTACATACCAGAAGCTGAGTATCCCTTACCTGAAATGCTTGGGACTAAGACTTTTTTGGAAATATTTTCATATATGCAATATAAGGAGGTTTCTTTTGGTATGGGATCCAAGCTAAAAATGAAATTAATTTATGTTTCATACATACAGTGTGTTTGAGTGTGTGTGTGTATTTTATACATTAATTTGCATGTGTTTTAACTGTGACCTGTCACATATCAGGTATAGAATTTTCTATTTGGGGCATGTTGATTCTCAGGTAGTTTCAGATTTTGGAACATTTTGCATTTTAGATTTAAGGATGTTCAGCCTGTATTCCCTTATCTGGTACATGTTTTTACAAAGGAACTTTTTAAAAATAAGTGTTTTTCTTTACTGAAGTAGCTATATATGCTCATGATAATTATTTGGAAAGATAATAAGCTGCAAAATATAAGGCATTCATAATTTTACCAGTTATAAATGACCACTGTTAAAATTTAGTACATTTTCTACCATTTCTTTCTAGGCATATATATGTGCATTTTAATTACTAAGGTTGTCTTCACTGTATAAATATTACACCCTACTATTTTGACTTGATGTTATATCACATTTTGATAAAACAGTGCATCTTTTAATGTTTCAAAAGACCTTGAAGTCTTATTTCTTGTCAGGCTCTAACGTCAAAGTTGGGGCCATAAAGTGAACCATCCACATTGAGAAACAAAGCTTGTTCTACTAAACACACAGATACATTAGTACTTAAAAACAGAGAAATAGGTGTTACTACTCAATATGTTATATGTAGGGGTAGTACCTATTGTACCGTAGAGGAGTTCAGGAAAGTCTTCCATGGAAGAGGTACAAATGGGGTCAAATTGTGAGGTTAATGTAAATGGAAGGAAATGATTACAAGAATTGCATGTACAAAGATGTGGAAGCAGGAAAGATTGTATGTGTATGCTAGGAACCACACATAGTTAAATATCCCTAAAAGTCAGTACTTATGCTAGAGTGATTGGTGGAAGCCAGGTCACAAGGGGCAGAGCAAGCATGACCTTGGGAATAATGAATGTGGATTTATCTCCTTGTCAGTACAGAATGCATGGGAAGGGCTGAAATAGGGTAGTGGGCTCACTGGGGAACAGAGCCTACAGAAGAGATAAGAAGAGCATTATGGAAGAAATGAGAGATGACAAAGAAATTCCCAAGGACTACGGAATTGAGGCTTCCAGGGTCTGCTGTGCAGGTAGACCTTGGAAATTCTTGTGTGGCCTCTGGAACTCACAGTGTCAGCAGATAGGAGCATATCTTTTGCTCTGTGGCCTAGTAGCATTAGAGCTCTCAGTTTTGTCTGTGAGGTGAACCTGTTCCAGTCCTATACCTCACCTCTATGAATGAACCTGGTGCTCCTACCAGGAGTCAAGGGTGGGGTTGTGCTGCCAAGGTCTCTAGAGTAGAAATGATCTTTCTGAGAATGCATGTTTCATATGTCAGTAACCTCCAGGAAGCTTGTCCTAGGACCTCAGATTGAGAACATTGGTACAAGGAATGTTGTTTTCCCTCTGTTGTTGACTTCCTTATTGCAGAATAATGTTTGTTGAAAAATGTTACACTTAGTAACTATCATTTGTAATTTTACTAGTGATAGATCATTACTGTTGTATTACTTTATCTCTGAAGGTCATTGCTTTTTCTTATATGGGTGGTAAAGCAATAAAAGATGATTTTCTTTCTTTTTTTGTTAGGAATGATCAATGTACCAGTTTTTCAACGGTGAAGACTTTTCATGCTGATGGATTCCAAAAACCTCCACATTTTAGAAAATCAGATTTTAGAAAATTCATTCAGAAACCATATGTAGTAAGATTCGAGTTCTCCTTTCATTTTTGTGTATTCTCTTTAAATATATCTGTACTTTTCAAAGTGATGGAACTATATTCAAATGTGTTATAAGAGTCTTGAGGGCTGCAGAGGCAGCTTAGCAGTTAAGGTGCTTGCCTGCAAAGCCTAAGGACCCACATTCTACTCTTTAGGTCCCACGTAAGCCAGATGCACAAGGTGACATGAGCACACAAGGCCACACATGCACACAAGACATCGCATGCATCTGGAGTTTGATTACAGTGGCTGGAGGCTCTGGTGTGCCAATTCCCTCCTCTCTCTATCTCTCATTAAAAAATTTAAAAAATTAAAAAGTCTTGAGACTTAAAGTTTTAAAACAAGAAAATTCATCTATTTAGTATGTTTTTAAAATATAATTTATGTACTGTAAAGTTCACCCTTGTAGGTATACAGTATAGTAATTTTTTTAGTAAATTTCACAAAGATGTGTAACCATCACTGTAATCCAATTGCAGGATTTTTTTCTGAGACAAGATTTCATTTTGTAGCTCAGGCTGATATGGAACTCACTGTAAAAGCCCAGCCTAGCCTCAAACTTGCAATCCTCCTGCCACTACCTTCCAAGTGCTGGGATTACAAGACTGCACAGTATCTGGGTTGGATATTTTCATTATCCTGGCAGTCCCTGTCCCTGCTTAGTTATCCTGTGTAGTCTACTTTCAGTATAGGACAGCTCACAGAATAGCTACCTACCTTCTATAAGCAATGGCTTCAAAGGTGGAAGACAGAGTCTGTTCATAACCAAATTTCAGAAGGAACATCTTAGTACTTTAACATATTTTTACTTCCAAAATGAAGCTACTAAGTCTTGGCCACTCTCAAAGGGAAGGATGATTGGTGGGGACATTAGGAGCCATGTCAGCAGATACCCAGTACAAGCCTCCCTTGGCCACACTCCACAGAAATGGTAAAGTAAAAGGTTGTAAGACTACTAAATTTAGAAATAGGAAACTGTCTGGAGAATGAGTTCCATCTTACCTATTCCCAATAGAGGATTCAGGTTCTTTGAGATTATAGATTGCTATTTTTGTTCTTCCTCTTTTTTTAATTTTTTTTTTGAGGCAAGCCTAACAGACTTGCTTTTTTTTAATGCGTGCACAAGAGAGAATTGGTGTGCCATGGCCTCCAGTCACTGTAATCGAACTCCAGACAATTGTGCTACCTTGTGTGCATATATAACCTTGCACACTTGTGTCACTGTGCATCTGGCTTAACATGCACCTGAAGAGTTGAACATGGGTTCTTAGGGTTTGCAGGCAAGCACCTTAACCACTAAGCCATCTCTCCAGCCCTATTGTTCTTTCTCTTATTTTCTGTATCTTACCAAGCCATGACAGAAATGTAACCTCTAGTCAGTTATAGTCTGTGTTACCATACTTGCATTCTGACAGTGTTGAGGATTTTATGTCCTTCGTAGGCAGTAGGAAGCCTTTATCAACTCCTGCTAGTAATGGATTTCTTCCTTTTTTTGTCCTTTTCTTTCTTTCTCTATCTCTCTTTCCTTCTCTCCTTTCCAGAATGCCTGATTTATAGTTCAGTTTATAAAAGGCAATCATTGTGTTACACACAGTGGACTATTTTCACACATCCCACAGGCATGAATGAGACTGCCCTTCACAAACTAGAATGGGTCATGTGAAAGTAGATGTATATTCCATGCTTACTGCTTTGGGTTCTTAATCTTCAAACATATGTGTTAAGTGGTGGGACTAGTTTTCCAATGTATATTAACCCATTAATTATTATTAATACTTCTTGTTCAGAATATAAAGAACAAAATCCCCATTACTCAGAAGCCATTTGGAGTTGAGGAGAGCCATCAGAACAGAAGAAGCTTTAAAGGCTTACAATTTATATGTGACTTTGGGCTTATATTTTGGACATGATGCCATATTAGTAAATTAAAAAGCTATTTTGTGGTATTTAAATGGTAGCTTATAAACTAGTGTTTCTGGTTTTTGTGAATAATTCTAGTATTTATATTTACTTGGAATCAATTTAATGACCTATTCTGAGGACTTGGATTTCAATTTCGTTTTGAGCTGTAAAACCCTCTTTTCAAATACTAATGTTGCCTCTATCAGTGAGCTCGTCATGGTTTTAAGACTTGGGGCAAAGGCAGACTCCCATCTATGAATATGCAGGCTCCTTCTCTTAAATAATTCCATGTTTCTTAGAAGTAAAGTAGTCACGAGGAATGTATAGTAGGAGTGAGGGAAGGTGGTTTGTAGGACTTTGGGGAAAGGTTTGAAGAAGATTAGTTCATGACTAACTAAACTGATACACCCCCTCCCAAACCCAGCACAAAATTATAGCATGGAGGACTTGTAATTCTGCATTGTCCTTTTAAGTCTATTGGGGTACTGCAGGCAAAAAATTAGTTTTTCATTGTCCAGTAATTCATATATGCTTTTGGTGATAAAACATTGAATAAAGGTATTGGCAGGAATAAATTTTTTTAAAAGCTAGAAGCTAGCTACTAATTCTTAGACATTGATACTCAATGTATTTCTTCTTCTCACTAATGCATTAATATTTTATATACTGTGAATTAGTAAAATCATTTTAGTTCATTAAAAAACTTTTTAAGGGGTGGAGAGATGACTTAGCAGGTAAGGTGCTTGCCTGCAAAGCCAAAGGACCCAGGTTCAGTTCCCCAGGACCCAAGAAAGCCAGATGCATAAAGGGGGCACACACATCTGGAGTTCATTTGCAGTGGCTGGAGGCCCTGGCATGCCCATGTTTTTTTTTTCTCTCTCTCTCAAATAAATAAAATAAATTTTAAAAACTTTTTAAATTGTATTTTCAGCAAGACAAATGTCAAGAACTCATTTCAGTTTTTTTTTTTTTTTTTTTTTTTTTTTGAGGCAGGGTCTCAAGCTGATGTGGCATATCCTTTGTAGCCTAGGTTGTCCCTGAACTCACAGTAGTCTCCCTCCCTCAGCTTCCCAAGTGCTAGGATTATAGGCATGAGCTACCACACTAGGCCTTCTTGTGCATCTGGCTTTATTTGGGTACTGGGTGATTGAACCCGGGTCCTTAGGCTTTGTAGGCAAATGCCTTATCTGCTGGGCCATCTCACCAGCCCTAGCTTCTGGCTTTTAATGTGAGGTCTGGGAATTGAACTCAAGTACTCACACTTGAGTGATAAGCGCTATACCCCACTGAATCATTTCTTCAGCTTCATTTAAAATTCTTTTAACTTTTTTAGATTGGTTTTTAAAAATCAGTATATAAAATTAACTACTTGTTTGAGAGAAATATACCTTATTGCCATCATTAGCTCCTTCCTTTCAAATATCTGTGATGCATAGTATCCATGGCAGCTGTGTATACCTGATATTATTTAACATTTCACATTTTTTTTCCTTTACAGAACAACTCTGTAGGTAGCAGATTCCAGCCCAATAACAAATCAGACCTAGTACAGAAGAGCCTATGTATTCAGGCTAAATATCAGCGTTTACGGTTTGCTGGTCCAAGGGGATTTATCACTAACAAATTCCGAGACAAACTACTGAAAATAAAAAAGGTTAGTTTCACTAATATTTTTAAATGTTGAATGACTTGAGTGTTAGATAACAGGTTTTCATTTAGTTTAAGAAACAGAAATGTAGATTTCAAAAATGTCTTCTTGCATATTAATTAAATAAAGCTTCAAGAGTAATGCTAATTGAATTGTGAGATTATTTAATCCTCAAACTGTTTTTCTTTTTTTTTTTTACCTATTATACCTGAAATAATTTGCATATGCTATCTCTTTGAACACTTTTGTTTTGGCATTTCTGTTGTATAGGAAATTTTTGAAATGAAAATTTAGTATATGCTTTAGTGTAAATGTCTTGAGTGTCAACAGCAACTTGTTTTTGACTTTATATATGAATTTCCACATCCATCCATATATATGTATATATATATATAAGTGAGAACTTTATTGTATGAACATATGGTCATGTTCCCATTGAGTTGTACTGTTATGTTAGCATTGGTGTTTTTTGGTTTGTTTTTTTTTTTGGAGGTAGGGTCTTGCTCTAGCCCAGGCCAGGTAGTCTCAGGGTGACCTCAAATTCACAGTGATCTTCCTCCCTCTGCCTCCCAAGTGCTGACATTAAAGGGATGCGTTACCACACCTGCCACTCGTTTATTTTTTAAGTCATGGCAAAAGATTCATAATGCAGAATTTGCCATTGACTATATAACTCAATGATACTTACAATACTGTTCAATCATTAACATATTCTCTTCTAAAAAGTATTTTTTAAAACCTTAAAAAATATTTTATTTTGAGCTGGGCGTGGTGGCGCACACCTTTAATCCCAGCACTCAGGAGGCGGAGGCAGAGGCAGGACAATCACCTTGAGTTCAAGGCCACCCTGAGACTACATAATGAATTGCAGGTCAGCCTAGGCCAGAGTGAGACCGTACCTCAAAAAACCAAAAAAAAAAAATATATATATATATATATATATATTTGAGAGAGAGAATGGGTACACCTCTAGCCTCTAGAAATGAACTCCAGATGTATGCACAGTGTGGTTCATTTGGGTATTGGAGAATTGAACCTGGGTCCTTAGGCGTCACAGGCAAGCACCTTAAGTGCTAAGCCATCTCTCCAGCCACTCAAAATTATTTTTAAATTTTTTTTTTAATTTATTTATTTGAGAGCGACAGACACAGAGAGAAGGACAGAGAGAGGGAGAGAGAGAGAATGGGCGCGCCAGGGCTTCCAGCCTCTGCAAACGAACTCCAGACGCGTGCGCCCCCTTGTGCATCTGGCTAACGTGGGACCTGGGGAACCGAGCCTCGAACCGGGGTCCTTAGGCTTCACAGGCAAGTGCTTAACCGCTAAGCCATCTCTCCAGCCCTCAAAATTATTTTTAAATGGCAAGTGAAAATTAGGTTTATGAAGTACACTATGGTGTGTGTGTGTCCATTTAGGAGATGGTGTGGGGCTGGAGAGATGGCTCATCAGTTAAGGAGCTTGCCTGCAAAGCCTAAGGCCCCAGGTTCGATTCCCCAGTACCCATGTAAAGCCAGATGCATAAGGTGGTGCATGCGTTTGTAGTTAGTTTGCAGTAGCTGCTGGCCACGGTGCACCCATTCTCTTTCTCTCAAGTAATAAAATATAAAAAAGAAATGGTATGGAATGCACTATGCCAAGGATGAAAGTAATCCAAAATAAGTGCATATTTTTGTAAATGTTTTACTTGAAAATTTCTTCTGTTATTGAGTTTGAATTTCTTTTTAAAGTTCTCTGTGGGTAACATTTGCAAATAAATTTGATTTTCATAATGTATGATTAGTCAAAAAACAATGACAGCTACCTTTATTTAACTGAATGATATTGGAAAAATGTACATATATGCATTTTGAATGTTTCAGTAATCAAAATAGAACAAGTGTCAGCATTGTTTTTCTTTGGAATTTCCAAATGCCAAAAAATAATCAATTTTAAATTTCTTTCAGTGTTAATAATGTAAGATCCTAATAAAAGGTAAGGGTATATACATTGATATGTTGTTATACTCATTGTTAGTTTTATTATTTGCATGGTCTTATTTCCAGTTTGTGGATGGTACTTTATTATTTTGAATCATGCTACAATATAAAACCACATTCATAGCCAGGCGGGGTGGCACATGCCGTTAATCCCAGCATTTGGGAGGCAGAGGCAGAAGGATTGCTGATAGTTCAAGGCTACCCTGAGATTACATAGTGAATTACAAGTCAGCCTGGGCAAGTGTGAAACTACCTGCAAGGGGGGGGGGACCATGTTCATTACCCTTCGATCATAGTCTTCTTATTTTGAATTCCTTTGTTTGTATTTGTCTTTTCATATTATTGTTAACTATTTTAAAGGAAGAAAATCTTTATCCCTCTTAATAGCTTTCTTTGTAACTAAAAGAGTCCAAATCCTTTTAGAAGTAGAGATATGATGTGATATGTTGGAAAAGATAGAAAAAAGTTTGAGTTGGGTGTGGTGGCACACACCTTTAATTCCACCCCAGGTAGGAGGGTCGCCATGAGATCGAGGCCACCCTGAGACTACATAGTGAATTCCAGGTCAGCCTGGGCTAGAGCGAGACCTTACCTCAAAAAAGAAGAAAAAAAAAGATAGTAAGAGTTTGAAGTGATGCTTTTATTATGTCAGGCTTGGGATTAGAGAGCCTAAAACACTTAGTTTATGCCAGGATTATCTTACTGGAATTCACTCAAAGAGTAGACTAACATTTTCTTAATTTAGTCTTATCTATGTTGTCTGGTATCATTTTTGTCCTATTGATTTATAATATGATACCTTCTTTTGATGTGTTCTGTTGTCACATTGCATCTTTAGGATTCCATATTACCTTTGGGTGGGGATCTTCAGGTGTAAGTAGTAATACAATTTAAACTGTTTTGTAAAATGCATTGTCTAGTAAAATGCACTGTCAGCCAGATTTTCACACAGATATTGTAACTGACTCTTGTTTTCTCTTGATAGGAATATACAAACGTTGCCACAGAAATCTAACCTGGAATTGTTGCAGGCGGAATTGCACTATAGGAGGTCATTTTGGAGCATATCTCTCTCTCTCTCTCTCTCTCTCTCTCTCTCTCTCTCTCTCTGTCAGGAGTTAGAAATAACACTAAGGCACTAGTACTGTAACTTTCTTGATAAAATAACTATTTTTCAGTAGTGGAATGCTGCAACTTTTTTACACTTAACTGCTGTTAATCACAATATTCAATTTAAAACTTGTATTTAACTACAATTTCTTTTGCAAAAAGACTCAGTAGAACCACTTGAAAGACGTTGTTGCATTTTTCTCTGAGCATGGTTCCTTTCAGAGAACTTAACTAAGTCATATCTAAATGTTTATATGTTGAAAGCTTTGTTAATATAATAAAAATGAGTATAGGAATTATATAGTGTCTGTACATGAAAGAACTTTAAACAGTGGCCTTACAGTAGCAAATTTTATACTGGTCTTTCTTTTTCTGATGACATTTTGGCTTCTAACTTGAAGTTTTCTTATTTTTTTGAAGATCAAGCCCTATGTAATTCATACATTTCATAGTACAATATAAGAAGGCTAGACAAAAGGTGCTTCAACTTTTCCATCAGGTAGTTGTGAGTGCACTGAAGTTTTAGTAATACGTTCAGTTTTGTTTTTTTTTTTTTTTTTCCCACAACTATTTGCTCTTTTCCAGTGTGAAAATGCTATTGTGGAAAATATATAAAGATTTTTTAATCTATACTCCATCTTATTTTTCCCTCAGGGCAAGCTTGTGTATAACATATTTTTAAAGGCTTTTAAAATCTGACATACAAAATCACATATTTGAAAAATATACTTGACTACTACATCATTACACACTTCACAAGCATATCTTACAGTACTTATTTTCTATTCAGTTGATACACATTGCAAACCTACTACATGTAAGATAGGATTGATGGGATTTTAAATACAATTTGTAGGTCCCAGTACCTTATTTCTTCGTTTGCTGTGTTCTGCTTAACAGTCCATATACATTCCCTGTTAAATTTTTGTGAAATGTTTATTTGTAAGAAAATAAAAAATTGTTGTTCTTTCTGCTTGAAGTCATTACTTGACAATTTGTGAGAGTATCCTTTTTTATTTTAATTTGTATTAAAAAATGATTGGAGGTTGGAGAAACAGCCCAGCAGTTAAGGCACTTGCCTGCAAAGCTTAATGACCCGGGTTTGCCATCCATCTGGAGTTGGTTTGTAGTAGTTGGAGTGCCTGGCACATCCATATTCTTCATCTCTCTCCTTGCAACTAAAATAAATGAATAAATAAAATAGAGTATGGCTTGCTCGGAAATTAAAAAAATAAAAATGAGCCAGGCATGGTGATGCATGCCTTTTATCCCAGCACTCGGGAGGCAGAGATAGGACTGCTGTGAGTTCAAGGCCACCCTGAGACTACATAGTTCATTCCATGTCAGCCTGGACCAGAGTGAGAGCCTACCTCAAAAAACCAAAAATAAAATAAAAATGAAAGAAATTCTACTGAACAGTTTATATAAACTATGTGATGTTTGAAACAGCTTTCTTACTCCTGTTAAAAGTATATATTTAAAGTATCTAAATGATTATATGCTTATAAAAAACTTGAGAGTATCAAACTTAACTCATAACTTCAGTAGTGTGATTGCACAACATGACACTGTATATTTCTGTTTTGCCTGTTATAAAAGTGTTGTGGTTCATAGAAAGTAACCAATGACTACTAAACACAATTTCCATAGTTTGTACTTGACTTGGCGGCGGTGGTGGTGGGGGTTCTAATCCAATGCTATTGGCCTAAGAGATTATTTTTCTGTTACTGTGTATTCAGGAAGATTGCGAGGGTCCCATCAGTAGTCCTTGAAACCATTGTGACAAGATCAAAGACAATTTTGCCCTTGTATTCATTCCATGACACCATTTCTTCATCTCTGTTAGTTTTTCAGAGCATAGCTATCAGCCTCATTCTTTTTCTGGATGGTGCCAGCTTCTCAAGGCATTGTTAGAAACTTGACTCTGTTTTGTTCCTCTTGGATCTCAGGAATCTTACACAAGCAGAATAGGCCAGTTTTCCAATAAGTTCAATTAAGAGCCCTCAAAGTCTGAGCTTCAGGCCTGAAGCTCTCCAAATATTATTTACCTTTATGTGCTTTGAGGTGGAATTGTTTTGCTGTTTGAACAAAACAAAAAGGATCCATCACCTTGAGCAGTTTTAAGCTTATCCCACTAGTCCATTATATAGAAGCTCCTGATAAGTCCTCCATTTGAGTGATCTAAAGTGATTAAACCATTTGTCTGGTTTTAGCATCAGAGGTATCTATTGCCTGTTCTGTCACTGCTATGCAGGCACTGGGGCTGATGGGAGAGAATTTTTTTTAAATTTTGGTGAAACCTTAACTCTTAGTTAAACCTATTGTCTGATATTGTTCAGTACCTATGAAGAAAAGACTATAAATCAAAGTATGAAGAAAGTTTTGGTTCACACTGATTGTCAGCTTGACAGGACCAAGAATTGACTGTGAGGAATTAATGTGGATTAGGGTAGCCTTGGTGTATGTCTTTGAGGGATTATCTTGATTAGGTTAATAAAAGTGGGAAGATCCCCCTTAACTAGGAGTAACAACATCCCATGAGCTAGAGTCCTGGAGTGTATAAAAAGGAGAAAGGTGGGGCTGGAGATACGGCTTAGTGGTTAAGACATTTGCCTGCAAAGCCAAAGGGCACTGGTTTGATTCGCCAGGATCCACATAAGCCAGATGCACAAGTGGGCACATGCATCTGGAGTTCATTTGCAGTGGCTGGCAGCCCTGGTGCGCCCATTGTCTCTCTGCCTCTTTCACTCTCATAAATAAAATAAATAAAGTTGTTTTTTTTAAAAAAAAAAAAAAAAGAAAGGTGGCTGAACACCAGCATTCATTGATCTACTTCATCCCTGCTGTTATAATATGATTCTGGCTTCCTGCTTCTGCCATTCTTTGTCCACCATGATGGACTTTACCCTCTGGAACTGTAAGCAAAATTAAACTTAATTGCCCTGAGTTTTTTCTGGTGGGGTGTCTTGTACCAGCAGATACCTGTGTTTCATAATGATTATAATAATATTTTTGCCACAGCTAGGGATTGGGAAAATGGGAGTCAGGGAGAGAATTATGATGGAAGCTGTCAATAAAAATGTTTAAAAACTGCTTTACTACAAGCATTTAATATATGTTTGAAAAGATGGAAAATCTGTGCCTCAAATAGTGATAAGGTGGGCAAGAACTATTCATTTTTAACTGGACAAAACACTTAAGTAGATGGTCCTTTTGTGCTGTTTACCACCTCTAAGTCATGCTTTCCAAGCATATTAAAGTTCTTGATCCTGTTCCAATATTCTAGGAGATAGTTATGAGGGTGGAATATTGAGTCATTTGATTTACAATTGTATTTTGCAGATACTGTGCTAACAATAAAGCACTGGACAAGAGGATGCAACACACAGACACTGCCTTCCTTAATGGTATAAACAGACTAGTAGTAAAAATGAGTGTTGAATGAACATAGAAGTGAAGCCTGGCAAATGGCATTGATTTCATAACTGATTTATGTACTGATAGGTAGCTGATTTGGGGACTTGGGAGATGGTCAGTGGAAAAAGTGTTTGCTGTGCAAGCATGAGAATTTGAGTTTAAATTTCCAGTACCCACATGGCATGCACCTATAATCCCAGTACTAGGAAGGAAGCGGTGGGAATATCACTGAAGATTACTGACTAGCTAGTATAGGCTAATTGGTGAGCTGTTAGTTTAATGAGAGAGCCTGTCCTCACAAAAATAGCTAGTTAATTAAAAGGTGGTTGATACAGGCTGCCAACACAGGACATGGAGATATGTGGCTGAATCTGGAAGGAAGGCAGCTCTCAGATAGTTAGCCCATATAATGTTCAAATGTGCTACATGAGCCACAGGTGGAAAATGGCCAGTAACATGTAACTAGCCTGGCAAGATGTACATACCTGTGCAATAGTGGTATACAACCGAGGTGGGTAACCAGTGGCTAAGAGATCTTCTCAGTAGAAAGGAACCTATAGCTGGTACTGGGAACCAAGTCAGAATCCTATGGAGACCAAGATTATAGGATTTTTTTGATTTAAATAATTATATTAAAGTATATCAAGATGAGATAATTTAAATAGACCTATAAATAAGTATGGAGATCCAAGCAGTTATTAAAAAAAATCTTCCAACTAAAAAAAGTACAGGACGAGAGACATTCACTTGTGAATTTCACCAGACTTTTATGGAAAAGCTAACACCAATACTTCTCAAACTTTTCCATAAAATAGAAATAGGAAGGAATTAGACTGAACTTCTATCAAGCCAGCATCATGATACCAAAACCAAAGACAGAAGAAAAAAAAAAAAAAAAAAACAAGGAAATTTCAGACCGATCTCCCTCATTAACTTAGATGCCAAAATTCTCAACAAAATGTTGGCAAATAATACAAGAATATGTCAAAAAGATCAGCTGGGTGTGGTGGTGCAGCACTCGGGAGGAAGTGGTAGGATTGCCTTGAGTTTGAGGCCACCCTGAGTTAATTAATAATTAATTAATAGTTAATTCCAGGTCAGCCTGGGCCAGAGGGAGACCCTACCTCAAAAAAAAAAAAAAAAAATCACTTCAACCTGGCTTTATCCCAGAGATGCAGAGGTGGTTCAACACATGCAAATTAATAAATGTAATACACTATGTAAATGAACTGAAGGACAAAAATCATATGATCATCATAATAGATGCAGAAAAGGCATTTGACAAAATCCAACATCCATTCATGGTAAAAGTCCTACAGAAACTGGGAATAGAAGGAACATAGCTTAACATAATAAAGGATGACAAACCTACAGCCAATATAATACTAAGGGAAAAATTGAAGCTTTTCCACTAAAACCAGGAACAAGACAAGGGTGTCCACTGTCCCCACTTTCATTTAATATAGTACTTATAGCAATAAGGCAAGAGACTCATAAAAGGGATACAAATTGGAAAAGAAGAAATTAAATCATCCTTATTTGCAGATGATGTTCAATACATAAAGTACCCTAAAGACTCTCAGCAAACTTTGAGCAATGTAGCTGGATACAAAATAAATACACAAAAATCAGTAGCTTTCTATATACTAACAACAAAAACAAAATCTGGAAATCACTCCTGTTCATAATTGCCTCAAAAAATAAAGTACCTTGGAATAAATCTAACCAAGGAAATGAGGGATCTCTACAATGAAAACTTTAAAACACTCAAATGAGATATTGCAGAAGACATTAGGAAATGGAAAGACAGCCCATGTTCTTGGGTTGGAAGAACCAATATTGTGAAAAGGTCCATCTTACCAAAAGTAATCTACACATTTAATGTAATCCCCATTAAAATTCCAGTGGCATTCTTCACAGAAATAGAAAGAAGAAAATCCTAAAAATCATTTGGAAGGACAAAAACCTTGAATATCCAAGACAATTTTGAGCAACCAAAATAAGGCTGGCAGTATCACTATACCCAATTTTAAGATATATGACAAAGACATAGTAGCAAAAAACAGCAGGGTACTGGCACGAAGACAGACACGTAGATCAATGGAACAGAATAGAGGACCCAGATGTAAATCCAGGCTGCTATAGCCATTTGATTTTTTTTTTTTTTTTGAGGTAGGGTCTCACTTCTAGCTCAGGCTGACCTGGAATTCACTATGTAGTCTCAGGGTGGTCTTGAACTCATGGCGGTCCTCCTATCTCTGTCTCCCAAGTGTTGGGATTAAAGGCATTCGCCACCACACCCGACTCAGCCATTTGATTTTTGACAACAATGCCAAAAACATGTATTGGAGAAGAGATAGTCTCTTTAATAAATTGAAAATAGATTATCTCCATGCACAAGTATAAAGTTCAAATGGATCAAAGACCTTAATACTCAGACCTGAAACTCTTGAAACTACTAAAGGAAAATGTAGGGGAAACTCTTCACCATATTGGCATAGGCCATGACTTTCTGAATATAACCCCAGTTGCTCAGGAAATAAAACCACTAATCAACCAATGAAACCTCATGAAATTACAAAACTTTTGTATGGCAAAGGACACTGTGAACAGTGCAAAGAGGCAAGATACAGAATGAGAGAAAATCTTTGCCAGCTATACATCTGACAGGACTAATATCTAGGATACAGAAATAACTCAGAAAGCTAATAATCAAATAACTCAATTAAAAATGGGCTAAGGGACTAAAGAAATACATATGGCATATAAACATCTAATAAAATGTTCTTGCCATAAGGGAAATACAAATTAAAACTACTTTGAGATTCCATCTTACTCCTCTCAGAATGCCTATCATCAAGAAAACAAATGGCAATAAATGTTGGTGAGTATGCAGAAAAAGAGGAACCATTCTACACTGTTGTTGGGAATGTAATCTGGTACAGCCATTGTGGAAATCAGTGTGAGGTTTCTGAGACAGCTAAAAAAAGATAAACCATATGACCCAGATATACCATTCCTAGGCATATATCCTAAGGACTCTTCTTACTACCTTAGAGATAGATACTTACTCAACCATGTTTACTGCTGCTGTATTCACAGTAGCTAGGAAATGGAACCAGTCTAGATGTTCCTCAACTGATGAATGGATAATGAAGATATGGCATATTTATACAATGGAGTTCTACTCAGTGGTAAAGAAAAATAAAATAATTTGCAGAGAAATAGATGGATCTTGAAAGGATTATACTAAGTGAGGTAACCCAGTCCTGGAAAGCCAAACATGCATGTTCTATATGTGGATCCTAGTTACAAATGCTCAGATTTTGTGTGTGAGTTAGAACCAAGAAATTGGTACAGAGGCCAGTAAGCTAGAAAAGGGCTATAATTTAGGGAGAAGTGGATGAACTTAAGTGGATGGTACTGTATATATGTAAGAAGACGAACAGATTACTGTGGGTGGAATGGCCTAAATGAGGTCAAGGGAAGAGATTGAGTAAAACAAGGGTGGGGGAGGGCTAATTAAAATTCAGGATATTGCAAATAAGCCATATGATAACCTACTTTTTTGGATAATGGAGCACCCAGAAGCCGTAGACTGTTACTAGAAAAAAATTTCAGTGCCAGGGATGGGATATTTTCTAGTGAGTTGTTATCCAAGGCGGTCCCTGATGCTCCCAATACATTACAGACCATTGCCGAGGCTCTTGGTTTCCCAGCAGAAACAGATGGTAAGACCCTATTCCTAAAGACTCCACATGCTTGGGCTGCAAGGTCACTGAGAAATCAAACTGGAGCTGAGCTAAAAACCTCCTTCCTGTAGATCAGCTGACAGAAAGCTGGAAAAAGCTGCACTGCATGCAGCCCTATGGGAGACAGAAGCCATCAGTGGTGAAAATAGTGGACACTGGAAGTCTCAAGTTTGGCCGCCAGGCCAAATGAGCCAACAGGTACAATAGTGGCATGTCTGTTATGGGGGAAACCATGTGCTCTCTAATGGGACTCAAGACTCACTCTGTGGGAGGGAATACCTGCCTGGTACTGAAAACCTAATCAGAAGTCTGTGGTGGAAGAGGTCATGAGCCTTAGGTGTGTAACACATGCTCTTGTGTGGCTAAATGTATAATGCCCACCAACCTGCCCTGTAAGCACTTAACGTTTATACCCATATATTAATGCTACTCTCACTTTGCTTCGAGAAGCTTCTCTTCACATGGCAGTGACCACTGGGATGACCCAAAAGGCACCATAGTGCTGAGAAGATGTGATAGAGAAATGTTCAGCATGGAAATATCTCTATCACCCTTTCCAATGATCAGGGTCCATTGCGGAAGAGGTGGTGGAAAGAATGTAAGAGCCAAAGGAAGGATAGGACTGCTTACAATGCAATAGTCCAAACAGAAATTGGCCTCGATATCCATGACCTACAGTGCCTAGCATTACCCTCACAAGACCCTCATAATAGAAGGAAAAGATGATGATATCAAAATAAAAGAGAGACTAATGGAGAGAGGAAGGGCATATAATGGAGTGTGGATTTGTGAAGGGGAACGTGGGGAAGGAGAGAAAATACCATTGTTTATTGTATGAAAATATGGAAGCTGTCAATAATTTTTTTTTTAAATCCTAGCTTGTAATCTCCAAAATACTTACTGAGCAAACTGTTTGTATAAGATAGACTAAAAGTATCCAATAAACTTATTTAATAAATCTTTAGTATTTATTTAGTCTTGCTTTGTAATTTAGAGTAAAACCTGAGCATGGTTAATTGCACCTGCAGTCTCACCACTTGGGTTCCTCAGGAAGATTGTCATGAGTTTGAAGTCAGTTTTGTCTACATAGTGAGTTCAGGCCAGCCTGGCCTACACTGTGAGACCCTGCCTCAAAGAAATTTATTAAAAATAAAGATAAGCCTAGGGGACATTTAAATTAAAATAAGTTAGAGTTGAAAATATGGAAAGACTGTGTTAGTCATGTTCCCCATAATATCCCCAGCATCCAACATGCTCCTTGACAGCAAGAACTTATTAAATATTAATTGAATTATGAGTAAATGAAGGTGAGTAGAATGTTTATTATGATTTACATATCTAGCATGTAGAAATAGAACAATGGTTATCCATAATATTTTTAACTAACTGAAAAGAATCTGAATTCTTTTAAAAAATTTTTTATTGACAACTTCCATAATTATGGACAATAACCCATAGTAATTCCCTCTTCCCCCCACTTTCCCTTTTGAAACTCCACTCTCCATCATACCCATTCCCCCTTTCAATTAGTCTCTTTTACTCTGATGTCATCATCTTTTCCTCCTATTATAATGGTCTTGTGTAGGTAGTGTCAGGCACTATGAGGTCATGGATATCCAGTCCATTTTGTGTCCAGAGGAGTGCATTGTAAGGAGACCTACCCTTCCCTTGGCTCTTAACATCCTTTCGGCCACCTCTTTTTCAATGGACCCTGAACCTTGGCAGGTGTGATAGAGATGATTCAGTGTTCAGCACTCCTCTGTCTCTTCTCAGCACTATGGTGCCTTCCGAGTCATCCCAAGGTCTCTGCCATTCAAAAAGAAAAGCTTTTCTAACCAAAAGTGAGAATATAATTCTTATATAGGTATGAACATTAAGAAAAGTGGTGAGCATAGTATGTGCATTCAGCCAGACACCAGCAGGTGTTGCACTCCTATGTTCATAACTACCCCTGTCATAGGTTTTCTCTATCAGGCATGTATTTCCTCCTATGGAGTGGGCCTCCAGTCCAATCAGTGAGTAGTTGGTTTCCTCCATAACAGACATACCACAGTTGCACCCGTTGGCTCATTTGGCCTGGCTGGCCAAATATAAGGCTTGCAATGTCCACTGTCAAGTATCTCCACTGGTGATTTCTCTCTCATCCATGGAACTGCATGCAGCATGGCTTTTTCCAACAATCTGTCAGCTGGTCTACATGGAGGTTTTCAGCTCAGTTCCAGCAAGATTTCTCAGTTATGTTGCAGCCCTAGTATTTAGAGTCTTCAGTAATAGGGTCTTACCATCTATTCCTGGTGGGAAATCAAGAGCCTCGGCAATGGCCTATAATGTTTTGGAGGCATCAGGGACCTCCCTGGCCAAAAAACTCACTGGAAGGTGTCCCATCCATGGCACTGAAAATTTTCTAAAAACAATCTATGGGTTCTTAGTGTTCCATTGTCCAAAAAAGTAGGTTTCCATATGACTTATTCATACCCTCTAAGAGTTTGATTAGCCCTCTTCCCACCTTTCCTTTACTCAGTCTCTTCCCATGACCTCACTTAGCCCTTTCCACCCCCATTAATTTATTGTACTTACATATGTACAATACCATCCTATTAAGACCCCTTCCTTCCTTCCCTTTCTATTTCCTTTCTAGCTTACTGGCCTCTTACTGAGTTTTAGTCCAACTCACATAGAAGTTCAATCATTTGTAGCTAGGATCCACATATGAGAGAGAACATGCAATGTTTGGCTTTCTGGACCTGGGTTACCTCACTAAGTGTAATCCTTTCCAGATCCATCCATTTTCCTGCAAATTTCATCATTTTTCCTTTTTTAAAAAAATTATTTATTTATTTGCAAGCCGAGAGAGAGGAGAGAGACAGAGAGAGAAGGGTGTGCCAGGGACTCCAGCCACTGCAAACGAACTCCAGATGCATGCACCACCTTGTGCAACTGGCTTATGTGGGTCCTGGGGAATCGAACCTAGGTCCTTTGGGTTCACAGGCAAGCACCTTAACTGCTGAACCATCTCTCCAGCCCTCATCTGTTTTTCTTTACTGCTGAGTAGAACTCCATTGTATAAATGTGCCACATCATTATCCACTCATCAGTTGAGGGACATCTAGGCTGGTTCCATTTCCTAGCTATTTTGAATAGAGTGGCAATAAACATGGTTGACTAAGTATCTCTTAGGTAGTGAGATGAGTACTTAGGATATATGCCTAGGAATTCTTGAAATGTATAAGGTAAGGTTTTACCATTGATATTTTTGGAGAGCTTTAATACATGAACATATTTTAATTTGATCATGTTCTCCTCCTGATTATCCTCTTTTGCCTTCTTCCCCCTCCCCCAGTCCACGGAGGACCCTCCTTTCCCCAGGTAGTTTTTCCTCTCTTTTGTTGTCTAATTCCTTTTGTGCTCCTCCATCCTCCATGTCAACATGTTGGTGGGCTCAGAGCAGTGCAGGTTGTGTGGGGTTATAATCACTGTGGTGTCATGAATGCCACTGCTTGTTCATTCCAGGAGGACAGTGCCCCAAAGTACTCCTTCCTATTCTGTGGCTTTTACATTCTTTCTTCTCCATCTTTGGCAATGTTTCGTGAGCCTTGGAAGGCATGATAGAAATCTCCTTTAGTATTGAGCTCTCTGTAGCCTCTAATTTACTTTGATGAGTTTCGAGTCTTTTCAGCATCTACCGCCATCTCCATAGATAGGGTTCTCTGGCTAGCAGTGACAGCACAGTCATTCTTCCACTTCCTTCACAGTGTTCCCTGAGCCCTGGCAGGTGTGATAGAGAACCAATGAGTTTTCTTTTCATTTTGATGAGTCTTGGGTCTCCCTGGTATTTGCCACCATCTGTAAGGAGGAGGTTTTCTAACCAAAAGTAAGAACAGTATCAATCAAAGGGAATAAACGTGTATATTTAGAAAGCTTTTGATGGTCACAGTCTCTCTATTTAGCCAAAAACAGCAGTGGAAGCTTCCCTCTAGTGTCTATGAATGGCCAAGCTATAGGCTTTGAGTCAGTTCTCAATGCCTTAGGGGAAAATTTTTTTTTGAGATATGGTCTTGTTCTAGCCCAGGCTAACCTAGAATTCCTTATGTAGTCTCAGGCTGCCCTTTGAACTCATGATGATCCTCCTACCTCTGCCTCCCAAGTGCTGGGATCAAAGGCATGTGCCACCATGCCTGACTTGAGAACATTTTTATTTATTTATTTTATTTGTGTGTGTGTATGTATGTGTGTGTGTGTGTGTGTGTGTGTGTGTGTGTGTGTGTGTGTGTCCGAGAGAGAGAGAGAACACACCAGAATATCTCTCTCTCTCTCTCTCTCTCTCTCTCTCTTTTTTTTTTTTTTTTTTTTTTTTTTTCGAGGTAGGGTCTCACTCTGGTCCAGGCTGACCTGGAATTAATTCTGTCATCTCAGGGTGGCCTTGAACTCATGGCAATCCTCCTACCTCTGCCTCCTGAGTGCTGGGATTAAAGGCGTGCGCCACCACTCCCGGCTCCAGAATCTCTTGCCAATATGAACAAATGCCCATCTAGCTTTAATGGCTGGGGAATTGAACCCAGCCTGGTAGGCTATTCAAGCAAGCACTTTTAACCACTGAGCCATCTCCCCAACCCAGAGAAATTTTTATTTATTTACTTACTTATTAAGAGAGAAAAAGTAAGATTGGGCATGCCAGGGCCTCCAGCCACTGCAAACAAACTCCAGATACATGTGCCACCTTGTATATCTGGCTTTATATGGGTACTGGGGAATTGAATCCAGGTCATTAGGCTTTGTAGGCAAGTGCCTTAATCACTGACCCATCTTTCAAAAAGTATTTTTTGTTTGTTTTTGTTTTTCAAGGTATGGTCTCACTCGAGGCCAGGCTGACCTGGAATTCAGTATGTAGCCTCAGGGTGACCTCAAACTCATGGCAGTCCTCCTACCTCTGCCTCCCGAGTGCTGGAATCAAAGGTGCGTGCAACTGTTCCCAGCCTCGAAAACTTGTTGATGAGTCACAACCATTGCCTTCTTTCCTTCCTCTTCCATCTAGGCTCCACATTGTAAGATCTAGTTCTTGCTTTGAGGAATCACTAAACTATTGGTGTAGAAGATTCACAAAGTCAAAGAGCTGCAACATACAGCATTTCCTATGTAATAGACATATATTTTTGAAAAAAAAAAAAGGTTGACATTCCTGTTTGGGAACCCTTCAAATTTCTTTCCTATTGGCTTTACATAATAGACCTCAGGTGAAACTTTGTGAGGTCTTACTAGTTTTAAGAATTGGTCTGGGGGCTGGAGAGATTGCTCAGCAGTTAAGGTAGTTGCCTGCAGAGCCTAAGGACCTGAGTTTTATTCTCTAGTACCCACATAAAGCCAGATGTGCAAAGTGTGAGCAACATCTGAAGTCCATTTGCAGCAGCTGGAGGCCCTGGCACTCCATTCTCTCTTTCTCTTCTCTCCCCCCCCCCCTTGCAAATAAAGAAATAAAAATATTTTTAGCAATTGATCTAGAGCAATTGATCTGAGAGGTCGCTCTGCAGTTAAAGGTACTTAATTGCAAAGCTTACTAGCCTGGGGTTCAATTTCCAAACACAGAAAGCAAGAGGCAAAGAGAATTGGAAATGTACGGATCTACTGGGGGAAACTGGGTAAATGAATCCAGTTCTGTCTGTTCTTTGTTTTGTTTTGGTTTTTGAGACAGTCTCATAAAGTCCAGGCTAGCTCTGAACTCATGATCCTCTTGCTGCTGGTGGGGGTATAAATTACTGCAGCCACTTTGGAAATCAATATGGAGCTTTCTCAAAAAAAATAGAGTTGGCACGCTGGCGCACACCATTAATCCCAACATTTGGGAGGCAGAGGTAGGTGGATTACCCTGAGACTACATAGTGAATTCCACATCAACCTGGGCTAGAGTGAGACTCTACCTCAAAAAACAAGCAAAAAAAATTAATAGGACTGAGCAATTGCTCATTGATTACAAACACTTGCTACACAGGCCTCACAACTGGAGTTTGGATCCCCAGAACCCACATAAACCCTGACTCAAGTAGCGCTCCTGTTTGTAATCCCAAAATGCCTATGGCAATGGGATGCAGAGTCAGAAGAATTCCGAAGTTCACTGGCTACCTAGTCTGTTAGGCAACCTACAAGAGAGACCCTGTCTCAAACAAGATAGAATGAGAGGACCGACACCCTGAGGCTGTCTTCCAACATCCAGATATGTGCTGTGGCACATGTGTGCCCATACATACACACCTACAAATTTTAAAAAATAGAACTACCATATGACTCTGGCATATATCTAACTTACCATAGAGGTACCTACACATCCATGTTTATTACTACACTATTCACAATAGTTAGGAAATGCAACCATTATGCAACCACATGTCCATCAGCAGATGAATGGATAATGAAAATGTGGTATATATACACAGTGGAATTTTATTCAACTTTCAATTTTATTCAAATTTCAATTAGGAAACTTGCAGGGATAGACCTAGAAATAATTAGATTAAACAAGGTAACACAGACTCAGACATTAACTTGAAAAAACTTTTATACTGCATGTTCTCTCATGGAGATCCTGTTTTTTTCTGCATATGTATATATGTGGATGTGAGTGTAGGTATAGGCTATGAAACTAGATAGGACCAGGAGAGGGAGAAAGGGTTTGAGGAAGAGAGGAAAGCAATCAAACACACGTGATTTGAAAACAGTAGGAAAGCTACTGGAGGTGAGGGGAGAGGGAAGAAGAGAATGGGGAAAAAAATCACTTTATGTTTTAAATGCCATTATGAAACTAATACCTTGTATGGTAATTTTCAAAAGAAAGAGAAAAAAAGGGAGAAACAAGAAATGTAAAGCTGGGGCTGGAGAGATGGATTAGTGGTTAAGTGTTTGCCTGTTTAGCCTAAGGACCCCAGTTCAAGGCTTGATTGCCCAGGACCCACATTAGCCAGATGCACAAGGAGTCACACATGTCTGGAGTTCATTTGCAGTGGCTGGAGGCCCTGGCACACCCATTCTCCCCCCCCCCCACCCTGCCTCTTCCTCTCTCTGTCTGTTGTTCTCAAATAAACAACAAAAATTTTTTAAAATAGGAAAAAAAGAAATGTAAAGCTGTTTCAAAACAAGGAAGGAAAGTATTACATGACAAGGCATATCACTTAGAACCCTTCCTCATATCCCATTAGCACCTAGTAAAGCAACATTTAGACATCTTGGTAGCAGTGGGCTCCCCACATGAACTGGGGGACTGGAAGGATGACCAGGTCTCATGGATGAGAGTCAAGGTAAACCCTTTAGAAACATCCTGAGGCACAGTCCCTCTCTCCTGCCCCACAGACTGACTGAGGCCCTAATAACCCCACAGTGAACATCAATAACCCTATGGAGGAGTGCACTCAGGGAAATGGGGATGGAGGTAGAGGCATTATGAGACTATAACCTATATAAAAGTTTTTCAAGTTAATTTCAAAGTTATAGTTTGGCCAAGCATGGTGGCACATGCCTTTAATCCCAGCACTTGGGAGGCAGAGGTAGGAGGATCTCCGGGAGTTCAAGGCCAGCCTGAGACTACATAGTGAATTCCAGGTCAGCATGCACTAGAGAGATCCTACCTCCAAAATAAATTTATATATAAAATTATATATATATATGTGTGTGTGTATGTATGTATGTATGTATGTATTGTTTTCATTAGTATTACAACTGGAGGACTTTAAAATGGAAAAATTTCCTGGTTACTATTGTTATTATCAAGTATTGAAACACATACAGTCTCAACTTAGTTTTCTCTAGAATAATCTCTGAAAACAGTTTTTATCCTAGAAAAAAATTAACATGCTAACGTGTCCCACCAGGTAGATTGGGATGACGTCTAAGTTTTTGTTTGTTTGTTTTTTGCGGTAGGGTCTTGCTCTAGCCCAGGCTGACATGGAATTGACTATGTCATCTAAGGGTAGCCTCAACCCCAGGGCCACACTCTTCCTATCTCTACCTCCCGAGTGCTGGGATTAAAGGCATGCACCACCATGCCCAGTGACTTCTGAGTTCTAACTGCTTTTTTTTCTGCCAAATGTTTTCTTCCTGTTCATATTTGGGTTGATAGAGAGTCTTCTAAAGCTTTCTTGTCACACCTAATGGGCAAGGAAGGGATGTGAGCTGTCTTTCTCAAATGCCACCTAGAAAGCATAGGCTGGAGAGGTGGATCAATGGTTAAGGTGCTTGCCTACAAAGCTTAACAGCCTGGGTTTGATTCCCCAGTACCCACAAAAAGCCATATGCATAAAGTAGTGCATGCGTCTGGAGTGTGCTTGTAGAGGCAAGGCTTATTTTTTTTAACTTTGTATTGACAACCTCTATACATACAGACATTATACTATGATCATAATTTTGTCTCACCACCCTTCATTTTAGACCTCCCATATGCCCTCTCCACTGAATCCCTTCTTTCCAAATAGTCTTTCTTCTATTTTGATGTCATCATCTTTTTCCCATTATGCAGATCTTCTGTAGGTAGCATCTGCCACACTGTGAGGCCACAAATCCCACTGGCCAAGCTTTCTTATCTATGCTAATTGTTACATGCATAACTTTTGGTGCCAGCTCCTGAAGTTTCTGGTTATACAGGTAATGCAAGCAGAATGGGAAAAATCTGTCAGTCCTTGTGGGCTTTTACTGTGTGTGTGCATTTTCAGGTTGCATGTGCACACACATTTTCCTTTTTATTTTTTTCTGATTTAAAATTTTTTTTTAGCTTTTTATTGACAATTTCCATATATAGAGACAATAATATGCCATGATCATAATCCCCTCCTGGATTCCTCCTTCACAGAAACCCATCTTTTTCCAACAAGTCTCTTTTCTATTTTTATGTCATCATTTTTTCCTTCCTATTATGTAGGTCTTATGAGCAACTATGAGGTCATGAATATTAAGGCCACTTTGTGTCTGGAAGAAAGTATTATAAGAACTTTCCCCCTACCTTTGACTCTTACATTCTTGTTTTAATTTTTTAATTTATTTTTTAGAAAGAGAGAGAGAATTAGCACACCAGGGCCTCAGCCACTGAAATCAAACTCCAGATGCTTACACCACCTAGTGGGTATGTGTGACCTTTGCACTTGCCTTGCCTTTTGTGTGTCTGGCTTACCTGGGATCTGGAGAGAGATGGAACACGAGTCCTTAGGCTTCACAGGCAAGTGCCTTAACTACTAAGCCATCTGTTCAGCCTGGCTCTTATATTCTTTCTGCTACCTCTTTCAAATTGGTCCCTGAGCCTTAGAGGATGTGATAGAGATGTCTCACATAGTGCTGAGCACTGCATTGTTTTAAAATGTTTATCCTATATCTTACTTTAGTAATTTTATAGTTTTGGGTATAACACTGAGGTCTTTGATCCATTTTTATTTTTGTACAGTGTAAGGGATGGGGGTCAACTTTCATTCTTCTGCATGTAGTTAAGCTGTTTCCACAGCAACCTTGAAGTGGTTACTGAGAGTATTCTTTCTTCAATCTCCATTAAATGCATGGATTTATCCTGGGGCCCTCTATTCTGTTCACTACGTCTATATGCATGATCTTATGCCAGTACCATCTTTCTTGGGTTGCTATGGCTCTGTAATAGGCCTTGAAATCAAGTATTGTGATGCCATTTGTTTTGATTTTTTTCCCTCGAGATTTTGTTGGCTCTTTGGGTCTTTGAAGCTTCCATATAAATTTTAGGAGTTGCTTCTAATCTTGTGAATAATGTCATTGGTATTTTTGTGGGAATGGCGTTTCTTTAGATCACTTTGGGTAATATGGACAATATTAATTCTTCCAGTTCATGAATGTGAGAGGTGTCGCAGTTACTTTTCATTGCTGGGATAAACATCTGGCCAGAACCAGCTTATGGGAGGAAAGGATTTATTTCAAGCTAACAGATTCCAGGAGAAGAATTTCCAGGAAGAAGCTGGCTCACTTTACCATCCATTGAAGAGAGAGAGAGAGAGAGAGAGAGAGAGAGAGAGAGAGAGAGAGAGAGAGAGAGAGAGAGAGAAAGAAAGAAAGAAAGAAAGAAAGAAAGAAAGAAAGAAAGAAAGAGAGAGAAGGAGGCAGGCCAATAGCAGCCAGAGCTCAAACTGACTCTCTATACAACTAGTAGAGCTTGTCTCAAGATCTGCCCCTAGTGACACTTCTGCCAGCAGGGCTTTGCCTGATGGAAACTTAAGATGAAAGTTTAATAAAAAATACCTCAGGCAGCCGGGCGTGGTGGCACACGCCTTTAATCCCAGCACTTGGGAGGCAGAGGTAGGAGGATCTCTGAGAGTTCAAGGCCACCCTGAGACTACATAGTGAATTCCAGGCCAGCTTGGACCAGAGTGAGACCCTACCTCGAAAAGAAAAAAAACAAAAAAACCTCAGGCTATGTGGGTTATGCATTTATGTTCAAACTCAGAAGGTCTTTCCATCTTTCCATCTTCTAATGTCTTCTTTAATTTATTCAGTGATATTTTTTTTGGAAGTTTTCCAAGGTAGGGTCTCATTCCAACCCAGGCTGACCTGTAATTCACTATGTAGTCTCAGGGTGGCCTTGCGCTCACAGCCATCTTCCTACCTCTGCCTCCTGAATGCTGAGATTAAAGGCGTGTGCCACCATGCCCGGCTTCTTCAGTGATTTTTTGCTTGTTTGAGACATAGTCTCTCTATGTAACACAGGCTAGCCTTGAACTTGCAATCCTCCTTCTTATGCCTTGCAAGTGTTGGGGTTATAGGCATGTACTACCATGTCTGGTTCTTGTAATTTTTGTTGTAAAGATCACTTACTTCCTTGGTTGTTTATTCCTAGATGCTTATTAAATTCATGATTTATTTATCAACAAATTCATAATTGGTATGTGGAAAAGGTACTTATATATATATTTACTTTGTGTCCTGATACTTTACTGAATTCATTTATTAGTCTTTTTTTTTTCCTAGGTACACAATCATGTCATCAGCAAACAGAGATAATTTGATTTGCTCAATTCCCATTTGTATTCCTTTCATTTTTTTCTCTTATCTAATTTCACTGGCTGAAATTTGTAGGACTATATTAAATAATGGCAGTGAGTATGGATAGTCTTGTCTTCTTCCTGATCTTAGAGGAAATGCTTTTAGATTTCTTCCATTTAATATGATGTTGGGTATTTCTCACAGGTAACCTTTATTATGCTGAAGGATCATTCTTCCATAACTAACTTGTTCAGTGCTACTGTCTTGAAGGGATCTTGAGTTTTGTTCAATGCTTTGTGATTATTGAGATGATCATATGATTTTTATCCTTCATTCTACTTATGTGTTATACTATTGATTTGTGTATTTTTTTATTTAGTTTTTGGTTTTGGTGTTTTGTTTTGTTTTTTTTTTTTTTTTTTGAGGTAGGGTCTCACTCTGGCTCAGGCTGACCTGGGATTCACCATGTAGTCTCAGGGTGGCCTCGAACTCTGCCTCCCATGGCCTCCAACTCACTATATATCAAAGGTTAACCTTGAACTTCTAGTCCTCCTGCTATCACCTCTCAAATGCAGAGATGATAGGCATATACTACCATGTCTATCTGTGGTAGTTTGATTCAGGTGTCCACCATAAACTTAGGTGTTCCAAATGCTAGGTTTCCAGCTGATGGATATTTTGGAATTAACAGCTCCTGGAGGGAGTGTATTGTTGGGGGCTGGCATATAGGTGTTATAGCTAGTTTCCCCTTGCCAGTGTTTGGCACACTCCCCTGTTGCTATTGTCCACCTTATGTTGGCCAGGGGGTGATGTCCACCCTCTGCTCATGCCATTGTTTCCCCTGCCATCGTGGAGCTTCCCCTCAAGCCCAAAAGTCAAAATAAACCTCTTTTTTCATGAGAATATGGTAATTTGTACTTGTCCAGCTTCATAAACAATATATGCAAAATTAGATTTTTATTCACATGACTATTCCATTAGAATTAATTTCTAGGGGGTTGAAGAGATTGCTTAGTGGTTAAGGCACTTGACTGAGAAGCCTAAGGACCCAGGTTCAGTTTTCCAGTATCCACATAAGCCAGATGCACAAGGTGGTACATGTGTCTGGAGTTGGCTTGCAGTGGCTAGAGTCCCTGACATGCCCATTCTTTCTCTGCCTCTTTCTCTCAAATAAATTAAAGATTTTTTTAAATGAGTTAATTTCTAGGAGTCTAAGTAGATAGCTTAATAGGGAAGGTGCTTGCCACTGAGCAATGAGGACCAGAGTTCAAGTTTCTAGCACCCATGTAAATGTCAGGAGGGCATGGTTTTCTGCCTGTAACTCCACTGCTCCACAGGGGAGATAAGATCCCTGACTTGCTAAACTAACCCAATAGGTGAAGTGCTTCTGTAAATAAAATTGACAGCAATTGAAGAAGAAATTCATAGTCCACTTTTGGTCTCCACATGCATACACACATGTGTACATGTACCTGTACACACATATATACCACACATACATAAACACACAAAAGAATTAATCTCTAGAAGTAAAGCTATTTGACCAAGGAATACATATATATACATACATATATATATATAATTTAAACTGGTATGTGGCATACACCTGCAATCCTAGCACTTGGGATATAGAAACAGTAAAATCAGGAGTACAAGACCAGCTTTGGCTACAAGGCAAGTTGGAGGATAGCCTGGGATGCATAAGTACCTATATAAAAATAGAAAAAAATAATAATAGTAAATAAAAGAGTCATGATACCAAGTAATACCCTTTTCTAAGATAACTGGATCCTAATCATTAGAACCTTGCATGGAAAAAAGATGCTTACATGTAGGTTAAATTAAACATGACAAAGTTGGGAGAATATTCTAGATGATGAGTGGGTCTACTGTCCTTACATTGACCTTTATAAAGGAAGTGGGGAGATAGAAAGGCATAAATGAGATAATGATGGAGGCAGAGTTGGGAGTAATGTGATTGTTGTATAGATAAAGGTCATCATTCTAGAAAGGTGAGCAACTTATAGTTTCTAGAAACTGCGAAGCCAGAATAAGAATTCTTTTCTAGGGCTGGAGAGATGTCACACAAGCATGAGGGCCCCTCCAGGGCCTGACAGTGTATAAGTTCAAATCTCAAGATCCTATGTAAACAGCTGGGCATGGCCACCTGCACCTTTAACCACTGTCACACAGAGGAACTAAGACCCTCAAATAAGCTCTGGAATTAGTAAAAGAAGACTCAGGCTCAAAACAAGACCCAAAGCTGGGCATTGTGCCATACATCTTTTTTAAAAATTAATTAGACTTGTATTCAGCAAATACAGTCAGTTTGGTACCATTATTAGGCTCATCCTAATGACCTACTCCTTCCCCATGGCCCCTCCTTGTTGAGGTATATGGGTCATGCATTGTGGAGTTAGCCCACAGTTATGGGTAAGATAAATGTCTCAGCATATCATGACCCAACATGTGGCTGTGACATTCTTTCTGCCTCCTCTTCCACAAAATTTTCCTGAGCCATGTTGGATTCATTTTTGGTCTGCTTCAGTGATGAGGTGTTGGGGGCCTCAGGGGCTCTGTTTCTCTGATTTGGTAGGCGTTGATTTTTCTCTGTGTTGATCTCCTTTCCCCTTGTGCTGGTATCCGGTTCATCAGGAAAACAGCATCCTTGCCATACATCTTCAATCCCAACATTCCAGAGGTCATGAGTTCAAGGCCAGCCTGGACAGTGGAGTGAGCTTCAGGTTAGCCGGGGTAGGAGGGAGACCCTGCCTCAAAAACAAAGGGGGGTCACAATACCAGCTGGAAGAGAGCTGGAGCAAGATACCAGACATTTCATTCTGGCCTCCACTGGTAAGAGAATGAGGTGCTGTCAAGGCACATGTACCACACACACACATGCACACACAAAAGTATCATTTTCCTAAGGAAACTGGGGAGAATTAAGTCCTGTTGCTACCTCAATTTCAGCTCAGGGAAATTCACTGAAACTTTTTTTTTTTTTTCCTGAGGTAGGGTTTCACTCTAGCCCAGGCTGACCTGGAATTTTATCTCAGGCTGGCGTCACACTCACAGTGATTCTCCTGCCTCTACCTCCTGAGTGCTGGGATTAAAGGCATGTGCCGCCACACCTGGATCAAACTTCTTGTTATTAGAAATTTTAGGGCAAAAAAATAGGGCTCTGGGAGCCCCAACAGGCTAGGCTTGAATGGTCACCCCCAGTATGCCAAGGAAAGACACAAGTTATGATGAAGAGTAGAGAAAGATTTAATAAATGTGGTCACATTATGAAGAGGGACAGATAAAGAGGTACAATGAGAGCCAAGCATGGTGGTGCACACCTTTAATCCCAGTACTCAGGAGGCAGAGGTAGGAGGAGTGCTATAAATTTGAGGCCACCCTGAGACTACACAGTGAATTCCAGGTCAGTATGAGCTAGAGTGAGATCCTGCCTCGGAAAAAAACAAAAAAAGAGGTACAGTGACTCCAAGTCCATTTGGGGACCTGATAGGAACTTGAGGTTTAAGCAGAGAAAGAATTGGGACAGAAATTGAGAGCTCTGCATAATTATGCAGCCCTGGTCAGTGTGTGGTCTGACTGATCATTGTCTCTGTTCTGATTCTGCAAGGTAGACCAAAGAAGTTCTTAAAGTTTTGTTCTTGTTTAAACACATTCTGTTTCTCACATGATGATCATTTTGGTTTCAGGGTAAAACTCACCCTCAAGGATAATTGTCCTTGGTTGTAGTGGGGGATGTATCTGTTCTGTGTGATTCTTCTGTTCTGGGAATCCATTTTTACTCAAGAGGACAAGTTAAGGAAAATGATTTATCTCTATGCCTTCACCCAAGGTAAAGGAGGCAGGCAGGCATAAAATGACGATGGAAGCATCAAGCTTTTGCCCTGTTTTTAGCTGTTTTATAGGCCCAAGTGAGGAGTCAGGACTTTTTAGCAAAAGCAATCTCTAAGGGTTTGCTTAATTTTGACATCCCGAACTGCATAGTAAAACCTTTCCATTATTTTTAGCCACTAAGTTTGTGCTAATTTGTTTCAACAGCAATAGGAAAGAGGGAATTAAAAGAATTGTCTTGCTTGTGCATATCCATGTGCATGTGTAGAGTAGGTGTAGTGTGGTATGGGATGTGATGTGTGTGGTATATGCATGTGTAGGTGGCAGATGAACACATCTCATTTTCACATGTGCAGAAGCCATAGGACAATTTCAGGTATCTTCCTCTATCACTCATTTGCATATTTCCTTGACATGTAGTCTCTTCCTTAACCCTTGAGCGCAGGGTGTTTTGGTCAGCTAGCCCCAGAAATTCTCTGGTCTCGACCTCCTGCAGGATCCAGGTTACAGGCTAGAATGGCTACCCCTACAAGAGTGCTTAGGAATGAAACTCTGGCAGTCTAAGGCCTTCTCAGTTGAAAGTGGCAAATGCTCTTAACCTGCTGATCCATCTCTTCAGACCCAATTGTGTGTGTGTGTGTGTGTCTGTCTGTCTGTGTGTATAAGTACTGTGACTAGAGAACATCTGATGTCTTTCTCTTATTGTTCATCTGATTAGTTCCTTGGGATGGGTTTTATCTCTTAACCCAGAGCTGCTGTCATCAGTCAGTGAGTCCCTGTGATTCTCCTATCTTTGCCCACCACTGGGATTAAAAGAATATCTTTGTTCTTGTTTTAATTTATTATTTACTTTCAAGGAGAGAGAGGGGAGAGAGAGGGAGCACGTGAGTATGGCATGCCAGGTCCTCTTGCTATTGCAAACCAATTCCAGCCGCATGCACCTTTTTGTGCATCTGGCTTTATGGGGATTTGAACCTGGGCCATCAGGCTTTGCAAACAAGTATGTTTAACCACTCAGCAAACAATCCAGCTCCTTTGTTGAATTTTTTCTATTTCTTAAAAATATTCTATTTATTTGCTTGTTTATGAGAGAAAGAGGGAGGGAGAGTGACTACAGGCATGTCAGGGCCTCTAACCGCTGCAAATGAAATCAAGATGAATATGCACCACTTTGTGCAACTGGCTTACATGGGTACTGGAGAAGTGAACCTGGGTCCTTAGGCTTTGCAGGCAAGAACCTTAACCACAAGGCCATATCTCCAGCTCTGTTTCTTTTTTAATTTAATTTTATTTATTTAATTTTAAAATTTTTATTAATATTTTCCATGATTATAAAAAAATATCCCATGGTAATTCCCTCCCTCCCCCCAACACTTTCCCCTTTGAATTTCCATTCTACAGCATATTACCTCCCCATCTCAATCATTATACTTGCATATATACAATATCAACCTATTAAGTACCCTCCTCCCTTCCTTTCTCTTCCCTTTATGTCTCCTTTTTAACTTGCTGGCCTCTGCTACCAAGTATTTTCCTTCTCAAGCAGAAGCCCAATCATCTGTAGCTAGGATCCACATATGTGAGAGAACATGTGGCACTTGGCTTTCTGGGCCTGGGTTACCTCACTTAGTATAATCCTTTGCAGATCCATCCAGTTTTCTGCAACTTTCATAACTTCATTTTTCTTTACCGCTGAGTAGAACTCCATTGTATAAATGTGCCACATCTTCATTATCCACTCATCAGTTGAAGGACATCTAGGCTGGTTCCATTTCCCAGCTATTATAAATTGAGCAGCAATAAACATGGTTGAGCATGTACTTCTAAGGAAATGAGATGAGTCCTTTGGATATATGCCTAGGAGTGCTATAGCTGGGTCATATGGTAGATCAATCTTTAGCTGTTTTAGGAACCTCCACCCTGTTTTCCACAATGGCTGGACCAGATTACATTCCCACCACCAGTGTAGAAGGGGTCCTCTATTTCCACATCCCCGCCAACATTTATGATCATTTGTTTTCATGATGGTGGCCAATCTGACAGGAGTGAGATGGAATCTCAATATAGTTTTAATCTGCATTTCCCTGATGACTAGTGACGTAGAACATTTTTTTAGATGTTTATGTGCCATTTGTATTTCTTCCTTTGAGAATGCTCTATTTAGCTCCATAGCCCATTTTTGGATTGGCTTGTTTGATTCCTTATTATTTAACTTTTTGAGTTCTTTGTATATCCTAGATATTAATCCTCTATCAGATATATAGCTGGCGAAGATTTTTTCCCATTCTGTAGGTTGCCTCTTTGCTTTTTTCAGTGTGTCCTTTGCAGTGCAAAATCTTTGTAATTTCATGAGGTCCCAGTGATTAATCTGTGGTTTTATTGCCAGAGCAATTGGGGTTGTATTCAGAAAGTCTTTGCCAAGACCAATATGTTGAAGGGTTTCCCCTACTTTTTCCTCTAGCAGTATCAGAGTTTCAGGTCTGATGTTAAGGTCTTTAATCCATTTGGACTTAATTCTTGTGCATGGCGAGAGAGAAGAATCTATTTTCTTCCTTCTGCAGATATATATCCAGTTTTCAAAACACCATTTGCTGAAGAGGCTGTCTTTTCTCCAATGAGTAATTTTGGCATTTTTATCGAATATCAGGTGGCTATAGCTACTTGGGCTTACATCTGGGTCCTCTATTCTGTTCCACTGATCTACATGTCTGATTTTGTGCCAGTACCATGCTGTTTTTGTTACTATGGCTCTGTAGTATAGGTTAAAATCAGGTATGGTGATAACATCAGCCTTATTTTTGTTGCTCAGTATTATTTTAGATATTCGAGGTTTTTTGTGATTCCAAATGAATTTTTGGATTGTTTTTTCTATTTCCATGAAGAAAGCCTTTGGAATTTTGATAGGGATTGCATTAAATGTGTAGATTGTTTTGGTAAGATTGCCATTTTCACAATATTGATTCTTCCAATCCAGGAACAAGGGATGTTTCTCCACTTTCTACTGTCTTCTGCAATTTCTAGCATGAGTGTTTTAAAGTTCTCATTGTAGAGATTCTTTGCTTCCTTGGTTAGGTTTATTCCAAGGTACTTTTTTTATGCAATTGTGAATGGGAGTGATTCTCTGATTTCATCAGCTGTGTGTTTGTTGTTAGCATATATGAAGGCTACTGATTTCTGTGTATTTATTTTGTATCCTGCTACATTGCTGTAGGTTTTGATCAGCTCTAACAGTTTGCTAGTAGAGTCTTTAGGGTCCTTTATGTATAGAATCATGTCATCTGCAAATAATGATAACTTGATCTCTTCCTTTCCAATTTGTATCCCTTTTATGTGTGTCTCTTGCCTTATTGCTATGGCTAAGACTTCCAATACTATATTAAATAAAAGTGGGGACAGTGGACACCCTTGTCTTGTTCCTGATTTTAGAGGAAAAGCTTCCAGTTTTTCTCCATTTAGTAATATGTTGGCTGTAGGCTTGTCATAAATAGCCTTTATTATATTGAGATATGTTCCTTCTATTCCCAGTCTCTGTAGGACTTTTATCATGAAGGGATATTGGATTTTGTCAAATGCTTTCTCTGCGTCCAATGAGATGCTCATGTGATTTTTGTCCTTCAACCCGTTTATGTAATGGATTACATTTATAGATTGGCGTATGTTGAACCATCCCTGCATCTCTGGGATAAAGCCTACTTGGTCAGGGTGAATGATCTTTTTGATATACTCTTGTATTCTGTTTGCCAATACTTTGTTGAGAATTTTTGCATCTATGTTCATGAGGGAGATTGGTCTGTAATTTTCTTTTTTTGTTCTATCTTTGCCTGGTTTTGGTATCAGAGTGATGCTGACCTCATAGGAGTTTGGTAGAATTCCTTCTTTTTCTATTTCCGGGAAAAGCTTAAGAAGCAATGGTGTTAGCTCTTCCTTAAAGGTCTGGTAAAATTCAGCAGTGAATCCATCTGGGCCTGGGGTTTTTTTAGTTGAGAGATTATTGATAAGTGTTCAGATCTCCATGTTTGTTATAGGTCTATTTAAGTGATTAATCTCATTTTGATTTAATTTAGGTAGGTCATATAAATCAAGGAAATCATCCATTTCTTTCAGAATTTCATACTTTGTGGAGTATATGCTTTTATAGTATGTCCCTATGATTTTTTGAATTTCTCTGGAATCTGTTGTGATGTTACCTGGTTCATCTCTGATTTTATTAATTTGTGTCTCTTCTCTCTTTCTTTTGGTCAGATTTGCTAAGGGTTTATCAATCTTGTTTATCCTTTCAAAGAACCAACTCCTTGTTTCATTAATTCTTTGGATTTTTTTTGTTTCTATTTCATTAATTTCTGCCCTAATCTTTATTATTTCTTACTGTCTACTGATTTTTGGTTTGCCTTGTTCTTCTTTTTCCAAGGCTTTAAGATGAAGCATTAGGTCGTTTACTTGTGACCATTCTAATTTCTTAATATAGGCACTTAAGGCTATAAATTTACCTCTTAGAACTGCCTTCATTATTTCCCAGAGATTTTGGTATGTTGTGTTCTCATTATCGTTTGACTCTATAATTTTTTTGATTTCCTTCTTGATTTCTTCATTGACCCATTCATCATTTAGTAGTGTATTTTTTAGTTTCCATGATTTTGTGTATGCTATAGCCTTTCTTGCTACTGATTTGTGGTTTAATTCCATTGTGGTCAGATAGAATGCAAGGAATTATTTCAATTTTCCTGAATTTGTTAAGATTTGCTTTGTGTCCTAATATATAGTCTATTTTAGAGAATGTTCCATGTGCTGCTGAAAAGAATGTATATTCTGCAGCCTTTGGATGAAATGTCCTGTATATATCTGTTAGGTCCATTCCTTCTATGACCTCATTTAGTCCAGATGCTTCTCTGTTTATTTTTTCATGGGATGTCCTGTCAATTGATGAGAGTGGGGTGTTAAAGTCACCCACCACCACTGCGTTTGGTGTTCTCTGTGACCTTAGTTCTAATAGTGTTTATTTGATGAATTTGGGGGCCCCCATGTTAGGAGCATATATGTTTAGGATTGTAATATCCTCCTGTTGGAGTGTGCCCTTAATCAATATAAAGTGACCTTCCTTATCTTTCTTGACTAACGTTGGACTAAAGTCTATCTTGTCCGATATTAGGATAGCAACCCCTGCTTGTTTTCGAGGCCCATTTGCTTGAAATACCGTCTTCCAACCTTTTACCCTAAGTTAATGTCTATCCTTTGTAGAAAGGTGAGTTTCTTGGAGACAACAAATTTAGGATCCTGCTTTTTAACCCAGTCTGCAAACCTGTGTCTTTTGGTTGGGGCATTGAGGCCGTTGATATTAAGAGATATTATTGAAAGGTGTGTATTTATGTTTGCCATTTTTTTTTTTTGGTGATTCCGGTTCTACCTGTGCTCTTTTGGGTTAACTAGTATTTGAGTATTTCTTGTTTTCATCTAGGTTCCTTATATGTGTGCTTTTCCTTTTCTTCAGCATGGAGGATTCTCTCAAGTATTTTCTGTAGAGCTGGTTTTGTCTTGAAATACTCCTTTAATCTGCTTTTGTCATTGTTTTTTCTCCGTTTATTTGAATGGATAACTTTGCAGGATAAAGTAACCTTGATTGACAGTTGTTATCTTTCAGAACTTGGAATATATCACTCCAAGCCCTTCTGGCTTTAAAAGTTTGTGTTGAATAATCTGCTATAATCCTGATGGGCTTGCTTTTGTAGGTAATTTGATTTTTCTCTCTAACTGCTTTCAATATTTTTTCTTTGATGTCTGTGTTTGGAAGTTTGATTATAATATGGCGAGGAGAGGTTCTTTCCAGGTTTTGTCTGGCTGGGGTTCTAAAGGCTTCCTGTATCTGCATTGGCACCTCTTTCCCAATTTGGGGGAAATTTTCATCTATGATTTTGTTGAAGACGCCTACTATGCCTTTGGAGTAGAATTCTTCTCCTTCTACTATGCCCTGAATTCTTATATTTGATCTTTTAATAGTGTCCCAAATATCTTGAAATTCCCACTCATACTTTTCTATTAGTTTGTCTATCTCTTTGTTGGACTGTATTAGATCTGCCACCTGGTCTTCTAGCTTCGATATTCTGTCCTCTCCCTCATCCATCCTACTGGTGAGATTTTCTACAGAGTTTTTTATTTCATTAAGTGTGTCCTTCATTGCTAGTAATTCTGACTTGTTTTTCTTTATTATTTCTATTTCCTTATTTATGTCTTGTATTGCCTTCTTTATTTCATGAAATTGGTGTCCTGCATCTTCCTTGATTCCTTTGATTTCTTCTTTGATTCTTTTGATTTGTTCTTTGACCTCTTTGAACATATTTATAATCATTCTTTTGAACTCTTTCTCAGGCATTTCCTCTGACTCGTTCTCACTGGAGGACATTTTTGATGCATTAATACTTTTAGGTGGATTTATATTTTCTTGCTTTTTAGTGTTTCTTGTGTTATAATGTATATATTTTTGCATCTTGGATTAAGTTAATGCTTGGATTTTCTAGCTATCTGGGTATTCTTAGCTGTATCAATTGTTTTGATGTTATATATTTTCACGGTAGGAGCTTAAGGTGTTAGGTGTGGCTCTTAAGACTCTCAGAGTATCTACAAAGGTGTTCCTTGGGGTTGAGTTTCCCTGCTATGGTAGTATTCAAGCAGGCTGAGTGGACTAAAATACAGGTAGATTCTAAAATTTAACTAAACACTGTACACATTCAATCAAAAACAGCCCCAAGTATGTATACAAGAGTAGTTATTATAATGACCAGATCCTCTATCAACAAAGAGGTTAATATTTCTGGTCTGTTGAGGGATCCAAGTCAGCTTGCAACCAAGTGAGACCCTTCCCTGGTGCAATCCCAGTTACCTTGGGTGATTTTGGTCTCAGTCAAGTTGCTGCCTGGGTTGTCGGGCTGCTGTTCTGATTTCTGCAGCTGGGCACTGGCTTTTCCTGTGGGGCAAACCGAGCCTGGCAAGTGTGGCCCTGCAGATCAGCAGCCCTGCTGCTGGAACTGCTGCTGCTAAAGCTGCTGCTGCTGGGTCTGTAGCTGCTACTGCTGAAGCTACTGGGTCTGCTGCTGCTGGGGCCACTGTTACCAGTGCTGGAGCCACTGATGTTGCTGCCGAACTCTGCTCCTGCTTGGGTCCCACTGTTGGCTCAAGTTGGCACAGCCGGGTCCCGGGACCGCTGCTCTGTTCGCCGGAGCTGGGCTCATGTGGTGGGGGAGGGGAGGGAGCCGCAGCTGCTCTGGTTCTCTCACTGTTCCACGTGTGCTTCTACCTCGTGGTCTGCTCTTCCGTTGCTCGCTGCTGCTCTCCCTTCATGTTTCCTGAGTTGCGGAGAGTGCCAATGTGAGTGGAAAATCCCTGCACCTGGCTTTTCCTGTGGCTGGAGCCGAGCCTGGTGGCTTTCTAGTGTGCCGCTGCCACGGCAGTTGGCAGAGCTTCCAGGGGCCGCTTTTGCAGGCCTGTGCGGGCTCTGGATGCTCTGTGTCTCTTCTACTTCTCCACTGCTGCTTCAATTTCCTATACACCTCACTTTTTAGTAAAAGTGTATATTTTGCTGAGTTCTTTTGGTTTTTTTTCCCCCTAGGCTGCTTTGGCGTGGTACCTACACTGCCATCTTAACCAGAAGTCTCCAGCTCTGTTTTTTAAAAAAATATTTTTTATGAGAGAGAGAGAATTGGTGCACCAGTGCTTCCAGCCACTGCAATCAAAACTAGAGATGTGTGAGCCACCTTGTGTGCATGTGCGACCTTGCGCTTGCCTTACCTTGTGTGTTTGGCTTATGTGGGACATGGAGAGTCAATCATAGGTCCTTAGGCTTCCCAGGCAAGTGCCTTAACTGCTAAGGTATCTTTCCAGCCCTTTAAAAAATATTTTTATTTATTTATTTGCAGGCAGAGAGAGAAGAGAGACAGACAGAGAGAATGGGCATACCAGAGTCTTAACCCACTGCAAATGAACTCTATAGTCCCAGACTGGCCTCAAATGCACAACAATCCTCCTACCTCTGCTTCTGGAGTGCTGGCATTAAAGGCACATGCCACCATGCCCTGTTTAAGACTAGTGTCTTTGTTGTTGTTGTTTTTAAATTTTTATTTGTTTATTTATTTGACAAAGAGGAGGAGAGAGTGTGAATGGGCATACCAGGGCCTCCAGCCACTGCAAACTAACTCCAGATGTGTGCGCCCCCTTGTGCATCTGGCTAACATGGGTCCTAGGGATTCGAACCTGGGTCCTTTGGCTTTGCAGGCAAATGCCTTAACCACTAAGCCATTCCTCCAGACTGTTTTTTGTTTTTGTTTTTGTTTTTGTTTTTTTTTGATTTTCGAGGTAGGGTCTTACTCTGGCTCAGGCTGACCTGGAATTCACTATGTAGTCTCAGGGTGGCCTTGAACTCACGGCGATCCTCCCACCTCTGCCTTCCGAGTGCTGGGATTAAAGGCGTGCACCACCATGCCCGGCTCCGTTGTTTTTTTTGAGGTAGGGTCTTGCTGTAGCCCAGGCTGACCTGGAATTTACTATGTAGTCCCAAGATGGCCTTGAACTCATAGCAATCCTCCTGCCTCTGCCTCTCAAGTGCTGGGATTAAGGCATGTGCCACCACACCCAGCTAAGACTAGCTTTAAATTTTTTTTTGGTCATTTTTATTTATTTATTTATTTGTGAGCAACAGAGAGAGAAAGGGGAGGGGGGGAGAGAGAGAGAGAGAGAGAGAGAGAGAGAGAGAGAGAGAGAGAGAGAGAGAGAATGGGCATGCCAGGGCTTCCAGCCACTGCAAACGAACTCTAGACGTGTGTGGCCCTTTGTCATCTGGCTAACGTGGGTCCTGGGGAATTGAGCCTCGATCCGGTGTCCTTAGGCTTCACAGGCAAGCGCTTAACCACTAAGCCATCTCTCCAGCCCAAGACTAGCTTTTTATATGGGTTCTCAGGAGTTAAAACTTGGTGTTCTCCTGACTAAGAGACCCACATGCTTAATTAACAAGTGCTCTTAACCACTGAACTATCTCCCCAGCCCCATCTTTTTTTTACACAAGGTTTCATATAGCCCAGGCTGATCTCAATCTCACTATGTAGCTGAGGATGATGTTGAACTTCTGGTCCTCCTGCCTCCACCTCACAAGTACTGGGATTATAGGTGTGCACCACCCCATTGCTTATATTTTACCACCACACTCAGCACTAATTTTATTTCTTGTGATGCTTGGGATCGTACCCAGCTTTATGGAGATAAATTACAGGCCTTAAATTTTATCTGTTTTGCATTGGGGATTAAACTCATGCATGCTATATTTTAAGGGCTCTTGTGACACAATTCAACCAACTTGGAAGATCCAGGATGACCTCCCCTTTCCCAGGTCAGTGAATGAGCAACCATATCCATTTGCAACCTTACTTCCTCTTCACCATATAAGCCAACGAAGTCATGAATAAAAGAGAGCGAAATAAGAGTCTACATCCTTAGTCATCAGGGAAATGAAAATTCAAACTACTTTGAGATTCTATCTCCTGTCAAAATGGTTATCATCAAGAAATCAAATGGCAATAAATGCTGTCAAGGGTGGTGGAAAAGAGGAATGCTTCTCCATAATTGGTGGAAATATAAACTGGTATAGCCACTGTGAAAATCAGTGTGGAGGTTCCTGGGACCGCTAAAAGTATATTTCCCACAGGACCCAGCTAAACTACTCCTTGGCATATACCCTAAGGATTCTACTCATCACTATAGATATACTTTCTCATCCATGGCTGCTCTATTTACAATAGCTAGGAAATGAAACAAACCTTTATGCCCTTAAATTAATGAATGGATAATGAAGATGTGGTTATTTACACATGAATTTTATTCTGCTGTAAATAAAAATGAAATTTGGGGATGAAGAGATGGTTTAGTGGTTAAAGCACTTGCCTGTGAAGCCTAAGGACCTAGGTTCATTCCCCAGTACCCATGTAAGCCAGATGCACAATGTGGCACATGCATTTGGAGTTCATTTGTAGTGGCTGGCGATCTTGGTGTGTCCATTCTCTCTCTCTCTAATAACTAAATAGATAAATAAATAAAATATTTGAAAAAATGAAATTTTCAGGGAAATGAGTGGATCTGGAAAAGATTATACTAAGTAAGGTAACCCTGGCTTAGAAAGTCAAATAAACACCACATGTTCTATAACGTATATATAGCCTAGCTTCTAATGTTTATATTTCTGTGTGATTGGGAATAAAAGTCAGTAGTAGAGAGCAGAAAGGTAGAAATGGGCTAAAGGCGAGGGAGGAGAGGGGAGGGCTTCAGGGGAAGGCGTAGTAGATATGAAAGTAGAGGGCCAGAATACTGGGGGTAGAATAGTCAAACGGGTTAGGGGAAGGGATGGCAGAAAGAACAGGGTAGGAAGAAAGTTTATCAAAATTTAAAATGTTAAGAATAAGCCATATGGGGGCTGGATAGATGGCTTAGCAGTTAAGTGCTTGCCTGTGAAGCCTAAGGACCCCGGTTCGAGGCTTGATTCCCCAGGACCCATGTTAGCCAAATGCACAAGGGGGCGCATGCGTCTGGAGTTTGTTTGCAGAGGCTGGAGGCCCAGGCATGTCCATTCTCTCTCTCTCTCTCTCTGCCTCTTTCTCTGTCGCTCTCAACTAAATAAATAAAATAAAAATGAACAAAAAATTAAAAATGAATAAGCCATATGGAAACCCACTTCATTGCTAACTAATAATTTACATGTTAAAAAAGAGTTTGGGCAGAAGTATCCTGTGGAGATAGATAATGTTGTACCCAGAAGCCATAGATTGTTATTAGAAAAATTTCAGTGCCTGGGATGGGATACCCTCCAGTAAGTTGTTGGCCAGAGAGGCCCTTGATGCCCCCAAAACATTACAGGATTTTGCTAAGGTTCTTGGTTGCCCACCTGAACTAGATTAGAAAATCCTATTGCTGAAGACTCCACATGCTGGTCTGTAGGTCAAGCTGGAGCTGAGCTGGAAACCTCCTCCCTGTTGACTAGCTGTCAGGATGCTGGAAAGAGCTATGCAACCTCTTGTGGGAGAAAAGTCATCAATGAGCTTAGCTAGCTATGGACCCTGCAAGCTTTATGGCTGACCAGCCAGCCCAAATGTACCAACTGGTACAGTGGTAGTATGATTGTTACAGGGGAAACTAGCTGCTCTCTGTTAGGACTTGAGGTCCACTCCATGGGAGGGAATTCCTGCCTGGAACTGAACACTTATGACCGGGGAGGTCATAAGCCCTAGGAGGGTATTACTACTATTGTCTTGCTAAAGAGATATGTAATGCCCACCAAACTGCCCTCTAAACACTTATGTTTATGCCCATACATTAATGCTACTCTGTTTTGGTTAGAAAAGCTTCTCTTTTTCAGATTGTGGTGACTGCTGGAGTGACTCAAAACTCACCAAAGTGCTAAGAAGTGATAATGGAGTGTTTAGTACTAAGAGAGACATTTCTATTACACCCTCCAAGGCTCAGGTGGAGGAGCTAAAGGTAGGGGAGGAGTGCTTTGCAATACTGTCTTCCAGACACAAAGTGACCATGGAATTCATGACTTCACAGTTGCTGATACTACCTACACAAAACATGCATCTAGAAGGTAAAAATAATAATAATATCAAACAAAGAAGAGAGAATAGTTGGAAAGAATAAGGGACTCAGTGGATGGGGGGATTCAGGAAGGGGAAAAAGGAAGGTGGTGGGAGGGGATTGTGATTATGGTTTATTGTCTATATGAGGTTATTAATTAAAAGTTTTAAAAAATCATTAGTTTTCTGACAGGTCAGCTGAAAGGTGCCCACCCACCCTCCTTGAGAAAGGCTTATTCTTATTCAAGAGTATCAGAGAATTGCTTAAGTATTTCAGTCAGAAATTCAAATGACTTCTCAGAATAATTTAATGAAGTACATTCTCAAAAATCCATTCCAGGGCTGGAGAGATGGCTTAGTGGTTAAGTGCTTGCCTGTGAAGCCTGAGGACCCTGGTTCGAGGCTCGATTCTCCAGGACCCACGTTAGCCAAATGCACAAGGGGGCGCAAGCGTCTGGAGTTTGGTTTGCAGTGGCTGGAGGCCCTGGAGCGCCCATTTTCTCTCTCTATCTGCCTCTTTCTCTCTCTGTGTTGCTCTCAAATAAGTAAAAATAAACAAGGATGGCTTAGCGGTTAAGGCATTTGCCTGTAAAGTCAAAGGACCCAGGTTCAATTCCCCAGGACCCACATTAGCCAGATGCACAATATATAAATATAAAAAAAAATTAAAAAAAATCAATTCCAGATAGGCTTAACATTTCACAATAAAATTTATGTGAATGAGAAATGGTGATGTGATGTTAATATCTGTTGTAATCTTGTCAGGATTTAGAATTACCTAGGAGACATACATCTGGGCATGTCTGCTAAGATATATCAGAGAGATTTAACTGAGGAGGGAAGACACACTGGATGAAGGCTACACCATCCATGGGCTGGGATCCCAGAGTGAATTAAAATGGCAAAAGGAGGAAGCTGGCTGAGTACCAGTGTTCATCTCTCTCTGCTTCCTGTAATGTGACCAGCTGCCTCATATTGTCAGGATGAAGTGCACCCTCAAACTGTGAGCCCAAATAAACACCTCATTAAGTTGCTTTTTTGGTCAGGTAACTAAAGTAACTAATATAGGTGATTTGAGAATCTTCTTAAGAAAAGAGTAGCTGGGCATGTTGGTGTACACCTTTAATCCTAGCACTTGGAAAGCAGAGGTAGGTATCACTGTGAGTTCGTGGCCAGCCTGAGACTATATAGTGAATTCCAGGTCATCCTGGGCTCGAGCAAGACCGTACTTCAAAAAACAAACAAAAAAAAAAAAAAGAAAGAAAGAAAAGAGTACCCCCTCTTCTCCTTCTCCCAAGCTTCTCCATTTTCATCATTGAAGCAGTAAGAAGAGTTACAACTCAAAATAATTACAAAGAAAGTATTGAAGTAATCATATATCTTAACATCATCAGCATATAAAAATGTCCAGGGGAATTTTTTTAAAAATTTATTTATTTATTTATTTTTTTGAGAGCGACAGACAGAGAGAGAAAGACAGATAGAGGGAGAGAGAGAGAATGGGCGCATCAGGGCTTCCAGCCTCTGCAAACGAACTCCAGACGCGTGTGCCCCCTTGTGCATCTGGCTAACGTGGGACCTGGGGAACGAGCCTCGAACCGGGGTCCTTAGGCTTCATAGGCAAGCACTTAACCGCTAAGCCATCTCCCCAGCCCTGGAATTTTTTTTTTTTAATTTGGAAGAGAGAGAGACAGAGAGAATGAATATGGGCACACCAGGGCCTCCTGCCATTGCAATCTAACTCGAATGCATACACCACTTTGTGCATCTTCTTTATGAGAGTACTGGGGATTCAAACCCAGGCAATCAGGCTTTGCAAGCAAGTGCTTTTAACCACTGAGCCATCTCTCCAGCCCCTACCCTGTATATCTTTAATGTCTTATTTTTGTAATACCAAGTAGGTATTACTTCTTTTGTTTTCAGAGTGTAGGGTCTTACTCTAATCCAGGCTGACCTGGAATTCACTATATATTTCCAGGCTGGCCTGAAACTCACAGTTCTAACTCTGCCTCCCCAGTGCTGGAATTAAAGGTGTGCTGGTATTAGTTCTATAATAAAAGTGATGTAAAGGGCTGGAGAGATGGCTTAGTGGCTAAGCACTTGCCTGTGAAACCTGAGGTTCGAGGCTCAATTCTCCAGGACCCACGTTAGCCAGATGCACAAGGGGGCACATGCATTTGGAGTTCGGTTTGCAGTGGCTGGAGGCCCTGGCACGCCCATTCGCTCTCTCTATCTGCCTCTTTCTCTCTCTGTTGCTCTCAAATAAGTAAAAATAAACAAAAAAAAGAGGAAAAAAAAGTGACGTAAATATTTTTCATAGGACATCTAGTCAGATTTGGCAGGTAAGAGATGTATGTTCCTAGTGTCTCCCTTGAGCCCATTTTTATTGTCAAATAGCAACAAACTTATTACATGACCCAAGCATTCATCTTGGCTCTGAGGAGTGGAGGTATAGCAGTTTTTCTTCCTGCTTTGAGCTGCACCAGAATCCCCCAAAGGGATGAGGTCTGTGTTCTTGACTTGGCATATCTGGGATGGGGTCCAGGATGTGTGCTGCTGATTAGTTCTCATGCACTGCTGCTGGACACCACAATCCATAAGCCTCTATGGATGGCATGAGAAACAAAACTCCAGGGAGCAGAAGCCCAAGCTCAGGTCTGGCAAAAAAAAAAAAAGTCAACTTAAATGACTTTCTACTTTTGCCTCTGGGTGGCCTTTAGTTATTTTTGAGGAGATGAACTTGATTTGACTGACTCTATTTAATAAGAAGTGCTAGTTAGGGGTTGTGCCATATATTATTAGATGAGCACCTGCTTTAGAGACTTTTCAATTAAGTCCCATAGCCTCAAGGGCTTGACAATTCATCTGAGGTTGGCTGCCTACATTGGGAGCTTCACAACCCAGGGGTGGCTGTAGCATCTCACCCTCAGCTCATGCCACTGCTCTTAGTTTCTCTGAACTCTAAGGTGGTGTCATTGAGAGTAATAGAGGAGTCATTATTGCAGAACTGATTTCCTATTGGGAAGCACTAAGCGGTTATAATTGGAGGAGGGAATGCACTGGGTAAAACATCCCTACCCAGATCCGTAATCCATCAATCACAAATATACTGTTTGCATGTGTGCTGTGTGTATGTGTGTGTGCACATTAATATATGTATGGGTATACATGTATGTGCATGTGTGTGGGGGTATGTTTGGAGGCCAGAAGTCAATGTTGGTTATCTTACTCAATCCCTGCCCACCTTACTTTTTGAGACAAGGTCTTTTGCTGAACCTACAGCTTGCCATTTTGGCTAATCTAGCAAGCTTTAGGGATTCTTCTGTGTCCACCTCCCCAGTGTGGGATTACATGTGCATACTGTCATGCCCATCTTTTTACATGTGTGCTGAGAATCTGAACTCAGGCCCTCACACTCATATAGCAATCACTTCATCAATCTAGTCATCACCCTAGCCCTACAAATGTATTCTTTTCTGGCAGATTATATATATAAACTTTTGACCATTTAAGTGTACAGTACAATGGCATTGAGTGCATTTACAATATTGTACAACCACCACTACTGACCATCTCCAGAACTATTTCATGATTCCACACTGAAACTTTATGATTGTCATATACAAACACAGACATGCATTTATTGAGATATAATTCACAAATAACCCATTTAAAACATACAATTCAGGGCTGGAGAAATGGCATAGTGGTTCGGGCATTTGCCTGCAAAGCCAAAGGACCCAGGTTCAACTCCCCAGGACCCACGTAAGCCACATGGACAAGGGGGTGCACACATCTGGAGTTTGTTTGCAGTGGATGGAGGCCCTGGCACACCCATTCTCTCTCTCTTCCTCCCTATTTTTGTATCTCTCTCAAATAAATTAGTAAAGTAAAATATATATATATTTTTTTTTTTGGTTTTTCGAGGTAGGGTCTCACTCTGGTCCAGGCTGACCTGGAATTAACTCTGTCATCTCAGGGTGGCCTTGAACTCATGGCGATCCTCCTACCTCTGCCTCCCGAGTGCTGGGATTAAAGGCGTGTACCACCACGCCCGGCAAGTAAAATATTTTAAAAAATATATAATTCAATAGTTTTTAGTGGGGCTGGAGAGATGGCCTAGTGGTTAAGCGCTTGCCTGTGAAGCCTGGGGACCCCGGTTCAAGGCTTGGCTCCCCAGGACCCAAGTTAGCCAGATGCACAAGGGGGCGCACGTGTCTGGAGTTCGTTTGCAGTGGCTGGAGGCCCTGGCGTGCCCATTCTCTCTCTCTCTCCCTCTTTCTCTGTCTGTCGCTCTCAAATAAATGAATAAAAATAAAATATTTAAAAAAATAAAAAAATAGATTTTAGTATGTTTACAATTGTGCAATCATTAACACAATTTAGTTTAGATTTTTGTCACTTCAGAAAGAAGCCCCGCACCCATTAGCTGCCTCTTCTCAGTTCCACCAGCTGTAGGGGATCACTAATCTACTTTCTATCTCTGTGGATTTGCATGTTCCGGACTTTGACTACATGGGATTATAAAACAAGTTGTTATTTTGTGACTGGCTTCTATCAGTTAGCATCATATTTACCAGGGTCATTCATCCATGTTCTAGCCTGAAGCAATATTTTAGTTCCCCTTTAAAAATTATTTTTATTTGTGTGTATATATGTATGTATGTATGGTGTGCATGTAGAGGCCAGAGGACAACCATGAAGTGTTTGTGCTCTTTTTCCACCTTCTTTGAGACCAGGTCTCCTGCCATTCAAAAAAAAAAGCCTGTCAAGGGAGCCCTGGGGCTTTGGATTCTCCTGGCTCCTCCTCCCATTGCCATAGGCACTTTAGGATCACAGAGTCATGTTCCACTTTGCATCTAGCTTGATATGGGTGCTAGGGAGGTTTGAACTCCAGTCAGCAGGCTTTGCATGCCTTTAGCCACTGAATTATCTCCCCAGACCTTTTATTCCCTTTTATAGCCTCTTTTGACAAAATTCAAATTTGAATTCATTATCTCCTCCACATCCCCACTGCCCAACTGGAACTTCCTTCTCCACTTGGTTGAATTCTCCACTACCCACCTTCCAACCCAGCTGACAAAATGTTTCTTTCGAATCCTTCATTGTGGCTCCTTACCAAAGCAAATCATCTGCCTCACTAGTCTGTGAAGAGTGCTTCAAAAATGGTTCTAGAATAGTTTCTCCTCTTTTTCAATGTAAAGCCATCACATTTTTTGCCTATATCTCTGGCCTCTCTCTGGCTTCTCAAATTTCCCCAGTCTCTCTCTCCTCTAATCCTGTTCCACAAAGCAGAGTTCACCAATGACCTTCCGAAAATCAGTCTGCTTAGAAATCTCTGCTGCTACCCATTGCTTGCCTTCTCTTGTTCACACGAAAACTGGCAAAGATCACTCAGACTAGGTATTTGGCTGAACTCCTGCCCTTTTAACACAAGGCCCCTAGGAAACTATCTGTTTCTTAGGCTCTGAGCATACTTCCTTGTTCTTCCTTCCCTCTGTCTGCAATGCAGGCAAATTGTATAGCAGAAGACCTGGCTCCCATGAAACCCAGTCTGTAATGGGACCCCCTAAGCTTAACTTCTGATCATTCTGGGGTTAAAACAAAGCCATTTTACAAGCCAGTTCCTGTTGTTAAATCTTTAATACTGGTAGGATGAAAAGCTCCTTATTGTTAATCAGTTCCCATTTTATTTTTTGCATGTGTATGGTATGTACACATGTATGTATACATGTTCATATGGGTGAGTGCAATGCACATAGATGTGCAGTCACATGGATGCATGTGCATGTAGAGGCCAAAGGACAACCTTAGATATTGTTCCTCAAGTACATTATCTTATCTTTCTTTTTTCAAACAGGGTCTCTCATTGGCCTGGAGCCCACCACATAGGCTACACTGACTAACCAATGCAATGAGCCCAAGGAACTTCCTGTTTCTGCCTCCCTACCACTGGGATTATAGGTGCATGGCATCACAATCAACATTTTCACAAGGGCTCTGGGAATCAAACTTAGGTATGTCCTCAAGTTTTCAAAGCAAGCACTTTACCATCTGAGCTATCTCCCTAGCCCATAGTTCTTATTTAAAAAATTGACCTGGGGCTGGAGAGATGGCTCAGTGGTTAAGGCACTTGCCTGCAAAGCCTGATCTGAGTTTGATTCCCTAGTACCCACATAAACTAGGTGCACAAGGTGGCATGTCTGTGTGGAGTTCGTTGGCAGTGGCAGGAAGCCCTGGTGCTCTCTCTCTCAAAGAAATAAAAATATATTTTAAAAATTGACCTATTGAGATGGTTTATTCCTATGTTAAACATAAATTCTCTTTAATGTTAATCATATTATGAATGCTTATTTTACACATGTAATTTAACATGTGGTGCTTCTGGAACTTGTTTTATAAATATGGTAAATTAATATTTAAAAAATATTATTTCTTTATTTGAGAGAGAAAAAGAGGCAGATAGAGAAAGAAAGGGAGGGAAAGGGACAGAGAGATAATTGGCATGCCAGGGCCTCTATCCACTACAGAGAAACTCCAGACTCATGTGTAACCTCAGGCATCTGGCTGTATGTGGATACTGGGGAATCAAACCTGGGTACTTAGGCTACATAAGCAAATGCCTTAACTGCTAAGCCATCTCTCCAGCTCACAAATAAGTATTTTTAAAACTTTTTTTAAATTTTTTAATTAATTAATTAATTAATTTTTATTGAGAGCAACAGACAGAGAAAGAGGCAGAGAGAGTGGGCATGCCAGGGCCTCCAGACATTGCAAATGAACTCCAGATGCGTGCACCCCCTTGTGCATCTGGCTAATGTGGGTCCTGGGGAATCGAGCCTTGACCAGGGTCTTTAGGCTTCACAGGCAGTCTCTCAACCACTAAGCCATCTCTCCAGCCCTTTTAAAAACTTTTTTAAAAACAATTTTTATTTATTTCTTTGCATACAGACTGAGACAGAGAGGAGAGAGAGAGAGAGAGAGAATGAGAATGGGTATACCTGGGCCTCTAGCCACAGCAAACGAACTCCAGATGCATGTGCCACTTTGTGCATCTGGCTTTACGTGGTTGCTGGGGAATTGAACCTGGATCCTTAGGTTTTGCAGGCAAGGGCCTTAACCACTGAGCACTCACTCCAGCCCTATTTTTTAAAAATTTTTTATTGACAAGTCCATACATAAATATGGTGTACCCTGATCATAATTCCCTGCCACCACTCTCCACTTAACCCTTTCTTCTTTTCAACTAGTCTCTCTTCTATTTTGATGTTATCAAATTTTCCCCCCTCATATTATGCAGGTCTTCTGTAGGTAGTGTCAGCCAATGTAAGGTCACAAATGCAATGGTCACTTTGTATCTGGAAAATGGCATTCCAAAGCACTCCTCCTCATCCTTTAGCTGTTACTTTCCTTCTGCCACCTCTTCTGCAATAGTCCCTGAGCCTTGGATGATGTGATGGAGATGTCTCACTTATAGTGCTGAACACTCAGCAGCTACTTCTTCTTAGCACTTTGGTGAGTTTTGAGTCGCCCCAGTGGTCACCACTATCTTAAAAGAGAAGCTTCTCTAACCAAAAGAAAGAGCACCATTAATTTATGGGCGTCAACAAAAATATCTGGGGGGGGGGATTGGTGGGCACAATATATCCATTTAACCAAAGAACAGTGGTAGCTTGCCCCAGGGTTTACGGCCTCCCCAGCCAATGGCTTTTCACTAGGTTTTCAATACCAGGTATGAATTCCCTTCTGTGATGTGGGCCTTAAGCCCAGGCAGGGAGCCATTGTACAAGCCATTGTACAAGTCAGCCCATTTTGTCTAGCTGGCCAGCCCTGTAGATTGCAGGGTCCACTGCTGGTTAAGACTGTTGATCACTTTTCCCCCCAACAAATTGCATAGAACTTTCCAGCACCATGCCAGTTAACAGGGAGGAGGTTTTCAGCTCAGCTCCAGTTTGATTTCTCAGTATCCTGCAGCCAAAGCATGTGGTGTCTTCAGCAACAGAGTCTTACCATCTAGTTCTGTTGGGCAACCAAGAGCTTTGGCACTAGCCTGTATTGTTTGGCAGGCTTTATGGATCTCCCTGACCAACAACTTACTGGGAGGTCTTCTACCCTTGGCATTGAATTTTTTTTTGGTCTTTGGTTTCTGGCGCAGCACTGTCCACCCCCAAAGGGTGCTTATGTCCAAATCCTTTTTATTTTTTGTTTTGTTTTTCGAGGTAGGGTCTCACTCTGGTCCAGGCTGACCTGGAATCAACTGTAGTCTCAGGGTGGCCTCGAACTCATGGCGATCCTCCTACCTCTGCCTCCCGAGTGCTGGGATTAAAGGCGTGCGCCACCACGCCCGGCTCAAGCCCCCCCCTTTTTTTAAATTGGGTTTGTTTGTTTGTATTTTTAAAATATTTTATTTATTTATTTATTTATTTATTTATTGAGAAAGAGAGAGAGAGAGAGAGAGAGAGAGTGAGGAAGAGAGAGGCAGATAGAATGGGCACACCAGGGCTCCAGCCACTGCAAATGAACTACAGATATATGTGCCACCTTGTACATCTGGCTTATGTGGGTCCTGGGAAATTGAACCTGGGTCCCTAGGCTTCTCAGGCAAGCACCTTAACCACTAAGCAATCTCTTTAGCTTCAAACTCTTTTTTGGAACTTGTTTTGGTTATGCTTTTATTTGCATTTCATTTGTGAACATATTTTTCTTTATTTTAAAAAGGTTATATATATTTATATTCTCCTTCCCCCATTCCCATTCCACTGGGAGCCCTTCTCTGTGGGGTTATTGATATTTACTATGGGGTCATGAAAGCCTCAGCCAGTCTCTTTGGGGAGGAGGTATGGTACATCAGGCTAATTCCACCCACCCATGCTCTTATAATCTTTCTATTCCTTCTTCCACTATGTTCCCTGAGCCATGATAAACATGTTAGAAATCTTAGTGTTGAATTCTTTGTACCCTATGGATCTCAGTCTTGATGAGATATGAGTGACCACAGTGTAAGCTGCCCTCCCTCCCTCTCTCTCTCTCTCTCTCTCTCTTTCTGAGGTAGGGTCTCACTGTAGCCCAGGCTGACCTGGATTCACTATGTAGTCTCAGGCTGGTCTCGAATTCACAGTGATCCTCCTCACTCTGCCTCCTGAGTGCTGGGATTAAAAGTGTATATGTCATCATACCTGGCAGAGAGAGAGAATGGACACTTCAGGGCCTCTAGGAGCTGCAAACAAATTCCAGATGCATTTGCTACTTAGTGCCTCTGGCTTTATGTGGGTACTAGGGAATCAAACTTGTGTTACTAAACTTTGCAAGCAAGTCCCTTAAATGCTGAGCCACCCCTCCAGCTTTCAAGTTATAATAAAACACCTGAGCGTATGGGGTACATACATTCAAACTACCACAGATAATATTAAAGGTTATCAAAGTGAAGTATCATTCATTACATGTAAATTACAGATGTCAAGAGCAAGTTTTTTTTTTTTTTTTTTTTTTTTTTTTTTTTTTTTTTTTTTTTTTTTTTTTAGGTAGAGTCTTGCTCTAGCACAGGCTGTTCTGGAATTCACTATGTAGCCTCAAGCTGGCCTCAAACTCATGGTGGTCATCCTACCTCTGCCTCCTGAGTGCCAGGATTAAAGATATGCATCACCACACCTTATGACATTCAGTTTTTACCCAAAATGTTACTACCATTAAGCAATACAGTGGTGCCTTTTAAGTCATGTGATATCACCTTAAATGTGACAGGTCAGATAGTTTTCATGATCCAAATGCATTATCTATTCTGGTAGAAGTGAGAAATCAGTGGAACAAAGATGTTATTCAATAGAATTGTATTTCCCTAGAAATATTCATGCAGTAAATTCATAAAATTTAAAACATTGTATTAGCTATTCTATTAAAAATTACACTTGTAAGAGAGAGTCATGATGAGGAGTTATAGATGCATTCATGCCAACATTTGGTCTGGAATCTTGATATAAACTTCTCATGCTGGTCAGCATGAGTTTCTCAAAGGAAAATGAAAGGACAATAGAAACAATTCAAAAGACTTAAACAAGAAGTGAAAAAAAAAAGGAATTTTCACTCATCATTTAGAGAAACTTAAGATGAAAACTACTGTTTTGAATAGAATTGTCAAAACTTGGTTTAGTTAATACAATTAGGTCATAGCTCGGGATTTTTTTTTTTTTAAGTTGAGTCTTGCCATCAGTCTTTCCTTTGTGTTTAGTGTCAAAATTGTCATTGCAGGAAGCACATTCAGGTCAAGGAGTAGGAATACAGTACTTTGGATCAAAAAGGGAAAGGTAGGGCTGGGATATAGTTCAGTGGCAGGGCACTTGCCTAGCATGTATGAGGCCCTGGGTTTAAGTCACAGCACCACAAAAATATTCTCTCTGATAGGCCATGACTCAAAAGTTCAATTGGTCTGACTTTATCTGCATGAGGCTGACAAAACTATTCAATGAGAAGGCTAAGATTAAGAATAAGCAGTATGGGGCTGGAGAGATGGTTCAGTGGTTAAGGCGCTTGCTTGTAATTCCCCAGTACCCACATAAAGCCTGAGACACAATGTGGGGCATGCATCTGGAGTTCATTTGCAGAAGCTAGAGGCCCTGGTGTGCCCATATTCTGTCTCTGCTTGTAAATAAATAAAATATTTTTAAAATAATAAGTAGATAAGCAGCACATAATACATAAGACAAGATGTTTATTGACTTTCCCTCCCTTCTTCCCTCCAGAGTTCCATTACTAGTCTGCTGGGTTAAGTGTACTAGCCTCTGTAATGTCCAGGTAAGTCCACTTGCCTAATAAACAATGTTCAATGACTTTTGACTCATCATGGTGAGAATACATGGGTTAGCCAGCCAAGAGTCTTCAACACCAGGCTACCACAAGTCTAGCTCAGTTATTTCCATGTTGAAACATGCCTAGACACTTTCAGGGGCCAGAATGGCTGTGAGAAAGAATTAGGATGACTCAGAGATTCCAAGCTTAGTGAAGAGAGCCACTTCTGGAATGGGACAGACCCCAAACCAGTTCTTCTAGGGGATTCAGGGGACATAGTCCCAGTAGCCGTGGGTTAAGCCAGGCTCTGACTTCCAATGTTTGTCAACAGTAAGATCACATTATGAGGCTTCATTCCCCTGATTAGACCACAGACATGCGAAGACATGTTCTGAGTGCCAAATTAGATGAATGTTCCTGACTTCAATACTTTAGGTTCTTTTTTGTTATTTTTATTGATGTGAGAGTTTGCACGTATGTGCACACATGCATGCACAAGAGAGATGGATAGGGGGGAGGAGAGAGATAGAATGGATGTGCTAGGGCCTCTAGTCACTGCAAATGAACTCCAGACATCTGCACTGCCTTGTGCATCTGGCTTATGTGGGTTCTGGGGAATGGAACCTGAGTCTTTAGGTTTCACAGGCAAATGTCTTAACCTGTAAGCCATCTCACCAGCCCTAAATTCTTAATCTGAAGGTTCTTTCATTCCCTGCTTAGTCTGACATTGATGTCGCCACTGCTCCATCTCAGCAGCTGTGTGGATGAGCCTTCTGTCCCTTGGACCTTTCCTGTTTAGGTTGCTGACAACAATGAAGAGTATTTAGAAAGATACTCACCTTTTCCTATGTGATAAAATGGTAACATGCTGAATTTGAGAAGTTTTGTTTATTTTGAGACAAGGTCTTGGTATGTAACTCAGGCTGGCCTTGAACTCATGATCTTCCTTCTCTTAGCCTCCCAAGTGCTAGAATTACAGGAATGTATCATGGCATTTGGTTGAGTTTTTATTTTTTATTTTTTGGGGGGTGGTATTTCAAGGTAGGGTATTGCTCTAGCCCAGGATGACCTGGAATTCACTATGTGGTATTAGGGTGGCCTGGAACTCGCAAGCAATCCTCCTACCTTGGTCTCCTGAGTGCTGGGATTAAAGGCATGCACCACCATGCCCAACTCTGGGTGAGATTTTTAAAATTTTATTTCATAGACAGTGAGCAAGCGAGCAAGCAAGAGAGAAAGAGAGAATATGAATTGGTGCACCAGGGCCTCAGCCACTAACTCCAGATGCTTGTGCCACCCTAGTGGGCATGTGTGACCTTGCACTTGTCTCATCTTTGTGTATCTGGCTTATGTGGGATCTGGAGAATCTAAAATGGGTCCATAGGCTTCACAGTCAAGTGCTGTAACTGCTAAGTCATTTCACCAGCCCTCTGGAAGAGATTTTTAAATTTATATATTTTTATTATTTATTTATTTGAGAGTGACAGAGAAAGAAAGAAAGAGGCAGCTAGAGAGAGAGAGGGAGAATGGGCGTGCCAGCCACTGCAAATGAATCCAAACACGTGAACCCCCTTGTGCATCTGGCTAACGTGGGTCCTTGGAATCGAGCCTCGAACTGGGGCCCTTGGGCTTCACAGGCAAGCGCTTAACAGCTAAGCCATCTCTCCAGCCCTAAATTATACTTCTTTATTGACAACTTCCATAATTATAGACAATAAGCCATGGTAATTCCCTCCCCCTACTCTCCCCTTCAGAACTCCACTCTCTATCAGTTATCTTTTCATCCTATTATGATGGTCTTGTGTAGGTAGAATCAGGCACTATGAGGTCATGGATATCTAGGCCATTTTGTGTCTGGAAGAGCCCATCATTGTAAGGAGTCCTACCCTTCCTTTGGCTCTTGCATTCTTTCTGTCACTGCTTCCACAATGGACTTTGACCCTTGGAAGGTGTGACAGAGATGTTTCAGTGCTGAGCACTCCTCTGCCACTTCTCCTCAGCACCATGGAGCCATCTGAGTCATATCAGAAGTTACCACCATCTGAAAAGAGAAGCTTTTTTAACCAAAAGTGAGAGTGGCATTAATATATGGGCATGGATATTAAGATAAGTGCTTACTTAGCAGTTTGGTGAGCATAGTATAGACATTTAGCCATACACCAGCAGATGTCACACCCCTAAGGCTCATAACTACCCCGGTTGTAGGTTTTCAGTATCAGGCATGTATTCCCTCTTATGGAGCAGGCCTCAAGTCCAATTAGAGAACTATTGGCTTTCCCCAAAACAGACATGCCACTATTGTACCCGTTGGCTCATTTGGCCTGGCTGGCCACATTTAAGGCTTTTGCAGCAGTGTCCACTGTTGGGTAACTTCACTGGTGATTTTTCTCTCTCTCCCATGGAATTGCATGCAGCGTAGGTTTTTCCAGCTTTCTGTCAGCTGGTCTACATGAAAGAGGCTTTCAGCTCAGCTCCAGCAGGATTTCTCAGTGACCTTGCAGCCCAAGTATGTGGGATTTTAAGCAGTAAGGTCTTACCATCTATCCCTGGTGGGAAGCCAAGAGCCTTGGCAATGGCCTATAATGTTTTGGAGGCATCAGGGACCTCCCTGGCCAACAACTCACTAGAAGATATCCCATCCCTGGCACTGAAATATTTATAGTAACTAGCTATGGCTTTTGGGTGTGCCATTGTCCAAAAAAGTGGGTTTCCATATTACTTATTCATACTATCTTAGATTTTGATTAGCTCTCCCCCCACCTTTCCTTTCCTCACTCTCTTCCCCTGACCTCACTTGGGCCTTTCCACATCCAGTAATCTGTTATTTTACTTACATTTATACAATACCATCCTATTAAGTTTCCCCTCCCTCCCTTTCTATTCCCTTTCTAGCTTACTGGTCTCTGCTACTGAGGTTTTTATTTTTATTTTTTTAACACTTATTTATTTGCAGAGAGTGAGAGAGCGTATGGGTACACCAGGGCCTCTTACTACTGCAAACAAACTCCAGACACATGCACCACTTTGTGTTCCTGGCTTTATGTGGGTACTGGGGAATTGAACATGGGCTGTCAGACTTTGCAAGCAAGTGCCTTTAACCACTGTACTCTCTCTGCAGCCCCCCTTTTAAAAATAGTTTTATTTATTTTCAAGCAGAGAGATTTGATTTTTTTTTAAAGTTTTTATTTTTATTAGAGAGGGGTAGCAGGGAGAGAGAGAGAATGAGACAGGGCCTCTAGCCATCGTAAAAGAACTGCAGACACATGTGCCACCATATGCATCTGGCTTACATGGGTTCTGGGGAGTGGAACTTAGGTCCTTAGGTTTTGTAGGCAAGCACCTTAACCACTAAGCAGTCTCTTCAGCCTGACGTTTTATATATATATATATATATATATATATATATATATATATATATATATATATATATATACACACACACACACACACACACACACACACACACACACATCTTATTTAGAAATTCTAAAATATGACTAATTTAATTTAAAAAAGGTAACCCAGCCAGGCGTGGTGATACACGTCTTTAATCCCAGCACTCAGGAGGCAGAGGCAGGAGGATCGTAGTGAGTTTGAGGGCACCCTGAGACTAGACAGTGAATTCCAGGTTAGCCTGAACTAGAGTGAGACTCTACCTTAAACCCCCCCCAAAAAAATAGGTACTCCATTTATCATAGATGAAGTATGCAGGCAGGTTCCTATGGGCAAGGGGTCAGCTTTTGTCACTTTTGGGTGCACTAACTCGCAGTCTTCTGCCTTTTCAGGGGCCAAAGATCTAATTTCTCTTGTTTTAACTTTTTCTCTGCCTGTATGGCTCCATCTGGTTCACTATACTTTCCTACCACCAGATGGTGGAAAGGGAAAAGGAAACAACAGGCTGGTAAAAGAACGTGGTTGCAGGCAAGTATCTATGGCTGACAGGTGTGGTGGGGAGTGGACCCAAAAAGGAGCTTGCAAGTTGCCCAGGAATCCCCACGAACTCGAGTTTTCATTGTGTCACCCACTCAACTGTTGGCTGTCTAGATTTGTGGGTCTATATGGCTCCATGATGCCTGTTGGGGAGGGAACTAGTCTTTGTTTCTAAACCTGGATTAATTTCTGAGCAATGCAATCCTACCTGGCCCAGGCAGGGTGGGTGGTACGGGATAGGGAGGGTCTAGGTGCGAGGTGGGGACACGCAATCCACACCAGCCTCTCTGTGCCCTTCTCTATCCCACCACCTTCTCCGTTCAGAATTTGTAGTTGGCCAGCCTGCGTGCCCACGCTGCACCGAAAGGACCCGTTCTCCCCTCCCAACAGGCCCCTTGGTGCCTCCATCGCCCCAGGGTCACCTGTTAGAACTCAGCAGGTGTTCAGCTGTTCTTCACCGGTCCCGATCCATCCCCCCACCCCACCTGTCCTCAACCCCTCACATCGCCCTCTCTGGGCCCGCCCCTTTTCTCCCCATTTTCCATGTGCCCCCCACAGCTCGACGACCCCTCCCTCATGGACCCCTACATCTCCTCCGGTCTCGAGGAGTCTCGCGGCATTTCCTGGGGCGTTAGCCGGAGCCGCCGCGGATTGGGGGCGGCCGCTCGGAGCTCGGGCCCTCCGGAGCGGGCGGCGATTGAGGAGGAGGGCACAAGAGCCACCTCCGCCGCAGGGGCGCGCCCGGGGAGCCAGGCCGGACGCCGCTCGAGCCCCGCCCCTTTCGGGCTCCGCCCCCGCCCTGGTGGCCGCGCGTCCCCTGCAGGCGGAGCCGCGGGAGCATCGCAGCGGCGGCGCTGAGGCGGAGGAGGGGAGGAGTGCGAGCTGGCGGCGCGGCAGCGGCTGCCCGGCGCTGTGCTGGGCGGCGCTTTTTTTTTTTTTTTTTTTTTTCGCAATTTCCACTTGCACAGAGCAGGAAACCCGGCGCAGCCGGGCGCAGCGGGCCGCGATGCAGCAGCAGCAGCAGGAGTCGCCCCAGGGCAGTGGCAGAGGCAGCAGCGGGCGGCGCTGAGCGGTCACCGCCGTCACTGAGGAAGAAGTCGGCCCAGACGCCACCGCGTCCCGACGCCCACGTCCCGACCCCCGTGCGGCGATCCCTGGCGCCCCGAACCTAACGTCCGGCTCTGCCAACTTTTACGCTGCCTCGGCGGCCCGGTCCGGCTCGACGCCAATGGGTAAGTGAGGGTCCGCGCGAAGCCTCAAGCCCTTCTCCGCCTGGGGTCGGCGCGCCCATCCCAGGATCGCGGACCCAGGAAGGGCGCCCTAGAGCCGGGCCCCAGCGGATGACATCGCGCTGGGAGCCCTCACCAGCCTTGCGCACCCCAATTCACTCCCACTTGCTTTCGTGTTTCTGTGGAGCCCGCGCGGCGCCGACGGGAACCCGCGGGGGCCTGGGCAAAGGATTGCGGGGGGTGACCCCCGGGGCCGCTAGAGCTGAGGTTTGCAGGGGGTGTGGTTGGTTTTTTTCGGGTGGGCGGGGAGAGTTTTTTCTTGGCCATTTTCTCACCCAAGCTCACCGTTCTTTGCGCTGCAGATGCAGGTATTGGGACCGGGTGGGCTCTGGCCCTAGGTAGGGCTAGCAGTGCCCACCTGGCCCAGCCTGGGAGGGACCAGGAATGTGGGAATGAATCCCTGGAGACCGGTTGGATTGACTTTTGGTGCAGGCTGATAGGAGTGATGGAAGGTTAGGAACCGCCACAGTAGGTCCAGAGCTCCTTGTGCCCCCTCACCTTTTACTTCCAACCCTGACTCCCACTCCGCTGGTCTTCCTTCAGCCTGGCCCCTCTTCACTCCTTGATGCTCAAAGGCTACTTACCACAGCCTCCTCTAAGTCTACAGTCCTGGGGGGGGGGGATGGTGATCCAGTCCTTGATTTACTTACTAAACATAATTTCCAAGTAGACACCTAACATGACGTCTCCTGGGTCCCACTTGGTATAGACTCAATAGTATGGGAACCACCTTGCTGGCTAAATGAGCTAATTCTTTATTGGGTAAAGGACTTGTGATTGCCTGGGTTTTTAAGCGTTTGGTTTGCCCAGGTAATATTCTTACTAACAGCTAACCTCAATTTTTTTTATGCCTCTGGCAGATCATTTTTGGGTGTTTTTAGGCCAATCACAGGAAGTGTGTACATTATAATAAATCATACTAAAGTAAGACCTTTCTGTATTCAGGTAATAGAGGTTGATTGGGTACACCAGTCACATGGTAATAGGCAAGCAATCATAGGATGCGCATGAACATAGAAGCACAAGAGGAGAGATTTAACCCAGTCCTTCGTTGATCCACAAAGTTCAAATCCTATTTGTAGTCATTATCAAAACGGTTTTCCTTTTCCAAAGTGGTGGCAATCTGATGACCTCTTAGTTTAAGTGTTACTGTTTTTCCACAGTGCATTCCTACGATGACACCACTCCCAGTCTAAATTAGTTCCTTTCTCATATTACACTTTTTTTGTTGTTGGGGGGTTGCACCCACACATGCTTGATCAGATCACAAACTTTCGGGTATCTTTGCCTCCTGCAGCTAATTGGTCTGGAGCTTCCAGGAAATTCTCCTGTTTCCATCTCCCATCTTTCTGTAGGCATCCTGTCCCAGTTTGTGGATTTTACATTGGGTTTGGGGATCTGAACTCAGGACTCAAGTTTGTGAGGCAAACACTTTATCCACTGAGCATCTCTCCAGACCCTGACACCTTCTTTTTTCACAGCAGTGTTGCCTATTATAGTGTATTTATTACTTAACTCCCCTATTGGCTTAATGACCATGGAGATAGTGTTGGATTCTATGGTATTGCTCAAAACTGTTTTCTTTGGTGTCTGGAGCAGAGCAGGCTCTAAATAAATATTGAATAAATAAATGAGTAAGTGATTGAGTGGCATGAAATACCCCTAATCTGTGGAAGACACAACACTTCACTCACAATCTTGCTTTTGACTTTGATAGAATGATTTGGTTCATTGACAAGAATATATACGTTGGACCTCATGGTCACTTTAGTAACGTATTACTTTCTCCTGAGGTGGTCAGAATGCTATGATCAGCTTTTGTTTTGGATGGAGTTATGCACAAAAAGGAGATAGAGATGTGTGTTTGCATAGCCAGCCTGTGCTTTACAGCTTTCAATGGGAAGAGGACTGAATCTCCTTTAAGAGGAAAAAGACCTGCTTATCATTGAGATCTGAACTGTTTTTATTCTTTAGACTTTCCTAAGAAAAAGAAGGTGCTTCTGCAAATTATAGCCCCTTCAAGTTTCTTTCTTTTTTAAAAATTTATTTTATTTGAGAGAGATAGATAAAGAGAGAATGGGTAGGCCAAGGCCTTCAGCCACTGCAAACGAACTCCAGACACATGTGCCACCATGTGCCTCTGGCTTATGTGGGTCCTGGGGAATCAAACTTGGTTCCTTTGGTTTTGCAGGCAAGTGCCTTAACCACTAAGCCATCCCTCCCGCCCAGGTTTCTTTTTTTAAATCATAACCATTATGGGGGGAGGGAGCAGCAGTTAATGCTTAATGGTGCTAAATTAAAATAAACATCATTTAATTAATTATTAAAGTATATAATGGGATATAAGGTACATGAAGTAGCTTGTGGGTAAAGATCAACTGCTGTTTTCTAAAACAGCTGTATATTTGCAAAGAAATATAGATATGTAGCAGTTGATTCTGTATATTTCCCCATAGAAATGCCCAGTAGTACTAGGATTTTGTGTACCCACAGAGGCACAGCCCTTTCCCCTGAGTCTCTTTGGTTTTCAGAAGATTTACCAGTTTATCAATCGATAAAAGACTTGTATTCTTGCTTGGCCTGATAATGATTTTTCTGTTGATGGATAACACAGGAAAAATATATGATATAGTCTTGGTCTGAACAATAACTGAAAAGCATAAAATCCCTAATCCTGAAATAAAGTTAGTTAGCTGTGAAATGGTCTCTTACAAAGCCCTATGAATTGGGCTGGGAGATGCCATCAGTGTCAGAAACAGGGAAAGTCAACCCAAATCTGGGAAGACTGAAGGCTTTGTAAGTCAGTCAAATGACTTCTGTTTGAAGATTTCTGGAGTGACAACACAGTTTGGGGCAATATGCTGTATTAGTGTAGAGTATGCTATACTAAAGCTGAAGTGAATGTCACTCACAAACAAGTCTTGAGTTAAAAATGAAGGAAAGAGCTGACGAGAAGGCTTAGCAGTTAAGGTGCTTGTCTGTGAAGCCCGGAGATCCAGGTTTGATTCCTCAGCACCCACAAAAAGCTAGATGCATGAGGTGGCACATGTGCCTGGCATTCATTCCTTGCAGTGGATAGAGGCCCTGGTGTACCCATTCTCTCTCTCTCTGCCTCTTTTCCTCTCTTTCAAATAAATAAATAAGTAAATGAAAAAAAATTGTTTTTAAATGGAGTAAGGGTCTCTCACCTCTACTGTACATGACCTTTCTCCTTACGTATCTATTATGGCCTAGAGCAAAACCTTGTATTTTGGTTGTACAGATCTTGGTTGCTTCAGGTCTTAACTCCTTCAGTTGTTTTGGTATTATTGATATTATATCTTTAATATTTGTGTTTGTAGTTGTTTTCTTATTTTTGTTTATTTATTAGAGAGAAAGAGAATGGGCATGCCAGGGCCTCTAGACACTGTAGACTCACTCTAGATGCATGTGCCTACCTTGTGCATTGATTTCCATAGGGTCTGGGGAGTCTAACCCAGGTCTTCAGGCTTTGAAGCAAGCATCTTAACCACTAAGCCATATCTCCAGCCCTATAGTTGTTTTAAAGTGTGTTACATACAGTTGTCAGTATTGGTCTGTTTATCATTCTGTAAAATATTTATTGATCTTGGGCTGGAGAGATGGCTTAGCGGTTAAGCGCTTGCCTGTGAAGCCTAAGGACCCCAGTTCGAGGCTCGGTTCCCCAGGTCCCACGTTAGCCAGATGCACAAGGGGGCGCATGTGTCTGGAGTTCGTTTGCAGAGGCTGGAAGCCCTGGTGCACCCATTCTCTCTCTCTCCCTCTATCTGTCTTTCTCTCTGTCTGTTGCTCTCAAATAAATAAATTAAAAAAAATATTTATTGATCTCCTGCTTTTTGCCAGGAACAAGTGCATAGCTCACATAGACCTGCCAGCTTGGGCTTCTCAGTCTACTGGTGGTCTTGAGTGCAATGGTGGTGGCAACATGTGAAAGAAAAGGCGAATCTGATATAGGCCGGAGAGTCATGAGGATGATGTCTGTAAGGAGACTGAGTCATCACTGCTCTCTAGCCACATACCCTTAGGAATACACCTGGCGTTCAACAAGCTGGGGTTTTTTCCTCATTGTAGGGAGAACACACACCCATGGGGGCCATGTGCATCTGAATAAGAAGATGCATATGAGAGAGGCTGACATATAGGATTTGTACCTGTGTCACGGTGGTTAGAGGTATGCTTAAGGGAGTTAGGCATTATTTTAGGTTGGATGTTGCCTGGGCTACTTTGATGATTATCAACAAATATTCTCTAGAAATGGGAAATATTGGGGCCAGGTTAAATTTGGTATAAAAGCAATAGGCCTTGTATAAGCAGGTTGGAGATGTCTGGTCACACGTATGGTTTGGATAAAGCTCATGTTTTGTCTGTGTTCAAACATGTCATGGAGGGGATTTTGTGTCTTTCCTTTCTGGTCATAGTGGCCTTGCTGATTTCTGGTGGCTAGGGTATTGTTTCTGTTCAACAGCAGCTCCCAGAGAGCAGGACCATGTTCCTGTTTCTCAGCGTTAGATAAGAGATGAGAAGGTACAGTGAATAGGAGGTGGTAGGTGAGAATGACTCCCTTGAGTATATTTTGTGCCTACTTCCTTAATATCAGCTACTTTTAGTCTTGGACTTTTGTTCAACATTAAGCAAAATGGATAAATGAGAAGTTATACCAGGGGAAGATATGGAGTAACACAGAGTAAGCTGCTAAAATCTAGAAGTTAGGCTCTCATGGGAAAGATGCAGCACAGAAAAAATACTAGAAAATACTAGAATCCTTACAAACTTAGAGAAGGAAAGTCCATAATACAGCAGTTTTCAGAGCGTGGACCTTTAGATGTATAAATTCTCTGGTCCCATCCCACCAGACCTGCTGCATCAAGAATTCTGGGAGCCCAGTAGCAATCTGCATTTTAATAAGCCCTCCAGGTGGTATTCTGATGAATTGTCAAGTGTACACCACTTTGCCTTACAGAAGAGTACTCCTGGCTTACTGGAGTACCCAAGTCACTGTATTCAGAAGCAAGCCGTTCTGAGGGTATGGGGAGGCAGTGTTATTCTTCCTACCACACATTTTGTTTATCTTGGATAATTGAACATTCATAGTTAATTGCCTACTTCCTGCTTGAAGATTCCATCATTGGTTTTAAACTTCGATTTTTTAAAAAAAATATTTATTTATTTGGGACAAAGATAGAAAGAGGCAGATAGAGAATGAGTTCATTATGGGTGTGCCAGGCCTTCTTGTCACTGTAAATGAACTCTGGACACATGTGCCACTTTGTGCATCTGGCTTTATGTGGGTTCTGGGGAGTTGAACTCTGGCCATCAAGTTTTGCAAGCAAGTACCTTTAACCACTGAGCCATTTCTCCAGCCCTAAACTTTGATTTTTAAAGTGTATTAATAAAGCCACTTCCCAGAATTTGGATGTTTCACCAAAAGTTCATGTTATAAACTTGTCCACAAATAAATGTTAATGGTATTTGGAGGTGGAGCCCTAGATGAGATCATGAGAGTAAGCCTTCATGGTGGTATTAATGATTTTATAAGAACAAGAAGAGGCCCAAGTTAGCACACTTGCTCTGTCATGGAATGTGATGTCCTCTGCTTTGTTACATGGCAGCAAGATAGCTCATACCAGGAACCAGGCAAAGCCAATGCTGTGCTCATGGACTTACCAGATTTAAGAAGAGTAAGCCAAATAGACTTCGATTCTGGTCCCAGGTATTTTGTTATGGAACATGAAATAGTTTAAGATGCCATCTTAAAGCTGTGCTTTGCAGGTTAAGCACTTAAGCTTAGTGGTTAAGCGCTTGCCTGTGAAGCCTAAGGACCCCGGTTCAAGGCTTGATTCTCTAGGACCCATGTCAGCCAGATGCACAAGGGGGCACACGTGTCTGGAGTTCGTTTGCAGTGGCTGGAAGCCCTGGCATGCCTATTCTCTCTCTCCCTCTCTCTCTCTCTCTGACTTTCTCTCTCTGTCACTCTCAAATAAATAAATAAAAATGAACAAAAAAAAATTAAAAAGCTATACATTGCATTAATTGTTTTCCTCCTGCTACTGCTCTGTGTCTTGAGACAGGTCCTCTTCCCTCACCCACACTTTCACCATGGATCCTGCCCTGCACTTACCAGGACCATTGTCCTCTGGCACTGCCCTGATTGTGTTCTAGAATCTGTTCATGACAAGGTAGCTCATGGACAATCAATCTCCCAAATCACAAAATAGATATACGTCAGCATTTTGGGCTGTTTAAGGCTGAAGACTTGAACTAACTCTTTCTCTCTCTGTGTATTCTTGTTCATGTTCGTGTGTGCACATGTATGTATGAATGTACCCATGTTCATGTCATGACAATGTGTGGAGGACAGAGGACAACTTCAGATGTCGGTCCTTGACTTCCATGTCCAGTGTTTGTGGCAGGATATTTTGACAGAAAGAGAGAAAGAGAGAGAGAGAGAGAGACAGAGAATAGGCACATCAGGGCCTCCAGCCACTGCCAACAAGCTCCAGACACATGTATCATCCTGTACATCTATCTGGCTTACTTGGGTATTGGGGAATCAAGCCTGGGTCCGACTTTGGCTTTGCTGGCAAGTGCCTTATCCACTAAGCCATTTCTCCAGCCCAGGATCTGTTTCTTTGTTGTTTGTTCTTTTGAGGTAGGGTCTCACTCTAGGCTAGGTTGACCTGGAATTCACTATATAGTCATAGCGATCCTCCTACTTTTATCTCCTGAGTGTTGGGATTAAAGGCATGCACCACCACGCCTGACAGGATCTTTTTTTTTTAAAACAATTTTTTTTTTTTTTTGGTTTGTGGATAGTATATGGATGCATGTGTACATATGCTCACACCCAGTGTACATGCGTGCAGAGGCCAGACTAGAATGTTGGCTGTCCTCTTCTATCATTCTTCCACGTATTTCCTTAAGATAGACTTTCTCACTGAACCTGTAGATGCCATTTTTAGTCAGACTGGCTGACCAAGCAAGCCTCATCAGTTCTCTTGTCTCTGCCCCTCTCAGGACTGGAGTTACCAGCATGCATGGCCACCCTTGGCTTTTTACATGGGGCCTGGGGGTTGAGCTTGTGTAGGAAGGTCTCTTTCCCACTGAGCTGTCTCTCCAGCTCCTGAGGCAGTATCTTTAGATGTTTGTGGATGTGTTTGCCAGGCTAGCTGGCCCATGAGCTTCTGAGCAATTCTGAGACTATAGATGCTAGCGCTATTGCATCTGGCTTTATATGGGATGTGTAGACCTAAACTCAAGTATTCATGCTTTCATGGCAAGCATTTTTATCCACTGAGCCATTTCCCCAACTTTGGACCTCTTTTTCTTGGCTTCTGGGACACTTTTACTCCCAATTTCCTCTACTACTCCTGTTGTTGGTTCTTCCTCCTTATCCACCTCTGGGACACTATTAATCTTTGTCCTCTTCTAGTGTAAGTTGCCCTTTAGTGACCTCAGTCACATTGCTGATTCAAGTGTTCCTAACCCCAACCTTGGTCTCTGTGTGTGTTTATAAAAACATTTTATTTGCAAGCAGAGAGATACAGAGGGAGAGAATGAGGAGGAGAGAGAAAGAGATTGAGAGATTGAGGAAAATGAGTATGGGCATGCTAGGGCCTCTAGCCACTGCAAATAAACTCCAGATAAGTGCACCACTTTATATATCTGGCTTCTGTGGGTACTGGGGAATTGAACCCAGGTTGTTAGGCTTTGCAGGTAAGTGCCTTAACCACTGAGCTATCTCTCCAGTTTTGGTCTGTGTTTTTATTAGGTAAGGAGGTACTGAATGGTGAGTGTCACTGGAGTGGAAACTTCATCCATTAGAATGTGTTCCAGTGCTTGGCACATGGTAAGCGTATAAATAATAGTGGTTGGGCTGCTGTGTAGGTACACACCTTTAATTCCAGCACTCGTGAGGCAGAGGTAGGAGGATCACTGTTAGTTTGAGGCCACCCTGAGACTACATAGTGAAGGTCAGCCTGGGCTACAGTGAGACCCTACCTCAAAAAAGAAATAAAAAAAGATTAAAATACTGGTCCAGTTGATTTCCATTCACAACCTCTGATTCACCTCCTCCAGGTGTGTTAAACACTTCCAACTGAGCATGCTGCAAACTGAGCTCAACATTTTTACATCATATTTCCTGCTTGGTCTGTTTTTTTTTTTTTCCCTTTTGTTTTGTTTTTGTTTTTTGAGGTAGGGTTTCCCTCTAGCTCAGTCTGACCTGGAATTCACTGTGTAGTCTCAAGGTGGCCTTGAACTCATGGCGATGCCTCCTGGGTGCTGGGATTAAAAGTGTGAGCCACCACGCCCGGCTTGGTCTGTCTTTATAAAATTGTTCCAGACACAAAATGACCTAGATATCCATGACCCCACAGTGCCTGGAACTATCTACATAAGACCTTCATAATAGCCGGGCGTGGTGGCGCACGCCTTTAATCCCAGCACTCGGGAGGCAGAGCTAGGAGGATCGCTGTGAGTTCAAGGCCACCCTGAGAATACATAGTGAATTCCAGGTCAGCCTGGACCAGAGTAAGACCCTACCTCAAAAACCAAAAAAAAAAAAAAAAAAAAAAAAAAAAGACCTTCATAATAGGAGGAAAAGATGATGACATCAAAATAAAAGACTAATTGTGAGAGGAAGGGAATATAATGGAGGGTGGATTTGTGGGGGGGAAAGTGAGGGTGGGAGGGAATTACTATGTTTTATTTTCTATAATTATGGAAGCTGTCAATAAAAAGTTTTTTGGGCCAGGCCTGGTGGCACACGCCTTTAATCCCAGCCCTTGGGAGGCAGAGGTAGGAAGAACACTAAGTTCGAGGCCACCCTGAGACTACATAGTGAATTCCAGGTCAGCTTGAGCTAGAGTGAGACACTACCTCAAAACAAAATAAAAAAGGTTCTTTTGGGGAGAGGCTGGAGAGATGGCTTAGTGGTTAAGGTGTTTGCCTGTAAGGCCAAAGGACCCAGGTTTTATTCCCCAGGACCCACATAAGCCATATGCACAAGGTGGCTTATGTGTCTGGAGTTTGCAGCAGCTGGAGGCCCTGGTGTGCCCATTCTCTGTCTCTCTCTCTGCCTGTCTTTCTGTCATAAATAAAAATAAATTTAAAAAATACTTATGGCTCATTGAGACATTTATTACCTTTCACATCACTTCCAAAGGCACTCTCATATTTTGCTCTGCCTCTGGTTCCTTCTTCTTTCCCCTCAACATCTTCCAATCACTATGCAAGCCCCAAGTATCTCTGGTTGGGTTCCATGTGTTTATCTGGCAAATGCTTTAGAACCTAAATACCACAGTGAAGCCTTCTGGAGCTCAATGGCTGCCACATACCTACTTTGTCCATGCATGTTGAGGAGTTAGGTTTCTGAGCAGCTCCCTCCATGGGGAATGCATGTCACTCCTGCACTCAGTAGTTTTCCCGTGAGTTTCCTATTACTGCAAGTCACTACAAAACTAGTAGTAGCTTAAAATAACAGGTCAGAATTTTGAAATGTGTTTTATAGGGTCAATATCAAGGTGTGAACAGGGCTGCATTCTTTCTGGAGGATTTCATTCCTTTGCCTTATTCAGCTTCCAGAAGCTCCTGCATTGCCTTGGCTTATTACTTCATCACTCTGGCCTGTTATTCCGTTTCCTCACATTTCCTGTCTTAACTCTGGTTCTCCTGCCTTCCTTCTATAAGTGTTGCTGTGTTTTATTGCACCCACCTGATAATCCAGGGTTCCTTTCTTTTTTCAAAAGCTTTACCTTAATTTCTCACAGGTTCTGGGGATTAGGATGTGGACATTTTTGAGGTGCCATTATGTAGCCTTCATCTACCTCATTCATCCAAAGATTGCCTCCTCCAAAGATTACTGTATATGTCATCTTGTACGAAGTCTGTCATCTCTGATGGGGTCTCCCTAGCTCTACTTCTGTGGCTCATTGCCTGGCATCCAGTAAGTGCCATATGAATGAATGAGTAACCCTTTCACCCAAGTATGGTTACTACTTGCAGTTCCTGAGACTGTGGACTGCCAGCAGAGAGAGAGAGGGAGAGGGGAGAGGGAGGGAGAAAATGTTTCTGTTTACAAGGTCCGTTTGCTGACAGCTCTGGTGGCCTGAAGAGTTAACACCTCATGTGTCACATGGCTTCAATGAGGAACTGCAAATTTCAAGACAGAAAATTCTCTTTGGCTGCAGTTCTCAACTAAGGATGATTCTCCTCCCCATAGGGGAAATATCTGGGGTTGATTTTGGTTGTTGCAGCTGGGGAGGTGGGTGTAGGGTCGGTTTACAGGAAATCTAGTGGGCAGACATCATGCACACTGCAAAATATCCTACAGTGTACAAGACAGTCCCTCACAGCAAAGAATTGTTTAGCTCCAAAGGTGAGCCATGCTGGGTCTGAGGAGGCCTCAAGATTCATTAACACAGCTGGTTGAAGGTCTGCCTTCTCCTTCCTTTATCAGCTGACTTCATTTTGGAATGTAAGACTTTCTTCTGCAGCTGATGTCTTAATTTTGTGAAGGAGCCTAGAAGGCACTGTAGAACAGGGCTTGAGTACTCTCTTTCACTATTTTGTTCTTTGAGTAAAAAGTATAGCACTTCTGTTGCCCTCTCTCCTGCCAGGGAGAGGTGAGGGCTTTGGCACACATTCCTGACCTTGCTTCTCACAGGGTTGGGCCCCCCTAATGTTTAACCTTCTTGGAGAGATGTGCTTCTGTCTAAGGTTGTTAGTCTCTGGAGTTGAAGTGGTGGAATGGTTTAATGTCATGGACCATGATTGCAAAGGACAAGAAACTGAGGCTCACAAAGGCATCGTGTGTAGCCTCCTAATAGCAGCACCTGACTGCCTTCTGATGTGGAGGAAGGGGCCCTACCCAGCTTCTAGATGCTCTGTCAGTGCAAGGCTCACTAGCCATTTTCCTTAGTAATTTTTTAGGGGGTAGGGCTCACTCTAGCCCAAGCTGACCTGGAACTCACTATGTAACTGACACTGACCTTGAATGCCTGATCTTCTTCTACCTTCCAACTGCATAGGCATGTGCCACTAGCCTGCTTTCTAGATTTTTTTTTTTTTGTTGTTGTTGTTTGTTTGTGTGCATGCATGTTCATGAATGTAGGGGGCATGGGTGTGACACCACATGTGTATTGGGGTCAAGGGCAACTTTTGGGTGTTGGTCCCTAACTTCCGCCTTGTATGATGCAGGGTCTTTGTTATCCACTGCTGTGTTAGCCAGGCTGGCTTGCCTGAGAGCTTCTGGAAGATTCTTCTGTAATCACCTCCCTTCTTATTTTTTATTTATTATTTTGTGTGTGCGTGTGGGACGTGGTGTGGGTGTGTTTGTGTTGTCTCCTCATTTATGTGCCTCATGTGCTCACCTGTGGTGGCTGGAGTGAATGTTGTGGGTCCCACTCTATCACCCTTCCACTCATTTTTAATATTTTGAGAGAGTGGGGGGGGAAGGGCAGTTAGAGAATGGGTGTGCTAGAGCCTTAAGCCACTGCAAACAAACTCCAGATGCATGCACCACCTTATGCATCGGGCTTTACTTGGGTACTGGGGAATCGAACCTGGGTCCTTTGGCTTTGCAGGCAAGTGCCTTAACTGCTGAGCTGTCTCTCCTTGAGTGAGAGCTTCTTACTGATCATGGAGCTTGCTGTTTTATTTCAGAAGCTCTGATAATTCTTGGATCTTTGCTCCTTTATGAATCTGGGGTTACAGACACATGTGGCTACACCCACTATTTATGTGGGCCCTGGGAAGCTCAGGCCTCCACAGTCCCTTATGCTTGCACAAGAAGTGCTCTCTCCAGCCTTTCTGCCTCCGTTCTTGCTGTAAGGCATGCTGGGGACATAGAAATTCACTTTTTTTGTTGTTTGGTTTTTATTTATTTGACAGAGAAAGAGGGCTGGGGGAGAGAGAATGGGCACGCCAGGGCATCCAGCTACTATAAACGAACTTCAGACACTTGCATCCTCTTGTGTAGCTGGCTAACATGGGTCTTGGGGAATCAAACCTGGATCCTTTGACTTTGCAGGCAAATGCCTTAATCACTAAGCCATCCCTCCAGCCCTGCAGAATCTGGGTTTTTATGTGGGCTTTTGGGAATCAAATTTTAGGTACGCACACTTGTGCAACAAGTGCCTTATCTATGAGCCATGTCCCCAGCCCTGTCAAATACGTTTTACAAAACAGTTTTGTTGAAATATAACTCACCAAGAAATGTATACATTTAAATTATACAGTTCAGTGTTTTTTCTAATGTGTCAGTTATTTTAAAAATTGTAAATATATGCAATGAGGTTTGCCATTTTACCATTTTAAGAACATAATCTTGTGATATTAGGTGTATTCACAGTGTTTTGCAGCCATCAGCACTATTTTGTTCTAAGTCTTTTTCATCACCCCTCCCCAGTACTTTTCTAGTGTGCAGATCAGAATCCTGTCACCTAAGGGCTCCTGAACCTGCCAGTTGCCTTGAAGAAAACTTAGAAGTCTAAGGCTCCCAGTTGAGATTCTAAACGGATACAGGGAAAGAGGAAGCATACTTTTGCTGAGAGTCTTGACGTGTGTGTGTATGTGGAGTAGTAGTAGCAGTCTGTAGTGTTTGTGTGTGTGTGTGTGTGTGTGTGTGTGTGTGTGTGTGTGAGCAGATGTGTGTGGCCCCTTGTGCATGCATGCAGAGGCCAGAGGAGAATGTTAGGTACCCTCCTTCTACAGCTCATGTGCTTGTTTCCTGCAGAGGGACTTTCTTTTTTTCACTTTTTCTTTTCTTTTTCGAGGTAGGGTTTCACTCTAGCCCAGGCTGACCTTAAATTCACTAAGTAGACTCAGGTGGCCTCGAACTCACAGCCATCCTCCTACCTCTGCCTCTTAAGTGCTGGGATTAAAAGCATGTGCCACCACACCCAACAAGAGGGACTTTCTTATTGAACAAGGAGCTGCCTTTTTCAGGACTGTTGCCCCATCAATTCTCTGTTTTTTTTTGTTCCCCAGAGGACTGTAGTTACAGGTGTGTGGTCATACCCAGCTGTTTAAATGGTTGCTGATAAATCAATCTTATGGTGAATCAGGCCCTCTCAGGCCCTCAGGTTAGCATCAAGAAGCATTCTTTTAATGTTGAGCCATTTCCCCAGCCTCAGTTTTTCTGTATTTTTATTTTCATTTTTTTGTGAGGGAGGGATAAGGGAGAGGATGAATTGGCATACCACAGCCTCCAGCTGCTGCAATCAAACTCCAGATGTGTGTGCCACCTTGTGTGTCTGGCTTAAATGGGATCTGGGGAGTAGGACATGGGTCCTTAGGCTTTGCAGGCAAACACCTTAATCACTAAGTCATCTCTCCAGCCCAGTTTTGCTGTTTTTTTTTTAAAAGATATTTTGGCCCGTACTTCCTCTCAGAAACTACATTTTTGCTTATCTTAGATACCTTCCCTAACTACATAGCTGTCATCCTGGGGGAGGGGACTTTTGAATTTACTTTGACTTCCTGAAGCGCTTGGCATTAGTTCCTTGGCAGTTACTGGGATTCATTAAGAATGTTTGAATAGTAGCAGGAAAACACTGTAATGCCAAACTGATCCCTTAAATTTGCACATACAGGGTTGATGGTATTCCACGTTTCTTCCTTTACATTCCTTCAGCTGGTAGAGGTACCCTGGAAACCTGGTTGAATTTGAACACTTGTTTTTCGTCTTGATCCTTATTTTGTGGATGCATCTTGCAGGCATGTCTATAGTTTTCATTAGGGGACACTTAAATCAAGCAAATTGTAGCTTGTGGATCTTACATCAGTATAAACTGTTTATATTTAGCCTAAGGAGGAAACAAAAAACACTGTAAAATCATGCAATATTTGTTCTAGCTGAATCATATTCATTTGGCAAGAAAAATCCAGAAAAAAGGCCATTGCTTATTTCCTTCTAGTGGCCAGGGAAATGATGGGACCACTACAGGATAGTCTGTCCCTAGGCATAGGGACAAAGTGGTAAGCTGAAGTGCAATTCCTATTGCAACTTTTTTTCTGTCTTGGATTAAATGAAACAAATACTTTAATAATCATTAATTACTCATTTTGTATAATCAGCTTAGGTCTTTAAGTACCATAGAACAGTAGTATAGACAGCTTAAATTACTATCTTCTTAAATGTCAACTTCTTCCCAGTCAGCATACAGATAATAACCCTTGTGTTTTTTGCTGGATTTTTTTTTTTTTTCTTCCTCTGGATGGTTCTCGACTAGAAGACTTTGAGTCATGTTCTAGGTCTGGTCCTCTGGGTATACACCAGTTTTATTCATCACTTGTCACCTCCCTGTGAGCTTCTAATTAGCTTATTGTCCTATCTAATTATTGCACCTAGTTCTTATTTTCCTGCCTGGAGCTAGGTGAAGTGTTGAACCTTGTTTTGGATGAGGACTGGAAAGGTCTTTGATTTGCTCTCTCCTCACTTTGGCCAGCTTCATGGATCTCCATGTTCTTCGCCAGATGGCTGAGAAGCCACACTCTGCCTGGCCACTGTACAGGCTAGCCCCTGAAATTCATTTGACTTGGAAGGATTCATGATGAGCCTTGCCTTTCCCTTACTTTGATTATCAAAACAAAACAACAACAACAACAACAAAAAAAAAACCCTTAAAACAAGACAGTTAAACCACCTAACTATTCCTTTTCTGTCAGTGAACTATTATTTGAGAGGTCACACTTTGTTACCTAGGCTGGGTCGTATGGTCTCAACCACCTGAGTAGTTTGGACCATAGGTATTTGTTTCAATAAATTATTGGGTGGAAAACAGTTATTAATCCAAAATCATTCTGTCAATGAATGGGATGCTAAGGTAGATTGGGCAGAGTATTTATTAATTGATAGTGATTTTTAGCTTAGTTGTTACAAACCTTTGACCATCAGAAAAGAAATGGAAGATTTTTTTGAGAATCCTGAGTGGTGGTGTTAGGAGGGTTGGAGTTGTTACCAATTGAAAATTTGAAAGGGGAAGGGAGAGATGGCTTAGTGATTAAGACACTTGCCTGCAAAGCCAAAGGACCCAGGTTCGATTCTCCCACATAAACCATATGCACAAAGTGGCACTTGTGTCTGGAGTTTGTTTGCAGCCGCTAAAGGCCCTGGTGTGCCATTCTCTCTCTCTCTCTCTGCCTTTCTCTCTTTCAAATAAATCCATTTGTTGGACATAATGATTGCAATTACTTGCTTGAGAATTTTTAAAATTATTATTATTATTTCTGTAGTTGAGACAGGGTTTCATGGAGGCCAGGCTGGTCTCATACTTGTTATGTAGCCGACAATGACCTTGACCTTCTATTCCTCCTACCTCTATCTCTCAAGTGCTGGGATTATAGATCTGAACCAGTACTACTGACCTAAAAGTATTTTCTTATTTTTATTTATTTATTTGCAAAGAAAGATAGAAAGAGAGAGAAAAAGAGAAAGTGAATATGATAATGAGACTGGACATGCCAGGGCCTTTTGCAACTTCAAGAGTACCCTAGGTGCATGCACCACTTTGTGAATTTGGCTTTACCTGGGTAATGGGGAATCAAATATGGGCTGTCAGGCTTTGCAAGCACATTTAACCACAGAATAATCTCTCTAGCCCCTTAATTTTTTTTTTAATTTAATTTATTAGTTTTCTTTTCAGCAAATACAGGCAGTTTGGTACCATTGTTTAGGCTCATCCATGATCTACCCCCTCCCATTGGACCCTCCTTGTTGATGTAAATGGGTCGTGCATTGTGGAGTTAGCCCACAGTTATTGGTACGATAAATGTTTCTGCATATCATGACCCAACATTAAATTATTTTAAAGCTAATTTTGGAAATAGATTATATATCCATAAGATTGAAAAAGGAAAAAGTGCTTACATTAAAAGGTTTCAGCCAGGAGTGGTGGCAGGTTCCTGTAATCCTAGCACTTGAGAAGTAGAGGCAGGAGGATTTAAGAGTTCATGGTCAAACCAGGTATAATAGTGCACACCTTTACATCCCAGTACTCAGGAGGCAGAGGTAGAAGGATTGTCATGAGTTTGAGGCCACCCTGAGACTACATAGTGAATTCCAGGTCAGCCTGGGCTAGAGCGAGACCCTACCTTGTTCATGGTCATTAACACATGGAGTTTGAGGACAGCTTGGGCTACATGAGACATCTAAAACAAGATTTATTTTCTGTTGTGCATTATCATTCAGTTATGCAGTGATTCTCCTCATAAGACGTTAATATTTTGTTTCTGGAGTTTTCTTTCAGAGAGATTTTGTGCATATCCCTACAGACAGGAATCTACAAGTTCTTTTCCTTTTGTTCACTATGACTAATTGATTATGAATAAATGTCTATTTCATTTGTGATTTTTTTTTTTTTGCCTCTGGGGATGTACTTTAGAACATTATGCCTGAATTATTCCATTTTGTTTGTTTATTTATTTTTGCTGTACTGGGGATGGAGTCCAGGGCTTTGAATATTCTAGGAAAGTATTCTGCCACTGAACTGTACTTCCAGTTTCCCCATCTGATTTGACAGAAAGACACATGTGTTTTGGAAGAGTTTTCTAAGAGAGTACAGTGTATTCTTTTTTTTTTTCCAGTTTTTCAAGGCAGGGTCTAATTCTAGTCCAGGCTGACCTGCAATTCACTATGTAGTCTCAGGGTGGCCTTGAACTCACGGTGATCCTCCTATGTTTTCCTCACAATGCTGGGATTAAAGGCATGTGCCACCACACCTGGCGTCAGTGTATTATTAAATCTTAATTGATCTTGTCTATTATTTAAAATTTTTTTGTGGGCTGGAGAGATGGCTTAGCGGTTAAGCCTTTGCCTGTGAAGCCTAAGGACCCCGGTTTGAGGCTTGATTCCCCAGGACCCACTTAAGCCAGATGCACAAGGGGGTGCATGCGTCTGGAGTTCGTTTGCAGTGGCTGGAGGCCCTGGCGCACCCATTCTCTCTCTCTGCTTACAAATAAATAAATAAAAACATTAAAAACTTTTGTTTTGTGTGTAGATGATATATGTGGGGGAGGGTCATGTGCTTGCCATGATGTGTGCATGGAAGTCAGAGGACAACCTTAGGTATTTGTCCCCACCTTCCATCTTGCTTGAGGTAGCATCTCTTGTCCATGGTGTATATGCCAGCCTAGCTGGCCCGTGAACTTTCAAGGATTCTCCTGTCCCCAGTTCACATCTCACTGTAGGCATGCTGGGATTATAGATATTAGTGTTATCCCATCTAGCTTTATGTGCATATTGGGGATCTGAGCATGAACCTCATCCTGATTCTTAAGTTCTTAACTGAGTTAGAAACTATCTTTCACTTTCATGTTTTGTGTGTATATACGTTCAAAGTCCACTAATCTGAAAAAAAAGAATGTTTATTACCATCTACAGGGGCCTTTCTCGCAACCCAAGGGGATACCTACTGAAGGAACTGGGCCCAAAGGAGAGCCTGGAACCAGTGTTCCTTCTGGTCATTTATCCTTCCTGTCCCATTTCTGTCTCTGCAACTTGCTTATGGAGCACACCAGTTTCCATGTGCACATTTGATTTGGTCTCAGTTCTAAATTATTGTTCACAAACTGTAAGCTCATTGGAGTGAGCATCCATCCTGCTTTGTAGCCCCCTTGTGTGTGTGTGGGGGGGGGGTAAACACTTAGTTTCAGCCTTCATGCAAATGTTCAACGAAGCCTACTTGGCAGCAGGCATTTGCAAAGTGCTGGGACACATGGATGACTGAAAAGCCCTGCCCTGGTAAGGCCATTCTTTGGAAAGGCACCATGAGAATTTTTGCAAGCCAGAAGCAAGAATACGTGGGGGTCCCATGATCCATTTTTCCCGTGTTCCTCTTGGCAAAAGAGTAACTGATGTGAGATACTATGGCGTCTCCTGTGCTGTGGCCATTGAGGTTTAACCATGAGGCACCCTGAGGAAAGAGCAGTTATGCTATTGAATCATGGGTCGCCCACCTGCTTTGACAGCCTGTATTGTGTAACTGAGTTTGGTTTCTCCTTTTGAGTTAGTGGCACTTAGAAGCATTAGGGGACACTTGAATGGGTTGGAGATAACACACTATGGGGGAGGAGGGTCCAGTTGTGACATTGTCTGTCTCATTTAGGGAACCTGTGGGTTTTTAAATGGAGGAAGAAATGAAGATATTGTGAAAACAAGCCAAAGTTAGGTGGGTTAACCCTTGGGGCCCAAAATGTGCTCAGGGAAAGGGGCCAGGGGCTCTCCCTTTCCTGTTTCCCTCTGGGTGGTGGTCTCTCTCCTTCCTGCCTTCTTGCCTCTTTTTCTCCCCCACTTTTTTTCTCCTCCCACTCTGCCTCTTCAGTCTCTCACTTCCCCCATGTTCGCTCTTTTCCTTCCTTTCTGTCCTCTCCCTGCATGACTATACCCTGTCTCCCTCTGTCTACCTTCTCCTACCAGAACCCTTTTCTCTTCTCATCTTTTCCTCTCACATACTCACTGTCTGGCCTCACCCTCTCACTCTATCCACTCTCGTTTCCTCTCACACTTCTGCATATTCTCTTTTCCTTCCTCTCAGCCCTTTAATTACTGTATGTGTGCATGTAGTGAATATAGATGTGTGAGTCCTGTGTGCTTGAGTGTGAGAACATTGGACATCCTCCTTTATTGTTTTTCTGCTTTGTTTCCTTGAGACAGCCTCTCACTGAACCTGGAACTGTAGTTTTTCCTTTAGAGTGCCTGACCAGCAAGTCCCAGGGATTCTCTTGTCTTTGCCTCTGCCCCTAGCACTGGGGTTACAGGCATGTGTGGCCATGCCTGGCTTTTTACATGACCACTGGAAGTCGAACTCAGGTCCTCATTGTTCTTAGCTGCTGAGCCATCTCCTCAGTTCCATCAGCCCTTCTTTATGTAGTTCTCTCTCCTAGTCCTCTCTTTCATTCTTTTTTGTCTTTTTTTTTTTTTTTTTTTTTGGTTTTTGAGGTAAGGTCTCACTCTAGCCCAGGCTGACCTGGAATTCACTATGGAGTCTCAGGGTGGCCTCGAACTCACAGCAATCCTCTTACCTCTGCCTCCCGAATGCTGGGATTAAAGACGTGCACCACCATACCCAGCTCCTTCATTCTTTCTTATGCCTCCTCTCCCACCTTGTTGATATTCCTTTCTTTCTCTCCAACATCCCTTCTCCTCCAATTACCCCCCCCCTTTATTTTGGCTTTTTGAGATAGGATCTCATCCTGTATTCCAGATTGGCCTCAAGTGTTATCCTCCTGCCTCAGCCTCCCAGAGTTCAGTCACTGTCGCCATGGAGCTTGTTGTCAGGCTAGCAGTAAGAGCAGTATTCATGCCATCCCTTCCTCTGCAATTTCTCCTGGGCCCCAACAGATGTGGTAGAGGAGGCACATCTTATGGTGGGCAGTTGGGTATCTTTAAAAGAAAAAAAAAAAAAACAATTATTTTTATTATTTATTTGACAGAAAGAGAAAGGAGAGAGAGAGAGAGAGAGAGAGGAGGGGGGAGAAGGATAGAGAATGGGTGTGCCAGGGCTTCCAGCTACTGCAAACAAACTCCAGACACATGCACTACCTTGTGCATCTGGCTTTTATGGGTCTTGGGGAATTGAACCTGGGTCCTTTGGCTTTGCAGGCAAGTGCCTTAACTGCTAAGCCATTCTTTCCAGCATATTGGCTATCTTTTTTGTCTTATTGAGGATCTTAGTTCTTCATTTTCTCTGCCTTCTGTAAAATAAAACACATTCTCTGACCAAGAGTGAGAGCAAGATTGATCTTCCTCAGGTTTGTTCCCTCCTGGGCAGCTGCCATAGAATGGAAATCTCACTTTAATTTTAGAATATTTTATTTATTTGTTTGAGAGGGAGGGAGAGAGAGAGTGAGAGAATGGGTACATCAGGGCCTCCAGCCACTGCCAACAAATTCCAGGCACATGCACCCCCTTGTGCATCTGGTTTACATGGGTCCTGGGGAGTTGAACCTGGTTCCTTAGGCTTCACAGGCAAGTGCCTTAAGTGCTAAGCCATGTCTTCAGCCAAATCTCACTTTTTAAAACATACTTATTTATTGGCAAGAAGAAAGAGAGAGAGAGAGAGAGAGAGATAGAGATATAGATAGAGAGAGAGAGAGAGAGAGGGAGAGGGAGAGGGAGAGAGAGAGAGAGAGAGAGAGGAGGTGTACTCCAAGGCTTCTAGCATCACTTTCTGTACCTGGCTTTAAGTGGGCGCTGGAGAAGTGAACCAGGGTTGTTAAGCTTTGCATCTCTCCAGCCTGGATCTCACTTTTCTCCTTCATCAAGCTCTCTTGAGTGCTGGGATTATAGGTATGCACTACTATGGCTAGCTTTTGCTCTCATTTTCTCCCTCTACCCTAGGTCTCTTCCTTGACTCTGTTCCCCACCAACCTTTTGTCTCCCACACACTTATGCTTTTTTTTTTTTTTTTGCTGCTGTTGTTTAAACCCTCTCCCACTGTCTTGCCGTGGGTCTCAGATTCTCAATGATAGCACTACCACTTTTGTTTAGTAAAGAGTGCCAGAGCCAGAGACAGGGATGTAGCTCAGTTGGTAGACTGCTTCCTTAGCATGCACTGAGCCCTGGATTCCATCCCAAGCATCACATAAACCAGGTGAGGCAGTACTCCTGTAATCACAGTACTTGGGAGATAGAGGCAGGAGGGTCAGAAGTACAAGGTCATCCCCTGCTATGTAGGGAGCTCAAGGCCAGTTTGGACTACAACCAAACTCTGTCTCAAAAGAAAAGCACTAGAGGCAATGAAAATAACATTTGTTCCGTGTGGTCTGAAATTAAGCTGGTCCCATAAGGAAATGTTGAGGGGATGTGAAAGTTGAGGAGTATGCATCCTTCATCCCCACAGACAGGAGTCCTGCTACCAAAAAAGAAAAAAAAAAAAGAAAGATGAGCTAGAGTGGAGGGACGGGCCCTGGGGGGAGTTGTGCCTTGCCAGTGAGTTGCTGGCCTTTGGAACCCTCTGTGGAAGGCAGAGGGTTTCATCTCTGCCTGAAGAACTAGGTGGAATCTAGAACAGTGTTCTTTATTCTAGCTCTAACGTTCTGAAATTTTAAGAAATTTTTGTTTGTAAATATAGAGTGGGTATATATTACAGAATTTAGAAAACAGGAAGCGGGAGAACTTCTGTTGGCAGTTCCTCAATACAACCTTCATCATTCTATTTCAGGATATTTCTTTTAGGTTTTCTCTCTCTCTCTCCCTCTCTCTCTTCCTCTCTTTCTTTCTTTCGAGACAGGGCCTTGAACTTACTATGTAGTTGAAGATGACACTAATCTCCTGATATTCATGCCTCTACCTCCCAAGTGCTGGCGTTAGAAGTATACACCACAACACTCAGTTTATGTGGTACTAGAGATCAATCCAGGGCGTCCTACAAGTTAGTCAAGCACTCCACCAATTGAGATACATCCTCAGTTCCTCTTTGAGGCTTTTAATTATATATTTGTGGATATATGTGCACATATTTTTACTGTCTTTTCATTTAACTCTATAGTTATCTTCAAAGCTAATGGTTTTAGAAGCTGAATAGGGAAGTTCATCTGTCTTATATTCTCATTCAGAAGTTAGGTTACTTCCATGATCTTTGTAGTATAAGTAACAATATGAAGAATATGTTTCTTCTTTTTACTCTTGAAGGAAATCAGGTGGAAGGCAAGGTATCATTTTTATATTCATTTTTTGTATCTAGTAATGATGAAAATGAACTGCGGACTGGCTAATGTGGCTGGAGGTGGGGAGAGGGACAGAGAGAGGGAAAGAGAGAAGGATGAGGAGAGGGGAGAAGAGGGGACAGAGAAAATGAATGAGAGAACAGATGAGAATGAGTGAATATAAATTATTCCACCTCTAAAGGAGGCTGTGTGTGAGGTTTTCATACCCCCACAGTAGTGTACCTATTTCATTATACTGGGGTGCAGTGATTGACCTTTCTCTTACATAGTGAAAGTTGAAGCCCCTGGGGTTTGGTTTCTTCACTTCTCTTTCTTCTTTCCCTCCTTTAAAAATACTAATTTATTCATTTGGGTGGAAGGTGGGAGGGAGGGAGAAGGAGGGAGAGAGAGAAAATGAATATGGGCATGCCAAGGCCTCCTGCCTCTGCTAATGAACTCCAAGATACATGCACAATTTTACATGGGTACTAGGGAATCGAGCCTGCCCAGGCTAACCCAGGTCAGCAGGCTTTGCAAGCAAGTGCTTTTAACCACTGAGCCATCTCTCCAGCCCCCACCCTTTTTAACTTTTACCAACTGACTGGTATTTGGTTTTCCAGAACTGTAGAGAGAACCATAGAAAGAAACATATTCTAAAGTGACCTCTTATTGACTAACATATGGGTCATTATCTCATGCCGACAAGAAAAAGGTCATGGCTGTAATAATCCTCTTGTGGTTTCTAGCTTAGCTTTGTACTGTCATCATACTATCCTCTAAAACTCAGGAGGATTGTGAGTTTCAGGCTGGGCTGGGCTACAAAGTGAGACCCATTCTCTCTTTCTCAAAGAAAAAAAAAGTTTAACAGTGGGTGTGGTAGAATAGCACCTGTGTTCTTAGCACTTGGAAAGTGGTGGCCAGAGTATTACAAGTTTAAGAGCAACCTGGGCTACATAGTGAGTTCCAGACCAGCTTGATCTACAGATTGAGACTCTGCCTCCACAAAATTGAATATAAAATTATGCTTTGTGTGTATGCATTTTCATGTGTGCATAGTGAGTGTGGGCATGTATACATACATGTGATGGCCAATGCATAACCTTGGGTATTGTTTCTTAAGGGCTATCTACCTTTCTTGACATAGGCTCTCTCCTTGGCCTAGAACTTGCCTAATTCACCTAGATTGATTGTTCAGAAAGCCACAAGGATACTCTTCTCTCTCTCTCTCTCTAGCATTGGAATTTTAAGTGCATGGTTTTCAAAAAAATGTTGGCTCTGGGGATCAAACTCAGGTCTTTGTGCTTGTAAGGCAAGCATTTTACTGACTGAGAAATCTTGGAAATATCAAAATTATGCTTTAAGCTTCAAAGGGGGCATGGATAGGGGTAGCTAAAAGTCCCAGGACCCAGGCTGGAAAAATCATCTTAAAGTCTTACGTTTTCATTGTATAAGTTTTGTTATTAGAAAGCATTATGGGGCTGGAGAGATGGCTTGGCGGTTTAGCGCTTGCCTGTGAAGCCTAAGGACCCTGGTTCAAGGCTCAGTTTCCCAGGTCCCACGTTAGCCAGATGCACAAGGGGGCGCACGTGTCTGGAGTTCGTTTGCAGAGGCTGGAAGCCCTGGCGCGCTCATTCTCTCTCTCTCCCTCTATCTGTCTTTCTCTCTGTGTCTGTCGCTTTCAAATAAATAAATTAAAAAAAAAAAACCACCACACAGGTAAAGTGTCTGAAATTTGTTTTTTAAAAAAAGAAAGCATTATGTAAAGTATTTCTTCCTTAGCACAAAGTATATATCAAATGTCAGTTTGTGTACCTGGTGAAAACATTGGTTGAATAGTTAGGATGGCCATTGGGTAAGTTTCTATGAAAGTTCTAAAATTCATAATGTTAGAAAGCATTGATAGCTCATATATGGCTTATCCTTTATGTTACATTTTCAAATTGTAACTATAACTGCAAATATTTAGGGCAAACGAAATAGTTGACTGATATAAAGCTATGTATTGGAATTCAATTAAATTGTAAAAGGGTTTATTTAGTGCTAGTTAAATATAATATCTGGGCTGGAGAGATGGCTTAGCGGTTAAGCACTTGCCTGTGAAGCCTAAGGACCCCGGTTCGAGGTTTGGTTCCCCAGGTCCCACGTTAGCCAGATGCACAAGGGGGCGCAGGCGTCTGGAGTTCGTTTGCAGAGGCTGGAAGCCCTGGCACACCCATTCTCTCTCTCTCTCCCTGTATTTGTCTTTCTCTCTGTGTCTGTCGCTGTCAAATAAATAAATAAATAAAATTAAATATAAGATCTGATAATCAGAGGAAATTAAAGATATATGAATTTTCACTCACTGGGGCATTTCACTTAACTTATTTTCCTAACTGGGGGGAGATTGTGGTGTGGTCATTTCAGGAACCACACAGTGAAACAAGCAGTTTCAACAACCAGAGGACCTTTGAGAAAATTCTGTTTATCCAGAAAGAAGGAAAGGTATAAATGTCTGGTAAGCACATAGAATTAGAAAACAGCTTTCTGTACTAAGTGAGGTAACCCAGGCCCAGAAAGCCAAGCGCCACATGTTCTCTCTCATATGTGGATCCTAGCTACACATGACTGGGTTTCTGCGTGAGAATGAAAATACTTAGTAGCAGAGGCCAGTAAGTTAAAAAGGAGACATAAAGGGAAGAGAAAGGAAGGGAGGAGGGTACTTAATAGGTTGATATTGTATATATGTAAGTACAATGATTGTGATGGGGAGGTAATATGATGGAGAATGGAATTTCAAAGGGGAAAGTGTGTGGGGGGGAGGGAAGGAATTAACATGGGATATTTTTTTATAATCATGGAAAATGCTAATAAAAATTTTAAAAAAATAATAAAAAAAATAGAATACAGCTTTCTGAGATCTAACAACCTTTAACTAGTCTCTGAAACTCCCTCCTTGTCAGTGGTTTAGAAATATACAAAATAGAATAGGATTGCTCAAATGACTAATGCTGAAGTTCCCCTCATAGGGAAAATATTTTCTATATTTTAATATTTTGCCTTAAACTTTTCAATGTTTATTAGCTTTTGAAAATTTTTTGTATTTGTTTATTTATTTGCAAGGAAAGAAAGACAGACAAAGAAAGAAAATGGGCACATTAGAGCCTTATGCCACTGCAAATGAATTCCAAATGTATACACCACTTTGTGCATCTGCCTTTACGTGGGTTCTGGAGAATGGAACATGGGTTATCAGGTTTTGCAAGCAAGTGCCTTTAACTGTTGAGCCATCTCTCTAGTCCTGAATACTTAGTTTTTTTTGTTTTGTTTTGTTTTGTTGTTTTTCAGGTAGGGTCTCACTCTAGCTCAGGCTGACCTGGAATTCACTATGTAGTCTCAGGGTGGCCTCGAACTCATGGTGATTCTTCTACCTCTGCCTCTTGAGTGCTGGGATTAAAGGCATATGTCACCACACCCAGCCTGAGTATTTACTTTTTATTGTAACAAAAAATTCATAACATAAAATTGATCACTTACCAGCTCAGTGATACTTGTCACATTCACATTGTGGTACAGCCATGTTCTCCATCTAGCTTCAGAGCTTTGCCATCTTCTCTGCTTGAAACTGTTTACCAATTCCTGGCAACAGTTGTTCCACTTTGGCTTCTGTGAATTAGATTATTCTAAGCACCTCATGCAGGTGGACTTCCTATGGTGCTCTCATTTGTCCATTGGTATATGGCTTATTTTATTCAGCATAATGTCTTGAAGGGTCACCCATATAGTGACATGTGTCAGAATTTCCTTCCTTTTTACTTGCTTTAAACTGTACCATAATAACACTGCTTGAAAATACTGACACTTAACTAGGCATAAACACTTTTGCTTTTACCTCACTAACAAGTATAACTCTGAAATGAATTAAGTATAAATTAAGCCACTGAAGTTTCAATCAACACTGATAGAGTCATGACGGTGTGTTTCGGAAATGAAGTTGTTATTTGGCGCAGAGGCAGGTGCTTGGTGTAGTCTTTTTGTGTGTATTTGATTCTTCCACGTCTGTTCTGTATTTGAACCACTGGGGGAAAAAATCCTTCCTTTGCACAGTTTTTTTTTTTTTTTTTTTTTTTAGGAGACTGTTTCATTTGTTGCTCACCATTAAAAACAGCTCTGTGAACTGGTGGGATATTTGTGTTCTGCATCACATGCATTATGAAATGTGTCCTTGTGGTAAGAACTTAAACAGTGTGTGCTGGGAGTGGAGGCTTTGTCTTCCATTTCTTTCTTTCCCCATAGGAAACAGCCCAGATAAGCTTTCTTAATTATGTTTTCATTTTTGTGAGAAATGGTTTTTATCATTTCCATATGTATCTCTTCAAAACATATTGTCTGGGTTTTCGTGGTTTGATTTTTATAAAACTGAGGTTGAAACTGCAGAGGCTTGGGACTTGCTTGTTGTGTCTAATTTTGCAGTTCATTAATTTTTCCTGTATGGTATTCCATTGTTTGAATGTGGCACTTTCTGTGTTCACTTTCTTCTGCCGATGGATTTTTGGATTGCTTCTGTTCTGCCTATTCTGGAAGACTAAGTTTGTGTGTGCGTGCGTGTGCGTGTGCATGTACATGCATGCATACACACTCATGTATGCATGCACACGTGTGCATGGAGGCTAAAGGAATTGATCTCGACCCTAATTCTTTTTTTAGTTAGAGAGATAAAGGTAGAGAAAGAATATGGAAGTGCTAGTACCTCTTGACACTGCGAACAGTCTCTAGACACATTTTCCACTTTGTGCATCTGGCTTTACATGGGTACTAGGGAATTGAATCTGGGCTGACAGACTTCTGAACCACTGAACAATCTCCCCAGCCTTTCTAACATAATTTTTGAGGCACAGTTTCCCCTTAACCTGGTGTTCACCAAGTAAGTTAGTCAGTACATGTCCCAGAGATCTTCCTCTCCCTACCTCCTGAGCCTGTGGGATTATAGGCATGCACAGCCATACTTGGCTTTTTTTTAAGTTTTATTTTTATTTTTATTTATTTATTTGAGAATGACACAGAGAATGGGTACACCAGGGCCTCCAACCACTGCAAACAAACTCCAGACGTGTGCTCCCCCTTGTGCACCTGGCTAACGTGGGTCCTGGGAAATCGAACCTCAAACCGGGGTCCTTAGGCTTCATAGGCAAGCGCTTAACCACTAACCTTTCTCTCCAGTCCCGTATACTTGGCTTTTTTACATGGGTGCTGGGGTTCTGCCCTCAGGTATTCATGCTGGAGCAGCAAGCATTTTACTGACTGAGCCATCTCCCTAGCCCCCCAAAAGACTTCTCACTATTCTTACAAATGTCTCTGGTGTACCTGTGAAATATACCTTTGTATTTATTACTTATTTATTTATTTTCATTTATTTGAGAGAGAATAAAGAGGTGTGGGGAGGGAAGAAGGGAGGAAGAGAATGGGTACACCAGGGCCTTCAGCTGCTATAAACGAACTCCAGATGCATGTGCCACCTTTTGCATCTGGCTTACGTGGGTCCTGAGGAATCAAACCTGGGTCCTTTGGCTTCGCAGGCAAATGCCTTAACCACTAAGCCATCTCTCTAGCCCACATTTTTATTTTTTAAAAAATATTTATTTCAGAAAGAAGGGCATAAAGAGAAAGAATGGACACACCAGGGCCTCTAGCTACTAATAGGCATATGAGCTCCAGAAGCCTGTGCCACCTTGTACATCTGGCATTATGTGGGTCCTGGGGAATAAAACTCAGGTCCTTAGGCTTTGCAGGCAAGTGCTTTAACCGTTGAGCCATTTTTCCAGCCAGAAATATCATTTTAAAGGAGAATAGCAAGGAGTGGTTTTGCTGGATTTCAAGTTGTTGGAATTCCGAACTGTTTGTCTGTAGTGAGTATATGTTCTAAACAAGTCACTGAATGAGCTAGCAAGTGTATGAAGATGATAGCATATCATGGAAAGACGAATATATGTATATTCAGCTTTAGAAGACAATGCCTGATAGATCTTCAAAATGTGTGTTCCCAAAAAGTAAACATAACATTTCTGCTGCTCACATACCCATTAGGATGTATCAGGGCTTAGACTAAACTGTTGTCACAGGGTCTTCAAGATGGTATTGTTGTCTGTGTCTTTCTCAAGTAATCGTTGGCCAATCATAGGGTGTTCAAGGTGATCAAATTGCTTTGTTCTGTAAGGTTATTGGGAACCAGGTGATTTTTCTGTTATTAGCATGGTTGATACCGTTGCCCTGGCACAATGTCCACTTTCCAGTCCATGGCAATTTCTCGTTGTTGAGAAGACTACCTACATTACTTCTAGTCACACTCATGGCAAGAATGCCCCATGGCAAGAATGTAGCCAGTCTGAAACCTAGCTGTAGGGTGGTCTATGGTAATGTAATATCTAGTTATGTCCTCAACAAAATCTGAAGGTGGAGTAGTGTTTGTTTCCAGCTATTGACATAATAAATTCCCACAAACTCAATGGCTTCAACAACACAAATCAGGTCAGAATCCAAGATGGGTTGGCAGTGCCAAGTACCTTCTGGAGACCTAGGGGGCAGTCCTATTTCTTATCTTTTCCAGCTTCTGTTGCTTTCATCTCAACTCCCTTTCTGGCTCCTTTGCTTTCCTCTTTCATCTTTTAAAGACCTCTCTGTCATTTACATTGGGCCCACCCAGTTAATCCAGAACATTGTCCCCACCCCTAAATCTGTAACTTAACCAATTAATTCTTCAGTGAACTTTGCTGTATAACAAGTTCATAGGTTCTGGGTTTCAGATATGGACATATATGCTCTGGCCTGTTCTTTATTTTTTTGTTTATTTTTATTTATTTATTTGAGAGTGACAGACAGAGAGAAAGGAAGGTGGGGGGGGAGGGGGGGGAGGGAGGGAGAGAATGGGCGCGCCAGGGCTTCCAGCCACTGCAAATTTGAACTCCAGACACATGCGCCCCCTTGTGCATCTGGCTAACGTGGGTCCTGGGGAATCGAGCCTTGAACCAGGGTCCTTAGGCTTCACAGGCAAGTGCTTAACCAGTAAGCCATCTCTCCAGCCCCCTGTTCTTTATTCTTGAAACAGGGTCTCACTGAACTTGGAGCTCATTGGTTTGGCTAGACAAGCTAGCCTACAAGCCCAGGGATCCTCCTGTCTCCCACCTTTCCAGTTACAGGATTCCACATGCATGCTACCATGCATGGCTTTTATGTGAGTGCTGGCAATCCAAATCCAGGTCCTCATGTTTGCACCAGCGCTTTACCCATTGAGTCATTTCTTCATACCCTTGAAGGGTTCTATTTTCTAAAAAGAGGAAGGGGGAAAATGGGGACTGGAAATAATTATGAGTCTCTGCTATATCATATGACTGCATTGTTGGTAGTCTCATGGCTGTGGATGTATTTTAAACTATTAAGTTGTCAGAGCTGGTGAACTTGGTGCAGACAGGACTGTGTTTGCCGATACTTTATGATTCAAAAGCTCAAAACACAAAATACTCCCCAAGGAAACCATTCTTAGGGGTCTACATCCTTTCTCACAAAGACAAAATTTATCAGTTTTGCTACAGTCCTTTTGTGAGGGGCACTTTCAGTTACTACTCATGCTTTCCTCAGGGACACCAAGAAGACACCAACTTCACTACGCTGTGGTGTGTAGTAAGATCTCAGGACATAGTAGGGGCTCAAATATGCTAAAAATAAACAACAGAAGTCCACATTAACACACTGAGGTCAGAGCCCTCTTTTTTGTAGAATACCTCATCAGACACCTTGCACACATAGTAGGTAGACTAATCAAACTCCTGTTTTTAATACCATTTGACTTCTCCAGTTTGTGTGTTCATCTCTCTCTCTCTCTCTCTCTCTCTCTCTCTCTCTCTCTGTGTGTGTGTATGAGAGAGAGAGAGAGAGATTTTTAGCACGCGCTATGGATCAGTGTTTGTGCACCCCTATGTTCGTAGCTCAACTCCCAGTGTGGTGTTATTTGAATATGATACCTTTGAAAGGTAGCTATAGGCCCATGTATACTCGAGGCAGCATGATTTGGAAAAAAAATTTTTTTTGGTATTAACTCTTTGCTCCTGGTAACTGAGCTAACTCAATAATTTGTCAGGTTCACATGTATCCATTTTTATATGTTAGGACAAAATCTGTGTGATGATGACTTAGGAGTCTCTAGTAGTCAGGAAGACTCATTTATGTCCTTTGCTAGCTCCAGCAGTACCTTCCCACAGCTTCTCTGAGCTCAGTTGAGTCTTTGTCTGGTTGTTTCCCTCCATGCTGTCCTAGGCCCTGCCTTGGGAAATCTTGGCTCTCAGCCTGGAGCTGACGAATTCTTGCTTAGGAGGTGGAAGAGAATAGCACGCTTGACTAAAATAATTCATGCATGCTGCAGTTGCGATTTCACTTTCCTGGGGCTTAACAGTTATAAGCAAGAAGAAATTACCAATTGGGGAAGAGTTATTTATTTTTGAGGAGGGCTCCTGAGACATCTTATTTATCTTTCCTTTACTTGGACTGCTGGGAAATGGAAAAATATCCAATTTGTTGCAGTCAGACATCATTCCCAACTCCATTTCCTCCTTCCTTCCCCACCTCTAACTCATATGCTTCCAGAAGCACACAAGAAGGGTCTTAGCATGAGGAGAAGATACTTTGGGTAGAGGAACCCAACCAGTGATTTCCAGGGTCCCAACAACTGTATTCTGTGAACATTGTTTCCTTAGTTCTCAGGCAAAGATGACAGCCTTCTAATCCCCATGAGTGCACCTACAATGGACAGCCAAAGAAAAATAGTTGTTGAACAAATCTCATTTCTCCAGGCTGGTGCGGAAATCAGTATTTAATGGTATGTCTCATTCACTTCTGCTCAAATGCACAGGGCACGTGCTTAGGAGCAGTTGAGAAAATCATCACCACCATTGAATTTCCTGCTATTGGTCCTGTCATGTTGTAAGACATATTTACACGTTTGGATATAGTTTTCTTTTGAAAGACCTAAAGAAATAGGTAAAAGAATGAGTGGCATTTCCCATAGGAGAATTTTGATATTACAATAGCATTTATACCCAGACCCCTTGTTCTTTCTATATGAGAATCTTCCTGTGCTCCTTAATTAGCCATTAACAGAAGTTTCTTTTGCTTGAACTTGTCAAGAAAAGACCCAACAGCCTCTTGAAAAGCATGCAGTTGGTCATTAGCATGGCCAGGGCTTGGCTGCTCCAATGCCTCCTCCTTTGTCCCTGCCTCAACTCCACTGCAGAAATGTTCTATTTCATCTCTTGTACTTGTGGTCAGTTTCTGGGCTTGCCACACTTCCTCTTGGGTATGTAATGAAGTACATCCTTATGCTCTGGGTTGTGCAGAGTAGATTTGAGATACAAGAGCATGCACACTTATTTCAGCAGGGTTCTCATCCTGTATTTTAGGGAAGTGTTGCTGGCTGCCTCCCTCCGCTCTCCACAATGAGAGATGTTTTTCTTTTCTCCTTTTTGCTTTACTTGAATTTTATTGCTTCAGTAGTCTTCTCTGCAGGAGTAGTTGCTTAGAAAATACCCTCCTGTCAAGAAAACATGAAGTCTTTCCTATTCTAAATTGTTAGTGGAAACTCCTCCATCATGTAGCTTCATATTCAAACTTTCTCTAATGGCTAAGGTTGCAGTGTGTTGGTGGGGTCCCTTTGAAAGCCCATTGGATCATCTGGGGTGTTGACTGTCTACTTCAGTTAGTATGTTTCCACTTATTTGGTGACCCCCACATATCATAGAGAGCTCCATCTTTGAATGTTCTCATGCTCTGGAGAATGTTAGGAGCCACATGCTGCTTTACAGGTGACTGAGAATTAGTAGCGCTAGAGCTTAAGTGGTCCCACCACCCTCGCATTAGAAAGCATTGCTCTCTATTTTTAGATTATCCTTTGTTATTCCCAACTCCTTTCAAGTCCAGGCAAGAGGAATCAATGAGCAACACCTTTGTCAGCTGGACACTGTTAACAGAGTTTGAACTTACCCTCCCAGCTAGTTGGACGGAGAAGTTAAATCTGTTGAAATAGGAGTGCTGACCTCCATATGCCTCTCCTTCACCCTCACCTTCTATTCAAGGAGGGCTCTTTTTCACTGTGGATTTAGGATCCTTGCCACGAGGAAAAAAAATATGTTGAAAACAGTGAATTGTACCTCTTTGGCAGTTTACAGCAGCAGCTAAATCTATCATAACCAGAACAGTTTGCATAAAACAACTTCCAGGCCATTGAACAACAGTGAGATTCGGACCTGGACCCTGTGAGCTATGGGAGATCTGAAGTGGAAATTGGCGTCATCATTCTTAGTTGCAAGTTGATGCATTGGATGATAAGAAAGAAGAGGCTTACGTTCCATTGCTCATTTCATAAGTAATAATCTCATTTTACTATCCCCGTTCTTGCCCACCTTCAGTTACAGAAATAACTCTGAGTGGGTTTTCTTTTTAAAGATCTGTGTCAAGCAGATACCTCATAAAAATTGCACAGGCAAAACGTTCTATTTAGAACTTGCCCTGTGACATAAAACCATGTGTACTTCCAGTTGTTGGACACTGGTTCTTTGGAGTTAAGAAAATGACCCATAGCAGCTATTGACATTGAGCTAGGCCTTTAGGATACACAGCATGAAAGTGCTGTGGACCTTGTATAGATAGTTTTACTTAAGATTCACTTATTCATCAGGCCCCAAATGAGCTGCTGTGGCATTTAATAACCAGGAGTGTGTGTTTCCTGTTGCTGCTCTAACAAATTACCACAAAATCAGTGGCTTAAAACATTGCAAGTACATTGTATCTCCATTTTATAGAGGTTTAATATGGAATTCTTGAAGTTAGTATCAGGGTGTTTAGAGGGCTGTATTCCTTTCTGGAAACCCTAGTGAAAATCCTGTTCCCTTGTCTTTTTCTAGTTTCTAGAGACTGCCCGCATTCCTTGACTTGATCCTTTCCTCAGTCTTCAAGGCAGGTGAACCCTTCTAACATCCTACTACTCTGACCTAGAGAGGTGCCCTTATCTTCCATTTAAGGGGTGATGATGTTGGGTCCATCTGCAGAGTCCAGACTCACCTCCTTTTTCTTTTCTTTTTTTTTGAGGCAAGCCCAGCAGACTAGCCTTTTTTAAATGCATGCATGCCTGTGCATGAGAGAGAGAGAGAGAGAGAGAGAGAGAGAGAGAGAGAGAGAGAGAGAGAGAAAGGGAGAGAAATTGTTATGCTAGGGCCTCCTACCACTGTAATCAAACTCCAGACAGGTGCGCCACCTTATGCACATGTGCATCCTTGCATGCTTTTGTCACCTTGTGCATCTGGTTTATGTGGGACCTGGAGAGTTAAACATAAGTCCTTAGGCCTTGCAGGCAAGAACCTTTGCTAAGCCTTCTCTTCAGCCCTTACCTCCTTGTTTTAATGTGTGCTGTTTGGCAACCTTCATTCCAGTTTACTTGTGAGGTCTCTGGGATTCATTGTTTGGGGGAACACTGTTACTAATGTCTATGTCAAGTAGAGCCAAAGAAGCAGTGTTGTTAGTAGCCTGTATGGGGGACAGCTTCAATCTTTGCATCATGCCAGGAAGTTCTGACCACTGAGCCGTGAAGTTTAGCAGATACCATGCTTTTCTGCAGAGCCAGCTTGGAAATTTTCTGGCCCCATCTAGAACTTGTGGAGGGCTACTGTTCTGATGGAGCCCCCAGACGGGATGGCACTGGAAGGGAGCACTGGTCACAGATGGGCTGGCTAGCCAGGGAGGAACAAGGAAACCGTAGGGATGAGGACAGGAAATGACAGTGTCTGCCCCTTGGGAGAAAGAAAATAGAAGATGGGGTTGACCACATCTGGCCCAATGAAAATAACTGGGGGATGTTTTGTTTTGCTGCTTATGGGCTGATTCCACTGTTGAGACAATGTTGAGACTCTAGATTGAATAAATACAGCTACTTTTTGGATATCCGTAGCACTTTTGCACTTTGGCTACTGAAATCCCTAGGGCTTTAGTGTGATTGCTTGTCGGGGGGGGGGGGAGTGTGAGAGAGAGGGCTTGTCACTGACCAAAGGCTCTCCAGAGAGAACAGAAACCCACTTGGCAACCTTGTCACCAGGGGAATGCAGAAGGATCTCACATATGCTCACAGAGCCTTAACCTTGTCCTTAGAATCCCAATATATAATCTGTTGTGAACTGACCTGTACTGGTTTGGGCTTTGAGGAATTGTTAAGTTCTTTTGGGCCCTAATAGATGAGAACTTTGTGGGACAGTCTCTTGCTCAGTGGTCTTTTAGCTATTCCTTCTGACACTTGTTAATCAGCAGACACAGGGAGAGTCCTATAACCTGCTCTGGGAGCCCAGATAGGCCCCCTGCTGCAAAGGCTTTCAAGGCAGGTGTGATAGTACTCATGTGTTAGGGTTCAGCTAACTCTCAGGGAGGGGCCAGAGCCTTCCTTTCATGGTGAACCATGGGCCCTGACAGTCCTGGGCCACCTTTCTGAAGGTAGCAGATGGCTGATTTTTCCAGATTCCTCTGTGTGGCCCTTGCAAGGGTCAGGGTGGCAGCATGATGTATTCATCAGTCCATGGAGCAAGGTGTCCACCATGTTAATCTACTAACTCTGGTGCAGATGGGCTTTGATTATTGTTGCACATGCTGGCCCATAATCCCTTGAGTGTTTGCTTTTGATGTATGTACTTCAAGTGTCAATATCTTCAGTACAAGGATTAAAGCTTATTAATAGGAAGCTTATATTACACTGCCTTTTTTTTTTTTTTCAAGGTAGGGTCTTGCTCTAGCCCAGGCTGACCTGGAATTCATTATGTAGTCTCAGGGTGGCCTTGAACTCATGGTGATCCTCCTACCTCTGCCTCCCAAGTGCTGGGATTAAAGGTGTGCGCCACCACACCTGGCTATTTATTTTTTAAAAATATTTTATTTATTTATTTATTTATTTGAGAGAGAGAGTGGGGGAAGGCAGATAGAAAGAATGAGAATGGGCACTCTATATGCCACCTTGTGTATATGGCTTACGTGGGTACTGGGGAATTGAACCTATGTCCTCAGGCTTCACAGGCAAGCACCTTAACCACTAAGCCCTACATTGCCTTTTTTTTTTTTTTTTTTTTAGTTTTTAAGAACTTTTTCTTTATTTGAGAGAAAGAGTACCTATTTTTAAAAAAGTTTTATTATTTATTTATTTGACAGAGAAAAAGGGAAAGAGAGAGAGAGAGAGAGAGAGAATATGGACTCACCAGGGCCTCTAGCCATTGCAAACAAACTCCAGACGCATGCACCCTTTTGTGCATCTGTCTAATGTGGGTCCTTTAGTTGAACCAGGATTATTTGGCTTTGCAGGCAAATGCCTTAACCGCTAAGCCATCTCTCCAGTCCCCCTACATTACATATTTTTTAAAGCATTGGTTAATGTTTATAAAATTTTACACTTTAAATTTGGAACAAACTTCCAACTTGTGGAGAAGATACAAAAATGATACAGTTTTCACATATTCCTTACACATTTCCTCTAGTGCTAACTTCTTAGACAATCATTACAGTAGTATTAGAACCAGGAAGCCAACATTGGCATAATGCTGTCTACTTTATTGAAGATATTATTTATCATCATCAGGTTTTCCACTGAGGTCTTTTTATTGTTGTTGTTCTAGGGTCCTATCCAAGATCCCACATTTCATCATTTAGTTATTTCAACTTGCCTTCCACAGTTGGTGACAGTTCCTTCATCTTCCAGTCTTTCATGACCTTGAGTGAGTGTGTGTGTGTGTGTGTGTGTGTGTGTATACTTTGTGTATGTGTGTTTGTGTGTGTACTCATGTGTATGAGTGCAGGCACATGTGTCATGGTGCATGTGTAGGTCAGAGGATAAGTATGGGTGTTGGTCCTCACTTCCCAACTTGTATGAGATACTCATTGTTCACCTTTTCATTTGCCAGGCTAGTGGGCCCTCGAGATTGCCCCTTCTCAGTGTAGGTACATTGGGATTATAGATGCTAGCACTCTAGTGGTCAGCTTTTTTTCTTTAAAAAATTTGTTTTTATTTTTATTTATTTGAGAGCAACAGACAGAGAGAGAAAGAGGCAGATAGAGAGAGAGAGAGGGAGAATGGGTGTGCCAGGGCCTCCAGCCACTGCAAACGAATTCCAGATGCATGTGCCCCCTTGTGCATCTGGCTTAAGTGGGTCCTGGGGAATCGAGCCTCAAACAGGGGTCCTTAGGCTTCACAGGCAAGTGCTTAACCGCTAAGCCATCTCTCCAGCCCTAGTGTTCAGCTTTTACGTGGGTTCTGGGGATCTGAACTCAGGTATTCACACTTGCATAGCAAATGCTTTTTCTTTGCCCTTGATACTTTTGAAGAGCATCAATTAGTTATTTTGTTGATTGTTCCTCAAATTGTGTTTTCTCATGATTGGACTGAGGTTATACTTTCTTGTGTGTGGGGGGGATTGAGGTAGGGTCTTGCTGTAGCCCAGGCTGACCTTAAATTCACTGTGTAGTCATAGGCTGGCCTCAAAGCTCATGGAGAGTCTTCTGCCTCTGCCTCCGAAGTGCTGGGATTAAAGGTGTCTACCATGCCTAGCTGAGGTTACACTGTCTAAAACTGATAATAAAAACTGCATAACCTAAAATTCAGTACTTAAACTATTCTGAACTATACAGTTTGGTGGCATCATGTACACCCACAATATGTGCCACTACTATAATATTTCTACGACTTTTTCATCTTCCTGAACTCTGTAGTCCTTAAGCTACTCCTCATATATCCTTCTCCCCTCATCCCTCCCTTATCCCCTCCCTGATCATCACCATTCTTCTTTTTTTGGTCTATTCTAGGTTCCTCATATAGGTTGGGTCATATAGTATTTGTCCTTTTGTGTCTGGCCTCTTCTTTTATTTAGTTTTCAAGGTTCATCCATTTTGTAACATATGTCAGGACTTACACTCTCTCTCTCTCTCTCTCTCTCTCTCTCTGTGTGTGTGTGTGTGTGTGTGTGTGTGTGTGTTTGGTATTGGGGTTGAATCCAGTTGCCCCAGCTGACTTTGAATTTTTGGTCTTTTTATCTCAGCCTCTGAGGTAAGCTGGGACTGAAAGCATGTGCCACTGATGTCCTGCAACTTCCTTTTTCAGGCTGAATAATGATCCATTGGAGGGATAGATGCCATTTTGCTTATCCATTCATCTCTGGACGAGGATGAATTGGGTTGTTACCCTTTTCGGCTGTTGTAAATGATGCTGTTGTGAACAGGCATGTAGCTGTCATTGGGTCACATTTTCAAAAGGAACTTGGAGGCACTGGAGAAGATAGAGTTTAGAAAGGCAGGAAAAGGCACTATTCCAGAAAAGACAGATTGTAGTTGGGAAAGAGATGGCAGGGGAATTCAGAGACAGGTGCTAGCTGTTTGAGGAACCCAAAAGCCCACCCTGTCAGGCTTACTCAAAACTTCTGCCCCTTGAAGAAGACCTGGAATGTTCAGAGCAAGCCTTCTTGTCAGAGGCAAAGATTAGGAACTTGGCAGGAGAGCAGCCAGGGTCACAATCTACTATAGCAAAGGCAATTCATCCTGCACCCCCAGAACCAGGCTTGAGGGAATACCACAGGCCAGGCTGGAAACGAAGGCCCTTATGAGCTCCTTCTGGTGTTTTATACAACTTTGTGACTAAATCTCCCAGTAAGAAACATACTTTGCACTGGGGATTGGGTGGCACATGCCTGTAATCTAATCACTTGGGAATGAAGATTGTGAGTTTGAGGGAAGACTGGACTACATAATGCAACTGTCTCAAAAAATTTTTTTTTAGGGCTGGAGAGATGGCTTAGTGGTTAAGTGCTTGCCTGTGAAGCCTAAGGACCCCGGTTTGAGGCTCGGTTTCCCAGGTCCCACGTTAGCCAGATGCACAAGGGGGCGCATGCATCTGGAGTTCATTTGCAGAGGCTGGAAGCCCTGGCGTGCCCATTCTCTCTCTCTCTCCCTCTATCTGTCTTTCTCTCTGTGTCTGTCACTCTCAAATAAATAAATAAAAATTAAATTTTTTTTTAAACTGGGCATGGTGGTGCATGAACTGGAGTGAGACACTACCTTGAAAAGAGAGAGAGGAGAGAGAGAGTTTACATTTCATCCTGGTGTATGGTGTATACATATACCTTTAATTATGCTTAACAAAACAATTCATGGTATACATTAGATGCACTAATATTTTCTGTTCCATTAGAAAAAAATGCTTCTGGTCACCTTGGTTGTACTCATTTTGAAAACACGGTGCTATGTAGGGTCTCACTCTAGCCCAGACTGACCTGGAATTCACTATGGAGTCTCAGGGTGGCCTCGAACTCATGGCAGTCCTCCTACTTCTGCCTCCTGAGTGCTGGGATTAAAGGCGTGCACCACTACACCCTGCTCAGAGTTCTTTCTGTAAGTTATTTTTTTCTTTATTGAGTTTTTGTTCCCCTCTAAGTGAGAAATATGAGCCATGTAATTGATCACATTTCCTCTTTGGTTTTGGCTATAAGGAAATTCAAAGCCAAGTTGGTGCAACCAAGTAATAGGTCTCTGTAATTGCCTTGACTTTCTCTAGTTCTTGACTTTCTTGCTGTATTTTCCCTGTTCCTAATTATTGATATAATTTTGTATGATGCATGAAATTTTAGGAATTGCCACAAATCTATATAGAATATGATGATGGAATATAGAATAAATCATTGAGGACATTTGATCCAGACTGGGATAAATTGTGGACTCACATTTACATCCATAGGGGGGAAACCATTTTTGGGAAGCAAAGTCCCTAGACTGTGATTTTCTTGTAGTTTTATGACTCTTTGGTTTCTCTCTCTCTCTGTCTCTCTCTTGACATTTTGTTTTGAGGCAATCTAACTCTGTGGGCTGTTCTGGAACTCACTTTGTAGTCTGTTTTGATCTTGGACTGACAGCAATCTTCCTGCCTTCATCTCCTGAGTGCTGGGATCACGGATGTGCAACCTGATACCAGGATGCTCTGTTTTTGTGGTCTTGGTTTTGGATTATCTAGAAAAAAAAATTGAGATAGTTACAAAATTAGAATTTGAGAAAGCTTAGTATTAGTGTAGAAGGAAGATGTCATTTTATCTTTAAAAAGGGGCATTTTGGGCTGGAGAGATGGCTTAGTGGTTAAGCGCTTGCCTGTGAAGCCTAAGGACCCGGTTTGAGGCTCAATTCTCCAGGACCCACATTAGCCAGATGCACAAGGGGGCACACGCGTCTGGAGTTTGTTTGTAGTGGCTGGAGGCTGTGGCACACCCATTCTCTCTTTCTCTTTCTGTCTGTCACTCTCAAATAAATAAATAATTTTTTAAAGGGCATTTTCCTTGCACTCATGTTTCCTAGAATTAAATTGTTTATGTGCCCATTTTTTCTTTCTTTTATATTAGCATATATTAATTGTGCATAATAATGTGTTTTAGTATGACATTTCCATACATGTATATAATGTATTTTATTGTATTTACCTCCCATTACCCTCTTTTTTTGCCTTATTAAAGATTTTTCTTCACTTATTTGAGAGAGAGAAAGAGAAATAGACAGGGGGAGAGAGATAGATAGATAGAGAGAGAATGGTGTGCCCACTGCAAACAAACTCCAGATGCGTGCACCCCCTTGTGTATCTGGCTTACGTGGGTCCTGGGGAATCAAACCTGGGTCCTTTGGCTTTGCAGGCAAGTGCCTTAACCACTAAGCCATTTATCTACCCCCCTTTTTTTGAAATAGGATCTCATATAACCCTGGCTGGCCTCTTGCTTGCTATGTATTGAGACTGGCCTTGAACTCCTGGTTTTCCTATCTCTACCTCCCAGGTGCTGGGATTACAGGTTTATACTGCCACATGAGGCTTAGACAGTATTTAAGAGGTAAGGTCTCTGTATTCTGCCCAAATCTGGTTTCTAACTTGCAATCCTCCTGGATTACAGACAAGTGTCACTGTACTAGCTTCGTGCCGACTACTCTTTCATCCCATGTTACCCTTGTACTTGACTACAGCCCCCAGGAATATCTCTTATCCAAGCTCCCTACTCTTACCCCCTGCCTCAGCTTAAGTACCCATCCTTGTCTTTGGCACACTGTACCTGCCACCTATCTGGTTTCTCTGGCATCTGTCTCTGCCTGAGTCCTTCTGCCATAGGCATTTCAGAGAATACTCATTTATGGTTGTATTTACCTTCTGCCCCCACCCCAGTCACTTCTCATGCTTCGGTGTGCCTCAAGACTGGAGCCAACTGCTTAGTGTACCCCAACTTTTCCTGTATCCCTACAGGTCAGAAGACTTGAAGTGAGGATGAAATGAAAAACAAAAATACAGGAGAGCCTTTGGAGAGTGATTTTGATATGGAGACTGGCATTGTACTCTTTTTTTTTTTTTTTTCGAGGTACAGTCTCTCTCTAGCCCAGGCTGAACTGAAATTCACTCTGTAGTCTCAGAGTGGCCTTGAACTCACGGTGCTCCTCCTACCTCTGCCTCCTGAGTGCTGGCATTAAAGGCATATGCCACCATGTCTGGCTTCATTGTATTCATTTTAAAATACTTGTCACCAAGTAAAGGAACACAAAAAGGTATTCGCTCCAAGGGAAAATAAATTTGCAGTGGGAAAAAAAAGACATAATCTTATTGTACTACATGACCAGCTTTTCAGTATGGTTTATGTACACCAGTGGTGTAAAAACACTTGTATTCATTTTCTAGAACTGCCAGAACAAAGTACCACAAATTGGTTGACTTAAACAGAAAGAAAAGCGTTTTCTTTCTTTTTTGTTTTTGTTTCACATTTTAGAGGCTAGAAGTTCAAGATCAAGGTGTTGGTGGAGTTGATTCCTTCTGAGGACTGTGAAGGAAGGATCTGTTGTAGGCCTTCCTCCTTGGAGTGTAGTCAGTCATCTTCGACTTGTCTCTTCACATTGTTTTCCCTCCATGTTTGCCTCTGTGCTTAGATTTTTCTTTTTCTTTTAATATGGAGATCAGTCATATGGGATGTGGATCTGCATTATAGTCTGCACATTCAACCAGTTCTATCAGTAATAACCCTATTTCCAAATAAGGCCACGTTCTTAGGTGCTGGGGTTAGGACATGAAATTGGGAAGGAAACGGTCAACTGATAAGAAAATTGAGCAGTGTTTAGACATAAACTATGATATAGCTATATTGGAGGGCCAGGGGACAGTGAACAGTGGGCAAATAGGTACCAGGGGTTGGAGAAGAGTAGATTTCATCTTTCATGTGGGTAAAGCACAAAATAAAACAAAACCAAACCAGAGAACAGTATCAAGGCAAAGCAATGCTAGTAGTTTTTATAGAGACATAGAATCAGATACTGAACAGCTAACTAAAAGAGGTAAAGTAGTTGTTCATTGGGGGGAGTGATTGCAGGCTGGAAGAATGCTCATTCCATAATAGACCTTTACAGCTATCCGAATGTTTAAGTGGGTACCAGGGTGAGCTGGGTGACATGGACTTTCATTAACTGAGCTGCCTGCTCTTGCCTTCATTTGAGGTGAGAAAGGAAGTGGGGACTTTTATTGCTATTAAAGGGCACTAACTGACAGGAAGTGAAGTCTTGACTTTCTGGGACCCATAAGAGTTTCAACTTTTCTTTCTTATTTTAAAAAAATATATATTTATTTCTTTGAGAATGACAGGCAGAGAGAAAGAGGTAGGCAGGGAGGGAGGGAGGGAGGGAGGGACGGAGAGAGAGAGAGAGAGAGAGAGAGAGAGAGTGAGAGAGGGAGAGAGGGAGAGGATGGGCGCGCCAGGGCCTCCAGCCACTGTAAATGAACTCCAGATGCGTGTGCCCCCTTGTGCATCTGCTAACGTGGGTCCTGGGGAATCGAGCCTCAAATTGGGGTCCTTAGGCTTCACAGGCAAGCACTTAACCCCTAAGCCATCTCTCCAGCCCTCTTTTTTTTTGAGGTAGGGTCTCACTGTAGCCCAGGCTGACCTGGAATTCACTATGTACTCTCAGTGTGACCTCAAACTAACAGTGATCTCCTGCCTCCTGAGTGCTGGGATTAAAGTTGTGTGCCACTGTGCCTGGCCCCATGAGAGTTTCCTTCTGTGAAAACCTTATAGTTACATTTTAGCTTCCTATAGAAGATCTACTTTAACATAACCAGAAGCTAGGTTTGGGGCTGAGGGATGGTAGTTGTGTAGTTTATTACATTTTTAAATCCTTCAGCAGATGTATGCTTTCTTCCTTGTGTTACAGTTGTTGATTTAGAAGCACACTAGAAGGTTATAACAGGGATTGTTACTAACCCACTCTATAGTTAATTCTATTTTGGCTGTAGGTAATTGTTTAATGTCTATTTCTGTGAGGAGTGGTGGTAATAGATTTCCTCTTGTTTCTCTGAAAATTTCTCTCTGCTGTGCAAGCCCCTCTCTCCATGTTCCTGTGATGTGGGGGAAACACTGAATGTCTCAATGGATGCTGTGAGCAGAATGCCCAAGTTTCTTTTACTGATGTTAAATCGCTTGTGGAATGTGTTCGCTTGTTAAGTAGCTGGTGGAATGAATGTATTAGTCAATTTTGTCTGGGAGAAAAATACCTGATAAAAGAGCAGGAAAAGTTCTTTATGATGCATAGTCCAATTACATGAGTACTATTTGTTAGAAATGGTGAATTGTACCATCAGTGTGAACATTAAAATGACAAAAAGAGCTTAATTGCAGTGCATCATTCAACATATACTCTAATGCTTATTCTCCCTATGTATTCTAAGTCTCCATTATATAATAACTATCTATCTATGCCTATTTATTTCCTTGGACATCTAACACTATTCCAGGTAGGGGCTAAGGGGTGCTGAAATATGTAGTGTCACTCCCCCTTTTAAAGGAATTTAAATCTGATTTGCAATGATAAGACATAGGCTATAAGAAGTAGTGAAAGAGTTAATGCTCTAACAGTCCCTAAAATATGGGAATTGATAAATTATGGTTTAAAGGCCAAATCTGGCTGCTGATTATTTTTATAAATAAAGTTTTATTGGAACCCAGCCATACTCATTTGTTCACATATATTATCTGTGGCTGCTTATTGCTGTAACAGCAGAGTGGAGTGAGTAGTTGCAACAGAATGTATGGCTCACAAAGCTGAAAACATTTATTTGTCTGGCTTTTTAGGAAGAAAAAATGACCAACTCCTAGTTCCTGGTTTTGAAAAACAATTCTCAAATTTGGCATTGAATGATAAGTACAAGTGAATGAATCAGTACCCTCATTAGTAAGTCTGAGAGTAGGATGATGGATAATGTTCTGAGAAGAACTTTGACCTCAAATATGAAGCTTGAGGACTATTTGCAATATAAGGAGAAGGGAAGCAGATTTCCTGGATGGAAGTATACAGAGTACTCTTAAGAGACGAGTGTGGGGGCTGGGTGTAAACACAAGAGAGGTTGTAAGTGTCAAATCAGAGGCAGGTTGCGATGGTCTTTGATTTCCGGGAGATCAGTATTATTGGATGAGCACTTGTCCTAAAACCCTCACCTTAACTAATTGTGTCCTTAATAACACTATGTCCAAAGAAGGCAACATTCTAAGGTACTTGGGGTTAGGACATTTGAATTTGGGGAGGAAACTGTTCAACCCACAACAGTATATAAAAGCCAACTGGGCATGGTGACCTGCCTGTAATCTCAGAGGTCAGGAAGTAGAGACAGGGATCCTTGGGGTAAGTTGGCTAACTAGACTAGCTGAACTGGGGAGCCCTGGGTTCAAGAGACAGACCTTTCATCAGCAGATAAGGTGAAGAGTAGTTGAGGAAGATACCTGGGGGCAACTACCTCTGGCCTACACATACGTGTGTGTGCATACATGTACTTGCATGTACATGTGTACCCACATACATATGAACATGAATACACATAAGCCATACACGTATGTAACAAAGCTAGGAATGTCTTGAAAACATGGATATCTCTGAAAGTTAACATTCATATATGTACATATGCAACATTTATTCCAGGCTTATAAGGTTGACTATAAGGGACTGTTAACACATGTGATGATACATTCTTCAGCTTGTTTGTCTCAGATAGTGCTAGTGCTAGGTGTGTTTGAAGGACTTGCTGATATTCCCAGGATAAGTTTGACTTCAAGGTCCTTCAAAGGTTACTATTGCCAGTTGACTGGTATGGACGGTTGCCCCTCCCAGTCTATTAGATTAACCATTTGGAGGGATTTTAGAGAAGTAAATTCTGGACAGGAATGCCTGTAGATGAGAAGTATTGGGGTGGGGGAAGGAAGGAAGAGATTCTACTATGTATTCATGGCCACCACATTGCCTCTTCCTTCCTTTTATTTTATTTTGTTATTATTATTCCTTTATTATTCTTATTATTTATTATTTTGAGGCAAAGATGAAAGCTTTTATTCAGGAAAAGTGTGAGCTGCCAGGGCAGGCTCACAAGAGAGAAGCACAGCCAACCTGAGTTTTCAGGTAGTGGGCTTTATAGGGCCTTTTCAGTTGATAAGTTGAATAGAAAAGTTCCTTTAGGAGAGATAATTACATGAGCCATTTAAAATAGCTAGGGTGTGACACCAGAACAGTGACCATGTTACTTAGGAGACAAGGGGGGCAGGAAAACCATGACCTGGAGCATTGTTAGGCAAGGAGGGGATAGTGACCACGTGGTTTCTTAAGAAGTATGGATAATCTACTTCCTTATGCTTCTGTCACTATTCTGCTGACCATGGTGAGTCCATATTGGGAACCTGTCCCGACCTAACATTGTAACCTTTTGTTAACTTCTCTTCTGTAATGTCTTTATGCTGACCTTAGGGGCGATGAGTTCTTATGAGGGAGGCTGGATAATGTGGTCAATCGGTCTCCCTTCAGGACAGGTGATAAGGAAGCAGTTTCATGGTGGCTAGAGGTGATAGAGTGGTGAGATTGATACTGAGCACCCTCCAATGGCGCCAGTGTATCATGCTGTTATGACTTGGTCCTGAGCGAAACAAAGACTTGTTTTGTACCATCCCTGTATTGAGTTGGCTTCGGGGCAGTTGCTGGCAACATCTGTTATAGAGAAGGTGAGAGAGATGGGCTCCATGTACCCCAGAAGAGGACAGAAGGAAGAATTAAGGATATTGTTATTTTTGTCAACAGTTATGACATCAAAACACCAAGCACAAGGTGGGGGATGAGCAGTTAGAGGTAAGGGGTAGAAGGCTTTGGGGCAAGAGAGAGGTGGCAATAAGGGCATCAGTGTATTCAAGAGGAACATTTTGGGATTGGGGGAAGAGCGGGAACACAGAGAGTTTAAGTTTAAGAAGGCCCATTGGGGTGGAGGTGTACTTATCCCTGGATGAGGTAGGGTAGGATGGAGGTGGCTTGACTCTCTTGAGCTGTGATAAGTGGAACCAATTGGGGATACCCTAAAGGTTTGCAGCCATGGGAATGGTTAGGATCACCAAATGAGGTCTGGTCCAGAGTGGCTGAAGGCCCTGTGGGTAAGACTGCTTAAGGCAGACTTGATCTCCAGGGTTAAGTGAGAGAGTTGTGGCTCCCTCTTATGGTGGGTGAAGAAGGTAGTTAGCATGTTTCCAGAGAAGGTTTCAGATAAAAGTGAAAGTTGGTAAGTACCCATGAACAAGAGTTTCTGGTAGTGAGGGAAGGTTGTTTAATAGGAAGGGGTGCCCATACATGAATTCAAAGGGGCTAAGGAAGGAGGGGTCCCGAGGAGTAGTTCTGATTCTGGCTAAGGCAAGTGGGAGGAGCTGGGGCCAGGACAGGTGAAGTTCAGAAGTCACTTTAGAAAGATTGGCTTTGAGAATAGCATTTGTTCTTTCTACCTTGTCTGAGGTCCGAGGCCTATATGGAATATGAAGTTTGGAAATGAAGGCTGATCCATTGTCTGATTGAATGGTAATGCAAAGGACAAAGTGTGGCAGAATAAACTTGAGAATGTGAGAGGCAACTATATTTGTAGTTTTTCCTGTTGTAGGAAAAGCTTCAGTCCACCCTAAGAAAGTATCGACCATAGTAAGAAGGTATTATTATTATTATTATTATTATTATTATTATTATTATTATTGTGAGGAGGCATGTGAGTAAAATCTACCTGTCAGTCCACCCTTGGAAGTGAGCCCCTGTGTTGGTGGGGTGTGAAAGAGGGAGGGGGTGGACTCTACCTTGTGGAGAGGCTTTGGCGCAAGAATGAGCAAGCCTGTGTAGGCAAGAGTTGGAGAGTAGATCTTTATGCCTGTGGGGGAGAGGACAGTGAGTTGTTGCCCAGAAGTGAATTTCTGTGCCTCTTGGGCCTGAAGAGCAGCTGCAGCAAGACCATATAGGCCTGGTTGCCAACCCTGGACAGAGCGCTTTAGTTGTTTAGAGAGATAAGCTACAGGGGCAAAGGATGGACCCCTCATTTAGCCCAGAACTCCCAATGCCATACTCCCTTTTGCTGTGGAATAAAGAGGAAAAGGCTGCTGAAGGTCTGGAATTGCAAGGGCTGGAGCTTCCAAGAGCAGGCAGGAAAAGGCAGCATCTCTCTCTGACTTAGGGTCTAAGAGTTCATGAGGGTCTCCCTTAGCTATGTCTTAAAGGGGCTTTGCCAGGAGGGCAAAGCCCAGAATCCACCTTTTAAGGAACCCAGCAAAGCCAAGAAAAGGGAGGATTTTTCCTTTGAGGTAGGTGGGGAGAGGGAACAAAGATGTTGTTTGCAGTCTAGGGTGAGTTGTTGTGAGGTGGGGGTAAGGAGAAAGCCCAGCTACCTAACTTGGGTTAAAGAAAGTTGAGCTTCTTTGGGGGAACCTCAGTATCCCTTAAATCCAAGAAAGTTAAGAAATTTGTTGGCCAGTAGTTTACATAGAGAAAGAGAGGGCTGAGCAGAGCAAAAGATCATGTACATACTGTAAAAGTGTACTAGGCAACAGATCCAGGGACAAAAGGTCAGTGGAGAGAGCTTGCCCAAATAGTTGGGGGCTGTCTCTAAAACTCTGGGGGAAGGACAGTCCAGGTAAGTTGAAAGGCAGAATGAATATTGGGGTCCTCCCAGGTGAAAGCAAAAAGATAGTAGGAATCAGGGTGGAGAGGGAAGGCGAAGGCATCTTTGAGGCCAAGAACTGAAAAATGAGTAGTGGAGGAAGGGATGTAAAATGAGATTATAGGGGTTGGGGACTATTGGATGAATGGACATAACAGTGGCATTGACTAGGCACAAGTGGTAGGTTTTGTCAGGTTTGATAACAGGCAAGATTGGAGTATGGTAAGGGGAGTGAGTGGGGCAAAGGAGGCCGGCTTGGAGCAAGCAAGAAATAACGGGTTTGAGTCCTTGATGATGTTTAAGTGAGATTGGGTATTGAGGACAGCAGGGAAAGGATGTGGGGTCTTTGAGTCTGATGAGGACAGGCGTATGGTGAGAGGCTAGTGCCAGTGAGGAAGTGTCCCATACCCTGGGATCAACCACAGAGACAGGGAGGGGGGAAATTTGGATCCTTTTTGAGGGAGGGGGCTGGCGTGAGTAGGAAGACAGAGTGCAAATGGAAAGTCTGAGAGAGAGAGGGGGAGAGAGAGAGAGAGAGAGAGACAGACAGACAGACAGACAGAGAGAGGGAGAATTTTTGCATAAGATCTTGACCCAGGAGGGGAACAGGACAAGAAGGTATTATGAGAAATGAATGGGAGAGGGGAGTGTCCCAGACTACACAGGGTAAGGGGAGGTGATGTGTGGGGAGTGGGATAGGTCGTCAATACCTAACACAGACATCTGTAAGGGAAGTCTTACCTGAGTAGGATGGCAAGATGTCAGGACTGACCAACTAGCCCCTGTAACAAATGAGACAGGCCTTCCTGCCAGTTGGGCTGTGACACGGGGTTCCTTCATTGTGATACAGAGAGTGTTGGTGGGGGTGGAGGGCCCAGGGCACCATCAATCTGCAGCTGCCAGGCCCAGAAGATCAGTGATTGGGTCTTGTGGGGGATGAGGGGAAGGGGCTGGACTACCTTGTTGAGGCAAAGTACAGTAGACCTTCCAGTGTCCAGCAAGTCTGCTTTGAGGACAGAGTCCTGGAGGCAGGTGTGGGTTGTGGCAGGCTTTTGTCCAGTGACTGGTGTGGCTGCGCTTGAAGGAGGGTTTTGGTGGTGAGCGTTGTGGGCCCCATCATCTTCTTTGGAAGAGGCTGCACGGCCACAGCCAGGAACTGGAATTGCTCTGTGTCTCTGGCTATCCTCTCAGTCCGTTTCTGGTCTTCTCTGTTACTAAAACCTTTAAATGCCAGGTCAAGCAGATGTCCCTGAGGGTCTTGAGGGCCCTTATTTATGTGTTTAAGTTTTTTTTTTTTTTTTTTTGATGTCAGGGTCAGATTGGGACAGGAAATGGGTTTTGAGAACTATCATGTTCTCTTGGAAAGCGGGGCCAAGGCAAGTGTATTGGGTGAGTGCCTCAGTTAGGCGTCCCATAAACTCAGCTGGATTCTTATTAGGCCTCTGGGTAAGTGTACAGAGTTTGCTAAAATTGACAAACTTATGGGATGTATTTTGGAGGCTAGCCAGGAGGCAAAGAAACATCCTATCATGGGCCACACTTCCTGGGGAGTTAGTGGGAACATGGTATTCCCAGTCAGGGTCCTTTCTAGGGATAGCAAGAGTCCCCACTAGGAAAGTGTGATCAGTTAAGTGAGCCACATCATCATGGGCCTGAGTGGTACCTAGACATGTTCTTGTTCATCAGGAGTGAGAGTGGAGGAAAGAACTACAAAGAGATCATGCCAGGTTAGCCTGAGTTAGGTAGTGAGATTTTTTAGTATAGTGTGTTGGATCAGTGGGGAAGACCCTGGACGTTTTTCTTTTTCTTTTCCTTTTTTTTTTTTTCGATGTAGGGTCTCACTCTGGCTCCGGCTGACCTGGAATTCACTATGTAGTCTCAGGGTGGCCTCGACCTCTTGGCGATCCTCCTACCTCTGCCTCCCAAGTTCTGGGATTAAAGGCGTGCACCACCACGCCTGGTGACCCTGGAAGTTTTTCCATCTGCAATAAATCAGACATGGAAAAAGGAACATGAACATGAATGATTCCTTCAGTGTCTCTGACCTCACATAAAAGGTACATTCTGTCTCTGTGAGAATGAGTACGTTGGAAAGGAGGGGAAAAAGAAGGAGAGGAAATGGTGGATGGTGGTGGCAGGGGTCATAGAGATAGAACAGGAGGCAGATGAAGGGAAGGAGGAGGGGTGAGGGCACCAAGCAGGAGATCAGGAGAGGCTGAGAGAGCTGGAGGAGCCAGAGGAGCTGTTGGTGCCAAGTCATCTATGGTGCCTGGGTCAAAAGCAGAAGGTGAGCCGGGCATGGTGGCACATGCCTTTAATCCCAGCACTAGGGAGGCAGAGGTAGGAAGATCATCATGAGTTCGAGGCCACTCTGAGACTACATAGTGAATTCCAGGTCAGCCTGGGCTAGAGTGACACCCTACCTCAAAAAACAAAACAAAACAAAACAAAACAACAACAACAACAACAAAAAGCAGAGGGTAAGGATGAGTATGGGGTAGGGGTTAATTTAGAGTGCATTCCTGAGACCTTGGCTAGAAAGACTTGGTGAAAACAGCAGATAGAGCAGAGAGAGGGGGCTGTGTACACAAAGTGAAAAATGCCTGAATATTGGGTATTTTGGACCACCTGCCTGTACATTGGCAGAAGTTTTCTAAATAAGTGAGAATTTGGAAATCAAAAGTAACTTTTTCAGGCCATTTTGGACCCATTGTCCAGCTTATATTGTGGCCAGGCAGCGTTGAAGAGAAAGAACAGACGATGAAGTTTGATGTTGTCCAAGAGTTATAATAGAAGTTGGTTTAGTACATGGGCTGTTAGGGTGAACAGGGTCTGTACCTCCCACATGGGCAAAGGCCCCACAGGTTGCAACTGCCAGTTATTTAGCCTGTTAGTGAGTAAGGTGGGCATCTGTGCTCTCGATGGAGTAAGTGGCTGGCACTGAAAGATGAGACCTCAGAAGGTGGAGGGAGAGGAGAGATAGTAGGGAGATGGAGGAAGTGTCCAGAGACTGGGAGAACTGAACCAAAAGGTGTCTCTTAGGGTACAGTAGACTGGAGAGCAAGAGACCTGAGGTGTCAAGAGTGTGTCTTTCTAGAGGTCTGGAGTTGGGGCCCAAAAGTGGGTGAGAGATGTAGCCTTGTGTACTGGCACAGCTTCTACGAGGGACTAAACCCAAGAGCAGGTTAACCCAGAGGAACACTTACCAAGAAGGTGGGAGGAGACTAGAAGGGAAGAAGAGTGAGGCTGAATTGTGGTGGATGGGAGAGCTGGTATCAGGCAGAGATTGTCCGAAGCCTTCAGAGCGTCAGTAGCAGTTCGCTGGTCTGGTCAGGGGATAGGAGGTCTGGCTGCCCAAGAGGGCAACTGGAAGCCCCCTATCTGAATCACAGCACCAGATGTAAAGTTTGAGCATGACCAAGGCCCTGTAAACCACTCTGAGGCAGAGATGGAAGGTTTTATTAGGGAAAAGCATGAGCTGCCAAGGCTGATTCATAAGAGAAGAGCACAGCAGTCTTTTTTTTTTTTAATTACTATTTTTTTGAGAGAGAGAGAGAGAGAGAGAGAGAGAGAGAGAGAGAGAGAGAGAGAAAGAGAATGGGCATGACAAGACCTTCAGCCTTCTGCTAATGAACTCTAGATGTGTGCACCCCCTTGTGGCACATGTGCAACATTGCATGCTTGCACCACTGTGCATCTGGTTACATGGGACCTGGAGATTGGAACATGAGTTCTTAGGCTTCTCAGGCAAGCACCTTAACCACCAAGCCATTTCTCCAGCCCTATTTTATTTTATTTTATTTTATTTTATTTTATTTTATTTTATTTTATTTTATTTTATTTTATTTTATTTTATTTTATTTTATTATGTGTGTGTGAGAGAGAGTGACAGAGAGAGGAAAAAAAAATGAATTGGTGCACCAGGGCCTCCAGCCACTGCAATTGAACTTCAGATACATGTGCCACCTTGTGCATATGTGCAGCCTTGTGAGCTTGTGTCATTGTGTCTGGCTTATGTGGGACTTGGAGAGTCGAACATGAATTCTTAGCTTTTGGAGGCAAGCGCCTTCCCCACTAAGCTATTTATGTAGCCCTCTTCCTTCCTTTTAGCGGTCTCTGGATTACCTGTACAGTTGACCAGGCATATTAACATTCCTTCCTGCCATTCCTTATGCTGTCCCAGAATGTGTTCTGCTGTCTTGATAACCCGTAGGAAACTGAGAACCCCTATTCTCCCTAAACCAGTTGCTAAGGGCCATTGAGTTGTCCTCTGAATCCATTTCCTTCTACTTGGACACATCTGTGGGTATCTAGGCAGTGGGGCTTGTCTCTGGCCCTGTGGTAGGCTTGGGGCATCATGGGTCTTCCCAGTTACTCATTGGTGCTTCTTTTTACTTCTCAACTCTCACCAATGCTTGTTACCCTTGTACATGTGTACATGTGCATACAGGTGGACAGAGAAATACAAAAGAAAATTTCATTGTATATTTTGCATTGAGACTTGATTTTTAATTATGTGATAGAGAAAGAGAGAGAGAGAGAGAGGGAGGGAAGGAGGGAGGGAGGGAGGAAGGGAGGGAAGGAGGGAGGGAGGGAGGGAGGGAGGGAGGGAGGGAAGGGAAAGACAGAATGAATGGGCACACCAGGGCCTACAACCACTGCAAATAAACCCCAGATGCATGTGCCACTTTGTACATCTGGCTTTTACATGGGTCCTGGGGAATCAAATTTGTGTGTGTGAAGGTGCTCATGTACTTGTATGTGCATGCATGTGGAGACCAGAGGACAGTCTCAGTTGTTATCCTTAGGAATGTCATCTACTTTTGTGTCTGTGTGTGCACACAAAGGCACATGCCTGCATAAAAATAATAAATAAAAGCCAGGCGTGGTGTTGCATGCCTTTAATCCCACCACTCAGGAAGCAGAGGTAGGAGGATCACTGACATTCCAAGGCCACCCTTAGACTACAGAGTGAGTTCTAGGACAGCCTGAGCTAGAGTGAGACCCTACCTCTAAAAACAAAAACAGGGCTGGAGAGATGGCTTAGTGGTTAAGCGCTTTCCTGTGAAGCCTAAGGACCCCGGTTCGAGGCTCGGTTCCCCAGGTCCCACGTTAGCCAGATGCACAAGGGAGCGCACGCATCTGGAGTTCGTTTGCAGAGGCTGGAAGCCCTGGCGCGCCCATTCTATCTCTCTCCCTCTATCTGTCTTTCTCCCTGTGTCTGTCGCTCTCAAATAAATAAATAAATAAAAAGTTTAAAAACAAAAACAATAAATAAAAATAATAAAATAAAATAATAAATAAAAATAAAATACACAAAGATACCAAAGTGAACAGAGGTAGTGGACTCAAATGTAAACCCAAGACAAATCAGGCCTGTCATCCTTATAAATTTGTCACTGATATTTTCTCAGATAGAATGGTAGTTTGATCCAGTAAGTATTTGAGTCTCAGAGGACAGAGCACCACACTGGACAACAGGAATATGAGTCAGAGGTACATTAAGTTAGTTAGTTCTCTTCACACTGGATAAAAAGAGGTCACTGTTACAATGGTGATAAAAAGGCATGAAGTTGAGGAACCATCAGGAAGCTGACACCTTCTCTTGCATGGGAATCAAGGTCATCTGTTGAGAGAGTTAAGTGCAAAAAGAGAATATGTAAAGATTGAAGAGAAAAAGTCTAATAAAGCCTCAGTGTGGGACTGGAGAGATGGCTCAGAAGTTAAGATGCTTGCCTGCAAAGCCTAATGACCCGGGTTCAATCCCATTCAATCCCTAGTACCCATGTAAAAGCCAGATGCACATCCATTTCCTAGCTATTGTGACTAGAGCAGCAGTAAACATGGATGGGTAAATATCTCTGTAGTACTGAGTATAGTCCTTAGGGTATATGCTAAGGGTGGCATATAGCTGGGTCATGTGATAATTCTCTTTTTACTTCAAATGTAAACCATACCAGTCACATTTCTGTTGTGTTTCAGAATTAATTTCTTTTTTTTTCTTTGGTTTTTTCAAAGTAGGGTCTTACTCTAGCCCAGGCTGACCTGGAATTCACTCTGTATTCTCAGGGTGGCCTCGAACTCACGGCGATCCTCCTACCTCTGCCTCCTGAGATTAAAGGCGTGTGCTGCCACGCCCAGCTCAGAATTAATTTCTTAAAGGTAAGGGCTCTACTAAAAACCATAATAATTGTATACCTTTTGCAACTAACTATCCAAAACAATAGCCTTTTTTTCAAAGCCATAGCCTTTTAAAAAAATTAATTGTTTATTATTTATTTGACACACAGAGAGAGAGAGAGGGAGGGAACACAAGAGCGAGAGAGGGCGGGCGCACCAGGGCCTCCAGGCACTCCAGATGGGTGTGCCCCCTTGTGCATCTGGCTAACGTGGGCCCTGGGGAATCAAACCTCGAACTGGGTCCTTAGGCTTCATAAGCAAGTGCTTAACCTCTAAGCCGTCTCTCCAGCCCCATAACCCTTTTTTATATAACACATTAACTGAAGAAACCCAAATGCAAAATGTTCTCAAGCTGGACTTGTAGAAGGTCCACACTTATAGATAAGGTATAAAACATACTTGCCTGTACTTATTACTTACTTTTTAAATTTATATATATATATATTTATATATATATATTTTAAATATTTTTATTTCATTTCAAGCAGAGAGATAGAGCGGAGAAAAATGTGAATGATTGAATGAATATGGGCACACCAGGCCTCTGGCTGCTGTGAACAAATTCCAGACACATGTGCCTCTTTTGCATTTGGCTTTATGTGGATACTAGGGAATCAAACCCAGTCATTAGGCTGTGCAGGCAAGCACCTTAACCACCGAGCAATCTCTCCAGCCCCAAATCATTCTCTTATATCCAAAATAGCTAACAATGTTTCCTTATTATTAGGTATCTAGTTTTACACATAGTTAAAATCTTTTAGAAGGCATTTCTTGGAAACAGGCTTTGGAAAGGCCATGCTGTATAGTTGGTTGGTTGTCTGAGTCTGTTGTAGTCTAGGTTTCCCTCTCATTTCTTCTGTGATTTTTTTGGTGGTGTTGAGGAAGCCACATAATTTTCCTGGGGTGTTGCTACTGTCAGAATTGGTTGACTGTATCCTTAGGGTGTCATTTAACATATTCCAGGAACTCATTATACTTCTTGTAAACTGGTATGCAATCCAGAGACTCAGCACAATCCAGGTTCCATTAACTGGCAAGATTGTGTAACTTCTGGTGACAAAAGCTTTTGTCACAAGGCTTCCAATGTCTGGTTGTCTCTTCTTGTAATGCCAGACTCTGTTAGCAACCATTACCCAGGTTCTTGATTACAATAGAGGTTGCATTGTGTTGGTTGTATAATTCTCTTCTCCATTTCTTTTAAAACTTTTTTTTTTTGTTTTTTGTTTTTTCAAGGTAGGGTCTCACTCTAGCCCAGGCTGACCTGGAATTTGCTATGTAGTCTCAGGGTGGCCTCAAACTCAGGGTGATCTTTTTATCTCTGCCTCCCAAGTGCTGGTATTAAAGGTGTGAGCCACCACACCCAGCACATATTTTTATTTTTATTTATTTATTTGAAATAGGTACAGATAGATAGATAGATAGATAGAGAGAGAGAGAGAGAGAGAGAGAGAGAGAATGGACATGCCAGGGCCTCTAGCCACTGCAAACGAACTCCAGATGCATGTGCCATATGTGCATCTGGTTTATGTGTGTACTGGGAAATTGAAGCTGGGTCCTTTGGTTTTGCAGGCAAATGCCTTAACCATTAAGCCATGTCTCCAGCCCTTCTTCTCCATTTCTTATTTGGGATACTGCTACTGAGAGAAATACCTTCTTATCAACCACTTTACTACACTGAGTTTACATAGGAAAAGCAGGACAAATGTTTGATTTCTTCCTAGTTTTTTTTTAAATTTTTTAAAAAATTATTTCAGAGAGAGAAAGGCAGATAGAGAATGAATGCTCCAGGGCTTCCAGCCACTGCAAAATGAACTCCAGACACATGTGCCACCTTGTGCGTCTCACTTACATGGGCCCTGAATCAAACCTGGGTCCTTAGGCTTCTCAGGCAAGCACCTTAACTGCTAAGCCATCTCTCCAGCCCCTCTTTACTAGTTTTTCAAATGCTTATTTGGTTCATTATCTTCCAAAGTTGACCAATGATGTTTTTTGGGTACGTGCGTGTGTGTGTTTTCATGTGTGTATGTGCAGATACATATGTGCCATGGTGTGCCTATGGAGATCAGAGGACAACTTCTGGGTGTTGGTCTTTCCCTTTGACCTCGTTTGAGGCAGGTTCTCTCTTGCACAGTACTTGGCTTGTAGGGATAGCTGGCCCCTGAGCTTCTTGCTGACTCTCCTGTCTCTGCCTCCCTTCTTGCCCATTGTAGGGCTGAGATTACAGCTACAGCATCTAGCTTTATGTGGCTGCTTGGGACCTGAACTCGGGTATTTATGCTTGTGTGACAAGTGCTTTATCCACTGAGACATCTTCCCAGCCCTGTGACCAGTGATTTTTAATAGCATATATCATATAGCATGTGATATAACACTTGCTTAATATATATTTAAGTATTCAGTCTGTTATTCATTGCAGTAATGTACATTCCCATTGGTGGCCAGTGGAAGCCTCTTTTTACATTTGATTCTGAGTTCTTTTGACATAGCCCCAGGACTCTTTTATGACTTCCTTATTTTCTTGGTGTGATAAGATGATCTATGGTTACTATCTTTCCTGTCCCTGAACTAGAATTAGTCATTTCTCCAAGGCAGCCTGACTAATTTTTAGTAAAAAATGTTAAAAGTTTTAAATTTAATTGTGTCAAAAATGACACATTGCTTCTCTTAGATCATCCTTCTAGAAGTCTTTGATGTGGTGCTGTTGATCTTTTATCAGTTTATTTTATTAGCTTGTATTTCAGATTTGGAAATGGTTTAAATTTTTAATTGTAGCCCACTTTATTGAGATCTTATTCTATTTGTCAGATTTAAAATTATAACCTTTTTTTTTAACTACTTTTTTTTTTTTCAGGCAGGGTCCTACTATAGCCCAGCATGACCTAAAACTCATTTTGTAGTCCCAGACTGGCTTCAAACTCATAGCAATTCTCCTACATGTGCTTCCTGAGTGCTAAGCTTAAAGACGTGCATCATCATAACCAGCTTCTTTCCTTCCTTCCTTTTTTTCTTTCTTTCTAAATGTTTTATGAGAGAGAGAGAATATGAATGTGAGTGAGTGAGTATGGACACATCAGGTCCTCCTGCCACTGCAGCTGAATGCTGGATACATACACTACTTTATGTTTTGTTGGTACAGAGGAATTGAACTTGGGCTGTCAGGCCTTGTGAACAAATGCATTTAACTATGAGCCATATCTCCAGCCCCTTACTGTAGTCTTTCTACCTCAGTCTCTTGAGTCTTGAGATTATAGATGTGAGTCATCATACCTTGTTCAAATTATAAAACCTTTAGGAGCTATTTGTAAAAATAAATTCAAAGACAGCAACTAAATTCAACTTCCTTTTTTTTTTTTTTTCTTTTTGGTTTTTTAGGTAGGGTCTCACTCTAGCTCAGGCTGACCTGGAATTCAGTTATGGAGTCTCAAGGTGACCTCGAACTCACTGTGATCCTCCTACCTCAGCCTACCAAGTGCTGGGATTACAGGTGTGTACTACCACGCCTGGCTCCTTTTTTTGGTGTTACTCTGGATATGAACCTGTGGCCTCATGCATGTTGAGCAAACACTATCACTGAAGCACATCTCCAGTCATCTATAGAACCTTTAAAGGAAAGAAATATGTTGGGGTTTGACTTCAGTTCTGTTCTGTGTTACTCTGTGTAGATACATACTTAGTGATTTGTCTGATATAGTAACTTAACATTTACCATGAAGTAAATAGCCATAAACATATGTGAAGTGGATGTTTTTACTTCAAATATTTAAAAATGTTAACCAGAATTAATACTAATCCATGAATAGTTACTTAAATTTAGTATGCAATATCACTGCTGAAACCTAACATGAAAGTTTTCAATGAATCCTCACTGATAACCTTTCCATTATGACTTTTTTTTTATTTTTTAATTTTTATTTTGGATTTTCAAGGTAGGATCTCGCTGTAGCTGTGACTGACCTGCAACTCACTATGTAGTCTCAGGCTGGCCACGAACTCATGGTGATCCTCCTACCTCTGCCTTCTGAGTGCTGGGATTAAAGGCGTGCGTCACCATGCCTGGCTCCCATTATGGTTTTTTAAATATACTGGATGTTATCTCTGGATGAGGTGCTGGGGAGCTCAAAGCAGTTATGTTTATGACACTTTGTAATTCTAGACTGCTTTGAAGAGCCACTATTTTGCTGTTATCTTTTGTTTTTAGCCTTGGCTCAGATCTCATTTCTTGGACACAGTTTTTCACTAAAAATTCTCTCCACTCAATGGTAAGAATTTCTTGAGTGCCAGATGGGGCCAAATACTCTACTTTTTTTTTTTTTTTTGTAAGAGAACCATAAGCTTCAGTTTCACATGTCCCTTCTGCCTTTCAGGGGCTCCCAGTACCAGAATTCCTACAATTTGGGGGGGAACATCTATAAATGATGCTTGTAAAGGGACATTAAATCCGCCTGAGGAAGGCAGCAAAAGCTCACCGTGGTTTTCTCTCACCTGACTGACTGCTTTTTCTTCAACAATGCATTTCTTGTCAACAAAGGCCCTATAGTGACTCAGCCTTTGTACTTATGCTTACTACTGCACCAACTGACCACATTTTCTTTTTGTTCAGTGGAACTATTCTTTTTTAAATTTTTAAAATATTTATATTCACAAGCAGACAGATGGAATGAGTGCACCAGGGCCTCCTGCCACTGCAAACAAACTTCAGACACATGTGCCACTTTGTGCATCTGGCTTTTCATGGGTCTTGGAAATTCATACTCAGGCCATCAGGCTTTGCAAGCAAGCACCTTTAATTGCTGAACCATATCTCCAGCCCAGTAGAATTGTTTTTAACTTTCCTTCTTTTGACCTGGACCTTGCCTGTGGCTGCTGATTCAGCTTTGCTCTCCTGAAGCACAAATGTCCAAACATGAAGCCAGTTTCCCATCCTCTTCACATTGTCATCCAGAAGAACAAGAGCCATGCTCTGTTACAGCCTTTGAATATAAGGCTCTATGAGTTTATTTGGAGTAAAATAGTTTAAACAACTACTTTACATATGTTAATAACAGTAAAATATGTTTCAACTATCCTTATATCCTTACAGTGTCTGTTGAATAAAACAATTTCATTAGATGAGTCGGCATTAGGGAGAGAAGAAAGCAATGCTTTCTCATTGCTTTATTGCATAACATGAAATTAAAAGGACGCATAGTATGAGCAGATGCTTGAGTATTCTGTTTTAAAGTTTATATACTCAGGCTGGCCCCAAAACCTTTTGGATGTTCTTTGAAAAATAGGGCATTGCCTTCTAATCAGGTACCTGTCTTTGGCTCGCCTTGGAATGTGAGAATTAGACTGTCATGTAAAATCAGTAAAAGCTCTACCTGCCATTTTGTTGCTTAAAACTGTTAAATAAAAAAGCAACACTCAGATGGGCGTGGTGGCGCACACCTTTAATCCCAACACTCAGGAGGCAGAGGTAGGAGGATTGCCATGAGCTCAAGGCCACCCTGAGATGACAGAGTTAATTCCAGGTCAGCCTGGACCAGAGTGAGACCCTACCTCGAAAAACCAAAAAAAAAAAAAAAAAAAAAGGCAACACAACACTCATGAATATTTTCTCTCCTACTTGAATAAAATGATTATGTTTTGGAAAGCTGGGTGTGGCACTCAGGAGGCAAAGGTAGGAGGATGGCTGTTACTTCAAGGCCAGCCTGAGTCTACAGAGTGAGTGCCAGGTCTGCCTGGGCTAGAGTGAGATCCTACCTTAAGGGAAAAAAAAAAAGATTATGTGTGGAGCTTGAGAAATAGCTTAGCAGTTAAAAAAAGATTATGTCTTGGGCTGGAGAAATAGCTTAGCAGTTAAGATGCTCATTTGCAAAGCCTAACACCTCTGGTTTGATTCCCCAGTACTCATGTAAAGCCATAGGCACAAAGTGGCAAATGCGTCTGGAGTTTGTTTGCAATGGTTGGAGGCCCTGGTGTACTCTCTCTCTCTCTCTCTCTCTTTCTGGAAATAAGTAAATTAAATATTTTTAAAAAGATTTCATCTTTAGGGCTGGAGAGATGGCTTAACAGTTAAGGTGCTTGCCTGCAAAGAAGACTAAGGACCCACGTTTAACTCTCCAGATCCCACGTTAGCTAGATGCACGAAGGGGAGGCAAGTGCAGGTTTGCACATGCCTACGAGGTGGCACTTGTGTCTGGAGTTGGATTGCAGTGGCTGAGGCTCTGGTGCACCAGTTCTCGCGTTCTCTTCCCCTCTCGCGCTCTCTAAAAATAAAACAAAAATAAGTTAATATTTTTAAAAAGATTCAGTCTTTAAATGTCTAAACTGAGTTTTTGTTAAATTGGTTTTCTAAGAGGCCATTATGTTCCCTTCCATGATTGTTGTGTAAGAACCGTTCTGTATATTGGGTTAACCAACTCTAACGAATTGTTTTTATTCTACATTCTTATTTTTATTTTGAAGACTTATTTGCACCCATTTTCTGTGCTTTCTTTTTAATTTTAAAAAGTGTTTGTGTCTGTGTGTGTATGCCATGACACACATGTTGAGGTCAGAGGACAACCTTAAGCATTGGTCCATGCTTTCCATCTTGTTTTGAGGCAAAGATTCTTTTGTTGCTTCTGGATCCTTTTGTCTTCCCTTCTGGCTGTGGTTACCCTGGGTTTACAGATGGTAGTGCTGTGTGTCTGGCTTCATGGGATTCTGAAGATCCATGCTTGGGTTGTCAGGTTTATGCACAAGCACTTTACCCACTGAGCTTTCTCTCACCCTTAAAAAGTCTCTTATTTCTGTCCAAGTTACCCTTACTCTTATCCAGTCCATCTAATGCATCTTCTGAAAAGAGCAGTATACTAGGTCTCAGGGGTCAATTTCAATCACAACATGTATGATAACACATTGTTTCTCTGTCCCTTGGGTATGTGTTCAAAGGCTAGGCCCTGAGGAGGCCGAGGCTTCAGATGGTAGGCTGAAAGATACCTGGGGCCTCCAGGCTTTGTGAGCACTTTGCTGCCCATACCCTGCCCTGCAGGACTTTATCTCTAGTCTTCAAGTCAGACAGCAGCTCATATTTGTAAGTGAATCCCTTTGTGATGAATGAGAATGAGAAGGTAAGGTATGGAGTTAATGCTGTCTTAGGATTCCCCTGGTGTTTTCTGGATGCACCTGATCCCCAACATTTACTGAGTACCTACTGTGTATCAGATACAGGCCAGAAAGAAGGGATGCCCCTGTTCTAGCATGAAAGACCTAGTGGTTGTTCATTATGGAGCAGCTTCTGTATGTAGGAGATTACAAGGATTATCCTTCATCTTTGCACCAGAGCATCTTTCAATTTTAAACACAAAAAGTGGATAAAAAAATGTCTCACCTCGTGTCATACTGATAGTAAATGTGGATGTTGGAATTTACTGCCAGACATATCAGGCCTTTTCTTCTACTTTGTGTGAAGATGCTTAAATAGAGGTGACAAGAGGGAAGAGATGGCCTTGGAGGTTAGGGTTCCTTGGGCAGTGAGAGACATGGGTGTCTAATTCAGGCAATGGTGGATCTTTCTCCTCTCATATAGTTGTTTGTCTTTTTCTTCTGCCTTGATTTCTCTTTCCCCATTTTCCCTCCTGAAGGCCGGTTCTTGTAGCTTCTGTAGAGCTCACTGCAGACCTTGATGCACCCTGCAGGAAGCTACCCCACTGATGCTGAACTGCCTTTTGCCTAGGGGCCGTTTACCCCCAGTAGTTCTTGGTCTTCCCGTTCCAAGTTCTGGTCTTGGCTTCTATCATTCATTCGCTTCTCAGTTTGGTGCCCCTTTATTGGTGTGTTTCTGAAGACAGCAAAAGGCAAATGTGGCTGTATACCTGGAGACACAGAGCCTGTGTCCTTGAGCTGAGACATCTATGTCCCCAAACCCTTAGTCCAGGCACTTATAAGGAAGCACTGGATGATGAGAACTTGGCCTTCTCTAAGGAAGAGTATAATTTTTAAAAAGTTGATGCATGAATCTGTTAGGGCTCCCTGGTTGCAAATGACAGAAACCAACTCTGAACAGGAGGAAAAGTGACTCATTAAAAGGCTTTGGGGTGGTTTATGGCATGGTAGGAGAAACTGGAGGTCATGCATGGGAAAAATAACAACCAGGCAGCTCTGAGGAGCTTTTTTGGAGAGTGTACTCCAGCCATTCCCTGCCTTTGTCACATCACTAGCATTCATTTGGGCTCTGTGCCCATGCATTGGACATGTTGACAGGCAGTCTGACAGACTATGTCTCATAGGGGCGTAGAAGCTTTCCCAAGTAGCTTTCACTTTCTGAATGAGAGGTGCTATCTCCCTAGTCAGGCACCTTGATGAGAAAATACCTACAATTGTAAGTTTCTAAATGTGGGTTACACAGTCTCAATTTTTGTTTTTAATTAAGTAATTAATTTTTTTGGTAGGGTCTCACTTTAGCCCAGGATGACCTGGAATTCACTCTGTAGTCTCAGGGTGGCCTTGAACTCATAGCATTCCTCCTACCTTTGCCTACCAAGTGCTGGAATTAAAAACATATGCCACCACGTCTGGCCTAATTTTTTTAAACTTATTTTTTTGTTAGACATGGACATACTTAGTATGTAAACATCTCATGTTGTACCATCCTTTCCCTCCTCCTTGCCCCTTTTCTGAAGAGGCCTTCCTTGTTGGAGATGTAGGTCAACCCCATGGGGATTATGGGTCATGCACTGTGGGTGGAGGGGAGAGGGAATGACTCTGTGCAAAATGTCCCAACTTGTGGCTCTGGCAATCTTTCTACCCCCTCTTCTGCAAAATCCGTTGAGTCATGCTAGGAGCATTTTAAGTCTACTTCATTGATGGGCTCTTAGGAGCATCTGGATCTCTGGTCTGGTAGGTGTTGAAAGTCCTCAGTATCTTTCTCCATCACTCTTGTACTAATATCAGCTTAACTAAGAAATCAGCACTGTTGCTCATTTCCCCAATTCCTCTGTGGTTTCAGCTGGGTCATTTATCTCCTCAGGTCCAGTGCCCATCTGAAAAAGAGAAGCAGATTCTTCAATGGAGAGTGAAGTCAATGCCGGTTAAATGGGATAATCATTATTAGATTATTAGAGAGAATTAAAAGGGTTTAGATACTTTTTTTTTGTTTGTTTTTGGTGTTTCAAGGTAGGATCTCACTCTAGCTCAGGCTGACCTGGAATTCACTAGTCCCAGGGTGGCCTCGAACTCACAGTGATCCTTCTACCTCTGTCTCCTGAGTGCTGGGATTAAAGGTGTGTGCCACCATGCCTAGATGGGTTTAGATACTCTTATAGTCTAAGGTTAGTGGGAGCTTGACAATAGAAAGCAGAATCATTATCTGGATATGATTCTGACTTGTTTCCCAGTTCCAGATATGGTTTCCTTTCCACTGAGCGGATCTGTTAGCCAATTCAAGAGCAGTTGGTTACCCACCATGGCTGTGTGCCACTGTTGCACTTGTGTGAGCCTCATGTCAAGTTGTTTGCTTCCAAGACGCTTAAGAGTTTGAGTTGCTTGGACAGATGTTGGCCACTTTCCCCTCGTAGTTCATGTAGTGCCTTCCAGCACTAGATGTGCTAATTGCCTGGGGACTGGCTTTCCTCCGATTCCAAACAGGTCTCTCCATGGTCCATGCCAACAGTGTTTGGTGTCTTCAGCAGTAGGGTCTTACCATTAATCTCTGGTGGGTAATCAAGTGCTCTGACAGAAGTCTGTCTTGTTTCTTTTGGGAGATCTAATAGTTCTCCCTGATCAACAGCTCCTTGTGGAAGTAGACCCCATCCTGGTACAGGGAATTAAAGGCCAATCCCAAGGGAAAAGAAAAAAAGAAAAAGCCAGAGAAGAAAGAGAAATAGGAGAAATTTGAGGTTAGGTTTAGTCTGTCCCTCTCCAGGACCCTTTGATTCAGGTGTTCCTTTTAAGGTCTTCTTGAGTGTTCTACCTTTTAGTCTGACATCCAGGATATAGGATTCTGTGGTACCATTTCAATTTGGGTTCAGTTTTTTGTTCTGCCCCACCCTTTCCTTTTCCCCAAGCCCTACTCTCCCTATTGTCCAAGCCTCAAGATGCTATTCAGTTATGTCAGCACCTTGGGCTGATCCAGGTTAGGACCTGCAGATGAGTGAGATCATGCGATGGTTGTCTTTCTGGGATTGTGTGAGTTCACTTAGAATGATCTGTTTCAAGTTTGACCATTTTTTACAAAGTTCAATGTGTCATTTTTTCTTACTGTTGAGTAGAATTCCATTGTGTAGATATACCACATCTAGGTTATTCATTCATCCAATGATGGGCACCTGGGTTTATTCCAGTTTTTAGTTATTATGAATTGAGCAGCTATAAACATGGTTGGACAAATGTTTCTGAATTGAGATGTGGAGCTTTTAGGGTAAATGCCCAGTAAGGGAATAACAGGGTCTTTTGGTAACTCTATATGCATTCTTTTCAGGAGTCTCTAAATTGATTTCCACAGTGGTTATGCAAGTTCATGTTCCCACCAACAGTGAATGAGTGTTCCTATTTCTCCACATCCTTACCAACATTTGTTTTCATTTCATTTTTTAATGTTTACTATCCTTACTGGGGTAAGGTGGAATCTCATAGTTGTTTAAATTTGCATTTACCTAATGGTTAGGGGCGTTGAACATTTTCTTAAATGTGTGTTAGCCATTTGTAATTCTTCCTCTGAGAACTCCCTATTGAGTTCTCTGCCCCACTTTTGGAGTGGCTTGTTTGATTTTTTTATTGTTTAGTTTTTTGACTTCTTTGTAGATTCTAGATAATAGTTTTCTGTCAGTGGTATAGCTGGCAAAGATTTTCTCCCATTCAGTGAGTATTCTGTTGGCTCTGTTTATGGGATGTTTGTCTGTGCAATTGCCTTTTAACTTCATGAGATCCCATTGGTTGAGTGCTTGTTTAATTCCCTTGGCTACTGGGGTTTTGTTCAGGAAGTCTTTCCCCAGTCCTATATCCTGGAGAGTGCTTCCTATTTTTCCTTCCAGTAGTTGAAGAGTTTCAGGTCTTATATTAAGGTCTTTAATCCATTTGGGCTTGATATTTGTATATGGTGAAACGAGTGGGTCTAATTCCAATTTTCTACATATGGTCATCCAGTTTGTCCAACACCATTTATTGAAGATGCTGTCTTCTCACCAGTCTACATTATTGGCACCTTTGTCAAAGATCAAGCAACTATAGTTACTTGAACTAAGCTCTGGGTCTTCAATTCTGTTCCATTAGTCTATCCTTCTGTTTTTATTCTGGTACCATGATGTTTTTATCACTATGGCTTCATAAAAGGTGTCAGGGAGGATTTCCTGGTCTCCAGTTATGTGGGATAGTTTGAGAAAAATTGGTTTCTGTTCTTCTATGAAGGTTTGATAGAATTCAGCTGAGAAGCCATCTGGTCCCAGACTTTTCTTTTTGGGGAGGTTTGTGTTGTTTTTTTTTTTTTACTACATTTTCAATCTGCATTGATGTGATAGGTGTGTTTAGGAGATTAATCTGCTCTTAGTTTAGTTTGGGTAGGTGGTATGTGTCTAGGAATTCATCCATTTCTTCCAGATTATTTAATTTTGTGGAGTAGAGGTTTTGGAAGTATGCCCTAATGATTCTTCCAATTTCATTGATGTCTGTTGTGATCTCTCCTTTTTTATTTCTGATCTTGTTAATTTGAGACTTCTCTCTCTTTTTTTTTTTTTCCTTGATCAGTTTAGCCAGGGATTTGTCAGTCTTGTTTATTTTTCCAAAGAACCAGCTTGTCTTTTCATCGATGTGTAAAATTGTCCAATTCATTAATTTCTGCTCTAATCTTGATTATTTCTTTCCATCTGGAGCGCTTTGGGTTGGATTTTTCTTATATTTCCAGCCTAGCTTAAATTTTTATCTTTAAAAGATAAATTTAGGGTCTGGAGGTATGGCTAACCAGTTAAGACACTTGCCTGCAAAGGCTAATGACCTGAGTTTGATTCTCCAGTACCCAGGTAAAGCCAGATGTATAATGTCACATGCATCTGGAGTCCATTGGTAGTAATTGGAGGCCCTGGTGTACCCATTCTCTCTGTCTGTATCTCTTTCTGTGCTTGCAAATAAATAAATAAAAATATTTTTTTAAAAAAGGATAAATTTAGGTATGAAATTTCAGTGTACAGGATAATGAGTTTTTAATAAATCTATTACATTGTGTAATTCTTACCACAGTTCAATATTAAAATATTTATAACATTCTAAAAGTTCTCATACTCATTTACAGTTGGTTCCCACACCAGGCTCCAGGCAAAATACTGATCTATTTTCTGTCTGTTCAGATTTGAACATTAGGTATTTATTTATTCATTTATTTATTGAAGCAGGGTATTACTGTAACCTAGGCTGACATAGAATTCACTCTGTATCCCAGGATAAAATTTACCAAGATCATCCTACCTCAGCCTCTGAGTGCTGGGATTAAAGGTATGTGCTACCATGGCTGGCTTGAATGTAGGTTTTTATATTATTTATGACTACTGTAACTTGTAGGTATTGTGGAATTTCTTCTATATGAGGAGGGAGGGAAGGAAGAAACTCTCCCCATGGTACTCAAGTCTGTATCTCGTCAGCCTCAATTATCTCTTCTGTTTGCTTTAGATTTTCCCTTCACTCCTGAAAACTGTCGTTTAGAAGAATAGTGTTGTGGTGGTTTGATTCAGGTGTCCCCCATAAACTTAGGTATTCTGAATGCTAGGTTCCCAGCTGATGGGGATTTGGGAATTAACCCCTCCTGGGTGCAGTGTATTGTTGGGGTGGGCTTATGGGTGTTATAGCCAGTTATAGTCCCCTTGCCAGTGTTTGGCACCCTCTCCTGTTGCTATTGTCTACCTTATGTTGGCCAGGGGTTGATGTCCACCCTCTGCTTATGCCATCGTTTTCCCCTGCCATCATGGAGTGCCCCTCGAGTCTGCGGGCCAAAATAAACTTTTTTTTCCAAAAGCTGCTCTTGGTCAGGTGATTTCTTCCAGCAATGTGAACCTGACTGCAACAGTAATATTGGTACCCAGAGTGGCACTGTTGCTAGACATCTGTGTGGCTTTGGCCTTCAGAGCTGATTTTCAAGAGGAATGTGGAAGGATTTGAAACCTTGGCCTAAGAGATGCCTTGCAGTGCTGTAAGTACAGCTTGATAGACTATTCAGGCCAGAGTTGAAAGATCTGAATGCATTAAGAACTATGGACTGTGAGGTTTGGCTTGTGGGGGTGAGAAAGAGCTTTTCTTGGACTGGGCTAGCAGTTGTGTGGGAAGCTTGCTATTATGCCCATGTCCTGAGAAGTTGTGCAGAGTTACATTGCATAGAAATGGACTGGTGTGGGCAGATATGGCACAGAAATGAAATCTTTGGGCTGAAACACTTGCCCGTTCAGCTGCCATTATATTAGATTACAACCTTTGAGATTGGGTCAGCTGACCTCTACTGGGGCAGCAGGGAGAATGTAGCCTTTCTGAGGGGTCCTGATTGCTCAAGGAGTGTCCTGTTCTTCAAAGTCTTCTTTATTTCCCCCTGGATTAACAAATTGGCACCCTATCTGGTATTGTGGAGTATAAGAAATGCAGGAAAGAGAGGGTCATTGAGTTTGCAACACTGTCTTGTGTTTTGGAGATGGCCATGGGCAGTGTGAAGCAGGTTTTCTGGTTGCCTGTATGGAGACCCCGTGGGGCCATGAGGATGATCCGTGGATTGCAGTGGAGACCTAGTGGAGATGCTAGGGCCATGAGATGGCTGCTGAGGAGAGCTGCCGGCCCCGGATGAAGTTTTCCATGACTGTGAGTAGCCTAGCTGGAGGGGTGGAAGTTGAAGTCCAGAGATTTGTTGCTAGACTTGTTGCTGATGAGAGTTGCTGGACTCAAAGCTACAGAGTTTTATGTTTGTCCTGTTTAAATCTTTTATAGGTTGCATATTTCTTTGCTATGCCCAATGCCATCTTTTGCAGTATGAATGTTTAGTCTGTGCCATTATGGGTTTTTGGGGGGTATTTTTTGGTCTTATGGCTCAGTTGAAGACTTGAACCTTGGATTATGGGAATGCTTGAACCTCATTAAGAATGATAAAAACTATGGAGACCTTTAAAGTTGCACTGAATGCATTGCATATTACATCATGGATGGTTATCAGTTTATGGAGGTCAGGGGTGGAATATGGTGGTTTGATTCAGGTGTCCCTCATAACCGTAGGTGTTCTGAATGCTAGGTTCTCAGTTGATGGAGATTTGGGAATTAACACCTCCTGGAGGCAGTGTATTGTTGGGGTGGGCTTATGGGTGTTATAGCCAGTTATAGTCCCCTTGCCAGTGTTTGGTACACTCTCCTGTTGCTGTTGTCCACCTTATGTTGGTGAGGAGGTGACATCCACCCTCTGCTCATGCCATTGTCTTCCCTGCCATCGTGGAGCATCCTCTCAAGTCTGTAAGCCAAAATAAAATAAACCCTTTCCCCCCACAAGCTGCTCTTGGTCAGGTAATTTCTGCCAGCAATATGAGCCTGACTGCAACAGGAGTTCAGTCTTTATGTCACCATAATATAGCTCTTTGCTCTCATTAAGCCTCAGTCCTGGAGCATTTCTTAGTTTTTTCTACTTTTCCACCTGTAAACTTAGGGAAATTATTGACAAGATAATGTCTCATCTTCTTTCTGTCACCAGTAATGAGCAATTATTTTTTTGTGTGTGAAATCTCTTGTGGTGAAAAATTACTTCTTGATTTTTCTATGCTGTCTTCAATCAGAGGACTGAAACAAAACAAATTAAAAATTGGTTCATCAGAATTCACAAAACAAAAAAGTATAAACTCATAAGTGTGTACTCTTTCGGCCTCTGAAATGATTAAAGCTTCGAACTGTACTGGGACATTTCAACATTATATGCATGTATACAGAGTGAAGGAAATTAAGTGGAAATGTCCATTCTTCATGCTTTCTGGTTTATTCAAATATTTATTGAGTCAGATGAGATACTAGGTAGCGGAGATAGAATCTTGAGAAAGTGAGAGCTTCTCTTTGACTGAGCTTGCAGGCCAGGTGAGGAAAGCAGTGAGCTGGGCAATAAGAGAGGAAATAGTGCATGAGCAAGGCAGGCCAGGCCTGAGTCACATTGTGGTGCCTTGGGAAATGCTGCTGCCATTATGAGAAGTCGACCATAAACAGCCCTTGGCACCTGGGTTAGCCGCCTCAACAGTTTAAAAAAACACCCATTTCATCCTTGGGAGAAAGATATTCAGCAAGTTTGAAGGTGGAAAGAGGGAAGGTTGAAGTGTTTTGCATTTCTAAACAGATCTCTCATCTCCTCTGGCCCTACCTTTTCATAAAGGGGTTAACTGGTTAACTGTAGCTTTGGTTTTTGCAGACAGCAAACTTGTGGAGGCTGGCTTTTGGCACAGCAGGCAACTGGAGGGTGGTGTTTTTCTGATGGGGAGACATTCTGAAGTTTTGTAATTTATGGTGTCTTTAAATATGGGATTTTGTTTACTGTTGGCCTAATTACATCTCTGATATATTTTACTTAGCTTAATGTTTTAATTTTGTGCTCATGCTCAGAGGTAGTTGCCCAAAGGGTACTATTTAAAAAAAAAATCTTAAGTAATGATTTATTTTCAGCGTAACTACCTGAAGCTTGCTGAAGGTAAGAAAACAGAAGGATAGTCTTTTTTTTTTAAGGGTTTTTTTTGTTGTTGTTGTTGTACATTTTTATTTATTTATTTGAGAGTGACAGAGAGAGAAAGAGGCAGAGAGAGAGAGAGAGAGAGAGAGAGAGAGAGAATGGGCGCGCCAGGACTTCCAGCCACTGCAAATGAACTCCAGACATGTGTGCCCTTTATGCATCTGGCTAACGTTGGTCCTGGAGAATCGAGCCTCGAACCGGGGTCCTTAGGCTTCACAGGCAAGTTCTTAACCGGTAAGCTATATCTCTAGCCCCAGAGGGATAGTCTTGAAGAGACACAGGCTTTCTCATGGATTGCTGTGACTATTTCACCTTTCTGAAGTTTTAATTTACCTGTTTGCTAAACCCTGTCCTAAACCATTTCTTTTCAGTAGAAATATATTACAAGCCACACATGGAATTTAAAATGTTCTATCCATCACATTAAGAAACTAAAGGAGCTGAAATTAATTTCAATAATATATTTATTTAGCCCATCATATGCAAGGCATCATTTTACCACGCAACTAATATAAAAATTATTGAGCCATTTTATGTTCTTTGTTACCAGAGTTTAAGAGCAACAGCCCTAGTTCTGGCAGCCCCAACAGGATAGGATTGGTCATGAGTCCCAGTATACCAACTAAAAAGGATTAAAAAGAAATGAGGGGCTGGAGAGATGGCTTAGCGGTTAAGCACTTGCCTGTGAAGCCTAAGGACCCCGGTTCGAGGCTCGGTTCCCCAGGTCCCACGTTAGCCAGATGCACAAGGGGGCGCACGTGTCTGGAGTTCGTTTGCAGAGGCTGGAAGCCCTGGCGCGCCCATTCTCTCTCTCTCCCTCTATCTGTCTTTCTCTCTGTGTCTGTCACTCTCAAATAAATAAATAAACAAAAAAATATTTAAAAAGAAATGAGGAGTGGCAGAAAAGCAGAGAAAGGAGACTGAATCAGTGTGGCACAATGAGAGTTAGGAACAGGTAGATGTGCCCAGTAGTCACAAGACCATTTTTTGGGGGGTGCTGATGTGAGTTTAGGTTTAAATAGAGGAAGAATTAGGGGAGGGGCAAGAGGTATGCATAGTTTAGCAGTCCTGGCCAGCTGTGATCTGGTCCATCATTGTCTTGGTTCTGGTTTCAAGAGGTGACTTGAAAAAAAAAGTCCTTATTGCTTGAGGAGGCAGGCTGGTTTTCAGTAGACGATAACTTCTGCTCCACCTACAGCCTTGCTGTTATCAACAATTGTCCCCATCTGGGGATCAGGGGTCGTGGGGGGAGGGGTTCTGACCTGGAGGCTTTGCTGTTCTTGGAATCCAAAGGTGACTGCAGGTTTAGGACAGTGACTGGAGACCTATAGGTGCCTTATGGGATCTGGAATAAGAAATTGTAAAAAGTTCACAGTAAGATGCCTTCAGCCTTGAAGGGGGATGAGATAGGTTGAGATCATGGGTTTTGGAATAGGCACTCCTTGAGTGATTAACATGCCTAGATGCAGAGGTAGGCTGGATGGAGTCTGACCCAAAGTACAGGAGACAGATGTAGGATGAAGGCTTTACTTTGTGGGCCCAAGTGGGGAGTCAGTGCTTTTTAGCACAAGCAGCTTCTAAGGGTCTGTTATACATGCATAGTGCATCACATCTCAATTCAGAGTAGCCATATTGCAAGTGTTCAGTAGTCACATGTCGCTTGTGTTATTATATTGGATAAGCAAGTCCTAAACCTTTGAAAGGGGCAGGTGAGACATAACTCATGATTTAGGAGCATTGAATAAAGCCACACACAGGTTTCCTACCTTTAGAGAAATCTGATATGGAAAAATTCATCTTGACAGGAAAGACAAAGCAGGAAGTGATTATTCATATTACAAAAGAATTAACCACAGGATCTTTTAAATAGCAAACTCCCTTAGTGCACTGAAGACTATGACTCAATTTGCAAAAAATGTGATTGACACTTGACATTTTAGTAGTACCTTTGTTGGGCAGAGAGCTGTCTATAAAAATGCAACCTGAGAGCTGGAGAGATGGCTTAGCGGTCAAAGTGTTTGCCTGCAAAGCCAAAGGATGCCGGTTCAAATACCCAGGACCCATGTAAGCCAGATGCACAAGGTAGCATATACATTGGAGTTGTTTGCAGCAGCTGGAGACCCTGGCATGCCTATTTTCTTTCTATCTGCCTCTGCCTCTTTCTTTTTCACCCTCTCTCAAATAAATAAATAAATAAATAAATAAAAAGATTTTAAAAAGCTGAGTGGTCAGTATTACAAGTCTTCATTGAGCACCCATTACCTGCAATGGATGATCACAGAAAAAACTAAGTTCATTTTATTTTATTTTTGTTGTTCATTTTTATTTATTTGAGAGTGATAGAAAGAGGCAGAGAGAGAGAGAGAGAGAGAGAGAGAGAGAGCGAGAGAGAGATAGAGAGAATGGACGCACCAGGGCTTCCAGCCACTGCAAACGAACTCCAGACATGTGCGCCCCCTTGTGCATCTGGATAATGTGGGTCCTGGAGAATCGAGCCTCGAACCGGGGTCCTTAGGCTTCACAGGCAAGCGCTTAACTGCTAAGCCATCTCTCCAGCCCACTAAGTTCATTTTAGAAGATAACTGGATGACACACAGGCAGCCATTGTAGTATGAGATAGCTCCAGTGGCAGGAGCAAGGAGGTGGAATAGAGGCAGTTAGGACCCAGCTGGGGCAAGGTAGGGAAGGTGCATATGATTATATAAGATTAAATAAAGCAAGGGTTAGATTTTGTTTAATCTGAGAGTAATTTTCTTCAAAATGTTAGTTTAATAAAAGGGTAAATTAGAAAAGACCAGCTCAATGGGATGTTGTGAAGAAGGCTCTGATTCTGTGCAGTTGGACTCTATCTTTGAGTCTTCAGTCCCCAATAGTTGGCCTCTATTAAGGCATACCCTGGGGGTCATGGAACCAGAAATATAAAAGCGAGCTACATTCTTCTCTGGTTTATCACACCAGGCAACAGCTGTTTACCTCTTACTCAACATCTACTTGAAGTAGACTCCATTTGCCCTTTTCCAGTTTTACCTTGTTAAAGGTCACAGAGAGAACAGAGAAGTTGCTATATAGGAAGGAAGAAGCAAGGCTGTGATCTACAAGTTGGTCAAGTCCCAAGTCCCTGAGAGTACACAGGACTGAAGTTCACAGACACTAGATACTTCAATAGAAGATGTCCTTGATCTCCCTTTCTCTCCTTCAGGCACACTTGTATGCGACTTCTCCTAATTCCACACACCATATTCTCATGCTCCCTGTCAGAAAAACTTAGAGTTTTCCCTCCCTAATGCTAAAGTGGGATCAGTCTTGGGCCGCCTGGGTCTTTGTTCTAAGACTTTCTGTTTTCTTTTTTTTAATTTAAAAGTAATATCTATTTAAAGAATGTACTAGGGATGTAACATTAGGTAATTTCTTCATTGTAAAACAAAGTGTGTTCACACAAAGATGGCTGTGGTATTACCCTTGATATCATCCTATTGTGCTACCCTCATGTATGTGGTCAATCAGCCAAAACGTTGTGTAACACAAGAGTGCATTCATATTACTGTCTTAATTTCAAGTTGAAGAAATTCCAGAGAAGGACATAAACATTTCTTATTAGGTTCAGTGAGCTTTTGGGAAGCAAAAACAAAAACTGAGTTTTGTGTAGTTTGTAAACCAATGTAAGAAACAAAAATGTTCTTGTCAGGGTTCAAGTTATGTAGTTTTAAAATATTCCTAATCCCTGAAAGCTCAATATTTACACCTACATAGAGAGTGGATGTAACCCCATAGTATAGTCACCTTGATAAGTGATAATTATTGGCCATTCCCTTTAAGATGTGATTGGCTTGTCCTGGTGTTCATCTCAAACATGACTGGCAGAAAGCTCACACCAAATGAAGTGGCAGCTCTGCTATTTTCTTGTCTACATGGCCTTGAGTTTTGTCTATAGTTCTGTTTCTGTCACACAAATCTTTCATTTAAATCCATTTAGTGAGGGTGACTTTATATACTAATGTGTCATGATACCTGGTACTCACTTGGGAGACAATTCAACATTATCTAATCAGTTTTTAAAAAAATATTTTTGAGGGTGCTTTTAGTTAAGAGGGGTGAGATGCATAAAGAGGCTTTTGCAGTAGGCGTGACAGAGCTGCCGCCACACCCTGCTTCTGGAGCCTGCTCTAGCTTGCTCTCTTTGTGCTTCTTACCTATCACTTCTTGGTTCTGCTGTCTTTCAAGCTACTTCTTTCTTGCCCCTTGGAGGACCCTGAACTTTCTGTGAGAGACTGGATGAAGGATCCAGCATCATGAAATTTTCTCTTTAAAATTAAAGTGAACAGATATTTTGACTTTTACTCCCATTACCTCAGCAGATCCCTGAGTGGGGGGCATGTGCCTGTTTGGAGAACACTACCTCAATAAGTGAGTTTGACTTCTTTACTGGGGTTCAGATTCTTTAATTGGGAAGAGATCATCAAACTGGGAATTGAGACAATGTAGGAAATTTCTGGCACACAAACCCTGGTTACTGTAATCACTGCTTTACTAGATCAATGTGTGAAGTAGCCTTTTAAAAGACATTTTCTTTATTTTTATTTATTTGAGAGAGAGGAGGGAGGGAGGAAGAGAGAGAGAAAGAGAATGGGCATGTCAGGGCCTCTAGCCACTGCAGACGAGCTCCAGACACTTGTGGCATCTTGTGCATCTGCTTTATGTGGGTACTGGGAAATCAAACTCAGGTTCTTAGGTTTTGCAGGCAAGTGCCTTCACCACTGAGCCATCTCTCCAGCCTCTGAAGTAGCTTTTTTACTAAAGAGATGATAATTCTATTTTTATTTATTTGACAGAGAAAGATGGAGGGGAAGATTGAGAGAGAGAATGGGCATGCCAGGGCCTCTAGCCACTGCATACAAACTCCAGACGCGTGCACCCCCTTGTGCATCTGGCTAACGTGGGACCTGGTGAATCGAACCTCGAACCGGGGTCCTTAGGCTTCACAGGCAAGCGCTTAACCGCTAAGCCATCTCTCCAGCCCTGAAGTAGCTTTTAAATATTTTATTTATTTATTTACAAGCAGAGGGAGACAGGAGAGAGAAAGAGAGAGAGAGAGAATGGGCACACTTGGGCCTCTAGACACTACAGATGAACTCCAGATGCATGGCTTTATGTGGGTACTGAGGAATCAAACCTGGGTTATTAGGTTTTGCAAGCAAATACCTTAACCACTGAACTATCTCTCCAGCCCTGAAGTAGCTATATTTTATTGAGCTGGGGTCATGTTATATTACCCAGGCTGGATGAACTGTTGAGTCCAAGCAATTCTCTTGCCTCAGCTTCCTGAATAGCTGGTATTACATGCAGTTGGAAGCTGGTTTTCTTCTTTTTTATTGTCATGTGTGTGTGTATATATATAAATAGTCATATGTGTGTGCCAGTGCATGTGCATGTACAGGCCAGAGGTTCATGTTGGGTGTCTTCCTCAATTGCTCTCTGCTTTAATTTTTTTTTTTTTGAACATGGTCTTCTGCTGAACCTGAAATTCACTGATTTTGCTGAACAAGATAGCAAGCAAGCCTCAGGGATCCCCTGTCTCCACTGTCCCAGTGCTAGAATTACGGACACATGCCACTGCGCCTGGCTTTTATGTGGCTGCTGAGAATCTGAACTCAGGACTTCATGCTTGTGGGGCAAACCATCTCCCTGGCTCCAAGAAAGCTATTTAAAAATCCACCAGGTTCTGAATCTTCTTATGGCTCATTTTAACTGCTGTGGAGCAGAGTATGACCCAAGGAAATTGAAGTGTTCCTGCCTGCATACATGTTAGAAACTAGAAGAAAGCAGAAATAGTATCTTATCCATGCTTTTACACTCCTCATTTCCTTATACAAGGGAAGATAATAGTTTCATCAAGGGTAGAGTTTTTTCTTCTTCTTCTTCTTCTTCTTCTTCTTCTTCTTCTTCTTCTTCTTCTTCTTCTTCTTCTTCTTCTTCTTCTTCTTCTTCTTCTTCTTCTTCTTCTTCTTCTTCTTCTTCTTCTTCTTCTTCTTCTTCTTCCTCCTCCTCCTCCTCCTCTTCTTCTTCTTCTTCTTCTTCTTCTTCCTTCTTCTTCCTTCTTCTTCCTTCTTCTTCCTTCTTCTTCCTTCTTCTTCTTCCTTCTTCTTCTTCTTCTTCTTCTTCTTCTTCTTCTTCTTCTTCCTTCTTCCTTCTTCTTCTTCTTCCTTCTTCCTTCTTCCTTCTTCCTTCTTCCTTCCTTCTTCTTCCTTCTTCCTTCCTTCTTCTTCCTTCTTCCTTCTTCCTTCTTCCTTCTTCCTTCTTCCTTCTTTCTTCTTTCTTCTTTGACTTAGGGTCTCACTCTAGCCCAGGCTGACCTAGAATTTACTATGTAGTCTCAGGGTGGCCTTGAACTCATGGCGATCCTCCTACATCTGCCTCCCGAGTGCTGGGATTAAAGGCATGAACTGCCATGCCCAGCTATGTGTAGATTTTTGATGGTAGAGTAAATCGGCTAATTTGGATTGAAAATATGATTTAGGAAAAAGAAATTCCACTTTAAGCTTCTGGTTTATTATAGTGGCTGGTTTAGTTGCCATTGTGAATAGACAGTCTGGGAGACTGGACATTCTGAACAGGCAGTGCTTTGGGAAATTAATGGAAATGCAAAGCCCATGTGATGGGAAACCATTCATCTAATGGTCATAGACAAGTGACTTCTATATATTTAATTTGTCTTTTACTTGTTGGTATCTTTTGGTCTCTTATTTAGGAGACCATGGCCAAAACCAGGCTTATTAAGATTTTTTTCTTCTATGCTTTCCTAGATCTATAAAAGAGGAGCTTAGAGGCTCCAGATGTAAAGAATTGACAAGGAACTGGGTGTGGTGGCACATGCCTTTTAGTCCCAGCACTTGGGAAGCAGAGGAAGGAGGATTGCCATGAGTTTTTCAAGGCCACCCTGAGACTACATAGTGAATTCCAGGTCAGCCTGGGCTAGAGTGAGGCCCTACCTCGAAAAACAACAACAAATAAATAAGAATTGACAAGAAGAGTGTTGGAGAGATGGCTCAGTGGTTAAAGGCACTTTCTTGCAAAGCCAGCCCGAAGGCCTGGGTTTGATTCCCCAGTACCTCATAAAACCAGATTCACAAAGCAGCACATGAGTCTGAAGTTTGTTTGCAGTGGCAGAAGGTTCTGGTGCATCTATTCTCTCTGCATCTCTCTAAATAAATAATAAATAAGTATTTAAAAAATTTTACAAGGTGAGGGAAGTGCTAACTACCCTCATTTGATTAGTGCATGATGTGTGTACTATATATATATATATCATTAATATGTATTATTATTACATGCTATTAAAAATCCTGGGTTGGGGGCTGGAGAGATGGCTTAGCGGTTAAGCGCTTGCCTGTGAAGCCTAAGGACCCCGGTTCGAGGCTCGGTTCCCCAGGTCCCACGTTAGCCAGATGCACAAGGGGGTGCACGCGTCTGGAGTTCGTTTGCAGAGGCTGGAAGCCCTGGCGTGCCCATTCTCTCTCCCTCTCTCTGTCTTTCTCTCTGTGTCTGTCGCTCTCAAATAAATAAATAAAAATTTTAAAAAAAAAGAAAGAAATTCTTTAAAAAAAAAAATCCTGGGTTGGAGAGATGGCTTAGTGGTTAAAGCACTTGCCTGCAAAGCCTAACATCCCAGGTTTGATTCCCCAGTACCCCTGTAAGCCACATGTACAAGGCACGTGTGTCTGGAGCTCATTTGCATTGGCTGGAGGCCCTGGCGCACCCATTCTCTCTATCTGCTTCTTTCTCTGACTCTGTCAAATAAATAAATAAAATTAATTTCAAAAACCCTTACAAGCCAAAAATAGTACAGCTTACTTGCTTACAGTTAGGCTTATAACCTATTTTGAGTGAGTCTATGCATTCTTTTCTTCTGCTTATTTTTATTTATTTTTATTGAGAGTGACAGACAGAAAAAGAGGCAGATAGATAGAGAATGGGTGCACCAGGGCCTCTCCAGCCACTGCAAAAAGAACTCCAGATGCATACGCCCCCTTGTGCCTCTGGCTTGTGTAGGACCTGGGAAATGGAGCCTTGAACGGGATCCTTAGGCTTCATAGGCAAGCGCTTAACCACTAAGTCATCTCTCCAACCCAGGACTTTAGATACCTGCACCACTTTGTGCATCTGTCTTATATGGGTCCTGAGCAATTGAACCTGGGTCCTTTGGCTTTGCAGGTAAGTGCCTTAACCACTAAGCCATCTCTCCAGCCTGAAAATGGGAACATTTTGATATTGGTTTATATTGACGTAGTCATGAGGAAGACCTCAAAGTCTAAAGGAATTTTGTAATTGATCTCTAGATTTGTTATCTGTGCCAATTTGCATTGTTATAACTAAAAGTTTTTAATCCATTTTTCTTATTTGTTGTCTCTTCCAAGTGTGAGAGACAGTTTTTTTTTTTTTTGTTGTTGTTGTTATAGACTGGGAATACTGTAACATGGTATGACTGTGTAAAACTCCTCTCTCTTGGTAGGGCAGTTGTGATCTTATGTAGGCAGTCTGAGACATTAGTCCAGTTAGTGGGACTCTGTGTGCCAGGTACCTTGACACATACTGTCATAAGAGATGCATATTATCTCTTCTGTAGGGTGGGGATTATCATTCATGTTTTGCACAACTGAAGCCCAAGATGGTTAGCATCACACAGTTCACAATGGCCAAGGGAGGGATCTTTTGTTATGAGACAGTGATGCTGGACTCCATTGGTTTGGGCAAATGTTGTCAGGTGCAGTTTCACCTCTAAAGCCCCTGCTGGCTCAGATTCACAATTGTAGGCCATCCTGCCTGTGTCTGACCACGGCCCGTGCTTTGTGGTTTCTGTGCTACACAGGCGTTAGGTTCACCCAAATCAGGTTACTGTGTGTGGCCCTTTTATTTTAAACATCTGTAAAGGGGAAGTCCCTTTAATATGACTTGATTGGCCTTTCAAGAACTCTGGAGCTTAGACTTCTGCAACATATCATCTAAGTTGTTTTTTATTCTTTCTTCCTTCCAGTGGAGGCCATAGTGGAGTTTGACTACCAGGCCCAGCACGACGATGAGCTGACAATCAGCGTGGGTGAAGTCATCACCAACATCAGGAAGGAGGAAGGAGGATGGTGGGAGGGACAGATCAATGGCAGGAGAGGTTTGTTCCCTGACAACTTTGTAAGAGTGAGTACCAAGCAAAACCCTTTTTCTTGTCTCCTATGTGGGCTCTGCTGACCAAAGGCTTTGGGGGCATTTAGAGGTAAATTACATGGGATCCATAAAGGCTTTGTTGACAGCTTGACCTGAGTGCTATCAAGGAGCGTATGTGTAATCTTTCCCTTGATATATGGGATACCTGTTTTGAAATGGCTTTTTTTTTTTTTAAGACCAGGAATGATCTCTTCCTAAACTGCATATCACTTCTTTGAAAATGCTGGAGAAACATAAAGCTTGTTAAATTGTTAGATGTATTACGTGTTTCACTTGCTTTGAGAGTTTAAAATTCTAACTTTCTACTCATGTATTTCCCTTTTATTGTGTGTGCATGCATATGTGTGTATTGTGCATGCATATGTGCATGCATTTTCATATATGCGCCTGCACATGGGGAGGCCAGAGGGCAATGTTGGATATCATCCTCAGAAATGCTATCTGCCTTTTTCCAGGCAGGGTCCCTCTTTGGCCTGGAGTCTAACCAATTAGGTTAGACTGGTTGGCTGGCTGGCTGGCCCCAGGGAGACTTCTGTTTCCACCTCCGCAGCATTATACATAGGTACTGGGAGTTGAACTCAGGTCTTTATGCTTGTGGGGCAAGTACTTCACCAACTGAACTATCTCCCCAGCCCCTGTATTTGCGTTTTTGATAGGATCAGTCTTCCTTTCCTTTTCTTTTACCCCCTTAGGTTCATGAAGTATTGAACAAAGCCCATTTCTTCAGTAAGATATTGAAAAGTATACCCTTTGAAGAACTTTTCCAGGGCTCAATTATAAAATGTAGCTCATTCCTACTAATAGATTACATGCCTTACAGTTGTAAATAGTAGTTTGAATTGTTAGGTAAAAGAGTGACCACTTGAAGGCTGTCCCTTATGGGAACTACTATGTTTAAAAGATCCAATACTATAAATTTTGTGGTCCACAACAGAGAAGAGTGGATTGCCCTTGATGTGAAGAGGTGCATAGAGAAACATCCATATAGGTGCATATAGAAACAGGTCCATAGCCAAATTTCTTGTAGTACCAGACCACATGTATGAGTGTGCTTGTGCTATGGGAAACAGTTTGAGAAACGTTGGATCCAGAGGAGCAGGTGTCCTCTTCAAAGGAGTCTCAAGGGCTAGGTGGGAAAGTTTTATGATAAATGGGTGTTCATAGAAAAAAATGTGTGAAGTGCTTCAGATTCTGGGTTGCTGGGCTCTCTACTTCGCTCCCTGTGGATCTAATCAGTTTATTTATTTTTTTTAAGTAGACCTTGCTACAGAGAGTTCCTGATACACTTTATGTTTTCTTTTTTTGGTGTGCAGGAAGATGGGAGGGAGTTTTGTTAGTAACAAAACTGATAAATATTTCTTTTGCTTTCTGTGGTAGGAATATAACCCCCTCCCAGCCCCACTATGCTTCAATCCAGTGTCTCCCATTTATTTAAAAGTAAGAAAGCATCACATCTAGGCTACCACCGTTGATGTGTAAATGAGAGGTAATTCTTTTGCTTTTCCAAACAAAACCTCCATTTTTGGATAGGACTGTCCTTGAAGTTAAGCCAAATCTAATGTGAAAGGAGGGGTTCTTTAAATAAATGGAACTACGATTGGAATGAATATGGACATGAAGGAATGAGAGAGAAGGACTGTAGCAAAGAGAAAAGAGGACCCTGGGAAAGGAGGGAGGGCTCTGGGAAAGAGAGGAGGAACATAAGAAAGAGAGGAGAGGCTTCTTGGAGGGAGGGAAGTGCTTGGGAAAAAGAGGAGGAGCATGCAGTACAGATGAGGGGCCTGGGAAGAAGAGACTGCAGCATAGGCTTCAGTTTTAAGGGTACATCTTTTGAAAGCTTTTATCTGAGTTGTAAAGCATTTGTAAAAACTGAGAAATTTGTCCTGGAGTCAGTGCTGGTGTTTTACAAGGGATTGTAGAATCAGGCGGGAATTGTCCAGAGAGTTTAGAAAACGACCCTTCTCCTAACTTTGGCAGGGCTGCCAGTCTGGGGAACTGAAGACACCTTCACTGTGAACTGAGGGTGATGTGGGTCTTACTGCCAGGAGGTCTTCCATTGCCCTGCCTCTGCTGCCTTGGCTTAGGCTGCGGGTGAAGTTTCTCAGCAGCAGACTCCTGGCTGCCATGGGCTTTGGCTTCAGCAGAGCCCTGGTATGAAACACCAAGGCGGGGAGACTAGGGAGATCAGAGGATACCCCACTGTGGGGTTGCCCTGGGCTGCGTTTTATTGCCAAAGAAGTGGCTATTCCCATGTAGTTTACCTTCCTCCACACACCTTTCCCCTATTCTTATTATTGAAAATTCAGAAAGTGAATGGTGTTTTACAAGGGCTTATAGAAGGCACATGGGAATCAGGGCAGGAGTTGTCCAGAGAGACTAGAAGGTGACCCTTCAGAAAGAATTAAGGGAGAGGGATATGGGGGAAGACCTACCAGATGGGAATAGCAACAGATTTGGCAAGAGAAAAAGGCATCCCAAGGAAACCCCAGAGGCAGAAACCAGGAAGTTTAACAGTAACCAAAACTCCCGTTGCAAAGTTTAGAAGCAGAAAAGGCATCTTAAAGTAATAACAGTTATATTGGCATAGGTCTGCAGTTTTGAAAGTGGCTTTATGCATGATAAATTTAGTTTTAGGGTAATTTCCCCCAGATTGAATTAGGTAATCCTGTCGTGTGTGTGTGTGTGTGTGTGTGTGTGTGTGTGTGTGTGTGTGTGTGCGTGCACGTGCGCACGCTCACGCAAGCCTTTATGTTGATAGTATCAGCGTCAGAAAACCTACCTTAAGTATTGTTTTGGTTCATTTAAAAGCTCACTGGTGTCCTTTTAAACATGTTCTCTTAAAGGATGGCATTTGGGGGTCCACCTTCAACTCTCTCTGGTCTCAGTGGTTCAAGACAAGAATACCTTCCGTCTTCCTTGTATTCTGTACATCTGCTGCACCTTCCAGGTTGTGATTCATTAGCTTACATGGCTTTGGGGTTGTTTCACTTTTGTTTATTTAGTTCTTACTTAACTTGAAATATGTTAGAAGAATTTTATCAAATCCTTCTTTTTCTTCCCATTTCTTTCCCACTCCTTTTAGAATAAGTCTCATTATACTTTTATGCTTAAATTTTAATTTATTATTATTATTTTTGTTTTTTTAAGGCAGCGTCTTGCTCTAGCCCCGACTGACCTAGAATTCACTATTTAGTTTCTGGGTGTATTCAAACTCACAGCAGTCTCCTACCTCTGCCTCTTGAATGCTGGGATTAAAGGCATGTAGCACCATACCCTGCTAAATTTTAAGTTAAAAAATAGTTTATTTATTTATTTGAGAAAGATAGAGAAAAAGGGGGGAGGAGGATGAATGGACATACTCAGGACCTCTAGCCACTGTAAATGAGCTCCAGACACATGCACACTTAGTGCTTCTGGCTTTATATAGGTATTGGGAAATTGACTCTGGGTCCATAGTCTTTGTAGACAAGTGTCTTAACCTCTGAGCCATCTCTCCAGCCCCTACATTTTTTAAAATTTAAAAAACAGCTAGGTGTGGTGGCACACGCCTTTAATCCCAGCACTATGGAGGCAGAGGTAGGAGGATTGCTGTGAGTGTGAGACTACTCTGAGACTACAGAGTGAATTCCAGGTCAGCCTGGGCTAGAGTGAAACCCTACCTTGAAAAACCAAAAAAAAAAAAATATTGTATTTATTTATTTGTGGGGAGAGAGAATGTGTGTGTGCATGCACATGCCAGGGCCTCTTGCCACTGCAAATGAATTCCAGATTCATGGGCTACTTTGAGCCTCTGACATTTTATGGGTGCTGGGGAATCAAACCAGGGCCAGCAGGCTTTGCAAGCAAGCGCCTTTAATTACATAACTCTCTTACCCAGCCCTCTTAAAAAATTTTAATTCACTTCAAGTTGAAATTTACATGGAATAAAATTCACAAGTCACTACTTTGCATGATGCTTATTAAAAATATTTATTTATTTGAGAAAGAGAGCAGGACAGAGAGGGAAGGAGGGTGGATGTGTCAGGGCCTCCTGCTTTGGCAAATGAACTCCCGAGGCACGTGCCCCCTTGTGCATCAGGCTAATGTGGGTCCTGGGGAACCAGGGTCCTTAGGCTTCACAGGCAAGCACTTAACCGCTAAGCCATCTCTCCAGCCCATGATTGTTGTTTTTAAGAGTGTTCCTCTGTCACCACCATCTAGATCACTACTATTTCTGCTTCTGCCTCCAATGTTCCATTATATCTTTTTCCAGTCCTTTCCCTCTCCCTAGGCAGTTGATTGCCATAGATTAGCATTACTTATACTTGAATTTTCATATAAATAGAATCATACACTATATGCTATTGTATATATGCCATCCTTTTTTCAGTAAGATTGTTGCACATATCAGTACTTTGTACTTGCTATATAGTAATGTGTAATGAGCATACCATAATGCATTGATCCAGCCTTGTGTTGATAGATATTTTGGTTATTTTATTTGGAGACTTTGGGGAATAAATGCTCTGGACATTCTTGTGTGTCTTTTATGAACACAAGTTCTCATTTTGTTTGTATATATATATATATATATATATATATATATATATATATATATATATATAAAATTATTTGTACATACATACTTGTAGGGGTGGAATGTATGCCCTTAATTTCAACCAGTAGATTTTCTCTGTGTAGAGCTCTGGCTTCTGAAGGAGAGTTGTGTACTTGTGCCTTGAGCCTCATTTGTGTTACATAGGCTGACTGAAGAAGTCACCCTGAATCTTGGTGTCTTCATGGAGCTTCCCTGGGTGTCTGACTTGTAAGGAGACCTGAAGCTCACAACTCAATGTCTCAGGATTGATTTGATTGTTAGCTCAGGAACTGTCAAAGATTAATTCTTACATGCAAGTTTGGGGAGATGGCTCAGTGGGTAAGAGTGTTTGTTGCACAAACATGAAGGCCTGAGAGGGCCTGATTCAACTTGAGTTTGATTCCACAACACCAGTGTAAACAACTAGGTGTGGCCATGTGCACCTAGAACCTCAGACCTATGGGGAGACTGGAGAATCACTGAAGCTTGCTGTTCAGCAGCTGTAGGTTCAGTAAGGGACTTAGTGTTAAGGAAACCCATGACTAATGATAGGAGAGGACACCTGATGTTTTCCTCTTGCCTCTGTGGGTGCACATGAGGTGGGCACACATATACATACACCTATATACCACACCATACACACAAACACATATATATGTTAAAAACGTCTAAGTAGGAGCTGGATAGATGGTTCAGAAGGCAATGTGCCTTCCGCACAAGGATAGGGAACTGGGTTCATTCCCCAATGCCCATTAAATGCCAGGCATGGTGGCATGTGCTGATAATCCCAGGGCTGGGAGGTAGAGAAAGGCAGATCTCTGGAGATTGCTGGCCAGCCATTCTAGTCTAATCAGTGAGCTACAGGCTAGTGACAGATTGTCTCAAAAGAAGGTGAATGACATTCCTGAGTATGACACCTGAGGTTGTCCCCTCTGGCCTCCACATGTACTCATGCATGCTCACAGTCACACACAAATGCACAGAGATATAACATGTACACACAAATACACAAAGATGCACACCACACACACATACAAATGCAGAAAAGTCTACCAAAACATGCAAGTAAGGAACATGTATTTAAATTTTTTGGGTCTCATTTAATGAGGGTACTAATGGAATAAATTGACTTAACTGATTAAAAAGTCAGGTAAAAGAGGAATGTTCAAATGAGATAGTAAAGTTAGATTCAAAATTGTAGGTTTGGCCAAGATGGCGACCGCCTAGCTGCCCTGCAAATCCCGGGGAAGAAAAGACAGATGCAGATCCTAAGGAGAGAGCCACCCCATCATACCTCAAAAGGGCCCTGACTGAAACTAAGTAAAATTGATGAAACAAGCAAGGGTGCTCTTTTCCTGATGAACCGGATACCAGCACAAGGGTGAAGGAGATGAACACAGAGAAAAATCAACGCCTACCAAATCAGAGAGCCAGAGCCCCAGAGGCCCCCAACACCTCATCACTGAAGCAGACCAAAAATGAACCCAACATGGCTCAGGGAAATTTTGCGGAAGAGGGGGTGGAAAGAATGTCAGAGCCACATGTTGGGACATGATATACAGAGACATTTATCATACCAATGGCTGTGGGCTAACTCCACAATGCACGACCCATATACCTCAACAAGGAGGGGCCAATGGGGAGGGTGTAGGTCATGGATAAGCCTAATAATGATACCAAATTGCCTGTACTTGCACAATAGAAAACTAATAAAAAAATAAATTAAAAAATTAAAAAAATAACAACCTTCTGTAAAAGAAGCTTAAAAAAATTGGTTCATGTCTTAGAGGAATTATCTTTCTACCAGAAAAGAAAAAAAAAGGAAGCAGTGTACCTTGCCATTTTTGCTATGAGTTATTTTCTGACTTTTATAGTCTTGTAAAATGTACCAATAAAGTGTTAGATAAATTTATATTTCTGGAAAGGTAGAATACCTTCCTGGGGGACTTCCTAGAAAATGCACTAGCATAATAGTAAAAAGGTCTTACAATCATGATCATATTTTTATTTTTTGCCTAATTTCCAGTCTTGGGATATTGTTTTTCCCGCATTGACCATGATAGACCATAATATGGGTTATAATAATAGGGAAAACTAGGAAGAATCATCAGAATCATTTAATTAAAAAAAGATTCCGGGGCTGGAGGGATGGATGACTTAGTGGTTAAGGCGTTTGCATGCAAAGCAAAGGCACCCAGCTTTGATTCCCCAGGACCCATGTTAACCAGATGCACAAGGGGGCACACACATCTGGAGTTCGTCTACAGTGGCTGGAGGCCTTGGCATGCCCAATCTTTCTCTCTCCCTCTTTCTGTCAAATAAACAAATAAATGAAAATAAAATATTTAAAAAATTCTTTAACCTCAAATTGTCATATAAAACAGAAGCATGTCACCTGTTATGGGCTAATTTGGCTCTTTCTTTGGAGCTAATTGTCACTGTTTTCCTTTACCTTACCCTGAAATCCAGACAGCAGTGTGCCTTAAGTCATACAGAAGATTGATAAATGGCCTTTTTCTGGGTTCTTCTGATATGGATTAATAGCTACACATTAAAAAAAATGACCAGCCAAATAAATGAATAAATAAAATAATGGCTTAGACTGAGTGTATTTGTTTGCCTGCTCTTGGAGGGGACATATGATAAAATAGAGCAGGACCCAAGCCTGTGACATTTTGTAGCTTACAAAATGACATGAAGAGCGCAGGAAGCTGTGGTAAGGGTTAAAAGACTATGGTTGTTGGTTGTTGATCTTTAAATTTATCTGATACTGTCTGTGAGGAAGTGAGCTATTTTCATGGCCTGTTTCTGTATGTGTTGGTAGAAGTGTGTTTTACACACCACCCACCCCATTGTTGAAGGCTAAAGTGTGTTTACTTGTAATTCACAGTGTACGTATGCTGAATGTAACTATTCTCAGCATGTTCTCCCATTACCTCAGCTCGCCCTTCCTGGCTGTTTTAGATCTCTTTGGCATATTCAGATCCTTCCTTTGTATTTGTATAAAGGGTTTGGTGAATATAGTTAATAAATGAGGCAAAAGGCCAATTATTTCACATATTTGCAAAAATCACAAATCTCTTTCAACAAGTAGTCATGAAGTAGAGATTTCCAGGTTGTTCTTTATTTAAAGATTATTTCATGGCTCTCTTTTGATAACATTTCACTGTACGCTTTCAACTTGAAACCTATTAATTTTGTGAATTGTAGGGATTACTTTCAAGGGCCAACTCAATTTTCAAAAGGTAGTGAAATTTTCACATGTTTTATGATGTGTAGCACCCCTTCCTTCTTCCCTCCCTCCCTCCCTCCTCTTTTGGTTTTTCGAGGTAGGGTTTCACTCTAGCCCAGGCTGACCTGGAATTCACTATGTAGTTTCAAGGTGACCTCAAACTTACTGCTATACTCATACTTCTGCCTCCCAAGTGCTGAGATTAAAGGCATGTGCCACCATGCCTCGCTGTCATCTTCTTTTCCCCCCTAGTATTGGAATTGAACCTAGGGTCTTGCACATGGTAGACAAGCTGTCTATCATGAGCTATATCCCATAGCCTGGCAGAGTCACTCACATTTAATGGTGAGATAGTTGGGTGGGTGGGTACTGGCTGTACTCATAGGGTAAACATTTGCTGGTTGTGTGCTATGTGTTAGACACCAGAGGATATAACCATAAAGGGAACACACTGACTGGAGTGTCATATTGTCACAGATATAACTTCTTTCATAGGAAAAGTTTTTAGCACCTCTGACCTTGGCTTTGGAGAGCACGTGTTGGACATTGTTTTGCAAAGATGATTGATAAATATGTTCTGATTAAAATGCCACTTGGGAAGTTTGTGAGTAGAGTCTTCAGGCAACTGTGTGAGCACACTAAATGAACCCACATTAGCATTTTGGGCTCTGATTGCTGGGTTACTTTGTGGAATTAGAATGGCTGCATTCTATTCAAGGCTTACTGGAGGCTGGATATTGTGTGCATAGTTTGAGTGCAATGATCAATCTATATTGTGCACTTACTGCCTCCTAGGTAGGAAGGAAGCTAATTCCTTCATGTGCTTTATTTCATTAAATTGTTATACCATCCTGTGACATTGGTACTGTTTTGATCTTAAAAAATAATCTTGTGCTAGACGTGGTAGTGCATACCTTTAATCCCAGCACTCGAGAGGCAGAGGCAAGAGGATCACTGTGAATTTGAGGCCACCCTGAGACTATGTAGTAAATAACAGGTCAGCCTGGTCTGAGACCCTGCCTTGAAAAATTAAAAAAAAAATCTTTTCAGAACTGGAGATAGAATTTCATGAGCTACAAAGGAGCAAAGAGAGTCTTGGAGTCTGGGCAGGCTGGCTCTAGAACCTGAACTCTAGCAGGCCACACTGAGTGTCTGAAGGGCCCTGATGGCCTAAAGTCCCATAGTGCTATTGCCTGCTCCATTATACTTCCCCCAAGTGTCTATCAGACTGAATCAAAGATATTAACTCTCTTCAGAAGTAGGGTATTTCAACCCCGAAGGGCAACCTTTACCTAGGTTTATGGACTTGTGTTATTTTTTTCTTCAAATTCTGAAATTGAGGCAATTAGTGAAAATATTTTGTTTTTATGACTTTGTAAGCAGACTTGTCATGTTACATACCCTTCAGTCTGAATGTGATGATCTTTTCTGTTCGTGGTAGACAATCTACATATGTAACAATTGTATTTTTTTTCTACTAATGGAACCCTTGAAAGCAACTAGTTCCAGCTCGAACTATCTCTTAAACTTTAAACACAATTTATTTTCAGAAAAATTCCTAAAAGAACTGGACCTGTTAGATACCATTTTGAGAAATTTTACTCCAAGCAAGTTCTGGAGTAATTAAGGACAAATATGTGACTTGTAAGAGCCCATGTCACTTAGGCTTTGTAACTGTTACAGTGAAGGAAGTGGGGGTTGCATCTTGTGATTCAGGGAGAGTTGTAACCTCAGTGTATTCTAGTTCCCTGACCAAGCTGATCTTTTTGATTATGCAAAATGGAATCTTATTTTCTTAATAAAGAGATTGTAAAATCTTAGCTTAGAAAGAGACTTTGAGATCATGTGTTTCAACCTCCAGTTATTTGTCAGATCACAATCTAAAGCATCTAGGATGTTACAGAGATCACTACTTGATATGAAAACTTACAAACCATGGGACTTCCACCAATGACTCTAGTCAGCGGGCATCTGATCTTGCTGTGTTCTAGATGTGTGGTATTGTCAGAATTTTGGGGGTAGATGAAAATTTGGGGTAAGAATTGTAGAATATTTTTTAAAAGTTTATTTCTGGAATGGTGGTACACATCTGTAATCTTAGCACTTAGGAAGCAGAGGCAGGAGGATCAGGTGTTCACGGTCATCTTTGGCTACTAGTGAGTTCAAGGCTAGTTTGGGCTGGGCTACATGAGATTGTGTCTCAAAACACAAGCAAATAAACACAAATCAGGAAGTACAGATGATTCGGTTGCTTGATAAAACTTGGGCATTTATTTTATACCATTTCACGGGTAGGGCCACATCATCATTTGCATTTAATATCATTTCTCCACATGGATTTGTATGTGGCGACTCAGATTTGAAAAAAAATTTAAAAATTTTATTTGTGTGCATATGCATGCACCCATGTGTGTATGTGCGTGTACACGTGTGTTTGGGGATACCAAGCTTTCTCATTGCTACAAATTCCAGATCCCTGTGCCACTTTTTGCATCTGGGTATATATGGGTGGTTGGGGAATTAAAACTGGGCCCGTGGTCTTTGCAAGTAAGTGCCCTTAACCACTGGTCCATCTCACTAGACCCTGAAAATATAATGCCATTTCTGTGCTTATAAAATAGCCATATGAGTGAATAGCATATCATGTATGAAATTGTAAAAAAAAAAAAAAGTCTCCAATACAAAGCTTGAATAAGAAATGACAATTGACAGTGACAAGATTCAGGTTTTGGAATTACCAGAGAAAATTTTCATTTTATTTTTTTGGTATGTGTATTTTATGTGGAATGTGTGCACATGCATGTGGAGGCCAGAGAAAAATGTTGCACATCCTCCTCTTGAGAATGATTTTAAAGCATTCATCATAAAAATACTTCAGCAAGCAAGTACAAACATTATTTAAACAATTGGAAAATATCAGCAAAAATGGGAAATTATAGAACTGAAGACTAGTCACATTTAAGACTTACCAGATGACCTTGAGAATAGACTAGATATTACATAGGAAAGAATAAAATTCAGTTGTAAAGAAAAATGAAAGTATAAAATTTGAAAGGAAAAATGCTGAGTGAAGTAAACCCAAGTTCAGCAAGACAAATCCTGTATATTCTTTGTCATGTGGATCTTAGTTTCTAACTTTCACACATGTATATTTACGTGGGAGTGAGAGAAGGTATATGTCATGAAACTAGAAAGGGGGTCATGAGAGGGGAAAAAGATACTTAAAGGAAGTGGGTGGAGGAGAGGGAAATAGAACACATGTGATATGAAAATGGAAAACTGGGGGTATAAGGGTACAAGTTGAGGGAGTGGGGGGGGTGGAAAAGAGGATCAAAGAAAACAAAATATATATGTGAAAATGCTATAAGGGAACATATCACCTATGGTGGATGTCTTATATAAATCCATAGGGTTCTGCCTGGGGGTGTGCATCATGTGTATGATCTGAGTGTGGATGTGCATGTGTGTGTGTGTGTGTGTGTGTGTGTGTGTGTGTGTGTGTGTGTGTAGGTACACACATGCCATAGCACATGTGTGGAGGCAAGATGACAACCTTGGGTGTTAGTCATCAACTTTCACCTTGTTTGACACAAGATGGTTTGTTTATAGCTACGTTTGCTGGGCTAGCTATCCCACAGGCTTCTGGATGATTCTTTTGTCTCCATCCCTCATCTCACCATAGGCCTACTAGTAGCTTGTGCTACCAGTTCCAGTTTTATGTGGGTTCTGGGCACCTGAACTTAGGTTGTCTGACTTGTGTAGGAAGTTCTTTACCCAGTGGGTCATCTCTCCCAGCCCTGTCATTACCTTTTACGAATCATTTTTAAGGGTTGGGGGAAAAGTTATTATTACCTAGTATGTTGTGCCTACTTGTTGCAATACCCACCTGTATCCCAGGTACTTGGGAGGCTAAGGCAGGAGGATCATGAGTTTGAGCTCAATTTAGGTGACATAGAGTCATTTAAAAATGTATTTAGAAAAAAACAAAAAAAATTTAAGAAGTGTGAAAGGATATAAAAATATAAAAATAAAATTTAAACAAAACAGGGGCCAGGCTTGGTGGGGCATGCCTTTAATCCCAGCACTTTGGAGGCAAAGGTAGGAGGATCACCATGAGTTCAAGGCCACCCTGAGACTACATAGTGAATTCCAGGTCAGCCTGAGCAAGAGTGAGACCCTACCTCAAAAAAAAAAAAAAAAAAAAAAAAAAAAAAAAAAGGAAAATGAATAAAGAATTGTGAAAGGGACTAGGGATACAGCTTAAATAGTGGTAGGACACTATCATGCCCAAGGTCATGGGTTCAGGATCTTACAAAGGGGGTGGGGGAAGGATCTAGAAAAAACAAAGTAGAAGGTGGAACTAAGAAGTAAGGTTTCGTACGTGTGATGGCTCATGCCTGTAATTCCAGCACTTAGAAGGATTACCAGAAAGAAAGAAGTCAGGAGTGGTGGCACATACCCTTAATCCCAGCACTCAGGAGGCTGAGGTAGGAGGACTGTTGTGAGTTTGAGGCCAGCCTGAGACTATATAGTAAATTCCAGGTGAGCCTGGGCCTTGAAAAAAAAAAAAAAAAAGTAAAGAAGTAAGATTTATGTTACTGTTGTATTTTGAGACAGGGTCTCACTTTATTACCCAGGCTGGCCTTAAACTCATAGCAATCCTCCTGCCTCAGCCATTTGCCTTCTGAGATTATAGACCTGTGCCATTATGCCTGGTTGCTGGAAGTAAGGTTTCTACAATTCAATTTAAATAGAAACTATTGAATCCAATGCTCTTCAGTAAGTTAGAAGAAAAAAGCTATGCCAGTTTGGGGAAGTAGCTCACTGGTAGGGTGCTTGTCTCACATATATTAAAACCACGAGTTCAGTACCTCTAAAAAATGCTGTACAGCTGGACGTGGTGGCACATGCCTTTAATCTCAGCACTTGGGAGGCAGAGGTAGGAGGGTTGCCCTAAGTTCGAGGCCACCCTGAGACTACATAGTTAATTCCAGGTTGATCTGAGCTAGAGTGAAACCCTACCTTGAAAAAACCAAAAGAAAAAAAAAAGTTATACAAAGAAATATTAAAAACTGTAGATAAATCAAAATAATTCTAAAAATGTGTAAATAACCCACAGCAAGATAAAAATATATAAAAAGATTATCAGAGTGAATAAGCAACAGCACTCCACACAATGGCCGGCTTAATCCTCAACATATGAATTACTTGAAATATTAAGAGACAGAGAGAACAGTTATAAAAAGCTTTAGCTGGGCCTGGAGAGATGGTGCAGTGGTGAGAGTGTTTGCTGTACAAGCCTAAGGACTTAAATATGATTCTCTGTATCTATGTAAAAAGCCAGACATGACCATGAATGCCTGTAACTCCAGTCCTGAGCGGGGCAAAGACAGAAAGATCAGTGGGACTCACTGGTCAGCCAGTTGAACTGAAAAATTGCAGCTCCGCTTTCATTCCCATCTCAAGGAAACAATGAGGAACTGCCATTGAGGAGGATACCCAGCATTCAACTCTGGCCTCTGCATGCATGTGCATAGGGTGTATGATCTGCACATCTGTACACAAGCATGCATACACTCCACAAATTCTACCCCATGCATACCAACACAAACACACTCTCTCTCCTTGTTCTCTAACCAAAGAGTCAACTATTTATTTTTCCATAAGACATTCACTTCGATATATTTAGATAGGTTCAATGAAGGTAAAAATGTAAAAAAGGTATGCTGTTCACAATTGAAAAAAAATCAGGAGTAGCTATATATAACATTAGAAAAAGTAGAGTGTAAACCAAAGAAAGTTACCACTGTTAAAGAGGGGCATTACCACACAATGATGAACGCTTCATTACACCAAGAAAAGCAGTCCCAAATGTGTATGCATCAAACAACAGAGCTTCAAAATAAAGATGGTCCTTGATTTGTGATGGTTTAACTTAGGAAATTTTTTGTAGCGGTACCAAACAGATAACAATTCAGTTGAAATCATACTTCAAATTTTGATCTTTTTTTCTGGATTAGTGACATGGGGTAATATACTTTGTTATAAAGATGGCCTGTGTTATTGAGCCATACCTCCAAGTCTACCACATGATCATGAAGGGTATCCAGTTGATACTAGATGGTGCAGTGTGTTTGAGTGCATGCAGGTGCATGTGCACTTAGCGTGGGGACCAGAGGTGAATGGTATCTTTATTTATTCGAGAGAGAGAGATACAGAAATAGGGAGAGAGAGAGAGAATGGGCATGCCAGGGCCTCCAGCCACTATAAAGGAGCTCCAGATGTGTGTGCTCCCTTGTGCATCAGGCTTACTTGGGTACTGGGGAGTCTAACCTGGGTCCTTTGGCTTCGCAGACGAATGCCTTAACTGCTAAGTCATCTCTCCAGCCCTACCATTCACCTTTTTGAGACAGGGTCTCTCACTGTCCTGGAACTTTCTTAATTATACTAGATTTGTGGGCCAGTGCATACCAGCATGGCTGTTTTTTTTTTTTTTAAACCATGAGTTCTGATGATAGAGCTCAGATCTTCATGTTTGCATGGTAGTCACTTTACTGACTGAGCTATCTCCACTAAATGTATTTTTAAAATATTTTTATTTATTTGTTTGTTTGAGAGAGAGAGACAGACAGAAATAGGCAGGGAGAGACAGACAGAATGGGCATGCCAGGGCCTCCAACCACTGAAAACAAACTCCAGATGCATACGCCCCCTTGTGCATCTGGCTTACATCGGTCCTGGGGAGTCGAACCTGGGTCCTTTGGCTTTGCAGGCAAGTACCTTAGCCACTAAGCCGCCTCTCCAGCCCCTAAATGTATATTTTAAAAATATTTTTTGTTCATTTTTATTTATTTATTTGAGAGCGACACAGAGAGAAAGAGGCAGAGAGAGAGAGAGAGAGAGAGAGAGAGAGAGAGAATAGAGAGAATATGGGCACGCCAGGGCCTCCAGCCACTGCAAACGAACTCCAGACGCATGTGCCCCCTTGTGCATCTGGCTAACGTGGGTCCTGGGGAATCGAGCCTCAAACCAGGATCTGTAGGCTTCATAGGCAAGCCCTTAAGCACTAAGCCATCTCTCCAGCCCCCTAAATGTATTTTTATTCAGAATTTCAATAGATGATATGCTTATTAGGAAATAAGGAGAAAATCAAATAGAATTAAGTGAAAAATGGATTAATTTATAGTTGAAGTTGGGACCTTTAGTACCCCTTTCTCAGCATATGACTGAACTACTAAATGGAAAACCAGTGAAGATAAAGAGCTACATAGCATGATCAACCGAAAGGTACCAATTGCCATTTACAGAACACTTCATCTAGAAAGGAATAGAATACATTTTTTTTTTATTTATTTGAGAGAGACAGAAAGAGGCAGAGGTGGGAAGGAGAATATGGGCATGCCAGGGCCTCCTGGCACCACTTTATGCACCTGGCTTTACCTGGGCTTATGTGGGCATAGGGGAATTGAACCTAGGCCATCAGGCTTTGCACACAAGTGCCTTTAACCTTGAGCTATCTCTCCAGACTAGAACACATTCTTTTTGAGTATCCTTGAGACATACATGTTAGACCATATCCTAGGTTATAAAACTAACTTCTGTGTACTTAAAGGACCTGACATCATACAGAATATGTTCTCTTAACACAATATAATCAAATTAAAATCCACTTAACAAAAAGACAACAGGCAAATCTCCAAACACTTAGAAATCAAATAACACACTTCTAGATAATTTATGCCATGGCTCGGGTGGCTGCTGTTCCTACTTGTTCTTACCCATGATCTTCATATAGGGCAGTTATGTTCAACTCCTTGACATTGTGATATGTGGGCCACAAGCTGGACATATCTAACAGAGAGTAAGTTTCATAGTGTTTTATTTATATTAATCACCAACAAATATTAGCTACTAATACAAAAATCTACCCTGAGATACTAGAAAAATTCTTGATATTTTTCAGTTGACTACTCTTGGGTGAAGATGCTAAAATGAATGTTTATTTGGCCTGTTGTAGAGATATCCTTGAAAGATGAGATGGCTGAGGATTGAGTTAGACCCTCAGACTGCAACACCCATCAATGCTAGATGACCTACCAGGGAGCTGTTAAGCAAAGATTGACTTGTAGAAAAAAGTAGATGTTAGTCATGGGAACAAAAGAAATTCTGGTTACCTAATATATGATACGGTGGCTCTAATGAATAATAATGCATTATATTTTACTTGAAATTTGCTTAGTGGGTAGACATTATGTGTTTTCACCACAAAAAGGTACTGCAGGAGGTGGTGGATATATTAATTAACTTTATGTAATAAATATTTCATAATGCATCCACATGTCAAATCATTACCTTATACATCCTAATAAATAAAACTTTTATTTGTCAATCACACTTCAAAAACCTGGAAAGAGAATGGGTAGAAATGGCCAGCCCTAGAACCCCCCCCCCCATATCAGTAACCAGTGGGAGGCTAGAGCAGGGCCACTGCTAGAAAGGATGCTGAAGCCAATGACAAGGATGCACATTGTCCTTGCAGGGCATGTGAGTAGTATGGCTGCGGGACTGCCCAGCAGGTATTTGGTTTCACACATCACAAGGGAATTTGAAGTAACAGATGCACCCCCAGGCCTAGGAGAAAAGTTCGTCATCTTTGTACCACTGAAGATGAGATGAGGAAATCTCAGGGAAGTTTAGGAAGAGTGAAAAAAGTTGAGAATGTCTCTCCAGTGAGTAGTAGCAACACGAACTAAATACAAAGCCAGACACACACTTTTTAGTTTACATGTCTGTGTGCATGAAAGCATGGAGTCTCTGTGTTTGTGCATGTGTAGGGGTATGTGTGTGTAAACTAGAAAAAAACCCCAAGTGTTGTCTTTAGAAATGCTGTCTGCTTCTTTTTCATTGAGGCTAGGGTTTTCTTTGGCATGGAGCTCACCAGTTAAACTGACTGGACTAGCTAGCCATAAAGCTCCAGGGATCTGCTTACACTTACCCCCCCCCCCCCCAGTGCTATAATTACAGGCACATGTTGCCATGCTGAGCATTAATATTTTTTTTAAAAAAATTTATTTACTTGTAAGGAGAGGGGGTGGGAGAGAGGAGAGAGACAGAGAGAATGGGCACATCAGGGCCTCTAGCCATTGAAAACGAACTACAGAAGCATATGCCACTTTCTGCATCTAGCTTACATGGGTACTGGGGAATCAAACTTGGATCCTTAGTGTTTAAGGTAAGCACCTTAAACACTAAGCCATCCCTCCCGCCCCATGTTGAGCAATTTTTTTTTTTTGAGGTAGGGTCTCATTGTAGCCCAGGCTGACTTGGAATTCACTCTTAGCCCAGGCTGACCTTGTATTAACAGTGATCCTTTTACTTAAGCCTTCCTAGTGCTGGGCTTAAAGGTGTGAGCCACCACACCTGGATCTCAATGCTTCTTTTATTTTTTTCCGAGGTAGGGTCTTACTCTAGCCCAGGCTGACCTAGAATTCACTATGTAGTCTCAGGGTGGCCTCGAACTCACAGCTGTCCTCTTACCTCTGCCTCCTGAGTGCTGGGATTAAAGGTGTGTACTACCATACCCAGCTCTGAATGCTGATGCTGCTTCTTTTTTATTTTAATTGTTTTATTTATTTTTATTTATTTATTTGAGAGTGACAGACATAGAAAGGGGGAGGAAGGGGGGGAGGGAGAGAGGGAGGGAGAGAGAAAGGGAGAGGATGGGCGTGCCAGGGCTTCCAGACGCTGCAGACGAACTCCAGATGCATGCGCCCCCTTGTGCATCTGGCTAACATGGGTCCTATAGAATTGAGCCTTGAACTGGGGTCCTTAGGCTTCACAGGCAAGCGCTTAACTGCTAAGTCATCTCTCCAGCCCTAATTTTTTTTAATTTTAGAGAGAGGCAGATAGAAAGAGTATGGGTATGTCAGGGCCTCCTGCCACTGCAAACAACTCCAGATACACGTGCCATTTTGTACTGGAGAATCAAACCCAGGCTGTCAGGCTTTGTAAGCAAGTGCCTTTAACCATTGAGCAATCTCTCTAGTGCTTCTTTTATTGTATTATTTCCCCTGGGACCAGTATGTTTTTCTTTTTTTTTTTTTTTTAAATTTTTTTTTGTCTATTTTTTTTATTTATTTATTTGAGAGCGACAGACACAGAGAGAAAGACAGATAGAGGGAGAGAGAGAATGGGCGTGCCAGGGCTTCCAGCCACTGCAAACGAACTCCAGATGCGTGCGCCCCCTTGTGCATCTGGCTAACGTGGGACCTGGGGAACCGAGCCTCGAACCGGGGTCCTTAGGCTTCACAGGCAAGCGCTTAACCACTAAACCATCTCTCCAGCCCCAGTATGTTTTTCTTAAGAAGAGCAAAGAGTGATGATGCGTCTAGGAGCCTGAGTGCAAAAACCAAATGGGCTCCTCTGAGTTAGTAAGCAGGGAAGTTGGAAGTTGTTCAAGCCAGACCACATCCTTCCCTGGGGCTCTGAAGGCAGGTGGTCCCAGATGGAGACCTGGGGCATCGGCCTAGGCAACTTTGTGAATCTTGCTCTCCTCAGAGTTCCAAGACCGAGTTTGTGGGGATGCCCTCATCACTATGTCCTCTTGACACCAAATTTTTCTTTTAGGGGAGGCTGCCCAACTCACTGGTCACCAATAAAGGCTGTGATGTTGGTCTAATTCCAACTGTGGCTATCCTGTGAATCAGCTGCACCACTGGTGATCGTGCCACAGCTCTCAGGGGAAGTACTTTCTTGGCTGCAAAACAAGTCCATGGTCCAGATCATAGATGGCAAGTGCAGGTTGCTAGTAGTATCAGCCTGGTAAACCAAAAGAGGGATCAGTTTTACATTTTATGGAAAAAATTCCACTTAAATATTTACTAGCTGCACATTTTAGTCATAATTGTATTAAAATATAGTTGGGAGTGATGAAGTGTTAAAATGTGAATACATTCTTAGCAGGGCTGTGTGTGTTTGGATTGTATTTCATTGTTTGCAATATCATGAGTTTACTTTTTGACCAGATAAAATTCATACTATCAAAATGAAATACAAAATCAACCCAGTTAGACTATGGGCCAAAGATACCTTATAGTTGCTTAAAATAATAAACATTATCAAGTGATAGCTGCTAGGCTTATAGTTGTGCTGTAGCATTGGGACTTTCATGGGCATACCAGTAAAGGAATCAGGTTTATTGCTGTCACTCTGTAATTGCTCTGAAATAGGCTGGCTCATATTCACAATTCAATCTTTCACTGTTTCTTGCAGCTGCCAAGCTGCCAAGTGTGTGCACATTTTTTTCCTTACCAATATTTTGTGTCATTGTTAAATTGTTTTTTGGCAGAGATGGAACCCCAGTCCTGGCACATACTAGGTAAGTGCTAAACTACTTAGCTACACCTCCAACCCCTCTCCTCCCATCTTGAAGTTGAAATAATTGACAACTTGCCTGTCAGAAGAAGTCTATTTACCATATGAAAAGAGTTTCAGTTACTCAGTGTTAAACGGAAGATTATGACATTAGGCTCTTGTAGCACATATGAACTCTGAGACAAATTTGAATGTGGAATACATCAGGTGAGTGTGGTTTCTGATGTTGAGGAATCATTTTATATGCTTATTGATACTTATTCCAAGGACTGCTCTGTTATTTGGCTCAAAATGTCATATGATAGCCATTCTCATCACCGCATATAATCTAGGCAATTATAGTATGAGCTTCTGCTGTCAGTGGTGGTTACAATCCATGTATCTCCTTTTTTAGCCTCTGATTTTTTTTTTTTACTCAATTTACTTCATCCTTTTATTTTAAAACTTGAATTTGAATGGGTTCCATTAACAGATATTTTAAGGTGACAATCAAGTCTAGGGTGCTGCCAACTTTAAGCTGAACATGATCCCCAACCCTCAAGCTAGATAGGAAATCTAATTTCAGCCCTGTTGCAATGCAGAGATAGAGTTGATTTGTAAACAGCCTTTGTGGCAACCTATTGCAGTTGACAAGCCATGGTTCTTCTCAGGCAGAGTAAAGTCTATTATTTTGCTGTCTAAATGGTGTCCTTGATTGCGAGTCCACCTGGGGTGCATCTCCCAGAGCCATACAGGATAATTAAAGCCACAGATTCATCCCTGAAAGGTTCCTCCCATTTTAGTTTCCTTGAAGAAAAACTTAGGCCTGTGTGCATTCATGCTATTGAAAGCCAAATGAAGCTTTGCTTTACTAACAACTTTGTTCTTTTAAAATATTTTATTTTAACTCATTTGAGGGAGAGAGAGAGAGAGAGAGAGAGGCACAGATAAGAGGGAATGGGCATGCCAGGGCCTCCAGCCGCTGCAAACAAACCCCAGACACAAGTGCCACTGTGTGCATCTGGCTTCTGTGGGTACTGGGGAATTGAACCTGGGTCCTTAGGCTTCACAGGCAAGTGACCTAACTGCTAAGCCATCTCTCCAGCCCAACTTTATTCTTTTTTTTCTTTTAGTTGTAATGCACAAGTGAATATGAAAGCATAAAATAATGAAAAGTCACTTTCCTTACAGTGAAATTTACCATAGAGCTATTTTTAATTTTTCTTTTATTAAAAATTCTCTGTGTGTATGTGTGTGTGTATGCATGTCACACATGCAGATATACATGTGCCATGGCACATATGTGGAGGTCAGAGGATAGCCTTGGATTTTGGTCCTTGCCTTCTACCTTGTTTGAGGAAAGGTCTCTTGTTTGCTGATGTGTATACCAGACCAGCTGGCTGGTGAGCTTCTGGGACTTCTCCTGTCTCCACCTCTCATCTCACCACAGTAGAGCTAGAATTACTGATACTTGACACTGACTACAGCTTCATGTGGGTTCTGCTGATCCAAACTAAGGTCACCAGGCTTGTGCATACCCCCAGTCCCACAGGGCCATTCTTGGCTGGTGGCATGCACTGAATGTTTCTGGATTGCATTGTCATTGAGGTTTCTGGCAGCCCTGTAACCTCTCCCCTTGTCTATCCTGATGGCAGGGATTGGTAGGTGATTCATGTTGTCCCATCATTTTCTACAGGGGCTAGAATGGCCACCTATACCTTAATTTTATAATGTGACATGTTATTTAACTATTAAAATATAGAAGAGTATGAGAATACAACCCACATGTAACTTTTCAGTACCTGGTCTTATCAAATGTTACCATTTTGACAAAATAAATAAGTATACTTTATGGTTTCAGCTCCAAGATATAGAGAGCTGCAACATGTTCCTCCCACACTTCCAAGAAAGAAAAAAAAAAAAACCCAGTCAGACTGAAAATTAACAGAGAACCAAGTTCACAGAACAAATGGCCATTTCAAAATCTGGAGATAGCTAGATGCCTTCTGAGACACAGGACAGAGCACGAACATTTGTTTGCAGTGGCCAGAGCCACCAGATACCCTAGAAGTAGGTAGGAAGAATAAGGCAGGAAATGTGACAAATTTTTGGAGGCTGTGTAGACTGGTAGAGAGTGGGAAGCTCCTGGAGGCAGCAGCTGGGATAGGGCGTTCAACCTCTGTAGGCTTTTCTCCAGGAGCCCCGCATGGCTCTCAGAGGCAAGACTGGGGAAAACCAGGGAAAACTCATTGTGCTGGCCCAGGAACTAATGAGAAATCTGTTGAGACCCTGCTCCCGTAAAGAGCAGAAGACTTGTTCTGCAGAGGAATGGCGTGGTGTGAGGGCTGTGGTGAAATACCACTGCAGCTGGGTAAAGGCAACTCACCCAGTCCCCACCCCTTCCTCCATCTCCACATCTCACCTAAAAAAGTTTCAGTCTGCAGGGAGAGGAGCCTCAGGCTGGAGGTAGACTGAGCATTGGTGAGACTGTGCAGCGGGGGGTTGGGTGAGGTGTACTGCCCTCTCCCCCACCCCACAAGCATGTCATTGAGACTCCAGGAACAAGAGCCGTGAAGGTTATAGCCGGGAGAACTACAAAATAAAGGCTTGCTCTGGCATCCAGCCAAAAGGGAAGCTCCAAAGCCAAGAGAGGGGCAACACAAGATCACTAGAGGAATTTGAAGCCCCATGTGCATGGGAACAACAGACCTCAATCCAGTTTAATTTCTATTGAGAGTATCCTTTCCAAAGGCACATTCACCTAATCCCTCCTACCTTGGAGAAAATGTCCAGCTTTCAACACAAAATTCAAAGCATGCCAAAGGGCAAGAAAAAGCATTCTGAAGGGTCAAAGCAATTATTGGGACCAGATGCAGGTATGATATAGCTGTTGGAGCTATCAAACTAGAAACACATATGTTAAGGTAGCTCTGTGTACTGAGCACCCCTCAGATGCCAGGTGCTGTTTTGGTTGCCATTTTCAGAATTGGCATCACAGGGTCTGAGCTCTTAGAGAGCTTAAAACTAGCAGAGGACAGAGAGTGTAGCCACAGATGAGTGAAAAGACAGATATAGTGGAACATGTTACCAAACACAGTAGGTCAAAATGTGGAGTGGCTGCTGGGGTCTGGGCTACTTCTGGAGTCCACTGGGAGACCTCTCAGGGGAGGTGATCGTAGAGCTTACATGTGAATGATGAAGGGGGCCTGCCATTTGTTGTTCAGAATCATCCAAGAATAGCAAGGGCAAATGTTGTGGAGGCATGAACAAAGTTGGATCACCCAGCATGAATGCTGTGGAAGGTACAAATGCTACGATGCATTGGTGACAAAAGCAGCCTTACAGCTGTATCACTATCCTGACTAATCTAAGGAGGAAGTAATTGGTAAGTTTTTCTTCTTACCAGGCTTTCTTTAAACACATAGGAATTACTCTCCCCATTTTGGAAGGGGCAAGGAAAATCTCTTACACTTTCTTGGTAATCACATCAGAACTTGGCTCAGTGAAAAGGAATGCAAACTTGCAATTGTGAGTAGAAATTTCATGTATCCAGAAAAATTGTATTGTCTCTTAATTGTAAAGAATGTACATTGGGGCCTGGGGAGATGGCTCAGCGGGTAAATTGCTTGCTATGCAAGCATGAGGACATGATTTCACATCCTCAGAACTCACATAAAGCCAGACACAGCAGCATAAGTCTGCAATTCTAGCACTCTTACAGCAAGAAGGGAGCCAGAGATAAGAGAATCCTTAGAAGTCCCTGGGTCAGCTAGCTTGGTATACATAGTTATAACCAACCAGAGATCTTGCCTCAAAGTAGAAGTCAGAGACCAACACCTGAGGTTATCCTCTGACCTCCACACCAATGTCATGTAGCATGCCTGCCCTTGTACATGTGAATGCACACCCCCCTGCACCCACAAAGGTATCTAAAAATATGTGCCTTGGTTCAGCTACTTATTCCTTGTCCTCTATCCTCTGCCCCAAGTAGTAGCTATTCCTGAATTACAGATGAGAAAACTGAAGCCCACAGAGGTTACCTAGCTTGACTGCGATAGAAAATCTATTGCAGGTCCACATTAGTATTTGAAGTGTGGCAGCCTGATTTAGGGGAGGATTGCACTGTAAGAACTGTATGGAACGATGAGTATTCTTGTTTGGTTTTTGACTTTTTTATTGTTGTTGTTGTTTTGAGGTAGGGTCTCACTCTAGTCCATGCTGACCTAGAATTCACTGTGTAGTCTCAGGCTGGCCTTGAACTCACAGCGATTCTCCTACCTCAGTCTCCTCCCAGAGTGAGTGCTGCCATTAAAGGTGTGTGCCACTACGCCTGGATTTTTTTTTCTTTTTGACTTTTAAAGACAGTTTCATGTAGCCCTTGAATTCCTAATCCTCAGTCCTCCTGCCTCCGTCTCCCAAGTGCAGAGATTAAAGGTGTGTGCCACCACATGTCTAGCTTTGTTGGATTCTTATAGTTGACTTTTAAAAAGTTTTAGCCAGTAAAACTTCCTAGAGAAAGTGATTTAATAAATACATTTTTGTACAATCTAAACTTTTTCATTTGTACTGAAAGCTTAAAAACAAGTGAAAATGAGTTTAATTAAAAAGTTATAACATCTGAATTCCCCCTGCTATATTACTACTATGAATGTTACTGTATAATAGTCATATGGCCTGACACTTTTCTTTCTTTTTTTTTTTTTTTTGGTTTTTCGAGGTAGGGTCTCACTCTAGCCCAGGCTGACCTGGAATTCACTATGTAGTCTCAGGGTGGCCTCGAACTCATGGTGATCCTCTTACTTCTGCCTCCCTATTGCTGGGATTAAAGGCGTGCACCACCACGCCCAGCGCACTTGACACTTTTCTATCCTGAACATTCTAGAAATTAGTTTTTGTGAATTCATTATCTGTTAAGTCTACTCTTTTATGGATGGTATTTTTTTTTGTTTTTAAATTTTTATTTATTTATTTGAGAGAGAGAGAGAGAGAAAGAAAATGGGCATGCCAAGGCCTCCAGCCACTGCAAATGAACTTCAAATGCATGTGCCACCTTGTACATCTGGCTTATGTGGGTTCTGATGAATTGAACTGGGGTCCTTTGGCTTTGCAGACAAATAGCCTTACCTGCTAAACCATCTCTCCAGCCCTGGATGGTATTGTTTACATGCTTCAGTACTCTTCATACTTTTCTGTAGTTAATAATTTTTGAGATGAAATGAGGCATATGATAATAACATATTAAGGATAATTGGAGAGGGGGGACATTCTGTTGGATGGAGAGGATGGCTAATGGCTGGAAGTATAACCCAGAGATAGAACACAATGCTTACTCTGTGTGAGGTGCTTTAATTTGTGTAACAAAAATAAGAGAAAAAAAAACACCTTTGTCATAAGCATCTTTATTTACATACCAAAAGCAACTGCTAATCATAGCTTCATTGTAGAAAATTCTACCTGGTGTTCTGTAGCCAGCCATAACTGAGCACCTACTGTGTGCCTAGCTCAAGTTGCCATTCTGAACCATTCATGGGATAGCATTGTAGAAAAGAGAAACAGTATATAGTTTTCTAATACATCCTATAGAACAGGTATTAAAATTTCTTATCTAGATTTGCACCTGTGGGTAGTTTGATTCCAATCTCTTCTCCCTCACCTCTGATTGTACCAGTATAGAGCATTGTTTGGGTGTCCACAGCTATGTTGAAAAACCAAGCCACACAGTAATTAACATGAGGGGTACTAACTGTCAGATTATGAGAACCTGCTGGGAATCTTGGCTCAGTTCTCTGATAGGGTACTGTGAGTTTTTTTTTTTTAAACATGTAGCCACATCTCAGTTGAAACCACGACTTCCTGTGAATGCCTTATGATGTTATTTGAAGAAGAGAAATAAGCATATAAATTTTTCAAAAGTTTTTTTCATGTCTATTGATTTTTACAAATGGATGCAATTAGTAGCTCTCATTAGTTGCAAGAAATATTTATCCTGGCATGCTTTGGTCCCATGTGAAGTGCCTTAGTACTAAAAGATTTTGCAGGTTCTGCTGCTTTGACTGTCTACCAGGTCTTGAATTTGACTGATGGCTTTAAACATGTGCAGTAATGCAAGTGTTGATGCTGCCAGCACAAATGGAAAAATGTATTGCTTTAATTTCAAAAACAGGCTGTGTCTAGTTTTTGACTCCCTTTACATTTAAACAGTCATATTTTCTGGGAGGACGGGAAGGGAGGGAGCAAGATTGGGCCCTGCTGTTTAGTGATAAGATCCCAGGGGGCTGGAGTATAGTTCAGTGGTAGAACACTTGCCTAGCATGTGAGAACCCTTGAATTCCTTTCCCAGCACCACAAAAAAGAGGTCCCAGAAAAAATTGCAGTATGAATTCTGATGATGGCCTACCACTTGTGAAGGGGAAAGAAATAGGAACCTCAGACTCTTCTGAAGCCAGATGGTGATGTAGTCCAAGTTGCCCAGCCTCTAATGTGCTTCTTCCCAGGATCCTTGGATGGGTGAGGGGAAGCTGAGATGCTGCAATTCTGACAGCTTCCAGAAGGGATCATTGACCTTCCAGACCCTACCATTTATTACAGTCTCAGGGGACCACTGGAATCACCTGGGGGAGTTTCAAAAAGCAGTTTCCCAGAGCTGCTCCAGACCTATTGAATTAGAGACTCTGAGAGTGAGGCTGGTAGGTTCTTGTGGAGAAAAAAAGCAGATAAGCAATTTGGTAATAAAGCTGTCAGCTTTGTTTATTGAGGGCAAGGAGGAGAATAATGACAGCTTGGAAAACTTCACTGTCAGAATCAGATTGACATGTTTAAAGATGAGTTTTCTGGAATCCTAAGAGCTACCTCTTTGACCTGAACTACATGAGGAATCTTATAAGCCACCTCCCCAGAAGAGAATTGAGTTCCTTGTGATTGTGTCCAGACTGGCTTAAATCAGAAAGCATGGAGGGGGAAAAAAAACCAAAACAACACTTAATGGTTAGCTTGCTGACCTGCCTAGCATTAGCTAATGTCTGTGAAGGCTCGCCGAGTGCATCCAGGGAAGCCATGGCCCAAATATGGAAAAGAGAAGTCATGATCATGAGGGAGGAGTTGAAATTATCATCAACAATATTGAACATGTCATTACAGCTTTTTTCTTTGCTTCAAGGCTGGGGGTTTCATTCTAGTCATGGAGAGCCAGGAGCAGCTGGAAAGGAAGCCTTGGGGCTGGCTTTGTGGTGGGGAAACACAGATTCCACAGCAGGGTTTTGCGGGTCACTCCTTTCACAATGTGACTGTTTCTTTTTTTGATAACCAAGACTCCCTAGCAAGTGGCTCTTTCCCATTTCCTAAACCTTATTATTAAGCTTTTCCCGAGGTCAAGCAGGTAGACAGGATTGCAGGTAGGGACTGATCTTCTCAGTGTTTGTACCTTCCTGGAGCTATTGTGTTCCTCTTCATTTTTAGTCTTTCTTCAAACCCAAGTGTTTACTATTGTTGCATGTGTGACTTAACTTCCCTCCCTCCCTCCCTTCCTTCTTCCCTCCCTCCCTTCCTTCCTTCCTTTACCACACGATCGATTTTACCTTGTCCATCGATCTTACCTTGTCCGAGAGACCCTACAATCATGAAAAATATTGGAACTTTCCTCGGTTTTTTTTTTTTTTTTTTGAGGTAGGGTCTCACTCTAGCACAGGCTGACCTGGAATTTACTCTGTAGTCTCAGGCTGGCCTTGAAGTCACAGCAGTCCTCTTACCTCTGCTTCCCGAGTGCTGGGATTAAAGGCATGTGCCACCAAGCCTGGCTTCTTTTTTCCTTTTCTGACAGTGAAGCAATTCAAGACACATTGTGTGTTAAACCTGAGAAATATTGCCCCAGGAAGGGCCTGAGCTGAGAAGTAGGATCTCTAAGATGAGAGTTTCCTGCCAGGGTCCCCCTTACACATAGTGGGCCTTGTGGGATCAGGCTGTGTCCATGCTGAGCCTGTAGTCAGTGTAGATCAGCCAGTTAGCCTGGACACTAGGAACCTGCCTCTGGCTCCCACACCTTTGACCTCGATGACTGAAGACAAACAGGAGCCTTCCTGATAGATTACGATCAGAGCAGTCCAATGGATATCTGTTGAGTGTGTGTTTTTTCCCTTTGCTATTCTAGGCCCCTGGAGGCAAGCCTGGAGGAAGGACCGCTAGAAACCCATTTTTCCCATCCATTGTGGTGCTGGACCCAGTATGCTAAAGAAGAACAAAGGGAGGGGACTTAAGAGTGTGGGACAGGCTGGAAGGAATGTGTTCAGGTGGAAGATGGGCTGAGCCACCAAGGAAGAGAGTTCAGTGTAAGCAGAGGCCTGGCAGGGCAGACCAGTCTGATGAGTATCTGGAAATTAGCCTTATCAGTAAGATGGGAAGTGGGGGAAGGGAGGCGAGAGGGAGCTTGCATTCCCTTGTAAGGAACTTGAATGCTAAAGGGAGCTGGTGGCCACTGGAGGAAGGATTTAGGTGGAAGCAGGCTTCCATCAAATGGGCATGGAGGAAAAGTTCCTTCAACTTGGGTCCTCTCCTGCCTGGGCACTGTCATTCCTAATACCTCTTAAAACAGCTTTATGACATTTAATTTAGATACTTTTAAATCCTCTTAAAGTGTCTCATTCACTGATTCTCAGTTTAGTATATCTAAACTTGTATAATGATCCCCAATATAATTCTGAAACATTTCCATCACTTCCAAAGGATAACTTTTCTATGCCCAGCCCTAAGCAATCACTCTTTTTTTGTGATTTCTTTTTTTTTTTTAACATTAAGGGGCATGTTTTCAGTGAATGTGTCAATTTTTTTGATGCATGTGTGCACATGCATGTGCCTCATGTGCATGCCTTTGAGGCTAGAGGAAGATATTGAGTGTCCTTTTTTATTGCTCTTCCATCTAATTTCCTTCAGAGTCTCTCACTGAAACTGGTGCTTGCTACTGTTGTTTTTATTATACTGGCTGACCAGCAAGCCCTCCTGATCCTCCTGTCTCCACCCCACTGAGCACTGGGGTTGTAGGCATGCATAGCTATGTCTGTATATTTTTTTTTGTAGGTGCTGAAGATTGAACTCAGGTCCTCACGCTTGCTTAGCAAGCACTCTTACCTGCCGAGCCATCTCCTCAGCCCCCATGAATGTATTCTATACTTTAATGAATCTGTTTGCCAAATTATAAAGTCTTTCTCTTGGCTCCCCAGCTACTGCTCAGTCCGTCTCTGTCAGCATGCTTTAGGTTTTGCATAACAGAAACCTGTCCAGGATTGTCTTAAACACATGTTTGCTATCTTACGTAATGGGAGGCTAGAGGAGGCTGGACCCCTGGGGCAGTGTGATCAGCTGCTTGATGTGATATCAGTAACCTTTGTTCTCACCTCTTTCCTGCATGACATTCTGGCAGTAGTAACTTCACCCCAGGATTGGCTTCTTTTCTGGGTTATCAGATGGTTAAGAGGATGACAGCTGTTTGCAGCGTGGCCCTTTGCTTTTTTGTCCACAGTCTGTGTGGAAAAGAAGTCCTTTCCTGAAGGCTAAGTGGTTGAGCTTAGTTCCCACTGTCCATCTTGGATTGGTGATTGGCTTAAAATTGGTTAATTTGCCCTTCCAGAGGTGAAAACTGGTTCCACAGGGGATGGTGAGTACCTGAGACCAATAGTTGGGTCTGTCAGGAAAGGTGGAAGAAAACTGTCTCTGCTTGGGTAGTTGACCAAATAGTGCTCCCTGACGGTTATTGAGCAACCACAGTAGAGTCTTTGGCCTTCATTCATGGCTGGGAGCCTTTTCTTTGCTAAACACAGGTAAGGTGGGAATCTGATTTGTTATTTGTGGACAGGTAGCCCCAATCCCAGTGTATCCTGGGTGATAGTGGATGTGATCCATGATCTCACTAAGTTGGAGACTAACTGCTACGTGAAGTCAATTCTAGCTTTATGTCTCCAAAAAGTATCATCAATACAGTTTCCACCTATTCAGGAATTTCTTGGTAATGGCCAGGAAGTGCACTGAGGAGTATCCTTTAGACAGTGTAATATTCTGGACAACAGGTTGTAACATTAGCACACAGAAAATAAGTTATATTAGAAATACCTGTGCATTATAGGCTATAACTAGTTATATAAGATATAACTAGAAGTATGGAGTAGAAAATTACGTATATCTTGGAATCTTTCTTTGGGAAAAAATAAAAATCCCACTCTGAATATGTCAGTATTTAAGTTATGATATGAACTTGAAATTACCAAAATTGACTTTCTTTCAAGTATAATTCACACTTCAGTAAACTAAAGAGACATTCTGCCAGTTATTAGAACGTTATTAAATTCTACTTTATATGTACTAAAAAAAAAAAAATCAAGCGAGGTCTTTGTGTTGCAAAGCCATTTATTTTATTATGAGCTGTAGTTCAGAGTCGATTTCAGGGTGAGATCTGTCCACATGTAAGTAATGAGCATTCACTGGTGCAGCTCTTAATGGTGAGAACGGATGTTGAAGAAAGCAAACACCATATGCCCTTTGTTTCCCGTGCTTGTCTCCTTCTGGAGGCCTGGGTGGAGTGTCTCAGCTGTCTCAAATAATCTCCATTTTGCTGTTACTGCAGACTCTGCGGTTCTCCAACTCTCTTCTCTGATGTTAATTATAACTTCTTCCTAATTAGGTGGCTCTTCCTTCTCTTTGGTCGTAAAGGTTCCACTTTCTCAAGTGCCAGAGGTTAGAATAATTTTGAAAAATGAGTTTCACTTGATTTGTGACAGTAATAAGTGAAAAGAATTTAAGGAAAAAAAAACCCACACCAGCATGAATGTGTAGTGGGAGGGGCAGGCGGGTTGGGTACGGGACAGGATGCTTAGAATGATTCTGCTGCCAAGTGAATCAGTGAGACTTGCAGTTCTCAGAGAGTACGGAACTCACTCCTTCCCGGAGTGCGGACAGTCAGCCAGAAATCACTATTTCCTACTCCACAGAATGGAGCTTTCAGCAGCAAAAGCCCCGAGTGCCACAGACTTGTCTGAGAGTGTAAGTAGTTTGTATGTCTGCTTTAATTGTTATTATGTCTGTATTTTTTTTTTTTTTTGGTCTTCCGTTGCTTGACTGTTTTGTAGGCCAGGAGGGAGACATGATGGGGAGTCTGGTCCCAACTTAGTCCTCCTTCTGAGATGGTGACCAACATTGTTTTTCCACTTGGAACCAGGTCTTGGTTTCCCTGTATATGGTGGAAGGGAATTTTTTTTCAAAGCCACCCATGAGACAGAAGTGACTTATTTTGACTGAGTCCTTTCTGTAGCAGCACTTAAAAGTTTGCTCTCTTTCCTTCTCTGGGTGCGATCTCTGGCTTATGAACTTTCCTTGAGGAAAACTGCACACAGTCACCCCCATCCAGCAAGCCAGCCAGGCATTCCCCCTGCCAGAGGTTGAGAGCAGGTAACATTTCTGAGGCAGCTGGCAGATCTGGAAATTTGGGATGAAGCCAGGTGTGGAATTCAGCTTTTCTGTCATAGCAATGACTACAGGGGCGGAGGAGGGTATAACGAGATGGGAGGCAAGATAGAAAGTCAGCTTGGGGTCTGTTAGGAGCACTGTCTGGTGTTAGTTTACAATGGCGGTATCAGGCCAGGCTCAAAACCCTTCTCCACTACTTATATAGCCTTGGACCACTGAGAAAAATCCCTTTGAGTTATTATTATTTTTTTCTATCTGAAAATCTTAATGATTTCAGCCATTCCCAGAACTGCTGGATCTTGAAGTAATGAATATGAAAACACCTGGCACTGGCTTGCGTGACTCATGGTATCTTTTAAGTGCAAGCAGGGCCCTGTGACATGGCCACCAATGCTGCCATCTGTCTTTTTTCAGGGCAGCCTTGGAAGCCTCCAAGTTCATTTGGTTGGTGTCATTTGGTTGGTTTATCTAGGGGTTGGTCACTTGGCTTTGCTTAAAGCCCATAGCTACAGGTTGTTCTTTTAGTCATGGTCAGGTGACCCCCCAAAAAACAAGGTTTTGGGGGCAGGATATAAATGGGGCATGCTTATAGATTGGAGTTAAAATGCTGGAGCATGGGGAACTGAGTCAGAAGGCTATGTGATGAGTCTTTGGAAGAGTCTTTCTGGTTCAGCTTTGAGTTTTGCAACTGTTGAATGCCTGTATCCTTTCAGTAAGAGGAGGGACAAAAAGACAAGCCTTGCTGAAGAGCTCTTAGACTCAGCAGTTTATCTAACTTCTGACTCAGAAGCACACTGTCATAGTGCCTTCTCATTAGTTTTTCTTTCAGTTACCTGGTGCATGAGTTTAGCCAACCACCAGGCAAATGAATCAGTCCCCAAATGCCTTTCCACCGAGGTTGGGGGGGGGCAAATTTTAAGCCTTGTTAATTAACTTCACTACATGTTTTATATTTGCTAACTGTGAGTTAATTGCTAATAATAGTGTTCCCTTGCCAGTCACAAGTTTTTCCAACCCTTCCTCCCATTAATGCCCTGTATTTCATCTCATATTTAAGCTGAAGTCATTTGCCTTTAGCTAGCGTGACTTCTCAGTAATCGCATGTGAGCTGTAACAGCTAACTCTTGTCTTTGATTTTAGAAACATCTTATCACCTGGACACTCAGTTTATGTGTAATTATGTTAGAGTATATTTTATCTTTTTCCTATATGTTTTGTGTGTGCGGGGGGTACATGTATATGTGTGTGGAGACCACATGTTCCCCAAGTGCTGTCCACCAGTTTTGAGACAGGGTCTCTCACTGGTCTAAAATACAAGTAGACTGTACTGGGTCATCAGTGAGCCCCAGGAATCCGCTTGTCTCCACTCCCCCAGTGGTGGGTTTATTGCTACACCAAACTTAAGTATCTCTCCTATCTTAATCAGCATCAAAGCCTCTTCATTGAAATCCATATTCTTTCCATCTCTGGCTTTTCAGCTTCATCAGAGCCATTTTCCTGTTTGGACGTTGCCTTCTACCGAAGAGACTTTCTACTCTCCCAGGACCCAGATGTGCCTCTTCCTGCCTCTGGGCCCTGGCACTTGTGGGTTTCCATGCCAAGAATGTTCTTTCCTTGAAGCCTTGCTTGTTTGACTCTTTCCTTTCTTGTGGATGTGACTGGGAGCAGCTCTCCTGGGCCATCATCTTTACAGAGACTTTCTCTATCTTGTGTTTCCTTTCCCCCTTCCTGTCACGTCACCATACCTATTTTGTTGACTCACTGATTTGCTTGGCATTTGCTATCCCCGACTAGACTTTCAGCTGTGGTAAGCCTGAGGCTTGGTTTGTTTAACTCCCACCATATCCCCTGCCCCTAACTCACTTTTAGATGTATAGTAGATGCTCAATAAATGTTTGTGGCTTAATAGTTACTTTAGATGATTTGGTTAATAATTTTTAATAGAGACAGTTCTGTCTTTCTGTGTCCAACCCTTCTACCACCAATCTGTATCCATCACAGCTCAGGCACATTGGGAGCAATCCAGACTCCAGGGCTCTGTTTCTCTCTGCAAGCCCTTGGCAGGTATCTGGACTCACCCTCTGTTTTAAGCATCATTTTTGTTCTCAAAATGAAAACCACCTGTCTTCAAAGTGATTTGCTTAGAACAAATGCTCCATTTCTTGACCAAGGTCTTTTCCCCCTTGTGCCTTTCTCTATCTCCTGCCAAGAGTAATGGGAAAAACCCTATTATCTTGGAAAGTGGTTTTCCTTCTGGTTAGAATCCAGAGCCGGGTGATTTATCGCCGAGTGTTCTGGGACTGTGGCTTTTCCCTGCCTCACTTGTCTGCTCACAAAGGCTAGTGGTTTGTTCTTCCTAGGATTTCAACAGATCATGTGATGGGGGCCCAGCTTTGCCACTGCCTTTCCTTGTATGTTTCCTTCCTATTGCGTTAAAGAACCCAGCTCAAGGCAGCACAGGAATGGCAGCAGGGCTGCATTCAGCGTCCAAGTAATATTCTGTAGTAGACTGCTCCCCAACTCACTGTTACCTTCACACCAATGCTAGAGAGAAAATAAGCTTACTCCTACTTTAGAGTTGAGACTTGGTTCCCAGCCACATAGGTTGAAATCAGCCAGGGCCAGCTCAGGTTGACCTTGAAATTAATCTTTGTTGGAGTACATATTGTTTCTTTTTTTTTTTTAAACACTTTTTTTTTTTTTGAGGTAGGGTCTCACTCTAGCCCAGGCTGACCTGGAATGCACTCTGTAGTCTCAGGGTGGCCTTGAACTCAGCGTTATCCTCCTACCTCTGCTTCCTGAGTGCTGGAATTAAAGGTGTGTGCCACCACACCTGGCTTGTTTACTTTTTAAAAATATTTATTTGAGAGAGAGAAAGAGTAGTCTTAATTTTTCAGTCTCTGGCTGAGAGGCCCTCATACATAAGCTACAAGTGTTCTTACCAACTGAGTCATCTTCCTAGGCCTTGGTCAGGGCCTTCTAAATTAATTTTGTGGCATTCTGATTAGTGGCAACTCAGTTGGACAAAACCATTTGAGAAACACTCCTGTAGGATGAATAAATTATTTTTACTTTATCTAGAGGTATAAGATGCTTTAAAGCAATTTCATGGCAACATGACATAATATATAAATGTGCACAGGAGTACAGCTTGTTGAATTTTCACACAGTTAGCAAGTTTGTATCCCGCACCATATCAAAACACTTGCCACTGATTTTCAGCTTCTTTGAATCAAGGCAGAGACATGGAGTACAACAGAAATGCAGAGTCCATCACTTTGTTCCGAATTACGCACATACAGCTTTGCCGATAGAGCCTCTCTTTGTGGAGGATGGTGTTTCATGTTTCCAGTGTTGGTGCTTGGCTGGAGTTGTAAATTTCACAATTGCTTAAGGCTGGCTGCCAGCAATTGGCACCAAAAAAGGAGTGGCTGAGGATGTGACTGGTAAAATGTGAGGATGAGCAGGGCAGGGCAGGGTGCCACAGTTGTATATGGAGCTGTTCAGGTGTGAGAGTTTATAGTCATAGTAATGGATACTAACTTTCTTCAAATGCAAGTGGGGGAGGGAGTATGGGAGAGGATTTGTGATTAAGAGTCCCACACTAGAAGCTAAGGAACATCTGTGTAAAATAAAGACTATCCACCTCTCCTGGTGAGTATTTACATTCAAAGAAAATTGTTTCAATGTCCTGAGTAAAACTGCTGATTTCTTGGAAAATCATATAGGATAGGTGCATCTTGGTAGAAAAGCCATCCAGAGAAACTATTTGCACGATGGTTGGGCTCTGTAAGCCAGTATTGTTGGGCACACTGTACAAAGTTTGTTGTCATGAGATGTTTGTCAAAATGAGAGGTAACTGACAGTGTAACATGCTTGTTTTTTTGTTGTTGTGTTGTTTTGTTTTCTTTGGTTTTTCAGAGGTAGGGTTTTGCTCTAGCCCACAGGCTGACTTGGAATTCACTATGTAGTCTTGGGGTGGCCTCAAACTCACAGTGATCCTCTTACCTCTGCCTCCTGGGTGCTGGGATTAAAGGTGTATGTCACCATGCCTGGTGCTATAACATTCTTATATTATCAAAGAATCAAGTTATAAAGTTTTATTATTTAGTAAGATGCTGAGATATTATGTATAGGTAAATTTTAGTCCAACTAAAATAGTCTTCCTGAATCAGGGACTTTGGGGGATAATAATCCTTTTGTCTTTGCTGATTAGATAAGTTCTGATTTATTGTTCATTTTTTGCATAGTAGACATTTAACTCATCTGTGTTTGGTAATGAGTTTCCTGAGTATTCTTGATCTCAGATGCTGGCTTAGTGTTTTAATTTTGCATGTGTCATGACTGTGTACATATAAGAAAAGTCTTGAGAATTAAAACCTCCATGGAACAAGAGGAAGAACTGTGCCACTGACAGGGAGTGGCAGTACCCAGACTTGCTTTTACTTTCTCTACACCCAGAATCATTCCGGGGCAGTAAGGACTTGCTGAATGAATGCCGGGAAGAAAGGACTATAATCATCGCTGTTGTTTAATGAAACTGTCCTGTGTGCTTTGCCTCATTTATCTGATTTGGTCATCACAGCAGGTCATTATCCTTTGCTTTAGTGCGATCGCGTGTCCTCTGTGTGCTTGGAGATAGTTCCGGTATACACCTGCTACCCTAGCATTGAACATCGGTAGTATCTCCTTTCACTTTCAAGTGACCTGCTTCAGGTATGTTCTGGTTTGGATAGATGGATGAGGACACTGGTGTAGAGGAGCCAGGCCTCACCACTTTCTGTGCTCACACACCTACTGAGAGCTAGAGCTGGGGTTGTTGCCCAGGAGTCTGATTTTGGGTCTTGCCATTTCATCACTAAGTTCTGCTGCCTCATGATTTAAACCAAGGAAGACTTATTAGAACACTATGGTTTTCTGTCTGGTATTTAGTAAAAATCACTGTTGAGTTGGCATGTGAAGTAAGTGACTGACTCAGGGAAGTGGGAATGTTCTAGGCAAAGACCTGTTGAAACCCTCAGTGTGTTTTCATTGGTAAGCCTAGATAATTAGGGCACTGGAGTGATAATGCCATTCACATGTACATGGTGCTTTGCAGTTTATAAAACATTTTCTCATGCATGGGTTTGGATTTGTGGCAGGCCTGTCTCCCCGGGCTTCTCATAGTGTTCCATGCCAAACCAAACTGGGGCCCCAAACCATTGGCTGGCCTCTGTGCCTGAGTGGATTGTACAGTGGGAAGAAAAAAAAAACACATTTTCTCTTTTATCATTGTGTTGAAGCTTCTTGTACTGCCCTGGGTAGTATGTGACATGATTCCCAACTTAGAGGACAGTGGAGTTCAGCCACCTGCCTGCTCTTGTGCACCTAGAAAAGGGTTAGTGGGTTCAGATTCATGTCAGGTAGTCTGCCTCCCTGGTTGGTGCCTTATGTGGCTCTTGGCCACATGTTCTCAGACAGCTGTTGAAGTGTGCTGTTCTTGGAACATTAGCTAGCTCCCCAAAGACTAATTAGCCTGACGTAGGGCTTCTCAACTACTGTTGACCTTTTGGAGCACTTCAGTCTTTTGTGGGGGCTGACCTTTGTCTTGAAGGATGGTTAGCTGCATTCTGATCTCTGCCTACTAGGTCCCAGTAGCACAGGTTGCGACAACAAGTGTTTATAGACACTGCCAATTTTCCTCTGGGGTATATAGCTGCCTCTGACTAGAAAGCACTAAGCAAATGTAATAGCTGCATTTAAAAGAGGTAAAAACAACCTTGAAAATGTTAGCCCTGTCTCCTTTCCCCTTGCCAGCCTCTAAAATATCAGAAAGAAAAAAAAAAAAACACCCTAACATTAAATGACCAGTAAAGGAGCAGGAGAGGGAAGGAGGAGAGCGGGAGAGAGTGCATAGTCAAGCAACACATTTCATGTTGAATTGTCTTCCATGAAAGAGCATTGCATCTTTCAAGGAAGGAGAAGATAGATAACATTTCTCTTTTTTTTTAAATATTTTTTGTTCATTATTTATTTATTTATTTGAGAGTGACAGAAAGACAGATAGAGGGAGAGAGAGAGAATGGGCGTGCCAGGGCTTCCAGCCACTGCAAACGAACTCCAGATGTGTGCGCCCCCTTGTGCATCTGGCTAACGTGGGACCTGGGGAACCGAGCCTAGAAACGGGGTCCTTAGGTGTCACAGGCAAGCACTTAACCGCTAAGCCATCTCTCCAGCCCGACAACATTTCTTAAAGTTAACAAACATGCAGTAAACACTGTTAGCAAGCAACTAAAACACTAACGTACACAGTAGACTGTAGTTCTGTCCAGTGACAACCAAAGTTGATACCATTTAGGCCTAACTGTATACTTACTGATATCATTTTCAAACAACTCCCTGTTAAAAGTGCTGTACTATCCATGTTGCTTGGCACACACCTGAAATCCAGCATGTGGGAGGTAGAGGCAGCAGGAGTATCAGGAACTTGGCTGCATACTGAGTTTGTGGTCAGTCTGGGCTACATGAGACCCTGTCTTAATCTCCCGCCTCAATAAATAAAAATGAGCTGCACTAATCAGCTAGCTTCTTTCAGGTTTATTTATTTTTATTATTATTATTATTATTATTATTATTATTATTATTATTATTATTTGTTTTTTCGAGGTGGGGTTTCACTCTGGCCCAGGCTGACCTGGAATTAACTATGTAGTCTCAGGGTGGCCTCAAACTTATGGTGATCCTCCTACCTCTGCCTCCAGAGTGCTGGGATGAAAGGCGTGTGCTACCACGCCTGGCTTCAGGTATTTATATATATATATATATATATAAATTTTTACCTATTCTCACACATACACACTGTGTGTGTGTGTCTGCAAACAAACTACAGATATGTGCATCACATTGTGTCCAGCTTTATGTGGATGTTGGCAAATTGAACCTGGGTGGGCCGGCTTTACAAGAAAGTACCTGAAGGTTAAAACCACTGAACCATCTCCCCAGCCCCTCTAATCTGACTGATGGATGGATGGATGGATGGATGGTATGGATGTGCCAGGGCCTCCCGCCACTGCAAATGAGCTCCACAAATGCACCAATCTGTGCATCTGGCTTTACATGGGTACTGGAAAATTGAATCCAGGCTGTCAGGCTCTTGCAAGCAAGTGCCTTTAACCACTGAACCATCTCTCCAGCCCCACAATCAGCTTTTTAAGCTTTAATATACCACAGCTTTCTTCCATATCTTTAATACAGAGGCACAAAGTTTCTCATAACTATAGAGTATTTCATTATATGGCTACTGTACACCTTTTTCATTCACTGTTTCCTATTGTGAACATTTGATTTGTTCTCCCTCACACATATTTTTGCAGTTTCAAACAAAACTCTGAGTATCCATGAGTGTACTTAAGTCTTTCACAGCTTACTTTTTTCCTTATGGAAATTACAAGATCCATTGATTGATAGAAGCATCTAATTCATACTGTTCTGGATTTATTTTGAATATACACACATATATTTTTCTCTTAAATCATGAAAATGTCACTGATAAAAACTTGATTTTAAGCCCTAGGTTTGCAGAATAGGATGAGGAAATTTCTTTAGATTTTTTTAAAAATTATTAATTGCAAGAGAGAGAGAGAGACAGAGACAATATGAATATAAATGGGAACACCAGGGCCTTCAGCCACTGCAAATGAACTCCAGATGCATGTGCCACTGTGCATCTGGCTTTATGTGAGTACTGAGGAATCCAACCCAGGTCGTTAGGCTTTGCAAGCAAAAGCCTTAACTGCTGAGCCATCTCTCCAGCCACATTTTTTTTTTTTTTGGTTTTCTAATTAAAGGTTGACTTTCATGCCTTGTTCTTGAAGCCTTCTCTCACTTGTGTTGTTATTTCCTGGGGAGAATTCAGCCCTGCAATAATGTTGAATCTTTCTTTAAGATGTTGTACACTACTGAGAGAAATTTCAGGCTACCTTTTCATTGCCTGTGGATTTTTCTTATATATGTTTTAAATTATAGTATTATAAGTTCATGGTAGAAACAGACAATAATAACAGAAGAGCTTAAAGTTCCCTACTGTTCCCCTTCTTAATTTTTTATTCTCTAGAATTTTTCTACCTGTACAGAAATGTTTTAAAAACCATGAACTGAGCAACAATATGCAAAGTTTAAACCAAATGATATTTTTTCACTTAATGCATTTTTCTATGTTAGTACCTTATTCTGTTAAATTGGTACCCTAGTTAGGTTTGATTTAAGCCTTTTCTCCTTCAATAAACCACTCTTTCATGAGTTTATCCAAGGGATAGTGCACACTAATGGAGTTGGTGGTTAAGAACCTATGTCCTGGGCTGGAGAGATAACACATCAGTTAAAGTGCTTGCCTGCAGAGCCTAACACCTAACAACTCAGGTTCAATTCCCCAGAATCCTCATAAAGCCAGATGTACAAGGTGGCACATACATCTGGAGTTTGTTTAAAGTGGCTGGTGGCCCTGGTGTGTCCATTCTTATTCTCTCTTTCTCTTTCCCTCTCACTTTTTCTTTCTCTCTGTCAAATAAGTAAAATATTTAAAAAGGACCCACATCCTTAAATTTTTGATTGGTATTACAAAATTGACCTTCTGCTAACAGCATACCACTTGTTTCCATCAGATTTTTTCCTCTCTTTGGCATAAACTATTGATAAATACAATAGCAACACAAAGGTAGCATTTCATTTATGTAGTTGTATTTAGAATCACTATGGAAATACACCTCTGGGTATGTATGTGAGGCATTTCCCAGAAAAGGTTTAGTGAAGGGGAGGGGAGACTTACCTGAATGTGATTGGTACTATCGCATGGGCTAGGGTCCTAGGCCAAATAAAAAGCAGAAAGTAAACTGAGCTCCTGCTTTCATGTCTCTGCTTCCTGACTGTGAAAGCAGTGTGACCATAGCCTCAAACTTCTGCTGCTATGCCTTCCTACCATGATGGACTGTACCCTCAAATTGAAAGCCTAAATAACCTCTTCTTCTCTTCAGTTGTTTCTTGTTAAATATATGGTCACAGAAATGATAAAAGTGCTGGGTGTGGTGGCGCATGCCTTTAATCCCAGCACTCGGGAGGCAGAGGTAGGAGGATCACTTTGAGTTTGAGGCCACATTGCAACTACATAGTGAATTCCGGGTCAGCCTGGGCTAGAGTGAGACCATAGCTCGAAGAACAAACAACAACAACAACAACAAAAAAGACAAAATAACTCATATACTAGGGTACTTACATGTAATCAATTAATAATATCAGGACTTTCTGTTTTTCTCCTGCACATTCCTTCTAAGTTCTTTTCAAATAGAGATACAAAGAACTCATGAGATCAGAGAAGATAGGTACTTTATTGGTGTAATAGTGAAATAGTTTCTTTTGAGCAACTTTATCCTTTTTTAAGAAAAGATTTTATTTATTTATTTATTTGACAGAGGGAGAGAAAGAATGGGCACACCAGGACCTCTAGCCACTGCAAACAAACTCTAGATGCATGCACCACCAATGTGCATCTGGTTTATGTGGCACCTGGAGAATTGAACCTGGGTCCTTAGGCTTCATAGGCAAGTGCCTTAACCACTAAGCCATCTCTCCAGCCCCTCTTTATCCTTTTTATCTGTTAACATACTGAGGTTACAGATAAGATTTTATTTAGGACATGGAGTGTGCTCCTCAAATTGACTGGTATGCTGTGAATATTTACTACACCTATTAGCCATTGTGTATTAGTTTATTGCTTTTTTCATCACTGTGACACAATACCTGATAGAAAAGACTTAGAAATAAAGATTTATTTTGGCTCATGGTTTGAGAAAATTGTCATCCAGCCTAGTGAGACAGGCACAGCAGAGGGGCTCAGTCCATGGTATAAGGAGTGTGTTTTAACTCTTGTGCATCAGGCAGTAGGCTCTGAAGCTGAGAGTGGTTAGAACTAGGGGCTTGGCTGATAGCCTTCAAAGGCTTGACCCTGGGGACTTTTGCCAACTAAGCGCCACCTTCTAAATGCTTTCCAAAAACAACCCTACCAGCCAAAGAACAAACATTCAAAGCATGAGTGTGAGATGGGGGTGGAGGCACATTTCAGATTCAAAGCATAACAATTAGCTTGCCCACACCAATGTAACAAATGCCACAGACTAAGTAGTATAACCAGTGGAAACTAAGTTTGAGATATGGGTGTCAGCACAGTTGCTTCATTCTGAAGTCAGTAGGGGATACTTCTCCCTAGCTTCTGATGTTTTTCTGTTATTCTTCTGGCCTGTAGATATATCAACCTGAGTTCTGCTGTCATCTTCACATAGTCGAGTATAGATTCATTACACTAGAGTCAACGGGACAATGTCCTTAGCTGATCATAGCAGCTAACAGATTACCAGGAACCCAGAGGATCCCTTCCAGGTCAAACTCCGGAGGACTTCTGCCTGTGACAGGGAGACTACAGTCCTGCTATGATTACAGTTGTGAACTATTATGCCCAGCTCAAATTTTCCCTTTTTGTAAGGATACCATAAGTCATATCAGATTTGGCTCTACCCAAATGAACTCATTTTAACCTGATCATCTGCAATGTCCCTGTTTCTGAGTAATTTCATAATCATGCATCCTAGGGATTAAAACTTGAATATCTGTTTTTGTCTCTGTGTGTGCGCATGCATGCACAGATGTGCATGCCCCATGCTCAGATGTGTGGAGACCATAGGAAGATGTTGGGTGTCTTCCCCTACCACTTTTCCGTATATTTCCCTGAGATAGAGTCTCTCACTGAACCTGGAGCTCCCTGTGTTTTGGTTAGACTGACAAGGGAACCTGAGTGATCCTCCTGTCTCCACTCTGTTTAGCAGCAGTAGGGTTACAGGCATTCATGACCATACCCAGTTCTTTTTTAAAAAAAAATTTGAGATAGATAGAGGGAGGGAGGGAGAGAAACGCCACACCAGGGCCTCCAGCCATTTCAATCAAACTCCAGATGCATGCATCACCTGTGTGTCTGACTTACGTGGTATCTAGGGAGTCAAACATGGGTCCTTAGGCTTTGCAAGCAAGTGCCTTAACCACTAAGCAATCTCTCCAACCCATGCCCATTTTTTTATGGTAGTACTGAAGATTGAACCTGGGTCCCCATGCAAGCACTCGTACTTACTGAGCCATCTTCCCAGCTATTTGAATAGCTTTTAAGGGAATACTCTTCAACCTGTAGCAGCAGTTATATTGGAATCTGTTTTGCCATCTGTGTACCTCTGCCTGTGGCTGGAAGCTTCCCCCCAACTCTGCAACCTAGCCTTCCCCTCCTGCTGTCATGCTGATTTCAGTTCAGAAGTCACCTTCTCAGAAGACCTTCCTCAGCCACCCTCAATAAAGGTTGATTGAATGAATGAAGTACATTGCAGAGTAAAATGAAACTGTGATTAAGAATTGTGCTGATCATAATTTATCCTTAAAAGTGTGAGAGCACGCTTCTTCCCTCTACATCAGTGTTACTTGTAACTTTCTTGTATATGTTGGCGGTGGCCCCATCACAGATGCTATTTAAATATCATTTTGTGCCTGTGAATTGAGATGTCGGGCACCTTCCGAATGTCATGATGTTTCCTGTTCTGTGTACAGAGCATGCCAAGAGGATTCAGTTTGTTGGAATTGGATTTTTGTTGGCATTGAATCTCAATTTGATTATGATTTTATGATAATTCAAAGGGAAAAACTGGCTAGAACCTTCTCTGAAGGACATCTAGGTCTAGAAAAACCCGTGACTCATGAGCAAGGGATGGATTTACTGGTGGTAATTAATGTTAAATAATTGTTAAAGCTGCTATGTGCCATGCAGAATACAGTAGCAATGGGGCCTCCAGAATGACACAGTTAACATCAGACAATTGAAAAATAGGTAACACAGTTGTATGAAAATGTATAGTAGATAAGTGAAGAAATGGTCCATAATAATTCAGAAAGGTTTTGTGAAATACCTAAATTTAGTTGGGTTGTACTTTGAGAAGCAGAAATCCCAGAAAGGAAGGGTGAAGGTAATGTTAATATGGTATCATTAATCTGTGAAATATAGTGGTAGGCGAGGGGAATGAGATACAGGCAGTATGTGTGTGTGATTTAAATGATATAAATGTGTTTTATTAAAAAAGCTCAAAGAGAAAGGTATCATGTATAAGGATCCTATAGTAATTGGTCTCTTGTTTTGAGACAAGCCCAACAGACTGGCCTTTTTATGCATGAGAGAGACAGAGAGAGAGGGAATATTAGTGTGCCAGGGTTTCCAGCCACTGTAATTGAACTCCAGATGTGTGTGCCACTTTGTGTGCATGTTCAGCCTTGCACACTTGCGTCACCTTGCACATCTGGCGTACGTGGGATCTGGAGAGTTGAACAATGGTCCTTAGGCTTTGCAGTCAAGCACCCTAAATGCTAAGCCATCTCCCCAGCCCAGTAATTTGTCTTTTAATGACTGGCTTATTTAGTTTCACATCTCCTATGTTTGTCTATGTTGTAGCATGTATCAGAATGTCATTTGTTTCTACAGATGAATGGTATTTTATTGTATGAATTTAGAGAAACAAGCAGGAGCTGTGATTGGGTCTTCCATTTTCCTTTTGCCAGTAACTGGTATTGTGCTGAGAACAGGGTGGATGCTTAGGAAGTATTTTTTGAGAGGGAAGAAGGAACGAGGGAGGGAGGTGGGGGGGGGGGAGGTGGCCGCTGCATGCCAGGGCCTCAGCCACTGAAATCTAACTCCAGACACTTGCGCCACCTAGTGGGTATGTGTGACCTTGCATGTGCCTCACTTCTGTGCATTTGAATAATGTGGGATCTGGAGAGTCAAATTTTCCAGGCTTCGCAGGCAAGCACCTTAACCACTAAACCATCTCTCTAGCCCCTTAGGAAGTATTTTTTTTTTAAAGATTTTTATTGATTTATTTGAGAGTGACAGAGAGAGAAAGAGGCAGATAGAGAGCGAGAGAGAGAATGGGCACGCCAGGGCTTCCAGCCACTGCAAATGAACTCCAGACGTGTGCACCCCCTTGTGCATCTGGCTAACGTGGGTCCTGGGGAATCGAGCCTCGAACCGGGGTCCTTAGGCTTCACAGGCAAGCACTTAACCGCTACGCCATCTCCCCAGGAAGTATTTTTATAGGAGCAGGGTTACTTAGAGCATGGCATGTAACTCTGTAACTCAGGAGCCATGCCAGATGAAATCTAAGCTGCTTTTTTATCCAGGTGTTGTTTGGGGCCATTATTAAATCAAGCTGAAATGTTCAGACTCAAAGACTAGATGGAGCACAGCGGACTGTGGAACAGACACTGTGGGATAGACTTCTTTTCTTCTCTCTTTCTCTCTCTCTTTCTTTTCTTATTTGAGATAGAGTCTCATTTTAGCTCAGGCTGACCTGGAATTCACTATGTAGTCTCAGGGTGGCCTTGAACTCACAGTGATCCTCCCAAGTGTTGGGATTAAAGGTGTTTGCCACCACTTTGGAGGGGGGGAGTGTACATGTGCATGCATGCTCACTCATGTGAGTGTGCACATGCCATGGTGCATGTTTGGAGGTCAGAGCACAACTTGGGTGTTGATCATTGCCTTTCACTTTGTTTGTTCATCACAACTAGCCTAGCTGCCTGTGAGCTTCTGGGTGATTCTCCTGTCTCTGCCTTCCTTGTTGCCACTGGTACACTGGGGTCACAAAGGTTTGGGTATACTCTGCCTTTATGTGGGTTCTGGGGATCTGAATTCAGGTGCTCACACTTGCAAGGCAATTTAATTATCTACTGAGCCATCTCACTAGTGCCTGAGTAGACATATTTTCAGTGCCCCCTAGCTTATGTCACGGAGGCTACCACTCCCAAGTAGAACCTTCTCAGAATATGGTATTTTTTTTAAAAATAACATTTAGATTTGAGACTTCCTCCTTGTGCAGTAATTACATTCTTTGAGTAATAGAAAAGCCACCATCTCAAAAGTTATTTAAAATTTGAACTTTAGTTTACTTGTGTACCACATGTCCTAGATACACTGGTATAGAAAACAAACCACCTCTTGACATTGTCATCTTCACAAAGAGTCTTAGTGACAACCTTACAATGACAAGGAGTTAAGGTAATGGAAAACTGAGAGAACAAAGGTTCTGGAATTAGACATCAAAATGGTGGTAAGAAAGTATGGAGGAAGATGTGATTTAAGTATTGGATCTTGTTGATTTGCTGAATTTTGTGCCAGTTTGTGCATTTTTATTTTAAGCCTGGTTTCCAAAAGTCTTCTGTTAGCAACCAGATGGTTGTCAAATAATTGATAGGGGTTCATTTTAAACCCATTTGGGGAACATAGTGGCCTGGATTTTCCAGTAGAAGGATTTATTAATCTTGCTGGTTTTTGAATGCCAAGACTCTATTGGAAATTGAGTTCCCTAATGTCTTGGAAGTAACCCCTGGAAAATTGGAAACAGTGAACTGATTGCATGATGTACTTGGAATAAAAAGTCAAGGCCATGGATACAGTTTGTTTCTACTATAAACGTTTAACCTTAATAGTTAAAATTGTAAAATTAGATGACAGTTTTTTGTTGTGTAAGATTTTCACTCATTTGTTTTCTGAGATGAGTTAGTGAATACAAATAGATATATAAGATGTACTCATCTGATTTTATTCCCCATTTTCAGAGAGTAGTTCAAAGCTCTAGGATCTACTACCCTACAGTATCCCTAAATGCTTTTCAGAGAAAAGAAAATTTAATATGGAGTTTGCAATGAACAAAAGGGTTGTTAAGTTACCTCCTGGGTCAGTGAACACAATGGCCATTGTTTGAGGTTGCTTAGTCTTCTGTGACTGTTGGGAGGTCGCTGATAACCCACATGTTGTGTTTAAAACAAAAATAAATAAATAAAGATCTGAGATCTGTGTGAGAGAGCTTCATGCAGCAGCAAGGTTCCCTTGATGGTTAGGACTGGTGACATGATAATGGCAAAGAACAACTGTGCTGTGAAGGAGGCATTCTTTCTGATGCCTTTGACTTTTTTTTTTTTTTTTTTTTAATATTCTCCAGAATGTCTTGTAGGTGTTTCCAGAAGAATCTTGCCTTGACAAACATTCTGTGACCTCTGGTTTGTTTTTCTTTTCCTTCCCTTCCTTTTTCCCTCCCTTCCCTCCCTCCTTCCCTGTCTTCTTTTTTTCAGACCCAGTTTTGTTGTGCTGTTCAGGCTGGCCCCAAACTCCTGGGTTCAGGTGATCTTTTTCCTCTTTTTGTGGCTTATGTGTATGTGGTATGTGTTTGTGTGTGGTGTCTGCACGTGTTTGTGCCCCGTGTGCTTGCCTACAGTGAGGGGAACAGAATGTTGGGTGTCCTGCTCCATCGCTCTTTTACCTGTTCTTATTTTGAGCCAGAAGCTCTTACTGATACTGGAGCTTGCTATTCTTCCATAAGCCTGGGCCGTTTCCTGGCCTCTACTCCCCTCTGTGGGACTGGGCCATGCCCAGCTGTTTCAATGAGATCTGGAGGTTTGAATTCTGGCAGTTTCAGGCCTTGCAGAGCCCCATGCCTGCACAGGAAGTATACTTATCTGCTGAGCTGTCTCTCCAGCCCTCAGGTGATCTTACTTCAACCTCCTTAGCAGCTGCAGTTACAGGGCCATGTTCCATATCTGCCTGTGCAAATATTCCTTTCCTCTCCCATAATCATGCCACCATGACTATTGCATCCCTGGTTGTCTTGGGGTGTGACCTGAGAGCTGACTGGAATTGCTGCTGGAACCAGCACTGGAGGTCTCATTGTGTGTCTGAGGAGAGGGGGAGTTAGTTTCTTGTGGCCGCCACAGCAAATTACACAAACTAAGTTGCTAAAAAAGAAAAGTGAAATGTACCTCATGAGCTCGTGGCTGGGGAGTACCAAACTAAAGTGCCCTTTAGTAGTTCTAGGAGAGAGACTGCTCCTGACCCCTCCATGCCTTTGCTGGCTCTTGGCTTTCTTTGACTTGTTTAGTTTGTAGCCATGTCATTTCAACTCTGCCTCCATCCTCATATCACTTTCTCTTATGTGTAACTTCTCCTTGGGGTGTCTAACATGGGGGCACGTGTCATTGGTTTTAGGGACTGCCAGGATGATTCAGAGTGCTCTTTTTATGTCAAGGTCCTTTCTATACTTACAAAGGCTCTTTCTTCAAATGAGACCCCATTCCTAAGTTCTGTGAATTAAAATGATGCCATATGTATTTGTGGGTAGGGGCTTGTTCTTCTGGTTGCCCTACTACTGTGAAAATGCCAAGGTGTAGGGCTGGAGAGATGGCTTAGTGGTTAAGTGCTTGTCTGTGAAGCCTAAGGACCCCAGTTCGAGGTTAGATTCCCCAGGACCCACGTTAGCTGCATGCACAAAGGAGCGCACATGTCTGGAGTCTATTTGCCGTGGCTGGAGGCCCTGGCGTGCCCATTCTCTCTCTCTCTCTCTTTACCTCTTTCTCTCTCTATCGTTCTCAAATAAACAAATAAAAATAAACAAAACAAAACAATTTTTTAAAAATGCCAAGGCGTGACTGAGCCTTGAAAACACAGGGAAAGAAACCCTTCATCAATAACACTGTAAAACAGCCAGCACTTGCACTTACCTATTCTAAGTTTATTATTATTGTGGTAAGATACACATAACAATAGACTTTATCATTCCAACCTTATTTTGTTGTTGTTTCAAGGTCGTATGTCATTCTAGCCCAGGCTGACCTGACAGTCATTCTGTAGTCCCAGGCTAGCCTCAAACTCCCAGCAATCTTCCCACCTCTACCTCCTGAGTGCTGGGATTAAAGGTGTGTGCTACCACACACGGTTTTACTCTAACCATTTTTAAATGAACAGTCTGTGGCATTAAGTATATTCTTACTATTGCACAGCCATCTCAGTCTTTCTTCAAAACATTTTCATATTTCCAAAGTGAAACTGTACACCCATTACACACCAACCCCCTGTTTTCATTATCCCCCAATTATTATTGTTTTAAAAAATCTTTCAGTTGTTTTAGAAGTGCTGTGTGAACATTGAAAATCGCACCTGATGGGCTAGGGAGATTGATTAGTGGTTAAGGCACTTGCCTGCAAGGCTTAAGGACTCTGGTTCAATTCCCCCATACCCACATAAGCCAGATGCACAAGGTGGTGCATGCGTCTGGAGTTCATTTGCAGTGGCTAGAGGCTCTGGTGCAACCATGTTCATTCTCTCTCTCTCATAAATAAAATAAAAATGTTTTAAGAATATAAAAACATGGGGCTGGAGGGATAGCTTAGCTGTTAAGGCATTCGCCTGTAAAGCCAAGGGACCCAGGTTTGATTCCCCAGGACCCATGTTAGCCAGATGCACAAGGGGGTACATGTGTCTGGAGTTCGTTTGCAGTGGCTGGAGGCCCTGGTGCACTCATTCTCTCCCCATCTTTCTCTGTCAAATAAATAAAAAAAAATTTAAAGAATTTAAAAAATGTACCTGGTCATTAAAAATATTTTAGAAACTGACTTTATTGAAGCATACTTAAATATTGTATAATTCACTCATTTCAGGTATATAGTTTTGTTTATTTTACTAATTTTATTCACTTATACAAACCATTGCCATATTACTTTGGAATATTTTTATTACCTCATAAACTCCTTTATGCCCCTTTATAGTCAATTCTCATTCATATCACCAGTACAATTGCCTACCATATGATTCCATAGATATGCCTTTTTTGGATGTTTCATGTAAGGTTTTATTTAAAAGTTAAAACTGGGTTGGAGAGATAGATTAGTGGTTAAACACTTGCCTATGAACCCTAAGGACACTGGTTTGAGGCTCAATTCTCCAGTACCCACATAAGCCAGATGCACAAGGTGGTGCATGCATCTGGAGAGGCTCATTGTCTCTCTCTCTCTCTCAAATAAATACATAAATAAATAAATAAACTAAAAACTTAAAATTTAAAGATACTTTTATGACTGTAAAATACAAAGAAATACAAAATAATCACCAAGAGCCTGTGGAAAACAGAGGATCTCTCAAAAGGTCCTAGGTCTGGGCTGGAGAGATGGCTTAGCGGTTAAGCGCTTGCCTGTGAAGCCTAAGGACCCCGGTTTGAGGCTCGGTTCCCCAGGTCCCACGTTAGCCAGATGCACAAGGGGGCGCACGCGTCTGGAGTTCGTTTGCAGAGGCTGGAAGCCCTGGCGCGCCCATTCTCTCTCTCTCCCTCTATCTGTCTTTCTCTCTGTGTCTGTTGCTCTCAAATAAATAAATAAAAAAATTTAAAAGGTCCTAGATCTACTGAGTCATATATTTCTCATGTCATATCTTGGTAATATTTTTATTAAAATCTTTTAAAATTTTTTCTGTTTTATGTTTATTTATTTATTTGAAAGTAACAGACAGAGAAAGAGTCAGAGAGAGAAAGTGAGAGAGAATGGGCACACCAGGGCCTCTAGCCACTGCAAACGTACTCCAGACGCATGTGCCACCTTGTGCATCTGGCTAACATGGATCCTGGGGAATCAAGCCTTGAACCAGGGTCCTTAGGTTTCACAGGTAAGTGCTTAACCACTAAGCCATCTCTCCAGCCCCTTTGTTAAGAACTTTATTGTGGGCTAGAGAGATGGCTCAGCAGTTGAGACACTTGCTGAAAAGGCCAAGCTAAGAACCCAGGTTCGATTCCCCAATACCCACATAAGCCAGATGCACAAAGTGGTACATGTGTCTGGAATTCATTTGCAGTAGCTAGAGGCCCTGGTGTGACCGTTGTCTCACTGCCTCTTTCTTTCTCTCCCTCCCTTAAATAAATAAATAAAATGTGTGTAAAAAGAACTTTATTGTATGAACATATTGCAGATTGGTCGTATTCCTATTGGATTGTACTCTTATGTTCTCTCCTCCTTGGCCCCATTCCAGTGAGGGCCCTGCTTATTGAAGTTACTAATATACTATGGGATCAGGAATGCACCAGTCAATATTTTCAAATATGATTCCTAGGATAAATGGTGATATTATAGATAGTGGCTTTAAAGCACTGTTTTTTTTTTTCTGTGAAAATAAATCTAAAACTAAGGCTGAGCAGATAATGGGAAATCCGGGCCCCCAACCAGTAATGTTAGAGCATGTAGCTACTTCTTATCTTCTTGAACATTGATGTCTTTGTTGAGTGAAATAAATGAAAACAGGACATGAAAAAGGGAAGTACAGTTTTCTTTGTTAAGAGACAAGGTCTCACTATATTTCCCAGGCTGGCTTCTAACTCCTCAATTCAAGGGAGCCTCAGTTTCCTGAGTGGCTGGGACTATAGGTACCCACTCCGCTCCTGGCTGACGTGCTGTTTTTTACTAAGCTGCAGTAAAATAGAAAGGGGGAAAACCGGACCTTGTGTAACAACTTTCTCATCTGTTCTATCTTCCCTAAATTTCTATTAGTTAGTTCTGCCCTCACAAGTAGTCATATATGTCTGCCATGGAACACCCTCCTGCTTAAGCAGTCTGTAACTCACTACTCCTAGAGGTCATGAAAGCGATGAAACCTTTCTCATACCGCATGGTCTGGGCTTTCGGTCCAGTTCAACTACTTTTCTTTAGTGTCCTAGTCTCTTGTTCAGTGATCTCCCCAGTCCCTAGGTCCTTGGGGAATCTGTGAGCTTGGGACTTGTGCATCTTTTGTCATGTTTTCTGAGATTTCCACTGCTCTAATATTTCCTGAAAAGGGCCAGCTCTTTCTTTGTGGGGAGGCCACGGGTAAGAAGGAATAGGTTATGAAAGAATCCCTGCCTTTGATCCAGTGCTCATCACCGAGCTTCAGATCTAGCCAGCTGCTTTTCAGGGCCTTGGGACCTCCTATAACCTCAGTGTGGGGGAAACCTTTTTTTGTTCCTTTGGACAATGGCTCCTCACACCACAGTGTGCAACAGAACCAAGAAGGCTTGTTAAATCAGGCTGCTAGGCCCCAGCCTATGACTTTGGGTTCAGTAGGTTTGGGTTAGGGCCACAGAATCTGCATTTCTAATAGGTTCTCTGCTGCTGCTGTTAACTTGGAACACCATTTTTATGGAAGTTTTATTTAGCATACAAAGAGTGGGTTTTATTTTGACTATATAAAAGTGTATGCTCATATTTGTCCCATTATTCTTCTACTTTCATGTAATATGTACATTAATTTATTTTAACAATATTTATTTATTTATTTATTTGAGAGAAAGAGGCAGATAGACAATATCTATGTCAGGGCCTCTAGCCATTGCAAGCAAACTCCAGACACATGAACCGCCATGTGCATCCGGCTGTAGTGGGGAATCAAACCTGGGTCCTTAGACTTTGTGGGCAAGTGCCTTAACCACTAAGCAATCTCTTCAACCTTGTAAATATAGTTAAATGTAGGGGTAGAATGATTGCTCAGTGGTTAAGGTAGTTTCTTTCAAAGACCAATGACCTGGGTTTGATTCCTTAGTACCCATACAATGCCAGATGCACAAAGTGATGCATGCATCTGGAGTTCATTTGCAGCAGCTGTGTATATATGCACCATATTTTTAATACATTTATCTGTTGATAAATCTGTTCCATATCTTCGCATTATGGCTAGTGTTACAATAAACATGGACATGAAAAATTTTCTTCAGTATTGTGATTTCTAGAGTTATTTTTGGAAATACACACACACACACACACACACACATACACACACACACAATTTGGGTATAAAAGTAGAGAGTCACTTTCAGTATATACCTGTCTTGGATATAAAGGCATAGAGTCCTTTAGGTATGTACCCAGAATGGTATAGCTGGATTGTATGGTAGTTTTATTTTCAGTTTTACTGAGGAGCCCCAGTGCTGATTTCCATGTGACTAGTTTGCATTTCCACCAACAGTGAATAAGGTAGAACTCCAGTTCAAGAACTGTACTGGACTTTCCCGTATTGTTCCATTTCCCCTGCAATTGCTTCCAAGTAGGTGAAGCAGACACTGGTGGACTGGAGCATGTGAGGCTCTTAAGCTAGGGATCTTGTGCAGAACTATGGGAACAATGCATTGTGTAGTGCATGTGTGGGTGTGTGTTGTGTGTCTGTGTATGCTTGCTCTGTCTGTTGCTTGCTGCATCTATGAAGGAGACTTCAGATAAGCCCTTCAGAGTAAAAGAACTACAGCTCATTCTAATTACTGTAGACCTCCATCTGTGATTTCATTTATCTATGGTCAAGTATGATCTGAAAATAATAAATGGAAAATTCCAGAAATAAACAGTTCATAAAATTGACTGTCATTCTGAGCACTGTGATGAAATCTCACGTCTTCCCACTCCATCCTGTTCTATCCTGCCCAGGACGTGAATCATGCTTTTGTCCAGCTTATCTGCACTGTATACACTACTACCTACCCATTTGTTAGTCACCTAGCATTGATTATCACATTGATTGTCATGGTATCATGTTTAAGGAGCTCTGATTTTACTGAATAATGTCCCCCAAACACCACACTTTTGCTACAAACAATTATATGTGTGCTAATTTATTACTACTTGCAGACATTTCATTTTTAAATTTTTTGTTTATTTTTATTTATTTATTTGAGAGCAACAGACAGAGAGAGAAAGAGACAGAAAAAGAGAGAGAATGGGTGTGCCAGGGCCTCCAGCGACTACAAACGAACTCCAGATGCATGCACCCTTTGTGCATCATCTGGCTGACGTGGGTCCTGGGGAATCGAGCCTCGAACTGGGTCCTTAGGCTTCACAAGCAAGCGTTTAACCGTTAAGTCATCTCTCCAGCCCCGCAGACATTTCTTACTGGACCTAAATTAGAAATTCAACTATCACAGATATGTGTTATGTATGCATACATGACATATAGGGTTTGGTGCTGTCCATGGTTTTAGGCATCCACTTGGGGCTTGGAACAGAGCCCTCTCTGATAAGGGATGATGACTATATTACTAGTGTTCATGATGGAGTTACTGAATTATTTAGGAAAATACACAAAGAAGAACAGCTCGTTGGCTCCTTAGGGACTAGAGGGTACTATAGAAAGCCAAGTGTGTGTACTTTAGGACCTTGGCATGCTGCATACCCTTGATTCTTGGCTCACGTAGGCCTGCTGTGGACATGATAACCTTTCAGCCCTGGCTCTATGTGTTGACTTACTCTCTTCCCCAGAAGGAACACAATGACCCCTTGCTGTGTCCCTGACCCACCCACCTGGCCCTGTAGCAAATAGTCTTAGCTAGTTGCTGGTAGAATCTGAAGCCTTTAGTAAAATGGTCTCTGATTCTTTTAAATTTTATTTTTGAGAATTAATCTTTTGTTTTTATCCCCCAGAGACTTAAGGAAAACTGATGGCAGCTGAAGGAGGTTAGGGGAAATGGAGAGAATCGTACTTAAACTCTCATCCTGTGCCATGATCTTGCAATGGGTCTTTCCATCATAGTGGTGGCTGTGTGTTGTTTCAGTACAGATTTTAGTGGCAGGTGATTGGTGGTTTAGTACAGACCAGAGGGATGCTATAATATGCAGAATGGCAAGTGTGTCTATGAAAAGGAAGACAGGGAGTGGCTTAACAAACAGGCTGTCAAGATAGATATAGACTTAATTGTGTTGTCCTTTGACCAAGGGAGACCTCTTCATAGTGGACAAGTTGTCCCCTCTCCTACCCCCACCTTTTGCAGGGGAATTGCTTCAAACAGTTAGATCTATCAGGTAGTATTGACCTCTTCTTTCTTTTTTCTTTATATGGTGCTGGGGATCTAACCTAGGGAGGGCCTCATGCCTGCAAGGCCAGCACTCCACTAACTAGGCTATATCTCTTGCACTGCCCTCCGCTTTCATTTCTCCCCCAGCATATTCCCTTAGGCTCTGCTTTGCCACATGAGTAAGAACATACAGGCCCAAGCCATACACCATTTGTATATCAGATTTTCTCTAGTAGCACAGGGCTATTATAGTTTATGCATAAGGGATGTTTATGTTAGTTTTGAGAGGTCTGGTTGTAGGTCATTTTAAAGAAAGTGTCTTCTGAGGTCTTTATTTCCTGTAAACTTACACAAGCAGCTAAATCCTTTTGGGGGGAATGAATTCTTGGCACGTTCTATCAACCTTTGGGCTAGTCACATTTGTGCTAAATACTAGCAGATTTCTGTAGGCACTGTAGGATAAGGACATCATCTTATTCTTGCTAGTTTGCAAGGGGTAAATTAGAGTGCACCACTTGCAAGTAGAATTATTAGATATCAATGGGGGATAATAGATGTGAAGTAACTTGCAAATCTTTGATATTATATCTGTTTGAGGGAAAACACAGCTGCTAAAATACTTTCCTAGCTGTAATTGAGAAGGTAATTTTCTTTAAGGCCATTTAAGCCAGATTTTTAGTGCCTTTGAAACATTAAGAACCACGAATGGGGGTGCATCTCTGAAAAAGTTGAGTAGACACAGTGTCTCTGCTGCTGACTGGTGATATTGAGAACCTGGGTTTTCCAAATAGACCAAGGGCTAATTCTGTGTATGTGTGTGTGTACACATGCACAAATGTGTGTGCTTATGTGCTTTCATGCTTTTTTGTGTGGGTGCATATGTTTGTGTGGGTACATGTGCATCTCTGTGCATGTATGTAGAGGTCAAAGGGACATTTGGGTATTCTTTTCAGAAACATGATCCATATTTTTTCTTTAGGGACAAAGTCTCTCATTGGCCTGGAGCTTACCAATTATACCAGACAGGTTGGCCAGCAAGCCCCAAGGAGCCTTCTTTCTCTGCCTTCCCAGTGCATACCAGCCCCACACCCCACATTTTCACATGTGTTCCAGGAATCACATTTAGGTCCTCATGCTTGAAAGGAAAGTGCTTTGCCAACTGTGCTATCTCTCCCCAGACCTGTTGTGTGGCTTATTAATGGGCTGGAGTTGACACTGGACTAATCCACCTAATTCGTCCACTTAGAGTTAATGTTCACAGTAAATTTTCTCCAGTAATGAATGATTTAGAGGAAGCAGGCATGTCAGGTTAAGATATAGTGGTAATATTTCATGAGAAACATTGAACGGGCCATGATGTTTAAATCAATAGATGAAAATGTGAGGTAAAACTTTCCAGAAAAGGCTTATTGGCTAAATAAAAGCAGTTAATTGGAAGAAAATCAAGCCCACCCAATATTTAGATTAGAAGCCAAGAGAACAGGAGAGAAATTTCTCTAGTTTTGTGGAATCATCAGCTTTTCTGATATATTTTGGAGCTGTTGACAGCAGTGTGGCACTTTACCTCTATAATGCAGATGGGGATGGAAGGGTGGGGGTGAGAATTGAGTGGAAGAAATTTTGTACTGTGTTTATGAAGAGTAGTGGAGGGATTTGCCTTAAGTCAGTTGGATGGCTTCTACTTTCAAGTCTGATAAAATCCCTTAAAGTCAAGCTATAGATAGAATTTTCATAGTCTGGGCTCTGGGAACTGGTGATAAATTCTCAGTAAAAGCTGTGTGGAGATATTAGAAGGACTTTCAGGGAGGAGCATGAGGAAACCACTATTTAGTGGCTTTATTTGCAACACACTACCTTTAGGAGGCTTGATTTGTCAGTGTGCAGCTGGCCTCATAGTAAACCCGGCCAGATTTGGAAGGCCTACCTTTGTAATGTAGAATGGCCCTTGAAAATTTTTGAGTCACATCTTTTTTGGTTCTCTGTGTAATTTGAGAATATAGTAAAGTAAGTCCCCCTTATCCACAGGGGATTTATTCTAATACCTCCAAGAGATGTCTGAAATGATGTTTGATCATATATGTATGTATATATGTATGTATGTATGTGTGTGTGTATATATATATGTATATATATGCATACACACACATACATACATACACATACATACATACATACCTATGATAACATTTAGTTATATATTGAGCACAGTAAGAGGTCAATAGCAGTATCAATATGATAGGAACAGTTATAACAATGTACGACAGTGGAAGTTAAGTGAATGTGATCTCTGTGGAAATGTTGTGTGCTCTCACCATTTCACTCAAAGAATGTACTCTATGGCCTATCCTTGATATAACAGAATCCCATGCATCATCACTGTTTTGGTTTAGGACAATCATTAAATAAAATAAGCATACTCAGTCTGTTAACAGATACTGCTATGGAGTGACTAAAGGGTAGATAACAGATATAGTATAGATGTACTGTGCAAAGAAAAGATTCCTATCATGGGCAGGTGTGAGAGAATGTAATAGAACAGTGCACAATTTTGTTATGGTTCTTTTAATTATACACAGTTTAAAACGTAATGATTTTCTGGAATTCCATCTGGCATTCTGAGCCATTGCTGACCTTGCTAACTGACATCTCAGGAAGTGAGAATTTAAATATGACACTACTGTGTAGCTCTAAAAAATGTAAAAATGAGGACTTATGTCTATGTAACAATACATTTAATCAAGCCTCAAAATTTACTGGGAGAGATGCTATAAGCTAGTATTTCTTCAGGTTTCTTCCAAATTAACTGAGCATTCATTACCTGAGACCACTAAAAGATTGCACATAGAGATTTAGTTTGTTACTCAAAAGGCTGTTTATAACAGGGAAGAGGAAAACACAAAGCAAAAACTACAGAGCCAAGTACTTATATTTATATTTATAAAAGATGAGAAAAGATAAAATCAGAATCAAGAGCTCAAAAAAACTAAAACAAAACCCTATAGTGAGGCTGACTGGGAGAGTTATTGTGCCGGGAGGACCATGTGACCTCGATGACAGTGTAGCCACTGAGTTCCCAGGAGTCTGCTTTTTCAAAGTCATGTAATGTTTGCAAGCAGCTGCTAATTCTGTTTTCTATGACAGGGTAGCACTGGGTGACGGGGTGTTCTCAGGACATAAGCTGCTCCTCAGAGCCACTTACCTTTCATATGGGTAGTACAGTCAGCTGAGACCTAGGGCTGCATACTGGTCCAGATTCTGGCTGGTCATTTAGCTCTTCTGAAAATGATTCTTTTTTCCCTTTTGATAACTTTTTATTGCCAACTTCCACAAATACAGACAATATACCATGATCATAATCCCCCCACTACCTATCTTTGCCCCCTCCTAAAGCCACCCTCCACTGAATCCTTTCTTCTTTTTGAAATTTTATTTATTTATTTATTTATGAGAGAGGGAGAGGGAGGGAGGGAGGGGCAGGCAGGCCGATAGAGGTGGAGATAGAGAATGGGCACACCAGGGTCTCTAGCTACTGTAAACGAACTCCAGATGCATGTGCCACTCGGTGCATCTGGCTTTACATGGGTACTGGGCAATCAAACCTAGGCCATTAGGCTTTGTAGGCAAGCTCCTTAACTGCTGAGCCATCTTTCCAGCCCACCCTTCTTCTTTTCAACTAGCCTCTTCTGTTTTGATGTTGTCAATTTTTCCCTTCTATTATAAAGGTCTAGTATAGATAGTGTCAGCCATGGTGAGGTCATGAATATAAAGGCCACTTTTGTGTCAGGAATACAGAATTGTTAGCACTTTTCTCCTTTCTTTGCTCATACATTCTTTCCACCACCTCTTCCACAATGGTCGTTGAGCCTTGGAGGGTGTGCTAGAGATGTTTCACTTCATGCTGAACACCCCACTATCTCACTTTTTCTCAGCACTATGTTGGGTATTTTTTTTCCATGATGGGTTTTGAGTCACCCAGTAGATACCACCATATGAAAAAAGAAGCTTCTCTAACCAAGAGTGAAAGTAGCATTAATATGTGGGCATAAGCATAAATATTTAGAGAGCAATTTGGTAGGCATAATATATCCATTTAGCCAGACAATAAGAGTAGTTTCCCCACTTGGGCTTATGGCATCCCAAGTGTTGCAGTCAGGTTCATATTGCTGGTAGTAATCACCCAACCAAGAGCAGCTTGTGGGAAAAAGAGGTTTATTTTGGCTTACAGGCTCTAGGGGAAGCTCCATAATGGCAGGGAAAATGATGGCATGAGCAGAGGGTGGCCATCACTCCCTGGCCAACATAAGGTGGACAATAGCAACAGGACAGTGTGCCAAACACTGGTATGGGGAAAGTGGCTATAACATCCATACGCCCACCCCCAAAAATACAATGCCTCCAGGAGGCTTTAATTTTCAGTTACCATCAGCCAGGGAACCTACCATCCAGAACACCTAAGTTTATGGGGGACACCTGAATCCAACTATCACACCAAGCCATAGGCTTTTGATTAAGTTTTCAATACCAGGTAGGAATTCCCTCCCATGGAGCAGGCAGGCCTCAAGCGTAATCACGGAGCATTTGCTTTTCCCCACAACAGACATGCACTATTGCACTAGGTGATACATTTGGTCTAGCTGGCTAGCCATAAAACTTAAAAGATCTACTGCTGGTTAAGACCTTTGATGACTTTTCTCCCTCAACAGACTGCATAGCTGTTTCCAGCAGCCTGACAGCTAGTCAACGGGAAAGAAGCTTCCAACTCAGGTCTAGCTTGATTTCTCAGTGACCTGTGCACAAGCATGTGGTGTCTTCTGCAGTAGGGTCTTACCAGCTAGTTCTGGTGGGCAACCAAGAGCCTTGGAAATAGCCTGAAATATTTTGGAAGCATTAGGGGCCACCCTGGCCAACAACTATCTTGAAGGTATCCTACCCCTGACAATGAAAATTTTAAAATAAGTATGGTTTCTGGGTACAACATTGTCTACTGTCACAAGATAGTTCTGCACAAATTTTCTCTTTTTAACATACATATTATTATCTAGTGAAAAGTAGGTTTCTATATGGCTTATTCATAAGATCTTAATTTTTTTTTGAGGCAAGCTCAACAGACTGGCTTTTTTATGTGGGGGGGGATGAATGAATGAGAGAGAATTAACACACCAGGGCCTCTAGCCACTACAGTTCAACTCCAGATGCGTGTACCCCCTTGTGCGCATGTGTGACCTTGTGTGCTTGCATCACTTTGTATGTCTGGCTTACGTGGGACCTGGAGAGTTGAACATGAGTCCTTAGGCTTTGCAGGCAAGTGCCTTAACTTCTAATCCATCTCTCCAGCCCAACATCTTTTTTTTTTTTTTTTTTTGGTTTTTCAAGGTAGGGTCTCACTCTAGCCCAGGCTGACCTGGAATTAACTATGTAGTCTCAGGGTGGCCTCGAACTCATGGCGATCCTCCTACCTCTGCCTCCCGAGTGCTGGGATTAAAGGCGTGCGCCACCACGCCCGGCTACAACATCTTAAATTTTGATTAATCCTCCTTCTGTCCTCTCCTCTCCTTCATCACTTCCCCTAATTCCATTTCACAATTCATAAGGACTGCATACTTGGGGAGGGGGAAAAGGATAGATATGATGGGGGCAGAAGAGGCTAAAATTTTTAAAAATAAGATTGGTTTTGAGTTCAGATATGAATTGACATTTTAAAAGCAACAGATTAAAGACAGTGAATGCAGATGACTCAGATATGTACACAAACCTATGACTTTACAGTTACTGAAAATAAATACACTATTTATGTTCAGTTGAAATTATTTGACTAGAGGGAGAATTCCACACGACAGGCCATGATCTAGGATAGAGTCCTGGAGATGGGAAGAAGAAGAGAGTACAGCTATCAAGGTTACCTCACAGACCTCAGGGATAGGGGATATATCTCTTTATGAACATTTTTCTTCTCCATGTGTCTATTTTGGTGTTTGTCATTGTCCCCGGTTATATTTTTCTCTGTGCAATTGTGCCTTTGTGCATAAGTGTCTCTGAGTGTGCATGCCTGTGTCTGTATGTCTGTGCCTCTATCTGTGGGCAGTTCTGTCTGTCCATTTGTGAGCATGTTTCTGTATCTTCCTGTGAATTTGTTTCTCATTCTGTATAAATGGGCTGCCTCAGGAACTCGCCAAGCAGAGCAGATGAGGCTGAGCCAGTGCCACTTTGGATTTCTGACCAATTACACTGGGGACTGACTGGAGGGGGAAGAAGGTATGGGGGAGCATGGTTGAATTTCATTATATGCTTGTATAAATATGTTCTTATGAAACTATACCATGTACAGTGAAATACACCAATTAAAAAGAGGGTGGCTACACCAGATGAAAATAGGCATGCCTCAAAATTGCACCCGGAGAATCAGTTTCCTCAAAGTCACATGATATCATCCTAGGGTGGGATATGTTGAAGACTTAGCTGGGAGTTTAGGCACGTTGTTTTTCGACTGTGACATGAGCTGTCCTGCAGGTTTCCTTGACACACCACATATCTGCTTCTCATTTTGCATCATATTCGTCCTTGCCCATCTCCGTGGGACATTCCCCAGAATTGTAAATGCTTCCTTTGGCTTTCTCTGATGCAGAATCCACTTCCCCGTGGGATATTATTATAGCTACTGCCAATTTTCACGTTCATGCTCAGTGTTGCAAAAGAGAGAATAAGGTAGTATGGATAGTGACTCAGAAACCTGGAGAGATAGCACTTATTTGATCTAGAATCTTCTTGAAATTAAAAAAAAAAAAGGCTGGCATTAGGCTGTTTGTACCTTATTTGATTGCTAGCATTCCTTTGGCCAGTCTTTGTCTATTACTTTTTTCCTTTGATTCTGCTTTGAGAGTCACAAAGATTTCAAAGCTGTTAGAGGTTACTGTTAACTTCCTTCAAAGATTTCCATTCAACCATTTGAGCTCATTTCTCCTAAAAGCACTCCCAAAAGAGGAATGGTCTTTTATCATTAGTAATAACACAAAGGACATTATCATTGATAATAATTTAAATAAGTTTTTTTATATCTACTGAAGGATTAATACTCAGAATACATAGATATATATACACATACATACATGCTAATATATATATATGTATATATATATACATATACATATATATATATATATATATATACATACATACATACATACATATAACTTTTAAACTTCAACTTCAAAAATAAAAGTTTGTGTGCACACATGAGAGAGGGAGGGAGGGAGAGAGAGAAAGGAAGGAAAGCTGAAAAGATGTGGGAAGATGGCTCAGTGATTAAATGCACTTGCTTGCAAATTCTGCCAGCCAGGGTTCAATTCACCAGCTACCCAAGTAAATCCAAGGCCAGAGGTTCTTCCCCTGAGTTATACCTCTGCAAATCAAAGCCACCCCAATGAGCCATCATCTCATTCCTTTAAGATTGACTATTTTGAAAAAGACAAAGGATGACAATGTTGATGAGGATATGGAGTAAAGGTAGGATATTGGTAGGACATATTGGTAGGAATGAAAATTAGCACAGCCATTATGGAAAACAACATGAAATTTCCTCTAAAAATTAAAAACAACTACCATATGGATCCAGCCATTCCCCTTCTGGGGGCATATCCAAAGGAAATGAAATCAGTATGTCAAAGAGACACCTATACTCTCTTGTTCATTACAGCACTATTCATAATAGCCAAGATATGGAACCAGCCTAAGTGTTCACCAACTGAATGCAAGAAAAAATGTGGTACATATATACAATGAAATATCACTCAGCTTTAAAAGAAAATGAAACTGTCATTTGTGACATTGTAAATGGAACTGGTGATCATTACTTTCAGTGAAGTCAGGCATGAAAAGACAAGCATTGCATGCAGTCACCCATACATGGAATATGAAAAGCTGATCTCATAGAAGTTAAGAGTTTAGTGTTGGTTTCCAAAGTCTGTGGAGAATGGGAGGCTGGAGAAAGGTTGATCACTACATACGCTGCAGCCAGATAGGAGCAGGAAGTTTCAGTGTGCCATTGCACAGAAATATGACTGTAATAGATAGTGATAACTTAAAAATATAGAGGGACAGGGAGATTGCACAGTGGTTAAAGTGCATGCTTGCGAAGCCTGCTTCCTGGGTTCCATTCACCAGCACTCATGTAAAGCCAGACATGCATCTGATGGTCATTTGTAGTGGCAAGAGACCCATATGTACACATCCATACACACATGTGCAAATAAGTAAAAACTTAAAGAAAGGATTTTGATGATTTTCTACAGGAACGATAAATGTTTGAGCAGATAGTGAACTTGATTACATGATAGGTACATGTATCAGAATGTCGCATAGTATCACATTACAAAGCAAGGTGGGCAGGGGATGTAGTACAGTGGTAGAAAACTTGTTTATCACATGTGAGGCCCTGAGGTTGATCTCCAGCACTACAAAAATAAAACCACAGAACAGGGTTCAAGAGATGGCTTAACTTTTAAGGCACTACCTGCAAAGCCTCAGGACCCACATTCAATTCCCCAGTACCTACATAGAGTTAGATGCACAAGATGTTGCATGCATCTGGAGTTCATTTGCAGTAGCTAGAGGCCCTGAGGTGCCCATTCTTTCTGTATTTCAATCTCTCTCCCTTTCCCTGTCTCTTTCTCTCAAGTAAATAAAATATTTTTAAAAACCCCACAAAACCAAAACATTCAAGGGTATTTTTTTCTGATTGTTTTCCTCTTCCCCCTTCTCTTTTGTTGATGTCATGAAAGCCTTTTTTCCTACCACTGATACAGATATTTTCCTTATTAAGTGTACATATTTCAGTTTCAAATTTGAAAGATGAAGACAACTCGAAATGAAAAAAACTGTGTCATCCTACCTTCTAGAGGTAACCATGGTTGAGAATTCACTTTCTAGCCAATTGTTTGACTTAACCCTAGTTATAAGTTTACTTTTCTACAAAAAGGGAACAAAGCCAGGTGTGGTGGTGCATGCCTTTAATCTCAGCACTCAGATGGCAGAAGTAGGAGGATCACGTGAATTTGAGGACACTGAGTCTACCTAATGAATTCCAGGTCAGCCTGGGCTAGAGCAAGACAATGCTTCAAGCCCCCTCCAAAAAGAGTACTAAACTGGAGGTGATGTGTTTTTTTATTTTTTGAAGCAGATTTGAGGTTTCTTAAAGTTCATTGCCCCCATTGTCTTCTCTTCCCCCTTCCACTGATCCTCTTATTTGTTATGGCTAGTAATAGGAGAAATTTTGTAATTATGTATATATACATATGCACACACATATATACATGTATACACATGCATTTGTGTGTATATACACACACATACATCTGTGGCAAAATATATAAAATGGCAACCAATTTTAAAATGTGACTTGTCTTCAGTGGTAATGTGTATGCATGTATGCATGTGTGCATGTGAAGGCCAAGAGTTAACACTGGGTAGCTTCTTCAGTCATCATTCACCTTATTTTTTTGAGACAGAGCCTTACAGTGAACCTAGAGCTCACTAGTTTAGCTAGACAAATTAGTCAACAAGAACCCTGTCTTTGCCTTCCTGGCATTGGGATTACAGGCATGTGCTGCTACATCTGGCTTATTTGTGGATTCTGGGGATCTGAACTCAAGTCCTTATCCTTATGTAGAAACAAGTTTTCTTTTACATATTTATTTAATTTTTATTATTATTGTTGTTGTTGTTGTTGTTTTGCTTTGTTTTTTCAAGGTAGGGTCTCACTCTGGTTTAGGCTGACCTGGAATTCACCATGCAGTCTCAGGGTGGCCTCCAACTCACTGTGATCCTCCTACCTCTGCCTCCTGAGTGCTGGGATTAAAGGCATGTGCCACTATGCTTGGCTTGATTTTTTTGGTTTTTTGAGGTAGGGTCTCACTCTAGCTCAGGCTGACCTGGAATTCACTATCTAGTCTTAGGGTGGCCTCAAACTCACGGTTATCCTCCTACCTCTGCCTCCCGAGTGCTGGGATTAAAGGTGTGTGCCACCACGCCAACCTTGATTTTTAAAAATACTTTGTTTATTTGAAAGGCAGGGGGCTGGAGAGATGGCTTAGGGGTTAAGCACTTGCCTGTGAAGCCTAAGGACCCTGATTCGAGGCTAGATTCCCCAGGACCCATGTTAGCCAGATGCACAAGGGGTGCATGCGTCTGGAGTTTGTTTGCAGTGGCTGAAGGTCCTGGCGCACCCATTCTCTTTCTTTCTCTATCTGGCTCTTTCTCTCTCTGTCTGCTGCTTTCAAATAAATAAATAAAAATGAACAAAGAAAATTTAAAAAATAAAGGTAGGGAGAGAGGTAGGGGGAGACAGAAAGAGAGAAAGACACAAAGAGAATGAGAATGAATAAATGAATATGAGCACCCCAGGCTCATTTACCACTGCACATTAACTCCAGACACATGTGTCATTTTGTGCATTTGGCTTTACGTGGGTACTGGGGAATCAAACCCTGGCCATCAGACTTTGCAAGCAAGTGCCTTTTAACTACTGAACTCTCTCCAACCTCACCCTTTACAGACTTTAAAAAATTATAGGCTTTTACTCATAGGCAAAAGAGCTAGAAGCAGAATTGGGCTATTGAGATTGGAGAAGAGACTAGACTTCAGTGTGTTGCTGCTACAGTCTATAGTTGTATTCTTAGTATCCTCAAGGCTCTGAGGGCCCCTTCCCACTCTCAGCAGAGGACTTTGAAAGCACATTAACCTGCCTCCTAGTCTTACAAAGAATAAATTGTGGACTTTTCCTTTAAAAACATTTGCAGTTACTTCCTAGATAAATGACTGTAAGTAGAGCGTCTGAATTGAGAGTCACTTCCTTCCTGTCTCCAATGTAAGAACATACAAGGAACAAAATTGTAGACTTTGAGCTCTGGTTTTATAAATGTGTGGTATTGGATGGCTTATTTGTCATTAAGAAATATGCCATACTGATTAGAGAGAAAATCCAGAGTTAAAGCCAATGACTATATTAAATTTGAACACTTTTTTTTTTTTTTGAGAGAGAGGGAATGAAGTAACTGGTGCATCAGGGCCTCCAGCCACTATAATCGAACTCCATACACATGTGCTACCTTGTGCATATGTGTGATCTTGCACATGCATCACTTTGTGTGTCTGGCTTATGCAGGATCTGGGGAGTTGAACATGGGTCCTTAGACTTTGCAGACTAGTGCTTAAACCGCTAAGCCATCTCTCCAGCCCAAGTTTGGACATCTTTTTAAATTAGGGGTTTTGTTTATTACTGTAGTACTCAAGCCAGAATGTAAGAGTTCAGTTGTGTGGCTTATTAGAACACATTGTATTAAAAATCTTCTACTTAAGAAATGAATGATGGGTGCTGTGCATTTTGGGCACTGTATGTTATTTGTAAAGTCAGTCTTATACAGGGACCCACAGCTTTTGCCTATGCCTAGAACATGGTTAAGATGTTTTACCTTTTTGCTTTCTAGGTGATGCTAAATCAACAATAATATTGTTTTGAAAGGGAACAAAAGCATGACATAACTATTTGCAATGAGAATGTAATGCAGCTTTACATAATACCATTCAATATAATTTTACAAGCAAAATGAGAACTTCTTTGTAGTTAATAAGATAATTCACTGTTTCCAGAAAGGAAACTTTCCATAGGCTAACAAGAATCTTTTCAACCTGGTTTTGGCAGCCATATCTAGTCTATTCTTTGGGGGGGGGGCGGTCAGGGTGGATGTAGAAATGTCTTTAATTAATTAATGATATCTAGGGAGAAAGCTTATGTGGTAGCTTGCCTTGCAAACAGGAGGACCAGAGCTTGATCCCTAGTACCCATGTAGTACACCATGCCAAGCATGGTGGCACATGTGTAATCCCAGAACTGGGGAGACAGATAAATGAATCCCTGGAGCTCACTAGCCAGCAAGTAAAGCCTGAATGATGAGCTCTAGGCAGTGAGAGATCCTGGGTCAAAGAAGGTGGAAGACATTCCTAAAGATAATGCCCAAAGCTGTCCTCTGGCCTCCACATTGCACACACATGTACCCACAAACATGCATTCACATATATGCACACAGAAATAACTAATGTGTACACATATATTGACTCATCAGACCATAGGATAACTACTAAGGTAGAATTAGAGAGCAGTGTTAGGTAATTATAACCTTTCTATTGTGGACATCTGTTTTATGTCATCAATTCAGCATGTTCTATTTCTTCCAAATAATAGGTATCTCAAATAAATATTTTGTATTTTTAAAAATTATATTTTTATTTATTTGTAAGCAGAGAGAAAGAGAGACAGAGAGAATGGGCATGCCAGGGCCTCCAGCTGCTGCAGATGAACTTGAGATGCATGTGGCACTCTGTGCATCTGGCTTTATATGGGTACTGGGGAATTGAACCTTGGTCATTAGGCTTTGCAGGTAGGTGCTGATAAGCCATTTCTCCAGCCTAAAATTTTGCGCTTTTGTTCAAAGAGAACAGAAGATCCTCTGCCCACAGTGCAGGGCATGGAACCCAAAGCCTTCCACTTGCTAGTAAGAGCTCTAGTACTAAGCCACATCTGCAGCACAAGGACCCAGTTCTTTGTCTTGATAAGCTCCAGGATAAGTGCCAGCTGACATTGCTCAGGTGTCCAGGAATGTCCTTGGTACATGCCATTTGGTTGTGTGGTACAGTCAGTTACATCAGGTGGATTTGAGCTTTACCTGAAGTGATTTTAGGGGCTGTGAACAACATGGATTGAATTCAGACTTCTCATTTGTAAGATGGTGTGTGAATTTGTACACTGATGCTATTAAATTTTGTTTAACCCCAAATATTGTTGTGTGCTTAACCTGTCAGAAAACCTTAAAGTACTTAAATGGTATTTAAGCTTTTGATAGTGCTGACCAAAGTAGTTATAGCTGACTGGCTCAAGTGGACATAGAATGGTAAGATAGCTGAGGAGGATAATAAGTCTTGCCTGCGATTACATTCATGTGTGTTTTGGGCTGGGAAGAAATCTCATTTGCAGCTGGTATGTATTTTGCATGTCTGTGTTGTGTATTTCAGTGTGGTTGATTGGAAAAATTGACATTGTCATGAAGTATTATTATCAATACATGCTCTTATGTGTGACCTAAAACCACTCTGCATTTCCATTTGTCAGGCTTCCCAGTGTGCCCTGTGTTCAGAGCAAATTGAGCTTCAACTTAAAAAGCCCCACCAAATCTCTGTCTGGGCTGAAACTAAGCTATGGGGCTGGTGTGGGGGCAGGGAGAAAGGTTGATCATTACAGGACAAGGACAAGTTGAAAAAATTGTGCTGTGTCACAACCAGTTAATTATTGCAGCTTCCCAGCATGTGTGGAAGGAGAAAGGAGAATACCATCAGTAGTGATTATTTTCCTTCATGATTCTTTTCACCTGCTATTTATTTATTCCAGGGAGGAGAGATTATCAGAGGCTGACTTAAAAAAAAATGTCAGCGTTGCAGAAGCATGCTGTGTCTGCCTTTCAGGCCTTGTGTGGTGTGGGTGGGGCAGGGCTGGCATGAAACTTTTAGATCTATTTTTAAGCTTTGAGGACAAATTTTATAAATATGAGCTGCTACTGCTTCTTTTGAAAAAAAACTTCACTTTTTTTTTTACCCTAAAAATAGTTTCCTGGGAAAAAGTTTATGAATTGTTTATTAAAGGAACACTTAGGAATTCAGCTGAGTGTGCTTTCTTATAAATTAAAAAAAAAAAACACCTCACAGCTAGAATGTGGCTTCTTGGGAAATATATATAATTTCTGAGACTTTAAAGCCAATGTTGAAGTGGAAGAAAATTCGGAACTTTTTTCTTTTGACCTCATCATTTCATACACTCCAAATTCTAGACTGTTTTAAAAACCAAGTTGGCATGTTGTCCTTTTAGAAAGACATCCCTGGGGCTGGAGAGATGGCTGAACGGTTAAGCTCTTGCCTGTGAAGCCTAAGGACCCTGGTTCAAGGCTCGATTCCCCAGGACCCACGTTAGCCAGATGCACAAGGGGGCGCACGCGTCTGCAGTTTATTTGCAGTGGCTGGAAGCCCTGGCATGCCCATTCTCTCTCCTCTCTCTCTCTCTTACTCAAATAAATAAATAAAAATGAACAAAAAAATTAAAAAAAAAAAGAAAGACATCCCTGATTCCTTTGTGGTAAAATGAGTGGTCTAGCTTCTGTTCTTAAAAGTACCCCTAGCCACACCTATATATCTCCTGTATCACTCTGTATTATGTAATAATAATTGCTGCATTTAGTTAATGTATGTTAGACATTGTGATAAACTTGATTAATGTATTATTTTGTTATTATATACCTTTGAGTTGGGTTATAGAATAATTCTCATTTTGTGAGACTGATGTACTACCTACTTGTGCTAAAAAGGCTCCTTGAATTATTCTCATTTTAAAGATGAAGCAGTAGTAGACTGAATAATCGTTTCCCAATATATTCAGCTCCAAATCTCCAAAGATGGAGCATATGTGGCTAAAGGGACTTTGCGGATATAATGAAGATAAAGCTTGCAAGATAGATTATCATAACATGAATTCTTCTAAGAAGGGGGCACACAGGATTATATCAAATTAAAACTTATGTAAAATAAAGAACCTAATTAACAGAGCGTAAAGGTAACCTATGTCATGGCAACATTTTCAAATTGTATATCTGATAAGAGGTTAGCATCTAGAATATGTAAAGAATTTGTACAAGTTAACAATAAAAAACAACCTGGGGGAGGGCTGGAGTGATTGCTTAGTGGTTAAGGCACTTGCCTGGGAAGTCTAAGGACCCTGGTTCAATTCCCCAGTACCCATTTAAGCTAGATGTACAATGTGGCACATGTGTCTGAAGTTCATTTGCAGTGGCTGGAGGCCCTGGCATACCCATTCTCTCCTTCTGCCTCTCTAGCTCTTTTTCTCTCAAATAAATAAATAAATAAAATATTTTTAAAAACATACAACCTGGTTAGAAAAGATGGGTCTTCAGCCCGGCACAGTGGCACTTGCTTGTAATCCCAGTACTTTGGAGGAGGAGTTAAAAGGATCAGGAGTTCAATCTCCCTTTTGGCTACAAAGCAAGTTCAAGGCCATCTTGGGTTATATAATGAGAAACTCTGTCAATATACAAAACAAAAGAAAAGATAGTTTTTCAAACAAAGTGTAAAAGTCCCATAAGTATATGTCTTGATGTTCAATATGACTAATTACATACCCCTATTTGCTCTAATTTTCCATCTTCCCATTTCCCTATAACCCTCTGCTCCTTCCCCACCCCCCCCAGTTCCTATTTACTGACCTTTAACCTGGGTAGTCCTGAGTGGTCTGACTTCCATGTTTCAAAACCTGTTTTCCACATAAGTAGAATGTTTACTCTGATACTAGTCTGCCTTACAGATGGATTCTGTGCAGCTCGGGAAAGAGGGTCATAGTTGTGACTGATGGAGAAGATGGATGCATTGTTAAGTGGAAGAAAATGAGATGTAAAACACACCTTAAATGAGGTCATTTGTGTTTTTTTTAGAAAAGGAATCCAGATACAGTGGCAGTTGCCTATAATTCCAGCCACAAAGTAGGCCAGGACAAGAAGGCTGCAAATTTAAGCCTAGCCTGAACAACATAGTGAGACCTCATCTCAGAAAACAAAATAGGGAGGGCTGGAGAGATTGCTTAGTGGTTAAGGTGCTTGCCTGTGAAGCCTGAAGACCAAGGATCGACTTTCCAGATCCCATGTTAGCCAGATGCACAAAAGTGAGGCAAGTGTGTGGAGTTCCATTGCAGTGGTTGAGACCCTGGCATGCCAAGTCTCTCTCTCACTCTCTCTCTAAAATTATATATATATATATTAGGGCTGGAAAAATGGCCTAACAGTTAAGGTTCTTTTCTGCAAAGCCAAAGAATGTAGGTTTGATTCCCACATAAGCGAAATGAACAAGGTGGCTGGAGGCCATGGAGCACCCACATTCTCTGTCTCTCACTCTCTCTTTCAAATGAATAAATAAAACAAAAATTAAAAAAAAAAAAAACAGGTCTGGGATGGTGGTGCATGCTTGTGATCCTACACTTGGGAGGCTGAGGCAAGAGAATGGTGAGTTTGAAGTCAGTTTGTACTACACAGTGAGTTTGAGGCCAGTCTGAGTCGCCTGTCTCAGAAACAAACAAAACAAAAACTCCTCTGTCACTACTGCTACCATGAACACATGCATACACTTACATAACTCATTAATGGATGCCAGGGGAAAAGGAATGGGATTTCCTGGGGAATAGGTGCTTTAATCCTCTTTTTCTATTCAACTTGATTTATCCTTTGGAACAAGCATATATAGTTTTAAAATTATTATTAACTTTTGGGGTGGTTTTACATACATATGTATATGCTCACAGTTTGCTAGGTCATATAGTGCTAAAAGACGTATATGTATGAGGAGGCAGTCATTCCTGTTCTATCCATGGCTTCTAGGACTTGAAACTATTTCTGAGTAGTATTATGTGCTGCTATGCCCTGTTGGCTGATTTGAGATATTATCTGTGGAATGTTAATGGCTGGTAGCTGAGGATTTAGCTCACTCCTTCTGTATCCAGCCTCTGTATAATGCTCCTCAGGTTCTGCTATAATCTGTATTTAATGTTTTCATTAAAGTGGCAGTGCTAATGTTGAGTAATGAAGCAGGAATATACTATAATTAATTTCCTCATATAACTTTTAATTTTCCCTGGAGATAATAACTCTCTTGTTTGTTGACATGTGCTTATACCTTGAACTGAACATCTCTATAAAATAAAATGCCTCTTCATACAAAAATATCTCTCTCTCTCTCTCTCTCTCTCTCTCTCTCTCTGTCTCTCTCTACTGGAAAAATGCCAGAGGCTTTGAGAATCTTCCAACTCCTGCTCTGCCTTGAATTGGTTGCTTTATAAGGGGCTGCCCAGCTGTCAGCCAGGGGTTCCTGTCCCCTCACTCATATTGACTGTCCTTAGTCCAGTGTCCTCCTCTTTTTTGCTTTTCTTACTTCGATGGAATGACACCCACCTCCAGTAGCCTTTTGAGAGAGAATGCATGGAAATACATTTTTGCGATCTCTATGAGACTCACTGGGTTAGAAGTTGTATTCTATAAAGTTCTCTCTCTCTTTCTGTGTGTGTGTGTTTGTGTGTGTGTGTGTGAACATGCGTGCATGCACACCAGAGAACAACTTCAGGTGCCATTCTTAAGGTGCCATCCACCTTTTTATCCCCAAAATAGGGTCTTACTCTAGCCTAGGCTGACCTGGAACTCACTCTGTAGCCCCAGGCTGACCTTGAACACACAGTCATCCCCCTACCCCTGCCTTCCGAGCGCTGGGATTAAAGGCATGTGCCACCACACCCTGACTCATCTACCTTTTTTTGAGACAGGATCTCCCACTGACCTGCAACTTACTAATTAGGCTAGATTGACTGGCCCATGAGCCCCTGGGATCCTCTTGCCTTTACCACCCTAACACACTGGGACTACAAGCATGTTACCATGCCTAGATTTTAAAATTTTGGATCTGGAGATTGAACTCAGGTCCTCATTTTTGCAAGGCGAGCATTTTATAGACTGAGCTATCTCCCCAGCTTAGATTTTCCCTTTCCATATTTAACCGCCTGCCATACAGTACCTACCTGGCCTATGTTTGTTGACAGATGGGATTCTCTTACCTACTAGTGGACCCCCAAGAATTCTGGGCCACAGAGGCTACGTGTTCTCTTCCAAGATGTCCTTGGATCTTCAAAACATCTCAGTACCCCATTTTATAACGTACAAAATCAAAGCAGAGGGGTTACCATGTCAGCAGTATCAGAGCCAGAACTTGAACTTGTCAGCTGCTATTACCCAGCTGCTGCCTTTCCAAACCTAGCTGATCCTTACTGGAGAAATACCACTGTGCTAAGTGCCAAATGCAATGCCTTGGCTGCAGACTGAGTCTAATTCTAGGGTCACACTTGTGTGTGTTTCTGAATAGCTTCTAGTTCCTGACAACATCAGCTCCAGTTAGCAACCCTTTGTTAAAAGTTGTTGACTGTGCACATGTGTACATGTGCAGGTGAGCCAAGGAGAGATTGATTTACAGTTATGCTTTGAGCTCCTTGTGATAATGAAGATGCTCTGCCTGTCATTTGTATAAGCTCAGTGTGATTGTTTTTATTGCTATAGTATTGGGTTTCAAGCAGCGCCTTTTCTGATGTAAACTGTCTCATTACTTAGGAGTTTGCTTTGAATGTGCAGTTTAGCATTTGATCTTTTTGTTAGCCAAAGTCAGGTGACCACACAGAGTAATCAGATTAACGTGCCTTTTCTCTCTCTTACTGAAACAGTATAAAATCCAGTATTGTGCTGGCACATACTTTCCTTAGATTAATGATCTTAGAGTCACTGTGTGGAAATTTGCATAGCTCCCTACAGCTCTGAGAAATGAAAATGCCCAGCTGTCTAAAAGCTTTAATCAGGAAATGAGCATGAAATGGCATTGTTTTGTCACGGGCTTGGAATAATTTATTCTTGACAATCGAGTTATTCTGGATGGAAATGTATATAAACATATTCTCTCAACAACCAGGAAACAGGGGCTTTTTGGTTGGTAAAAATCCAAGCATTTCTTTACTTGGGAGTGGCTTTCACATCACTGGCTCTCAAGCTAGTCACTGCTGGCAGTTTATGCTGTAGTCATTTTCCTTTTCTCTTCTCTTTGAAATGACGGTTTATGGAGAAAGAGAAAAGTAGGAAAACAGGATCAGGGAGCAGCATACATACTGTATGGGAAGAAAGCATGGTGTGAAGGATAGGAATGGGGCCCCAGCTATAGGGTCCACAGCTATAGGGTCCACTGGGCCAACCCTCACAAGCTACTTCTTGCCTGCATGTTTCTATTTTCTTGGCACTCATTTTCCATGTCTGTCAAAAAGAGATAATAATGGTCCCTACCTCTTACAAGGTTGTGATCATTTAATGTGTTGTTTCATGTAAAATCTCAGAACAGTACATTTCTCATAGTATATTTTTAATGATTGTAAGCTTATTCCATACTTTTAGAAAACCAAAACATGAAGATTGCATACAATTTTGTTTGTGTTTAAAAGATCCTAATGCAATGGCTTTGGCTGCATCCACTACGGCATGGACATCCCCCCAGGGGGCTCCCTTCTTCAACCGGCAGGATGGATGCAGATCTTGAGGAGAGAATCAGCCCATTACACCTCAACAGGGCCCCAACTGAAACCTAGAATAATTGGGGAAATGTGCAAGAGTGCTGCTTTCTTGGTGAGCCTGGTATCAGCACAAGGGTGAATGAGGTAGACACAAAGGACACTCAGCTTCTACCAAATCAGATATCAGAGACACGAGGGCTCCCAACCCTTCATCACTGAAGTAGGCCTAAAATGAACCCAACATAGCTCAGGGAAATTTGCAGAAGAGGGGATGGAAAGATTGTTAGAGTCACATGTTGGGACATTATGCACAGAGACATTGCCTCTTCCTCATAACTAATGGCTAACCCCACAATGCACGACCCACATTCCGCAATGAAGAGGGTCCTTGTGGAGGTGTGAAGACAGCGAGGAGGATAATGATACTACCAATGTGGTTGTATACACACTGTATGCATAACTCATGATAAATAAATAAACAAATAAAACTTATATATACCATTAAAAAAATAAAAGATCCTAATGCATTTAGGTTTTTTTTTAAAATTCAGTTATTAGTCTTAGAAGCAATTATGACTGTAAAACTTGACACTGACTTATATAGATATGGTACTTCCACTTATATCTGGCACATAATAGGCACTGAAACATTTGTTAAAAGAACACTAGAAGCTAGGCATAGTGACAGATATCTGTAATCCCACTCAGCACTCAGGAGGGAGAAGGATGGTGAGTTTCAGGCCAACCTGAGCAACATGATGAGATGCTGTCTCAAAGCCTTGCTCCATAGTTAAATATTTTTTTTATGTTCATGTGAAATGTAGGAGTTTGCTTCATTATTAAGTAAAAAATATATATCAGTTAAAAAAAATGGGGCTGAACAAGTAAGGGTGCTGTTTTTGTGATGAGCTAGGTACCAGCACAAGGGTGAAGGAGATCAACACAGAGAACAATCAACTCCTACTAAATCAGATATCCCAAGACCCAGAGGCCCCCAACACCTCATCACTGAAGCAGACCAAAAATGCACCCAACATGGCTCAGGGAAATTTTGCGGAAGAGGGGCCGGGAAGAATGTCAGAGCCACACATTGGATCATGATATGCAGAGACATTTATCCTACCCATAACTGTGGGCTAACTCCAGAATTCATGACCCATGTACCTCAACAAGGAGGGGCCAGAGAGAGGGGGGAGGACATGGATGAGCCTAACAATGGTACCAAATTCACTGTATTTGCTGAGTTCAAACTAGTTAATTAAAAAAAAAAACATGGGGCTGGAAAGATGGCTTAGCAGTTAAAACACTTGCCTGAAAACCTAACAACCTGGGTTCATTTTCCCCAGTACCCAGTTAATGCAGATACACAAAGTGGCACATGGGTCTGGCCTTTGTTTGCAGTGGTTAGAAGGCCTGGCACACCCCCTATACTTATTCTCATTCTTTCTCTGCTTGCAAATTAATAAATAAAAATATATTTTAAAAATGAGTCTTTGGTCAAAATGCTGAAAATAAGTAACTGTTGAACACTCAGCCTTAAATGGAATCTCTGTATTATCCCCTTCAAGGATCATTAAACATCAGAGTAGAGATGATTGAAATAATTTGTGAGCTGGAGAGAGGGGTAGAGTGTTATGGAATGCTGTCTTCCAGGCATGACAGCCATTGCACTCTTAAACTCTTAGCAAATATGATTACCTTCTCAAAACTGGCATAAGATTGGGCCTGTCAACATTCTGCCATTGAGTATGAAGGGGCTGTGCTCCTTCCTGAGAATTTATGGGCAGTTAAAGGTTGCTAGGTAGGAGGGCTTCATGGACTTCTGAGGATCTATAGGCAGATAATGGTTTCTGGTCAAAAGACATTTTCTTCAGTGGTTTAGATACATGTACATTGCCCATGCTCATGTAAAGAACTCCTCAAACATGCTCATGTGAGAAACCCTAATTAAACTCATTGGGTCACCAAAAAAACCAACCAAACAAACAAACAAAAAACCAGGAGTGGTGGCACACACCTTTAATCCCAGCACTTGGGAGACAGAGGTAGGAGGATTACCGTGAGTTTGAGTCTACCCTCAGACTCATAGTGAATTCTAGGTCAGCCTGAGCTAGAGTGAGACCCTACCTCAAAAAACCAAAAAAAAGAAAAAAGAAAAGAAAAGAAAACCAAAAAAAACCCCCAAAACATGAAAGACAAATTATGAAGAGAAAGGGCATTAGTGGGAATGGGGGGAATAAAAGAAGGGCATAGCAGCTCAGCAGTTCCCAAATTTTAGATTTGTGGTCGTACTTTGGATATAGAATGTCCCCTCATGTTGTGATTAAACCTCCTACTTAGTTGCCAGCTGGTGGAATCTTTTGGAGGTAGAACCTTACTGGAGAAGGTATGTCACTGTGGACAGGTAATATACCCCAGACCCAAGCCCAGTGCATGGACTACTTCTTTACTGCTAATGAGGAGATGTGATCCAGCTTCCTGCTCAGGTCTGCCGTGCTTTTTCTGCCATTATGGGCTTCCCCTTGAAATGGTTAGATGAAATAAACCCTTTCCTCCCATGAGCTGCTTCTGGTCAGGTCTTTTGTTCCAGCAATGAGACTGTAACTGTGACAGGGTTACTCTTTCATGGAGTAGGTATGATGTTATTTTTTCCCAAAAGAGTCTTATTATTATTAAGTAGAAACTTTGTATGGATACATCATGTGTTAGTACCATCATTTCCTTCCTCCAAGCCTCCATTCCACTGAGTGGGAAAAGTGCCCATACATTGAGCTTATTTTGAAATTGTATAATTAATCTTTTGGAGCATAATTAATCAATGCAAATTGTTTAGCTCTTGTTGCATTCTGGGCACTCAAGCAAGCTGGATTCCACCCATGACAAAACTATAAATAATATTTAATGTTGCATCATTATTTGCATGCTATTTTTAATTGTTGTTACGCCACTAGTTATACTTGCAATTTGGGAATCTTGAGTGGGGGATGGTGGTGCATACCTGTATGTAATGACAGCACTTGGGAGGCCCAAGTGATGTGCATAGCCAAACTCTTGTTTCAAAACACACTAAGAAGCAAACATCATGAATTTTGTGTGATAGAGTTGAGAAAACAACTGATTATCAGACCTGACCTGATTTTTGTCACATTCTAGTTTTTCTATCTCCTTGCTTGAGGAAGTATAAGGACTGCAGAGTTTTCTGTAAACATTTGTATATATTAGCACTTAACTGTTGTTTCCATAACCAGGAGCATTGAAATCTGTAAAACTATCAGCAGATGGTTAAGGATGTGGCTCAGAAGTAAATGCCTGTGTAGCATGAGTGAGGCCTTGGGTTTGATCTCCAACACTTAGGAAAAAAAGAAAAGAAATGATACAAGAATTCCTAATGGTATAGACAAACTTGTTGAGAGCAGTGTCAATTTCTTTGTAGAAAAAAAAAAAAGTAGCAATCTATAGTCTAGGAAGCACTAAGCCTTTCTATCATTTATTTTTTAATTAAAAATGTGAATATCTATTACAAACAAATTATACTGGTTAAGAAAGACAAACTACATGGTTTTCCTGTCCTTTTGCCATGCTGTTTCCCTCCCTGGAGGCAACCTTAGTTTTCAGTTTGTTTATGTGGGTTCTATATCACACATCAAAGCAGGTACACAGGTTCATCCAAATGCCAGCACACATTCTTGCAGTTTTGGACCCAGCAATATGTCTTGACCATTGTCCTTTTTGGTATATACAGACTGGCTTCATTGCTCAAAGCATGAATGTATGGTCACTTACAACCAGCTCTCTACTGCCACATAGTTATGTTCTTTTAATCTTTCATTAATTTAAGCAATACCATATCAATTACTTTTTTAAGATTTATTTTTATTTTTGTTTATTTATTAGAGATAGAGAGAGGGGTGAGAGGGTGGCAGGGGTGGGGAGAGAGAGAATGGGTGCTCCAGGGCCTCTAGCCAGCGCAAACGAACTCCAGATGCACGCACCTCCATGTGCATCTGGCTTATGTGGGACCTGGAGAATCAAATCTGTGTCCTTAGGCTTTGCAGGCAAGTGCCTTAACTGCTAAGCTATTCCTCTAGCTCCTTGTCATTTACCCTTGTGCATATACCACTTTGCACATGTGCAAGTATATTTGTAGTTTAAATTCCTAGAAGTGGAAATACTGAGTTAAAAGGCGTAGGCATTTACATTTATGATAGATAATTGCCACATTGCTTCCCACAGAGATTGTACTGATTTATGCTCTCATTAAGAAAAACGAGGGGCTCTTTTCCTTTGCGTTCTTGCCAACATTCTATTATCAGTCTTTTGTGTTGTTTCCAACCTCCCCAATAAAAATATCTCATTTTAATTAAAATTATGTCCATTCCTGTCTAGACTGTCAACTTCTTTGGAGTTTTGTACTCGCTGTTCTTCACAGCCCTCATTCTTTGAGTGGATACTAGCTGTGTGCCAGGCACAGAGCTACGTGCTGTGAAAACAGAGCTAGTATCCCAAGAAAGCCAGACCCCAGTGCAAGGACATGTGTAAACGTTATTGTAATATTGTAGCTAGATGCTACAGTTTTAGATATGGGGAAATGGTTGGAATAATTTGAGTAAAATTTGGCCCCTTTTCATGTTTTGAATGATTTGTCTTTTTTTGTGAACTGTACTATTTTTGTTTGGGTTATTAATATTTTTGCTAATACTTTGTAGAAGCAGTTCTCTTTCTGAAATAGACAACATTCCCCCAGTTTGCCTTTTTGTCTTAGTTGCTGAGCTTTTTGCTTTTGTTTTTGCACTGTTGTAGTTACAGTCTTCTGCCCTTTTTTTTTGTGGTATCTCCATTCTTTGTCAGTGTCAAATTGCCTTCCTCATTCTGAGATTGGAAAATATTATTTCACATTTTCTTGTGCTTTTCAGTTATATTTTAAATGAATATATTTGAGTATCTAATATTCATAGTCAGATAAATGTGACTTGTTTAATAATGATTGACTCTGTAAATTTTCTTACTCATATCACCTTATTAACTACAGTTTTTAAAAAATATTTTGTTTATTTGAGAGGCAGATAGATGATAGGTAGGTAGGTAGATAGATGGATGGATGGATGGATGAATGGATGGATGATAGAGTGAATGAACATACCAGGGCCATAAGCTGTGGCAAACAAACTCTAGATGCATGTACCACCTTGTGCATCTGGCTTATGTGGGTCCTGGGTAATCGAATCTGGATCCTTTGGCTTTACAGCCAAGTGCCTTAACTGATAAGCCATGTCTCCAGCCCTTAACTACAGGTTTTAATTTTTATTGTTTTTGGGTATATACATATATATATGTATATATATGCACACACACACACACATATATGTGTGTGTGTGTGTGTGTGCATATGTGCATGTTCATGTGGAGGCCAGAAGACAACCTTGGGTGTTATTTCTCAGGAACATCATCTCCCTTTTTTGAGAAAAAGTCTTTCATTGGTCTGTGGCATATAGCTCACCAAATAGGCTAGACTGGCTAGCCAGTGAGCCCCAGGGACCTGCCTGTCTCTGTTTCCCTAGTGCTGGGACTATGAATGCATGCTACCAAGCCTGGGATTCTTTTTTTAAATTTTTATTTATTTGTAGGCAGAGAGATATAGAGATAGAAGAGAGACAGTCAGAGAGAATAGATGTGCCAGGTTCTCCAGCTGCTGCAAACAAACTCCAGATTCATGTGCTACTTTGTGCATCTGGACTTACATGGGTATTGGGGAATAAAACCTGGGTTGTTAGACTTTGCAGGCAAGTGCCTTAACTGCTGAACCATCTCTTCAGCTCCAAGCCTGGAATTTTTTATGTAGGGTCTGAGAATTGAACTCGGGTCCTCATACTTGCACACATGATAATGACTCTTAAGCTAGATCTGCATCCTGTGAAGTGAGAAATTAAGGGTGATTCAATGAATCCTACTTGTATCTCAGTAGGGATGGCTTAGATCTTATGTTGACTTGGCTTTGGGTGAACTGAACAACCCCTCCCCATCTATGAGTTGTTGTTTTGCCCATAACCCTCTACTGGATTGTCTGTTAATTTGACAAATGTGTATTATGTGCCCACCAAAGCATGTCTAAACATTTGGTTGGTATTTATATCTTTTGATCCAGTGGTAATCATCCTGTGTGTCTGTGAACAAAAGAAAAGGTACTGGATGTCATGCAGGTCATTGTGCTACATGTCACGAAATGATGCTATGTCTTCATGATAGAAGCTAGCCCATCACATCTTTGCTCCATATCTAGAACTTTCTATGTCCACACTTTTGGCAGTGTTCGTTGCTGTCCTATAGGTCAAGAGCTTCTTGCTCATTGTCTCATGCACTTGTTATTTGTCTGCCTGGGTTATCAGTGGTTCTCAGGAGGTAATAATGAAATATTTGGTATTGCAAATATGCAGCTGAAAGATTGATATAGAAACAAGGCAGAAAGTATCCTATTACTTTTAAATTTTTCCCTTGTTAGCTTTTTGCTGAAAATGTCCTTGATATATTTATAATTACATGTCAAAGCTCTTTTCTAAGTGGCAACATATTTTGTAAATACAAGAAAGTCGTTGTGGTATGAGACATCACCATGGTTATGTTATGTAATTTTCAGGGAAGTTTATGAAATATTTCAAGTACATAATAAATACCAATGTGCCTATCATTATGTCTTATCAGATCCTCATATCTTGTGCACATGTGAGTGCGCGCACTCTCTCTCTCCATACACACACACACACACACACACACACACACACACACACACACACACAATTTCCCTTCACAATGTTCTTTAATGAATTTAGTGTATTTTGTGGTTTGATAGCATGAATATTTTCTTTTATGTACATATGATCTTAATGAAACAGACTCTTCCAGATCCATCTGAAGCTCCCCACTCTTCTTGATCTTTTGCCTGGCTCTCCTCAGCTGTTCTGAGACAGATTAGTCTTTTGTTTCTTTTCACTTTCTTTTTTTTATTAGTTATGGACATACTTAGTTTGGAAACCCCATGTGTTGGTACCATCCTTTCCCTCATCCCTGCCCATTTTCCAAAGGGGCCCTCCTCACTGGGGTCGTAGGTTATCCCTGTGAAGATTGTGGGTTATGTGTTGTGGGAGCAGCAATCAGACAGTGGAGAGAGGCAGTGCCTCTGGGCATGATGTGTATTTAGTGAAGGAAGCCAAATGCTAGGAAAGCTGTACACTCGGACAACACACTGGCAGGGTGGATGCTCCTCAGAGTTCCCTTTTGTGTGGTGAGGAGGAAGGTACACGTGTGGGGAGTAATGTGCTAGTTCTAGGATTCTGTGTGCATTCAGACCCCTGTCTTTCAGTCCATTTGGTGTAAGGGTTTGTTTGTAGTAATTTCCTTCTATCTCCAGCCTGTGGTAATTTTGTAGAATGGTTTTCCATGAAGGGCACAGCTGTGATCCCAGAGCCATGTCAGGCTCAAAAGCAAGTGTTTGCTCTAGGAAGAGACTAGAATTAAAGGCAAGCGGACCAGTGATTTGCCTGTTTTCCCAGGTTTGGTGGCACGCATTCATAGTCCCAGCACTAGGGAAACGGAGACAGACAGGTCCCTGAGGCTCACTGGCTAGCTACATAAGGCTGCAATGGGTCCCCATAGCTCAGCCCTTCTTATGCATGGGGAAGTCCCAATACTTACCTTCTGAGTAGGTTAGGGGGTGCCAAGGTCCCACTAGTGTCCTTGACATCAGCTTGCCCCATTTGCGGTAGTATTGGTGCTGGAAGTGAAGGAATTGTTGCAAGATAGAAAGAAATCAGTCAGTATGGAGAACGAGGATCCACTAAGCTGATTTAATAAAGAAGATGAGGTATTTCTTTGCTAACTTACCCAATTCACTGTGTCTGGCCTAGTGTGACCATCCGTTAACTTAATGTTTATGCTGAAAAGCTTTCCACCATCTGAGATGAGTCTTAAACTATCCAAGTGTTTGATTGTCATGTTTCTGGGCCTCAAAGACAAAATATTAGCCCATTTAAATTTAAAAAAGATCTGGCTTTGGGCTGGAGAGATGGCTTAGCGGTTAAGCGCTTGCCTGTGAAGCCTAAGGATCCCGGTTCGCGGCTCGGTTCCCCAGGTCCCACATTAGCCAGATGCACAAGGGGGCGCACGCATCTGGAGTTCGTTTGCAGAGGCTGGAAACCCTGGGGCGCCCATTCTCTCTCTCTCCCTCTATCTGTCTTTCTCTCTGTGTCTGTCGCTCTCAAATAAATAAATAAATAATTTAAAAAAAGATCTGGCTTCTAGTTTAAGCATTTATGTTGTTTTCTTAAATTGAAATAACTGATAATAATGTGTAGAGGTCTTAGAAGTGTACATTTGCATTTTTGGTATGTGTATGCCTATGTAACTATCACCAAGATGAAATTATAGAATCTTTATCCTCCCAGCACATTCTCTCCTACCCTTCTCCCCACCTCCATGGCAGTACCTCCCCAAAGATGACTGCTGTTCTGAGATCTCTCACCAGTAATTAGTTTTGCCTGTTGGTAAACTTCACATTAATGAAATTGTACAGTATGTAATCTCTTGCATCTATTTTCTTTCACTCAAAATGATTATTGTTAGGTTTATCTGTGTAGTTATGTGTAGTTTTTTTTTAAGTTTCACTTACTATTAAATAATGATAGTAAGCATTAATTTGTATACTACTCTCCAGTTCATTATTTTTTTTTCCTGAAGATACCTCTGAGGGCACATTTAAAGTTGCTGCGAGATTCCAAGCATTTCTCCAAGGTCACACTCCTAATAAATTAAAGCTGAAATTCGTTCTGGTTTCTGACTTACAGTATTATTCTCTTCACTCAGCATGAAGCTTGTGTATTACCTGTGTTATGAGTGGTAGAAGAAGTGAAGGATGAAAATAAGGAGGGGCCTCTCAACTTGGAGTTTACTTGGCATTTTACCATGTAGTGTTTTGCTTAGTGACTGCCCAACTTAACTGAAAAGTCAAGCCAGCCAATCCCCAGCTCTTGAATACTGTGTAATGGATGCAGGGGAGGGAGGAGCAGTCAGCCACATCCAGGCAGTTCAGCTTATTGGAAAGCCAACTATTTTAGTTTAGCACCCAGTTGCGTACAGATCATGTGTTAGCCCAACAAGCTTACTGTTTGCAGGTCCTGAAATATGCCATGGAGAATTTTTGCTGCACTTACGCTGTCAAGGCTGTTTTGCCTCTAAATATGGGTCAACCATTTTGGCTGTGTTCAGCCTATTGCCTCTGAGAAGTAAGAATAGTGTGAGAAGTTCTCCATTTCCTTCTGTCAGTGGTCCTTGAGACTTTGTAGCTCAAGCATCCTTGTATTATCAATATCTTGTTAATGATCCCAGTTTTATTACTCATGCCAAATTTCCATTGTTAAGGCACAAGATCTGAGGTGGAGAAGCTGTATTTCCTTTTCTGCCTCAAGAGCTTTTCTGATAGGCTGTGTCTTCCGTACTTAAAAAAAAAAATTGTGTGTGGTGTGCATGTGCCTTTGTATATGTGTATGGATACATGTATCTGGGATTGTATGTGAAGGCCAGAAGTCAATGTCAGGTATCTTTCTCAATTACTTTGCATATGATTCTTGGTAGCAGAATTTCTTGATGAACTTAGAGCTTACCAATTGGCTAGACCAGCTAGCTTCCCAGGAAGCCTCAGAGATCCTCCTGTCACTGCCTCCCCAGTGCTAGGATTACAGGCATGTACCATCATACCTGGCATTTTACATGGGTGCTGAGGATCTGAACCCAGGTCTTCTTCCTTGTATGACAAACACTTTACACAATGAGCCATCTCCCCAACCCCTATACTGTTTTTAAGTGATACTGTCACTGCTGACTTTTACATGTACACATGTGTATATGAATTTCCTAAAGCCCTGGTGACTCCCTGTTCTGGGCCAGCATGTAGCCTTTACCACTGAGATAATAGTAACTAGGTTCTAAACAAATGGGCTTAGTTGTCAAAGCACTGTGGTTGAGAGTGAGGGCTTAGTAACTCCTCTGGGAAACCCAGAGTTCTGCAAAATTGGATCAGAACCTCGGAGAGCTCCAGATGGTAGCGCCATAGGAGTTGCCTTAGTATCAAGTGCACCTCTTGCAGGAACGAGCTCTTTTGTGTTTGTAGTAAGAGACTTAACGATTTGAGCCTAGATCCTCTGGGGCTTATGGGAAAAGAGATACATTGAATCCCTGAAGCATTCAGGGAAGTTTTGGTCCTCATTGGAGCCACAGGCAGAATGTTTCAAGTGCTCTCCATAGCCATGACATTGGGTCTTCTGGGACCATGAGATGTAGCAGGACAGCTGTGGTTTACGTTCATGGCTGACTCTGAGTCTTTTCACCTTTGTTCCTGTGTCTGCTCTTGCATCCTGACTATGTCTCACTCTTCTCATGATAAAAATATATGTCTGACAAAATCTAGTTTTGTCCTGACAGTGTTATTGGGAAGAGGAACAAGGGGGAAAATATCTGTGAAGGCACCTTGCAAGTGTAAGGTTGTGTTGTTGGCAACCTCACCACCCATTTTTAGAGCACTCTGATAAGAACCTAGGACATCAAAATTCAGTAAAAGTAAGATATTGGCCAACTTGCATTTGCATGGTAATTGGTGCCATGGGGGCAGCATACATGTCAGATATTTTTAGCCAGAAGCAGCCACAGGGACTTGCAGCTTGCTGTGATTTGAGTCATTTTTAAATGAAAGAGTCTGGCCTGTGTGGTCTTTTAGAAGCAACTGGAGATTTCAGTAGAGGGATGACAAGAGCAGACATTTGTTTTTAGAAATGTCCCTTGTGGCATTGTGGAGAGACTGAAAGTAAGAAGATATTGTAATCCATACAGGACTCAAAGGGAGCAGGGTAAGAGATGAGCCCTGAAGCTAGACAGGTCAGACTCCTAATCTCTGTTTCCCTAGCTCTCTGTGCCTTGGTATATTTTCATGTCTAGAACTCTTGCGCAGATGAAAAACTGCTAACTGGGTAAAACTCTTTAGAGCAGGTTTTGGCATACAGTATATACTAAAATGTTAAATTCCAATCATATGGAAGGGCTTGCCCATTTTTATGATTACATATAAATGATCAAATCTCTCATTTTAACTATTTTAGTGTCTTATATTCGACACTGATTGCATTCACAATGCTGTACGAAAATTAACACTATTTCCTAAACTTTTTTATCCCTTCCAAACAGAAGCCCTGGATGATTTAAAGTAAGTCCCATTCCCTCTCCACTACTTGTATGTATCTCCTAACATAATTCTTGAATTTGCCCATTCTTGTTATCTCATGTGAGTAGAATCATGTATTTGTCCCTTTGTGTAGCATATTTTTCTTATGTTTTCTAGGCTCATCTGTGCTGTAGCACATATCAGACTTTTATTATGTCTCTAAAAATATTTTATGTATTTATTAGAGAAACAGAATGAGCACACCAAGGCCTCTAGCCACTGAAGAACTCCAGATGCATGCACCACCTTGTGCACCTGGCTTACATGGGTCCTGGAGAATTGAACCTGGGTCCTTTGGCTTTAGGCAAGTGCCTTAACCACTAAGCCATCTCTCCAGCCCCAGAATTTTATTCTCTTTTTTAGAAACATTTTTTGTTATTTTTATTTATTTGAGAGTGACAGAGAGGGAAAGAGGCAGATAGAGAGAGAGAGAGAGAGAGAGAGAGAGAGAGAGAGAGAGAGAGAGAGAGAATGGGCACGCCAGGGCCTCCAGCCACTGCAAACGAACTCAAGATGCATGCGCCTCCTGTGCATCTGGCTAACGTGGGTCCTGGGGAACCGAGCCTCAAACCGGGGTCCTTAGGCTTCACAGGCAAGCGCTTAACAGCTCAGCCATCTCTCCAGCCCTTTTATTCTCTTTTGAGGCTGAATAATGTACCATTGAGTAGATATATCATAGCTTCTTTACCCATTCATCTCTTCACAGTCCTTGGGTGCTTCTTCATTTTAGCATATACCTATCTGTCTTCAGCTTTGCATTCAGATCTGTTGAGTATATCTGCTATAGTTACCTTTGTGTTGCTGGGATAAAGCACCTGATCAAAAGCAGCTGAGAGAAATTTTTATTTTGGCTTAGTTTCAAGGAGAAGCTTCATGATGGCGATGGGGGGGGGAGCATGGCATGTGCAGACGGTAGACATCACCTCTGCCACAGCAGGTGGAAAACAGCAGCATTAGGAGAGTGAGTCATCTAACATTGACAAGCTGGGGCTAATAAAACTCAGCATGCATCCCTACTAACATACTTCCTCTAGCAAGGCTCCACCTCCCAAGTTTCCATCAGCCAAGGAGCAAGCATTCAGAACACATGAGTTTATGGGGGGATATTTAACTCAAATCACAGTATCCTTAAGTATAGACTTGCTGGATCATATTGTAGTTCTGTGTTTAGCTTTCCTCCTTAGCAGTGTACACGAATTTCATTTTCTCTACATCCTTGTTGAGGCTTGTTGTTTTCTCTTATAAATTCTAGATCTCTTAGTGGATTTGAAGGGCTATATTAATGTGAGTTTGATTTCCATTTCCCTAATGACTTGTCCTGTGCCTATTAACCCTATATACTTGCCCTTTTGAAAATTGTATGTTCAAATCTTTTGCTTAGCCTGACGTGATGGCACATGCCTTTAATCCCAGCACTTGAGAGGCAGAGATAGGAGGATTGCCATGAGTTCAAGGCCACCCTGAGACTACATAGTGTATTACATATCAGCCTGGGCTAGAGTGAGACCCTACCTTGAAATACCAAAACAAAAACAAACAAAAAGAAAACAAAAAAAAAAACTTTTGCTTGATCTTTATGTTTTCAAGGCAACAGAAGGAGAATAGAGACAAAGAGATAAAGTAATGAAGTCAGACAGGAGAACTGCTTAGATAGGGAGTAATGTTGATATTTACAGTCTAGGCAGTGGGAAGATAATGGCTCTTTTCTCCTGATAAAATGGGTGGATTGGAGTAAGGTGTTGGCTTCGGGTGGGACTACACTGAGTAAGAGTATTCATTGTCCAGGTTACAGAATTCAGTGCCATGTTATGTATGTTTTTCCTTTTTAAAAAAAAAAAAAAACTGTGAGGCACAAAATTTTCTTTCTGTAGTGGGCAGAGTTTAATGCAAAGACACATAGTTAGCAAAAGTGCTGTGGATAAGTGACTAGTATGTACTTAGCCCTCAAAGTGACATCTATACTACTTCCTCCAAGACTCAGGAAACACCATGCAAAATTGGGTGCAAAGAAGGTTAAGAGCCAGAGGATAGGGGAGGTGTTATGGGAAACCTATATTCTGGATACACCATGGCCGTTATACTCATGAATCCAAAACTTTGGTTTCCTGCACAAAATTGGGCCTGTCAACATTCCATCATGGACGTGGGATTGGCTCACATGGGTCATGCTCCTCCCAGAAAGCTATTTGCCATTAACTATGGTATGGAAGGGGGTGTCATGTTCCTCAATGGTTTGTGTGGCCACTCATAAGTTGTTTTTCTCTGGTAAAAACTTCCTGCCCAATTTAACTCAGTGGATCACAGAAAGCTTGAAGACAGGAAGGAGATTAGCTGGAAAGAAGTGTTTTAGCATAAGTGGGAGCGGAATAGAAGAGCATAATAGGGGTGAATATGGTCAAAATACATTAGGTACATGTATGAAATGGTCAAAAATAAAATGAAATAAAAATTGTAGGGCATATTTTAATTTGCATCTTCCCTGTTCCTATCTACGATGCAACTCAAGAACTTTGGTTAGTATTGGGCTTCTCTGCCTGGCGAATGTGAAAAATCATTTGGAAAACAGAGGAATATGGAGTTTTTAGGCAAGCCTTCTGGCACTTTATCTTAGCCCCCCGCCCCCAACATCAGATTGGTCCTTCCCAGACAGCTGTTCACGGCATGCTGCTCTACAGCATTTGGACCTAGGTTCTTGAGGACTATAGCTTCTGAGGCTTGATCCAGCAGTCACCACAGCCTCACAACCTTTGTCCTGTGCTTCTCATCTTTCCTCAGATGCATGCCACTCACAGTTAGTGGTCATGTTGCCCCTAGGATCAGCTGGATTTCTTGGAATCATTCCTCTACAAAGGGGAGTGGTTGATGTTTTACCATGGGGCAATTGGTGTTTACCGTTATACCCACACTGTGACAGAAAGTGTGGCTTGAACAACTAACTGTCCTTTCCCCCAAATAGGCAACCATTAGTGAAATGAATGCATTCACTGACATGTCTTTACTTCTAGAGCCACAGCCGGCTGGCAGCCATTGTGTGGCTCAAGCACACAGTGTTTTCAAATTGTCCCCTGATGCCATCTGCCTGTGAGGCTACAGGAAGTGCCAGCAACTGCTGTTATAGCAGGTGCTGGGGCTGCTGAGATGGGTGTCCGTGTACATACACACATGCACACACAGCATTGTGTGGTATATAGAGGTACTGGTGTTGGCCTGGAGCTGAGGTCTGCTACTAGAGCTCTGGGATTCTAGAAGCCCCAGCCCCAGCTAGTGGTTTCCGGTGGGGCCCTGTGAGAGAGGAAGAGAGGGTTAGGCTGTTGTGAACACAGCCAACAATTGACTTAGGAAGCTAGAGACAGTGGCAGTGTTTTGACAAATATTTGTTTTTTTTTTCTTTTTAATTATTTTGTAACTTTTGTTGACAACTTCCATAAATAAAAGCAATATGCCATGATCATAATCCTCTGCCACGACTCTCGCTTTTGTTGTTGTTGTTTTTTAATTTATTTTTTATTAAATATGGACATATTTTGTATGTAAGCATCAAATGTTGGTACCATCCTTTCCCTCCTTTCTGCCCCTTCTGAAGAAGCCTTCCTTTTGGGGATACAGGTCAAGTCCATGGGGATTGTGGGTCATGCATTATGGGGACAGCAGTCAGTAATGGGGAAGAGGCAATGTCTCTGTGCAAAATGTCCCAACTTGTGCCTCTAACAGTCTTTCCACTCCCTCTTCCACAAAATTCCCTAAGCCATGTTGGGTGCGTTTTAAGTCTATTTCAGTGATGGGCTCTTAGGAGCCCTTGGATCTCTGGTTTGGTAGGTGCTAAGTGTCCTTGGAGTCTATCTCTTTCACCCTTGTGCTGATATCAGGTTCACTGAGAAAGCCGCATTCTTGCTCATTTCCCCAGTTCCTCTGTGGTTTCAGTTAGGGCTGGGGTGAAGTACGCTGGGTCGTTTATCTCTTCAGGCCCAGCTCCCATCTGAAAAAAAGAAGTTGAATCTCCAACGGAGAAGGAAGTCAGCACTGGTTAAGTGGGATAACCATTAATAATTTAGAGCGAATTAAAAGGGTGTAGACCCTCTTATAGCCTAAGATTAGTGGGAGCTTGGCAGTGAAAAGCAGAATCATTATCTGGATATGATTCTGACTTGTTTCCCAGTTCCACATATGGTTTCCTTTCTACTGAGCAGATCTTTTCACCAATCCAAGAGCAGCTGGTTACTCACCATGGCCGTGTGCCACTATTGTACCTGTTTGAGCATCAAGTCAGGTTCTTTGCTTCTGAGTCACTTAGACTTTGAGTTGCTTGGACAGATGTTGGTCACTTTCCCCCTGGTAGCTTATGTAGTGCCTTCCAGCACTAGATGGGCTAATTGTCTTGGGACTGGCTCTCCTATGGATTCCAACCATGTCTCGCCATGATCCGTGTGGACAGCGTATGGTATCTTCAGCAGTAGGGTCTTACCATTAACCTCTGGTGGGTAATCAAGGGCTCTGACAGAAGTCTGTCTTGTTTGTTTTGGGAGATCTAGTAGTTCTCTCTGATCAATCATTGTGGATGTAGACCCCATCCTGGTACAGGAATTAAAGGTCAATGCTAAGGGAAAAGAAAAAAGAAAAAGCCAGAGAAGAAAGAAAAACAGGAGAAATTTGAAGTTAGGTTTTGTCTCACCCTCTCCAGGGCCCTTGGATTCAGGTATTCTTTCTAAGGTCTTCCTGAGGGTTCCGCTTTTTAGTCTAACTTCCAGGATATAGGATTCTATGGTAGCAGTTCAATTTGGGTTCAGTTTTGTACCCCTCCCATCCTTCCCCTTCCCCCACACTCTACCCTCCCCATTGTCCAAGCCTCAAGATGCCATTCAGGTATGTCAGCAACTCAGTATGATACAGGTTAGGAACCACAGATGAGTGAGACCATGCAATGATTCTCTTTCTGTGATTGTATGAGTTCACTTAAAATGATCTGTTCCAAGTTCGACCATTTTTCTACAGATTTCATTGTGTCATTTTTTTCTTACTGCTGAGTAGAATTCCATCATGTAGATATACCACATTTTGGTTATCCATTGATACAATGATGGGCACCTGGGTTGATTCCAGTTCTTAGTTATTATGAATTGAATAGCTATACACATGGTTGAGCAAATCTCTCTGAACTGAGATGTGGAGCTTTTAGGGTAAATGCCCAGTAAGGGAATAACAAGGTCTGTTGGTAACTATATTCATCCTTTTCAAGAGTCTCCAAATTTATTTCCATATTGGTTATACCAGCTTACATTCCCACCAACAATGAATGAGTGTTCCTATTTCTCCAAATCCTTGCCAACATTTGTTTCCATTTGATTTTTTTTTTAGTATTTGCTATCCTTACTAGGGTAAGGTGGAATCTCATAGTTGTTTTAATTTGCATTTCTCTAATGGTTAGGGATGTTGAAGATTTTCTTAAGTGTGTGTTAGCCATATGTAATTCTTTCTCTGAGAACTCCCTATTCAGTTCTCTGCCCCACTTTTGGAGTGGGTTGTTTGATTTTTTTTTTTATTGTTTAGTTTTTTTTGAGTTCTTTGTTGATTCTAAATATTAGGCTTCTGGTATATCTGGCCAAGATTTTCTCCCATTCAGTGAGTAATCCATTGGCTCTGCTGTTGGTAAGTTTGTCTGTGCAAAAGCTTTTTAGCTTCGTGAGATCCTGTTGGTTGAGTGCTTAATTTCCTGGGCTACTGGAATTTTGTACAGGAAATCTTTTCCCAGTCCTATGCCGAGGAGAGTCTGCCCTATTTTTTTTTCTTTCTAGTAGTTGAAGTGTTTCAGGTCTTATAGTGAAGTCTTTAATCCATTTGGACTTGATTTTTGTGTATGACAAAATTAGTAGGTCTAATTTCATTTTTCCACATATGATCATCCTATTTGCCCAACACCATTTATTGAAGATGCTGTATTTTCTCCAGTCTACATTATTGGCACCTTTGCCAAAGATCAAGCAGCTATAGTTACTTGACCTAAGGTCTGGGTCTTCAGTTTTGTTCCATTGGTCTATGTTTCTGTTTTTATTCCAGTATCATGTTTTTGTCACTATGGCTTTGTTATATACCTTTAGATTGTGTATGGTGACACTGCCATAGGTGTTTATTGTAATTTTTTTTTCTGAGGATATGTTTGGATATCTGAGGCCTTCTGCCATTCCATATGAATTTTGAGATATTTTTTTTCTATCTCTGTGAAGAATGATGCTGGGATTTCTATTGGTATTGCATTAAATCTCTATATTGCTTTTGGTAGAATTGCTATTTGCACAATATTAATTCTACCTATCCAGGAGCATGGGATGTCTTTCTATTTTCGGAAGTCCTCTTAGATTACTTTCTTGAGTTTTTTTATGTTTTCATTACATAGTTAATATCCTTTATTAGTGTTATTCAAAGGTATTTTATTTTTTTGTTGCTATTGAAAATAGGACAGCCTCACTGATTTCTTTCTCTTTATATTTGTCCATTGCATATAGAAAAGGTATTCATTTTTGTGCATTGATTTTGTATCCTGCCACTTAGCTGAAGGAATTTATCACCTTTAGAAGTTTTGAGATGTTGACTTTTGAGTCACTTCTATATAGCATCATGTCATCTGCAAATAGGGCTAACTTGAGTACTTCCTTTCCAATTTGAAACCCTTTTATTTCTTTCTCATGTCTTATTGCTTGGGCTAGTACCTCTAGTACTATGTTGAAGAACAGTGGTGAGAGTGGACACCCTGTCTTGCTCCTTATCTCAGTGGGAACTCTTTGAGTTTTTCCCCATTAACTATTATTTGGGCTTTAGGAGCTTTATATATAGCCTTTATTGTGTTGAGATACAAACCCTCCATGCCTGTTCTTTCCATGATCATGAAGTGGTGTTGTATTTTCAAAGGCCTTCTCTTTATCAATTGAGATGATAATGTGGTTCTTATGGTTCAGTTTATTTATGTAGTGTATATGTTGACCAATTTCTATATGTTAAACCATCCCTAAATCCCTGGGATGAAGCCTACTTGACCAAGGTGGATAATGATTTTGATGTGTTGTTGAATTTGGTTTGCAAGGATTTTGTTCAAGATCTTTGTATCTAAGTTCATTAGAGATAGAGGCTTACAGTTTTCTTTCCTTGTTGCCTCTCTATCTCATTCTGGTGTTAGGGTGATGCTAGCTTCATAAAAGGTGTTGGGGAGGATTTCCTGGTGTCTGATTATACAAAACAGTTTGAGAAAAATTGGTTTCAGTTCTTTAATGAGGGTTTGATAGAATTCAACTGAGAAGCCATCCAGTTCTGGACTTTTCTTTGGGGGGAGGTTTTTGATTACCCTTTGAATCTGCATGGATGTGATAGGTTTGTTTAGGAGATTAATCTTCTCAGAGTTTAGTTTTGGTAGGTGGTATGTGTCTGGGAATTCATCCATTTCTTCTAGATTATTTAATTTTGTGGAGTAGAGGTTTTGGAAGTATGCCCTGATATTTCTGATCTTGTTAATTTGAGACTTTTCTTTTCTTTGCTTAATCAATTTGGCCAGGGGTTTGTCAGTCTTGTTTATTTTTTCAAAGAATCAGCTCTTCATTTCATCAATTTTTAAAAATTGTTTTCTTAGTTTCCAGTTCATTAACTTATGCTCTAATCTTTATTATTTATTTCTGTGTGGAGCTCTTTGTGTTGGATTCTTCTTGTTTTCCAGTACCTTTAGGTGGACAGTCAGGTTATTAATTTGGGATTTCTATGTCTTTGCAATGAAGGTATTTAGGGCTATGAATTTTCCCCTTAGGACTGCCTTCATTGTGTCACATAAGTTTTGTTAGGTTGTGTTTTCATTATCATTCAATTTTAGGAATTTTGCAATTTCTTTTTTGGTTTCTTCCATGACACATTCATTGTTTAAAAGTGTGTTGTTTAGTCAATAGGAGCTGGTGGAGTTCTTGATGTGTCTCATGTTGATTTATAGATTTAAAGTATTGTAATTTGACATGATGCAGGAAGTTACTTCAATTTTCCTGAGTTTATGAAGGCACACTTTATGGCCTAATATATGGTAAATTTTGGACAAGGTTCCATGGGCTGCTGAGAAGAATGTGTATTCTGTAGAGTTGGGGTGGAAAGTTCTGTAGATATCTGTTAGGTCTGTTTGATCTATGATGTTGTTGGGTTCTATTATTTCCTTGTTCATTTTCTGCTTAGATGATCTGTCTATTGATGATAGTGGAGTATTAGAGTCTCTGACTATGATGGTGTTAGTGTTTATTTCTGTTTTATTTTTGAGTAAATTTTGTTTTATAAACTGTGGCTCACCTGTATTTGTCACATATATATTTATGATTGTGATGTGCTCATGTTGCATCATTCCCTTGATAAGAACTGGTCTTTGTCCTTTTCAAAAATATTTTTAAATATTTATTTTATTTATATTTATTTGACAGAGAAAAAGGGAGGGAGAGAGAATGGGCACATCAGGGCCTCCAGCCACTGAAAATGCACTCCACATATGTGTGCCTTCTTGTGCATCTGGCTAACTTGGGTCCTGGGGAATCCAACCTGGGTCCTTTGATTTTGCAGGCAAACATCTTAACCATTAAGCAATCCCTCCGGCCCTGTTGTTAAGAGTTTTAACTGGGATGTGTCTTGGAGAGTTTCTTCTTTGGTCCTGTCTGTTTGGTGTGGGCTTCTTGAATCTGGATGGGCCTCTCTTTTGAGAGATTGGTAAATTTTTCTTCAATAATTTTGTTGAATATGTTCTCTATGCCTCTGGCCTGGATTTCCTCTCCTTCTGGTATATCCATGATCCAGATGTTTGTTCATTTTAGAGTGTCCCACACTTCTCTCGTATTCTGTTCACTTGATTTTTTGAACTTAGCAAAGTTTTTGGCCTCTTGATCAATTTCTTCTGTCTTCCACATGAGTAATCTGTTGGTAATCATTCTAGAGAGATTTTTTTTATAATTTTTATTTGTTTTTGTTTTCTGTTGTGTAATTTTTCATTATGTCCATCTCTCTTTTTAGGTTCGATTTCAATTCAAGTTCTGATTTTCTTGGTGCTTCCTGGAATTCATTCTTGCATTTGATCAAGTCTTCATTCAGCTTAATCAACCAGTTGTTGAAATATTTAATTTCTTGACTTACCTTCAATTTACTCATATCTTTTTGGAGGGTTCTAACATTTTCTTCTATCAAGTTAAGCCTACTGTCAAAAACTGAATGCTCTAGGAGACAATTCTGTTCAGTTTCATTGATACAATTGTTGGTTCTTTGATGGTTTGCTTCCAGTTCAGCAATTTATTTTTGATAAGGGTTCCATTGTTGGTTGTATTTTCATTTTGGGACTGAATTTCTGTTGAATTTTCTATGATTTCATTGGATGTTTCCATTATAGGACTAGGCATCCTTGGTGGAAATCTCTAAGTTTTCCGACTTACATTGGCTTTTTTGTGTTGTTGTCTACCCATTTTAGGAAGTCTATTTTATTGAGGAGGAAGCAATTTTTTGTCCTTTGGCCTATACACCCTCTGACTCAGGTGAACAGGGATGTTGGTATTCAGTGGCCAGTCAGGATACCAGAGCAAAAGTCCTGATTCCACAGCTCACACAGGGACCAGGCCTCCCCAAGTAAGACACAGTGAGACCTACCAGAAACAGGGGGCTGGGAGGAGATAGGGAACAGGGATCTGGCCTACTCACTCCGTGCTGCACACCCGCACACACACCTGCACAGTCAGTGCTGCCCGCCCACACACAGACCTGCACAGGGAACCCAGACCAGGGAGCTGGGAGGATCCAGGATCCAAGTATTTGTTTGCTTTCTACCTCAGCCTTCTGGCACATTCTGTAGAGGGGACCATTCTTCATTTATTTCCCCTGCTGTTTTTAAAGTGTATAACCCTTATCTATTGAGTCCTTCCTGCCATTCATAGGGCTTCAGGTCTAGTGCCTAGCTTTAATTTTCCCTCAAAGTTCGTGCAGTCATGGTTCAGACAAACCTGAAATGCCTTGTTGCTTTTGGAAGAATTCCTGAGTACAGACCTACACCATATATGACTTCCTGTCATTTTAAGCTGTTAATGCTTTTACAAAGAATTATCTAAGTTATTAAACCAATGAGAAGTACAGGTTGAATATCTGCTATTCAGAGTTCCTGGAGACTAGGAAGATGGCTCAGCAGTTAAGGGCACTTTCTTGTGGTGTACTTGGGACTAGAATCATTTCAGTTAGGAATATTTTTGGGGATATGGGTATTTGCATTTACTTAATAAGATACTTACAGATGAATTCCAAATGTAAACTTAGAGAATTCATTTAAGTTTTGATTTTTTAAAAATAGTTTTTATATTTTATTTGACAGAGAGAAAGGGAGAGAGAGAGAGGGAGGGAGGGAGGGAAGATGGGTACACCAGCGGAACTCTAGACACATGTGCCCCCTTGTGCATCTGGCCAATGTGGGCCCTGGGGAGTTGAACCTGGGTCCTTTGGCTTTGCAGGCAAATGCCTTAACCGCTAAGCCATCCCTCCAGCCCAAGTTTTGTTGTGTGTGTGTGTGTGTGTGTGTAAAAGCTAAAGGTAATTTGATAGAGTATTTTAGTGCATCTCTGTGCACTATCACAAACTATCAAGAGAGGTAAGGTATAAAATTTCCAATTGTGGCATCATGCTATTGTTGAAAAGGTTTTGGGTATAGGAGCAATTCGTGTTTTGTGTTAGCCCAATCTGTAATTACACCAGCCACTAGGTTAGAAAGGTCTAGATCTTAGCAAAACAAGACCATCTAGATCAGGATTATATTTTTTTCTGTAAATGTATAGGTGTTTTAGGCTTTGCTCTCTGTTGCAGTTCCTCAAAACTGACATTGAAGCATCAAACCAGGTGTACAGATGCACATGAATATGGTTGTGTTCTAATAAAACTTCATTGACAACATAGGATGGTGTAGTTTGCTGACTTAAAATGATAGTCATTATTTTTGTCTATCCTTTAGACTTTTTTTCCTTGTCAACAGTTGAAAAAGCAGAAGATGCTTGATAACTAAATGAATTTCAGTCATCTTTTTGGTGTGGCTGGAGAGCTATCTCAGTGGGTAAAATGCTTGCCTTGCAAGCATGTGAACTTGAATTTTACCTCCAGCACCCATGTGAAAAAGCGTAGTGTGGGCTGGGTAAAGTACTTGACAGAAAAGCATGAGGACCTGAGTTCTGATTCTCAGAACCCAGGTAAAGCTGAGAATAGTAGTAAAGGTCTATAATCTCTGAACTCCTACAGTAAGATGGGAGGCTTGAGGTTGTCTTGTGACCTCCACATGTGACAGTCACATATGCCCACACTCATGCACTCACATGTACACCATAAATGCATACACACACACATGCACGCATGCGCACACACACACACACACACACACACACACACACAAAGATTAAAAAAATTAAAATATGAGGGCTGAGTGTGCTGGTACACACTTGTAATCCAAGTGTTGGGGAGCTGGAGACAAGAGAATCTTGGGGGCTCATTGACCAGCCAGTTTAGATATTTGGCAAGCTCCAGGCCAATGAGAGACCTTGTCTCAAAAAGATAAAAAGTGGGCAACATTCCTGAGTGACAACACCTGAGGTTGTCTTCTGTCCTCCACATTGATGTTCACACACATTGAATGTATACCCTCACAAACATGCACACACTCATGCATGCACACACAAAAAATCATCATTTGAGTTTAGTACAGTTATGAGAATGGTGGTTATTTTGGCAAGCTACTTTGCTAAACTCTTGTTGAGAACAGTAAAAATCCAAAGGTCTTTTAAGAGTAGAGGTGTCTGTTTAGATAAAGCTTTTTGTCATTATTCAAAATGTGGAACAAGCCATCATTTAGAGATGTGTGGTGGCTTCATGTATCAGTCATTTTCTTGAAGGTCACATGGATTTCCCTAGTCATGTAAGGTCACTTTAATATACTGGCTATTCTACTGTATAGGACTAGATAGTTCCTATAATAAATATAAGGATGAAACTACAAAAATTCAGGAAGTGGTGTTTGAAAATGTTGTGTTATACTGACTGCCATTATGGTGGTTGATTTCCAGAAAGATGAAGCTTAAGATAATGAAGCACCCTAAAATTTCAGATGATAATCATTTTTCCTGTTATCTGTCCTCACAGGAAATAAAAAAAGATATGAAGAAAGACCCTCTCTCCAACAAAGCTCCAGAAAAGCCCATGCATGACGTGTCCAGTGGAAACTCTTTGCTGTCTTCTGAAACAATTTTAAGAACCAATAAGCGAGGTACGGCAAAGGGCGAAGGCTCCCTTCTTGCACAGAAACAAATACGGAAATTTTGGGTTGAACCGTGTCGTGTTTTGCATTGCCAAAAAATTGAATAGGTTTTTGCCTTTTTTTTTAACTGTAAATTTTGGACACATAGACACCTAGTAACCTTATTATACTATATATAGTAAAAATAACTAATAACAATGGTTTTTCATGACAGAAAGTGATAAGATTTATAAATGATTTTTTCTCTATAAATGATTTTATAGGTTCTGCCTTCACATATATTTTTATAGATTGAGAAAATAATAGGGTTCCAGCTGAACTCTGTATTTGACCATGCTCCCCTTTAAATTAAGACAAACTCTGTCAACATCTTTCTGTGTAACTGCCCAGCTCCCAAACACAGACCATGCCTCCCTGTGTTTATGAGGTAGAATGTTTGAAGATATAGCTAATATATCCATCTAACCTGCAAACCTTTCATGACCTTGTTTTCCTTCCTTCAAGACCTCAGTAAATTTTATGTACCAGCTTACTGGAACATTATTTCCTCCCCTGTCAGCTCATGATAACTCTTATTTGAATGGTATGAGAGAGAAGCTAAGGTTGTAGAGGTGACCATGGGTATGCTAGGTCTGAGCTGAGTATGCCCATAGTAGGTCAGCCTTTAGTAGTCCACTTTTCTGCACTTATTATTTCCTTAAAGGGAAATGACGAACTGCTCAAAAGCACTAGTAGGAAATGTATTAGCAAAGGATTCCATTGACAAAAAGAAGGCAAGTTTATATAACCATGGGGAAGAACAGCTAATCTTTCATAAAATTTAGACAGCATGTGAATTTTCCCAATAAACTGCCCATTGACCACAGCACTGCAAACATTAGCTTTGTGTGTCTCTTCCTTCCTGCCTCTTCCTGTGCCCCCTCCAGCTGCCCTGGGTTGCACTTCCTTTTTGCATTATTCAGATGAAATATTGGCTGAAGGCCCATGTTGGTTAGCAGCTATAGCGTTTCTTTTTTCCCATCTTCTTCCTTTTTCATCCCACAGTAACAAAACTGGGGATTTCCCAGCTTAAGAATTGAGCTTCATTGTTAACATTATAGTCTACCCAAAGTAGCCATTCTTTTTCTTCTTCCTCTTTTTTTTCTTTCTTTCTTTCTTTTTTTTTTTTTTTTTTTTGAGACAGGGTCTCACAGAGTCCCAGACTGGCCTCTAACTCCCTGTGTAGGCCAGGGTGGTCTTGAACTCATGATCTCTTTTCCTCCACCTCCCAAGTGCTGAGATTACAGGTGTGAGAGATGTGAGCTACTATCTGGCCCTGCATTCTTGTAGACAAGTGCCTAAAGCCCAGAGACCCGCACTCATTGGATTTGCTGGCTGGAGTCCAGGGAATCTTCTTTCTAGCTGCACTGACCTGTCCCTTTCTTCTGGCTGTCGTTGGGTCAGTGAGCCCAGCCATTGCAAGTAGTGACCTGCAGCAAGAGCTTTCTGATCAGCCCTGTTTTTGTCAAGTCAATAAGACACCTAAAGTAATTAATTAATTTCACAAGAGAAGGAATTAATTAAGGTAAAAATGAAGGTAATTATCTAGATGAGTTCAGTAAAATTACATGAGAACTTTAAATCAATGGAAGAATAGAAATTTCTAGACCATTGTTTCTTTGCAACTGAAAATCTAGCCTTTGAGTTCCCCTAGTGGGAGTTCTTATTCACCAGAAAAAAGAATTCAAAGGGGTTGCTCACTTGATTTCTCAAAGCCTTCTACCTTATGCCTGTAGCTGACCAGGCTTTTACTTGTAGGCCTTTTATAGATTAAATTTCCCAGTGGCTATGAGACCTGAACATACCGAAGCATTCTGTCCATATGAAGCCCTTAAAGACCCATCTTCATTCTGTCTTGGGCTTCATATTGACCTCCTGGGTCACCTGGGCCAAACGTAAATTTCCAGTTGAAGAGCTGCATTGTGTATCAGGACTTAAGCTGTTATGGCCCTCCCCCACCCCATCAAGACTAACAGCATTTTACTACTCCTTATAATAAACAGTGTGTGGGGTGGGGGAAGATTGATTGGCCTTGTCAGGCCAGATAAATAGTTCATTGTACTGAGCTCAAAAGCTATATTTTTCCCACCTCAAATCAATGAAAAAACCCTCTCCTCTTTGAAACAAAGATGAGAAACTAAATCGGGGGGGGGGTGATTCTAGTTACTTGTAAACACTTCTGTCCAACTCTGAGTTTTAAAGTTTTAGGAGTTAAATGTCTGAAGTCCCCTACCCTCCACTTCTTGTTTCCATCAAGCTTTATCTTCAGGAACTTTGGGATGTTTTGGTCTGTTATGTCTTCCTATTTGTTATAGAGGGAAGTTGTTCTAGGGGTTTGCTAGCCTGTTTCATTTTGCTAAGGTGGGAGCTTTCTTAGAGTAAATGAGTCTACCTTATAACTTAGCCTAGGGAAATTTAATAGAATTAACACAAATTCTTTTCTATGAATTGTATTGAAGATGGGATGACTTTTCTTTATATGAGCCTTGTCATTTGATTTAGGCTTGGAATTGGTTTAAAAAGGAAAGAGTGTGTTACGACTCTGAAGCTAAACCGCTTCATTGGGACCTGAGCTGGAGTCATACTTAGCTGAAGAAGTTTCTTGGATTGCATTCAGCTATGAGTGCACTTTGCAATGTGCCTCATTTAGGCAGTTGAAGACAGGTTTTAATACTGCCCCCATTAAGTCTAGGATGAGCTCTCCTCTATGGGCATCTTCACAAGGGCAGAAGATATTAAACTAAGCTATTTGTACTTTTAAAAAATATTTATTTTATTTATTTATTTGAGAGCGACAGACAGAGAGAAGGAGGGGGAGAAAGAGAAAGAGGGGGAGAGAGAGAATGGGTGCACCAGGGCCTCTAGCCACTGCAAACAAACTCCAGACGCATGCACCCCTTGTGCATCTGGCTAACGTGGGTCCTGGGGAATCAAGCCTCGAACCGGGGTCCTTAGGCTTCACAGGCAAGTGCTTAACCACTAAGCCATCTTTCCAGCCCCTATTTGTACTTTTGAGGAAAGATCAGGAGCACTGTAATATGAGTTTAAGGGACTGATTAGTTTCAGTTTTTTTGTTTTACATTTATACCAAAACTAGTTTTGGTGAACCGATGAATTTATTGGGGTTATTTACAGAGCAGGGTGACTCAGGGCAGCTGTATCACTTCAAAGTCCCACCCTATCCTGGATGGTGACCTCATGGAAGATACACCATGGAGTTCCCTAGTTTCTGTTTTAAAATTTACATATCACTAAAGTTGATTTAGGAAGGTACAGGAAGATGTGGCTGAAATTCACAGGGCATGCAGGGCCTCTCAGGTAGCTTGGCAGCCATCAGTGATTCATTTGGGGCATTAGAAGCTTGGGCAGTCATACCTGTTCCAATCTCTGGTCACAGTGGAGGAGCTTCCCAAGGAATAAGACTTTTTTTTTCCATTTAAACTTGCTGCATGGATATTGGGTATCCTAAACTTATCACAGACTCCAGTATGTTGATGAATTGTAGCCAGCAAATGTAATAATTTTCCATGGAGCCAAATGTCATTCCCATGACCCAGACAGAAGAGTTCTGTTTTTATTTATTTATTTTTTTTTGTGGGGGTGACCTCTTACTTTACTTTTGTACTTAGGAGAAGGATGGGCTTTTCTCACTTAGAATAGGGATGAGGAGAGGATTTCTTTAGAGCATCTAAGCCATGAGTTTAGGAAGGTGGACATTATAACAATTGTGAGCAAATGCCCTAAATATGTTCTTGAAAATGAGCAGTGGATTTTTTTTCCACTTGAATAATCTCTTCTAGTTAAATTACAAACAAAATAAAAATCATTTGATTTCATCTGTAACGGGATTTCCTGCTTTACTTTATCCATGTGTTCTGTTAAGTATCCAGGCTGTAATCCACACCCCACTGGGCCTGGATAAGGAGCAGGTTTTATGCCAGGCCTGTAGCTCATATCATTAGTAGACCCTGTGGGGAAGATGTGTCTTTGCCTCTCTCACCTGCTCCTGCTGCCTGTAATTTTGGACATTATTTCTCCTTCACTGTTTGGTGAATACCAATGAACATTTCATAGCACATGTTTATTGCATGCTAACTGTGCACCTGATCCTGTGCCTGGGGCTGGTACCAAGACTAGAAAAATAGCAGCCAGTCCTGCCTGCAAGCAGCTACAGTCTGCACATCACAAGGGAAATGTTGAAAAAGTGCTGCACAGTTCTTTTATTTTTTCCTTTATGGCAAAGTGGGGGTGTATCTCTTTTGTCATTCTTAATGTGAAGCCACTCCATGGGTTTCTGGTTGGCTTTTTATATATCCTTGTTTCTATTTCCAGTTTATCATGAATTCAGTGTTTGGTAAGTCTCTATTGTTTGTGCATTTATTATTCTTTGCTATTACTACAATTATTGTTATGCTGTCCTGTATAAAATGTATTTTCTAATCATCTTTTTAAGACGCTATGCTACTTTGGCATCTGCCTTCTGAAAGATAAACTGCTTTTTATCATCTTTATTTAAGGTTTGTTCTGCATTTGCATTTTACTGCCCCTTCTAGAGATAAATGCTGAAAGATCTGACAGTTTTAAAGATGTTATTTGTAACAGGTCTGATGTGAGGTGAGATCGTCTGTCTCACATGAGATTCAGGTTAAAATGGGGAGGGTTGCTTTCAGAGCTGATATGTGGGTCTGACTTTATAGAGCATTATTCTGTGGGTTCTTTGCTAGTATGTTTAATCCTTCTGACAGATTGGATTCAAAATTCTTTCTTACTGGAGGGACCAATGCCTGTTCTGCCTCTGGTGACACACTGTTGCTTTAAAAGTTTGCCCAGAAATCCTTCAGAATTCATTTTACATGTGGATGGGTGGTACTTGCATGCCCTTCACATTAATATGGACTTTGTGCCTTCCATACAGAAGGGCTCTCCATTTAAGACTGCTGCTTGTAGCTGTCTAAAGAATTTAACGTAACACATTAAGTATGTCCTTCTTTTACTTGTCTTACCAGCACTAATCGTTCCAACCACTGAACAGATCTGGCCAGATGATTTCTCTCCTTTGTCCCTATCTCCTGAAGGGGAAAGGTGTTTTCCAGTCTTCCATTTCCTTAGCATTTCCTTGGCTTATGGAATAATATACTCAAGGTGCCATGAGAATTTGGGTGAGGGTGCGAGTGTGTATACATGTGTGCAAGCATGACATGCTGGCATGGAAAGCTCATCATGGTTTGGAGTCTCGGTAGCATGGAATTTTGTTTTGTTTTTGTTTTTGAGACAGGCTTTCCCTATATCCCAGGCTGGCCTCAAACTTACAGCAATCCTCCTGCCTTAACCTTCCACATGCTCAGATTACAAGCATGTGCCATCATGCTTGGCTCTTGGCATGGATCTTGCTAGATTGTGGGCTTTTTGTTGGCAATGAACCTTTTAAAAACAATATAAAAAAGTGAATTCTTAATAAAGAAAATGCCAACTGCTTTGGCTTTCTTAGTGGTTTGTTTTTTAAGGCATGTGCAAAATCTGAGTGGGAGTTGTTTGTAGAAATGAGATGTTTTCCTTTCAAATTTCCTATGGGGAAGCAAATGCAATTTCCCTGTGGTAAACTAGGTATCTGAAAATATGGGATTATGGGCTAGACTTTTCCTGGATTATTTAAATTGTAAGTTTTGCTTTCTGAGCTGGCTTTTCTGGACTGACAGAAGAGGAGGAGTTAACAGAAAGCATCATTGTTGTGTGGTTGCTATTGTAAAATAAAGGTGGCATTGGTGAGGGTATTGGATATCACCTGACCTGGTCTTTCCCAGGGAAAAAAGAAGCTAGCAACATGGCAGTGAGCAAGGAGGGAAGACAGGCATCCAGGATGATGTACACCTGTGTGTATCTGCATATATGTCTCTGTTCTTTCCTTCCAGTGGGTTTTCATCCTGATCTTTTTTTTAAATTTTTTATTTATTTATTTGAGAGTGACAGACACAGAGAGAAAGACAGATAGAGGGAGAGAGAGAGAGAGGGAGAGAGAATGGGCGCGCCAGGGCTTCCAGCCTCTGCAAATGAACTCCAGATGCGTGCGCCCCCTTGTGCATCTGGCTAACGTGGGACCTGGGGAACCGAGCCTCAAACCAGGGTCCTTAGGCTTCACAGGCAAGCGCTTAACCGCTAAGCCATCTCTCCAGCCCCAGGCCACCATTTTTAATCACTTGCATTTTTCTCATCAGTTTTTTTTGGTTGTTTTATTTTATTTTTTTTAATTTTATTTATTTATTTGAGAATGACAGACACAGAGAGAAAGACAGATAGAGGGAGAGAGAGAGAATGGGCGCTCCAGGGCTTCCAGCCTCTGCAAACGAACTCCAGACGCGTGCGCCCCCTTGTGCATCTGGCTAACGTGGGACCTGGGGAACCAAGCCTCGAACCGGGGTCCTTAGGCTTCACAGGCAAGCGCTTAACCGCTAAGCCATCTCTCCAGCCCTCATCCTGATCTTTTTGAAACTAATATGCCTGGTGGTGTGTCTGAATAACTTAATGGGAGCCTGCATGAAGATCAGTGATTGATGTCAGAGAACATGTTTCCCTTGCTCATTCATTATTAAATAGTACTACCAATCTAGTCTAGGGGTGGGGCTGTTGAAAGGGGTCAAAAGAAGCTCTGGAGGTTTGTTGGTATTCTATATTTTCTGTACATTTTGCATCTAAATAACAAAATTGGCTTTTAAAATTTTTCACACACACACACACACACACACACACACACACACACACACACACACACACACACACACACACACACACACACGTACATGTATGTCTTGGCCACAAAGCATTAGCACTAGAGTAGCAGTGTCCCACTACATTTCTGCTGGGTTTCCATCCATCAGTCCCTGGGAAGATAACATGGAGTGGGTTTGAAGTGGTGGCGCCACCTGGTGGCTCTCCATGGAAACTCCTCCTCCTGCTCACCCTTTCTCCTTGGGAGACTTATTTGAGGGTGTCTTTGGTTCCTTTCTTCAGTGTTCTCAGTTCGTGCAGTCAGATCTCAGACGCATGGCTTCTCACACTGCACACACAGTCCCTTTAGCCCCTTTATTTCTCATTTAAGATCCACTCATTGAACTCTTTGAATCTGTTTCTTGCCTCTTGCTCTATGATACTCCCACTAATCAGAATTCTTGATAATTTTTTGATAATTTGTTCTAAGGGTCGTAAGTGTAGTCCAGTCTGGATTTTGAACTTGTGGTGGTCTTTCTGCTTTATACTTCCAGTGTTGGGATTACAGGTGTTAGTGAACACACCAGCTTTTGGTAATGAATAAAAGGAGTCCTACAGGCATGCATTTAGGTGTAGATATTATTTGAGACACAATAAAGAATCATACTGAAATCCCTCTAAGCGAGCCAGAGTCTCCTTAATATCTTCAAGCACTCTTAATTACTTTACTTCTTGTTGAACCTGTGTTTTCTCCAAGGAGCCATATTTTTATTACTCATGTTGTTTTCAATTGCCAGCAGGTGATGAAAGTAAAGAGTCAACTGATTTTGTTGGCTTCATTTTTGTTTATAAATTCCCTGTGGTTTGCCCCTTCTTTTAAAAACAATACTGATTTATTTATTTGTGTGTGTGTGTGTGTGTGTGTGTGTGTATGTGTATGTGCATGTGTGCTGTGGCATGGCATGTGTGGAAATCAAAGGACAACCTCGAGGTGTCTGTGCTCCGCTTTCTTTGAGACAGGGTCTGTTGCTGCTGCAAATGAGCCTGGCCCTCTGAGCTTTGGATTTTTTTGGCTCCACCTCTTGTTGCTATACATCTTTGGTACCACAGATGCATGTGCCACTTTCTGTCCTGTTTTATGTGGGTACTAAGGAAGTAAACCTGGGCTGACAGGCTTTGCAAGCAAGTGTCTTAAACCACTGACCATTCCCTCCAGCCTGGCAGCCCCCTTTTGCCTGGCTTGATTTACCCCTATCTGGTATGCTACTGCATGTGTAAATATCTTGATCAAAATGTCTTTTCTTGGGCTAGGGAGGTGGCTCAGTTAATGAAGAGCTTATCACACAAGCACGAAGACCTGAGAAATTCAGATCCCAAATACTCCTGTAAAATGCCAGCCATGGTGGTATTATTCCTGTAATCCCAGTGCTGGGGAATCAGAGATGAGAAAATCCTTGAAGTTGGCTTGCCAGCTGTAGTGTAGTCAAATGGGTGAGCTCCTGGTTCAGTGAGAGAGATCTGTCTCAAGAAATAAGGTGCAGGGCTGAAGAGATGGCTTACCGGTTAAGGCATTTGCCTACAAAGTCAAAGGGCGCAGGTTCAATTCCTCAGAACCCACATAAGCCAGATGCACAAAGTGGCACATGCATCTGGAGTTCATTTGCAGTGGCTGGAGGCCCTGGCACACACACATTCTCTCTCCCTCCCCCCCCCAAGTAAATAATCTTAAAAAAGAAGGTGGAGCCAGGTATGGTGGCACACATCTTTAATCCCAGCACTTGGGATGTAGAGGTAGGAGGATTGCCTTGAGTTCAAGGCCAGTTTGAGACTACATAGTAAAATCCAGGTCAGCTTGGACTAGATCAAAACCCTACCTCAAAAAACCAAAAAAAAAAAAAAAAAAAAAAAAAGGTAGAGAGAAATTGAGGAAGACACTTGATGTTTTGATGTTCACCTTTGCTCTCCATGTACATGTGGATGCAGGCATGTGCATGCATACACACATGCACATCACACATACACATACAAAAATGGCTTTTCTTTAATCTCAGTATTTTTCAGTTTTTGTTGATAAAATTGCAGATGTGCCTTATTTTAGCTACATTGTGGGTTAGTCTGGGAACTCAGTCAACATTTCTAACTTTATTTCTATGGGGAAATGCATTTAGAGCGCCAAACACTCAGCATAAAGCAAATCACACTCATCTGACTTCCTGTTTTATTTTATTTTTTTATATATTGCTGGCAATGAAGCCTTAGCTGGGAAAAGTCGGAGTTGGTGTAGTTGGGAACAAGTGAAATTTGCCCATGTTGCCAAGTAGCTGGCAACTCACTGGGCCTGAGCTCACCCTTAGCACCCTCCCCTCAAGTTTGTTTATAAGGTGTATTATTGCATTGTCCATGTACTCAGGAGGAAACCTGGCAACAAGCGTGACATGTTCATACAGAAAGCAGGCCATCATATCCCTCTGTGTATTGTGTGTAATGTTCTTTCTAAAGAAGAGGGATGGGGGAAGAGACAGGCACAAAGAGGGAGAGAATATTATTTCAATGGTTATTTCTCAGCTGCAGCACTGACACAGTCTTGGAGACGGACAAGTGCATTAACATATTTCATCCTTTCAGGTATCCTGTGGTAAGAGGACATACTTGCCTGTGATGGTTTTCCTGAAAACTAGTTAGGACTACATTTTGGGATGTGCTGAGCTTCAACATGCAAAATACGGAGTTCTCTAAGGATCTCTGGAATAATGCTGAGAAATTTTAAAGTGAGGAAGTGCTGATGAGAAAACTGACTCATAATGCTTCAAAAGCTTGTAGCCACCAAATTACGAGTTAGCTGATGGTGAGGTGGACAGTCTCTGGATCAGAAATGAAAAAGTCAATCCTTCTGGTAGGGTTTGTTTGTTTTGTTTTGTTTTTTGAGGTAGGGTCTCACTCTAGCCCAGGCTGACCTGGAATTTACTATGTAGTCTCAGGATGGCCTGAAATTCATAACAGTCTCCTAGCTCTGCCCCCAAAATGCTGGTATTAAAGGCATGTGCCACCACACACCAACCTTCAGGCAATTTTTTTTCCCTTCTTCCTTTTTTTTTTTTCTGAGATAGAGTCTGGCCCTAGCTCAGGCTGACCTGGAATTCACTATTTAGTCTCAGGGTGGCCTCGAACTCATGGCAATGCTTCTACCTCTGCCTCCCAAGTGTTGGGATTAAAGGTGTGTGTCACCATGCCTGGCTCCTTCCTTTCAGTAATTTTTTAAAGTGACCAGCTGAAAAGAAAAATCTCCCCCCTCCTATCCAAGCCTCCAAGTCATTTCTTTTTTTTTAATATTTATTTTTTATTAGTTTTCTATTCAGCAAATACAGGCAGTTTGGTACCATTATTAGGCTCATCCATGACCTACCCCTCCCCATTGGCCCCTTCTTGTTGAGGTATATGGGTCGTGCATTGTGGAGTTAGCCCACAGTTATGGGTAGGATAAATGTCTCCGCATATCATGACCCAACATGTGGCTCTGACATTCTTTCCGCCCCTCTTCTGCAAAATTTCCCTGAGCCATGTTGGGTTCATTTTTGGTCTGCTTCAGTGCTGAGGTGTTGGGGGCCTCTGAAGCTCTGGCTCTCTGGTTTGGTAGGCGTTGATTTTTCTCTGTGTTGGTCTCCTTCCCCCTTGTGCTGGTATCCAGTTCATCAGGAAATGAGCACCCTTGCTGTTTCACCAATTTTCCTTAGTTTCAGCTGGGGCCCTTTTGAGGTATGAAGGGGTGGCTCTCTACTTAGGATATGCATCTATCTGAAAAAGAGAAACAGATTCTCCAGCGGAGAGTAAGTTAGCTCCAGAACAAATGAAATATCCCTTACTTGTTTTTTATAGAGAATTTAATAGGTGTAGGCCCTCTTGTAGCCCACGATTGACGGTAGCTTGATATTGGAGAGTGGTCTTAGGTTTGGATATGATTCTGACTTGTTTCCCAGCTCCAGCTATGGGTCCTGTACCACTGAGGGGATCAATTAGCCAAATCAAGAGCAGTTGGTTCCCCACCATGGCTGTGTGCCACTATTGCACTTGTGTGGGCATCACAACCGGTTATTTGTTGCTAAATAGGTTAGACCATGAGTTGCTTGGACAGATATTGGTCATTTCCCCCAGTCGCCCATGTAATACCTTTTGGCACTAGATACGCTGTCTGTCTGGGGACTGACTCTCTCCTGGCTTCCAGACATGCCATTCCATTTTATGTGTCAGCTGCATATGGTGTCTTCAGCAATAGGGTCTTACCACTAACCTTTGGTGGGTCATCAAGTACCCTGACAGAATTCTGTAATTCTTTTAGGAAACCTTGTAGGTTTTTCTGATCAAAAGCTCATTGTGGATGATAGCCCCATGCTGGTACTGGGAGTTACAGGTCAGTGCCCACTAAGAAAATGAGGAAAAATATAACTAATATACAAGAGTTCGAGAGGAGAGAGAGGGAGAGGGAGGGAGGGAGGAAAGATGTAGAAGGTTTAGGTTAGACTTGATCCTACCCTCTCCAGTGCCAAGTCATTTCTTCAATCCTCATGTCTAAGATTGTCTCCCCAGGCAAGGCTTGGCATGTTGATTGGGAAGAACCAGACTCAATGACCCATGAGCCTGGTTGTTCAGGTTTACCTAAGTCTTGGACCTGCATAATAGAAGAGGGGGAAAGATGATATCAAAATAGAAGAGATACAAGTTGGAAAGAAGGTGAGATTCAGTGAAGAGGTGATTATGGAGAAGGACAAGAGGGTGGTGGGAGGGGATTATCATTATGATATATTACCTGTTTTATGGGAGTCATCAATAAAAAGGTTTAAAAACAAAGAGAATAGTTACTGGGGATAAGGAGAGGCATGGAGTATAGGAGGGTGAGGAGTGATAAATTGCTAGTAAAACCACCAGCTTTCTGGGAAGAAATTAGAGATTTATGGCAGATAATAGTAGAGTATTGCTTTCACAAAAGCAGCCAGGGATCAGATGTACAGGGAATATTCTCCATGACGGACCAGATGGTAGGCTGTTAAAGAAATCTCAATAAATTTGAAAGGATTCAAATCATACCAAATATCATCTCTGGCCACAATAGAATTAAATTGGAAAGCAACAACAGAAGGGAATTGGAGAAATTCACAAATATATGGAACTTAAACAGTATATTTCTGAAAAAATGATAATTCACAAGAGAGACCATAAATACTTTGAAATGAATGCAAATGAAAATACAACAGAAAAATGGACTGCATGAAAGTTGAAGTGAAACTTAGAGCTGCTAATATCTATATTCCAATAAAAGACATGTTGGGATCAGTAGCCTAACTTTCTACCTTAAAGAACTAGAAAGCAAAACCAAAATAAGCAAGCAGAAAGAAGAAATAATAAAGATTACAGTGGAAATAAATGAAATAGAGAATATGAAAGCAATGTACAAAGTCAATTAACATAAGGTTGGCTCTCGCCGAGGTTATGGTACACATTCCTGCACTCCCAGCACTTGAGAGATAAAGCCAGGGAATTAGGAGTTCAGGCTCATCCTCAACTGTATATTGAAATTGAAGGCAGTCTTGGCTAAATGAACCCTGCCTCAAAACAAAGAAACAAAAAATTGGTTCTTTAAAATGATGGGCAATATTGGTATACTTCAATTAGTGATCAAGAAAAAAAAGGAAAGGCCGAGTGTGGTGGTTACACCTTTCATTCTAGCACTCAGGAGATAGAGATAGGAGAATTGCTGTGAGTTTGAGGGCAGTCTGAGACTATGTAGTGAACCCCAGATCAGCATGGTCTAGAGTAAGACTGTACAACAAGAAAAAAAATTTTTAAAGGGACAATATTTCACATCTCATGAGGAACAAAAGGGGGTATTGCTGTTAATATCAAGAGATTAAAATGGCCATAAGGGAATACTATGAATACCTGATACATTGCAGTTGAGAATGTAAAATGGCACAGCCAATTTGGCAAAATAGCCTGACAGTTCCTTAAACTGTTAGTTTCCTTATAGTCTAGAATTCCACACACAAGAGAAATGAGAACTTATATGTCCATAAATAAGTTATGATTGCTCATAATCCCATTATTCATAATACTGCTCCCAAAGTGGAAGCAACCCAAATGTCTAGCATCTGATGAATGGTTGACTAAAATGTGTCTGTCCATATAGTGGAATATTACTTGCTCATCAAAATGAATGAAGTATTGGTACATACTACAATTTAGATGAACCTTAAAAATATATTAAGTGAGCTGGGTGTGGTGGTGCATACCTTTAATCCCAGCACTTGGGAGGCAGAGGTAGGAGGATCACCATGAGTTCAAGGCCACCCTGAGACTACAGAGTTAATTCCAGGTCAACCTGAGCTAGAGTGAGACCCTACCTCAAAAAATCAAATATAAATATAGTAAGTGAAAGAATCCAGACACAAAAGTTGATGTATTTAATTCCATGTATGTGAACTATGCAGATTAAGAAGATTCCTAGAGGCAGAAAGTTGATTGTTTAGCTAAATTTTGGGGCGGCAATAAGAATGCCTACAAATGTGCATTTAAGTTTTCATTGGAGGATGATGGAAATGTTCCAGAATTAGATTGTACAATTGCGTGAATATAAAACATTTAATTTATGCTTGATAGGAGCAAATTATATATTATATAAGTTATAACTCAATAAAACTGTTTAAAAAAGAAGACCACACAAACGTGTCAAAACGTAGTACCTAAGGCTGGAGAGATGGTTTAGTGGTTAAGGCACTTGCCAGCAAAGCCAAAGGACCCAGGTTTGACTCCCCAGGACCCACATAAGCCAGATGCACAAGGTACCACATGCATCTGAATTTCATTTACAGCATCTGGAGGCCCTGATGCACCCATTCATATCCATTCTCTCTCTCTCTCTCTCTCTGCCTCTCTCTCAAATAAAGTAACCAATTTTTTTAAAATGCAGTACCTAACTGTGCCTGCCTGTCTGTCTATTTTACCTTTCCTAGTCCTGCCTCCACCACTCCACAGACAAGAGAAAACACATGCCATTTCTTTTATTCCAGTCTTCAACTTATATATTTCTCAGTGAGGTTTATTTTTTTTTTATTCAATCAGTTGCCTAGGAGATAGTGAGTCTGAGGGATCAAAATGACAGTGTTTGGCTAGAGATGACCTAAATATTAGATAATCGATTTGAGAAGGGTAGAGCACTGACTGTGACCTCCTATTGTTCATTTCTTGAGGAAAAAAAATGAGATTGCCTGTAAATCAAAAGCCAAACCTCTTATATTCTAAATTCCATGCTTTATGGAGAAAGAAGCTCTGTCGGAAAGGCTAGACTCCATTTATATTTCCAATTTTTCTTGCTGTTGTCAGTAACTCTGCACTGGCTATTTTTGCTCATAAATCTTTACCTGCAGCACCGATGGTTTCTTTAGGGAAGACTTAGAAGTGGAATTATCAGACAGAATTGTGTATATACTTTATGGGAGTTGGATTCATTGTTATCAAATTGGCTTCCTGAAGCTCCCACCATTCCGCACCATGGAATTGGGGGTGATTCTTCTCAGTGCTGTAAGCCTGAAGTTCTGTGATTAAGAATGTTGGGATAGGGCTGGAGAGATGGCTTAGTGGTTAATCGCTGGCCTGTGAAGCCTAAGGACCCCGGTTCGAGGCTCGGTTCCCCAGGTCCCACAATAGCCAGATGCACAAGGGGGCGCACGCGTCTGGAGTTCGTTTGCAGAGGCTGGAAGCTCTGGCGCGCCCATTCTCTCTCTCTCCCTCTATCTGTCCTTCTCTCTGTGTCTGTCGCTCTCAAATAAATAAATAAAAAATGAACAAAAAATATTTTTAAAAAAAAGAATGTTGGGATAGTGTTCTTACATTACGTGTTAGTAGTCTTCTGGTGTTCTTCCTGAAGAGTATATTATTCCTTTATCATTTATGGCAATTTTGCCTCCCAGTTTTGATGACTTTTGATTTGTTTTCTATTGATTTTAATGCCTAAAATAGTAGTAAGTGTATTGATGCTTTCCTATTTCCTCTGAATAAATTCTAAGCTAATTTTTTCTTTTCTGTTGACTTCATTTTCTACTTCAAATTTTTAATCTGTATGGAATTTTGATGTGAACTGTGAGATTCGTATGCAAATTGATTAATTGGAAATAGCTACTTTTCTAGGATCATCTATTGAATAAATGGGTATATGTGTGTCATGGCATGCATGTGGAAGTCAGAGGACAACTTCACTCCTTGCTCCTACCATGTTTGTGGCAGAGTCTGCTGCATTTACCAGGTTAGCTGGCCCCTAAGCTTCTGGGTCACTCTTCAGTCTCTACCTCTTTTCTTGCCCTAGGCAAGCTGGGATAACAGATGCCCACCATGGCATCTGGCTTTATGTGGGGCCTGGGCATTTGAACTCAGTTATCCATGCTTACACGTCAACCCCTTTCTCCACAGAGCCATCTCCCCCACCCTATCTCATTACTCTTGCTTCAGTAAAGTTAATTATGTGGCTCTGTAATACATTTCAATGTATAGCATTCAAGGTTTTATCCTTTCTGTTACCACTCTTCATGCTAATGTTTTATCTGTTCTACTTGTTCCTTATAAACTCATGTTATCAAGTTAAAATATCTTGAAATTTTGATTGGAACCTCATTAAAATTAGAAGTAGATATGGAACAATTATCATTCCCCCCCCCCCGCCCAAATTTTTGTTTGCAAGCCTTCTAGTGAAATGGAATATCACTTTCTTATCAGGTGCTACATTTTTCTTTTCAGCTTTGCCTACTTCAGGTAAATAGTCTTAGGTTGTGGCTATTATTGACCTTTGTAGATGAGATATTTTTCCTCTTACTTCTTTTTTCTATTGCTAGTATATAGAATAGCCCTTCATGGAACATTCTTCTTGATTAAAAATGTTCCTCTTTGAGACAGATGGCATTTTAGAAACAAAAATTCCTTAACTTGGAGAAAACTTTGCAGTGTGTATGTATATGTATCATACATGTGTACATACCTATGTATACATATGCACATGTGTAAGTGAATTCTTTTTTTTAATTTTTTTTGTTTATTTTATTTATTTATTTGGGAGCAACAGAGAGAGAGAGAGAGAGAGAGAGAGAGAGAGAGAGAGAGAGAGGCAGAGAGAGAAAGAATGGGCGCACCAGGGCTTCCAGCTACAGCAAACGAACTCCAGACACATGCGCCCCCTTGTGCATCTGGCTAACGTGGGTCCTGGGGAATTGAGCCTCGAACCAAGGTCCTTAGGCGTCACAGGTAAGCACTTAACCACTAAGCCATCTCTCCAGCTCAAGTGAATTCTTATATATGTACATCTGCATGAGTATATATACAGTCATATGCGTATATATGCGAGAGAGGAAAAAAGACTTGTGGATTCCTTAGAGTAACCCTATGAGTGGTGGTAAAGGGAGCATTATTGTCTATTTTCTTTCTCCCTTCTTCATTCCCTATTTTACTTTCTATTTCTCTTTCCTCCCTCCCTTCCTTCCTTTCTCCCTCCCTCCCTCTCTCTCTTTCTTTATGTGTATGCACATGTGTGTATATGTGCCATGTTATTTGGAAGTCAGAAGACAACTTCAGGGTTCTTTTCCTCCCATTCCATTTTCTCTCTCTTTTTGTTTTTGTTTTTGTTTTTTCAAGGTAGGCTCTTGCTTTAGCATAGGCTGACCTATGTAGTCTCAGGATGGCCTTGAGCTCAGAGTAGTCCTCTGGTTGTTTGGCCACTGTGTCCACCAGTTTAGCTAATTCACAAGCTTTGGGATTCTGGCTTTGCCTCCTCTTAATGTAGGTACACTGGGATTACAGATACAAGTGTGCCACTTTAAATCTGACCACATGTGAGGCCTGGGGAGGATTAACTTGTGCCAGCAGGCTTACAAACAAGCATCTTTAACTGCTGAGCCATTTCTCCAGCTTTTTGTTAGTCTGTTTTAAAAGTAAGGAAGATTCCGTTTCCTCCATTCCCTCATGCTCCAGCAATAGGAATACCACCTAAGATTGCAGGAAGACAAGAGTTCCCGTTTATCCCTCTCCTGCAAAGTATCTAGACCAGTTGGTTTGAACTTCTGATTCACCTAGCCAGCTGAGATAAGCCAAAGAAAGAACTAGCTTAACAAGTAATAAAAAATTCAAGCAATGAAATAACTTGAGATGAGAAAATCTCAATGCAGTAATATAAAAATATCCACAAAAAATCAAGGCAATATAACCCCTTGAAAAACATGAATCCCGCAGTAATGACCCCCAGTGAGAGTGAATTAGATGAAATACCAGAAATCTCAGTAGAATGATTGTAAGCATGCTCAACAAAATCAAAGAAGAAATGAAGGAATCAAAGAAGAAAAGGAGGAAGGAATCCCAAGAGAACACAGGAAAGCAGCTAAATGAAATGAGTCTGATATAAGATATAACTAAGGAAATAGAAATACTGAAGAAAAAAATGACCTGAATTACTGGAAATGAAAAATACAATATGTCAAATAAAAAAAAAAAACTCCACAGAAAACCTCACCAACAGACAAGATCAGGGAGAGGACAGAATATCTGAGTTTGAAGACTAGGTGGAAGATTTGGAACATTCCAACAAGGAGAATGATAAATTAATAAGAAGGCATGAAGTGGAATTTCAAGATATTTGGGTCACTATGAAGAGATCAAATGTAAGAATTCTGTGCATAGAAGGAGAATCATTTCAACTAAAGGCATAGTATGTTCAACAAAATCATAGAAAGAAAATTTCCCAAAATTGGGGAAAGAGATGCCAATACAGATACAGGAGACATTTTGAGTACCCAACACACAAAACCAGAAAGAACCTCTCATCATAGTAGAATTAAACTACTACATCTCTGTCACATCCTCCATTGGCTCAGGGACTATAGTGGAAGTGGTGGCAGAAAGAATGGAAGAGCCAAAGGTTGTGCAGGAGTGCTTTGGAATGCTGTCTCCAAGACACTATGTGGTCATTGTAACTGCACAGCTGTGCTTACCTGCACAAGATCCATTAACAGGTTGTAGATGGTATAGGAGGGCAAAAAAGAGACACCATTATAGTAGAGGGAATCATAGAAGGGAAGATTCAATTGAGAGGAATAGGAAGGGGAGATTGACAAAAGTGGGTGGTGGGAGGGAATTCTGTACATTTTTAGTAAAGGTTTTATAATTTACTTAAAAACTATATGAAATGACAACTAAATGTTTTTTGAGGGAAGTTTTTATTTTATGTAGGACCAAACTTCCAGGTTCCCATATGTTGCTTTTAACAAAAATAATGATTTTTTAACATAAATTAGCTAATGAAGTTAATATAGTTGTATAAATACATTGGAGGTTTGTAAAAAGTTATATTTTCTTCCAAAATCTATGGAAGGAGCCATTTAAAATGCATACAAGACATTCATCATAGAAAGAAAAGAACTCTAAGGTAGAGGCAATTTCTTTTGCAATATTCTTGGAATATTCACCAACAGAGAATCTACCTACTTAAGGAAACATATTTTAATAGTCTGTATGAAAAATTAAAAATAATAAATAATAAATAAAAATAAGGGAACAGAAGGTAGTTAGCATGGAAAATGATTTACCTAAAGTATCAGCACACAGCAAATTAAAAGATCTTTTATTTCTCTTTACACAAATGTGCTTGCTGTCATATAGATATGGTGTCAGGAAAGTCTTAAAGAATGACCTTAAATAATTATCTTAGGTTGTGTCTGAATTTCATCCCATTAATGAATTTGTATTCTTCTTTGTAGTTTGTGTTTCAGTTTTTAAGGTTTTTTTGTAGTTTTTTTTTATTTTTTTTATTTTTCAAGGTAGGGTCTGGCTGTAGCCCAGGCTGAGCTAGAATTCACTAGGTACATAGTCTCAGGCTGGCCTCACAATGATCCTGCTACCTGGACCTCCTCCCAAGTGCTGGTATTAAAGGTATGTGACACCATACCTGGCTTAGTTTTTAATTTTATTTACTAGATTTCAAGCTTCTTGAGGAGGAAGTTACCTCTCATTCCTCTTGGATCCACATTTCCCTTTTGATGAAAGTGTGGATCTATACTCAGACACACTAACCCTTTTCAAAAGACTCAGTCAAAGAAAAACTACCAGAGGGAAAGCAAGCTTATATGCGTTTAAAAAGAAGTTGTTGGGATTGGAAAGATTTCTCAGTGGTTGAAGGAGCTAGCTTGCCAAGCCTAGTAGCCTGTGTTTAGTTCCCCAGAACCCATATAAAAGCAGATGCACAAAGTGGCACATGTGTCTGGAGTTCATTTGCAGTAGCAGGAGGCCCTGGCATACCTCTTCTCGTGTTCTCTCTCAAATAAATAAATAAATAAATAAACAAACAAACAAATAAAAGAAGTTGTTGATTTTTGGATGGGGTGCTGAGAAGATTGCTCAGTGGTTAATGGCACTTTTTCCAAAGCCTGCTGTCCTGAGTTTGGTTCCCCAATACCCACATAAAGCCAGATTCATAAAGTGGTGCATGAATCTGGAGTTTGTTTGCAGTGGCAGGAGGCCTTAGCATGCTTGCTTACTCTCCCTCATGAATAAATAAAAATACTTAAAAAGAAAAAAAAACATTTCTTTTAATCCTTTTATTATTTGACACATTATTTGACAGAAAAAAATCAACAGGTGAACATAGCATGTTGTTAAGTATATTTTATGCATGTGTGTATGTGTGTTTGTATGTGTGCAGGTGTGTGTGTGTGTGTGTGTGTGTGTGTGTGTGTGTATAGTCTAGAGGACAATTTAAGGTGTAGTTCCTCAGGAACGTCATCCACTTCTTTCTTGAGGTGTTTTATTGGCCTGGAGATTATCAATGAGGCTGGACTAGCTGGCCAGGGAGAGAGCTATTGGTCTCCACCTCCCCATCACTGGGACACCATTATACCTGCCATTTTTATGTGGGTTCTGAGGATTGAACTCAGGTCCTCATGCTTATGAGTCAGGCACTTTATCAACTAAATTACCTCCCCAGCTCATGTATAATCTATTTTAAAATGCTATTTAGGAAAGGAAATAACTAGGTATTTTGTGTGTGTGTATGTGTTCATTTGCACATGCTAGTATGTGTGTGCGTATGCATGTGGAGGCCAGAAGTTAATGTTGAGTGTCATCCTCAATTGCCCTGCACCTCATTTAAAAAAATATTTATTTATTTATTTGAGAGTGACAGACAGATAAAAGACAGATAGAGATAGAGAATGGGCACACCAAGGTTTCCAGCCACTGCAAACAAACTCCAGATGTGTGTGCCCCCTTGTGCATCTGGCTAATGTGGGTCCTGGGGAGTCGAGCCTCAAACCGGGGTCCTTAGGCCTTACAGGCAAGCGCTTAACCGCTAAGCCATCTCTCCAGCCTTTTTTTTTTTTTTTTTGAGAGTCTCTCATGAAACCTACAGCTCACAAATTTGATTAGACTAGCTAGCCAGCAAGCTCCAGGGATCCTTCTGTCCCTGCCTCTCCAGCGCTACAGTTACAAGCATACACCATATACATGCCTGGCTTTTATATGAATGCTGAGGTTCTGAGTGCAGGTGCTTAGGTGGCAGCAAGTATTTTACCCACCGAGCCATCTCCCCAGTCCTTGACACCAGTTGTTTTATCCTTGACTTTTGAAAAGGTTTAAAGCAACTCTTTGATAGTATTACTAGGAGTAATTTGTTTCTTTTGAAGAATCAGCTTCCTTTGTAATTTACTTTTCACTATAGCATTAAGATAAAAGGTAAGACAGTTGTAGTTATGTATAAGGAGGGAGAAAATCACCATTACTGATGTGTGTGACAAACTGTGGACAGGAAAAGAAAACCATAATAAAGTAGAAGTGGAAATTCTGTACTTCACATATATGTACACTTACAACTTTATTCTCCGGCTTTGGCTCTGTAACTGCCCTTCTTGCTTGGCACTCAGGTGTGATTCACACTAACATTTAAGAGAGTCCTTTCTGTGATCTCTCTTCTTCTAACTCCCTCTGTATCATGCTTTTCCTTACCTCACTCTCTAGGCTCCATCTTGTTCTGGAGTGGGTCACTCAGGTATATATATAAGTGACTATGTCTCTGGGTCCTGGGTTCATTTATGCAAAGAGCACAGGAATAGTCTGTACCTTTGAAATCCAGGGCTTGCCCACTGAAACTTTTTACAGGCTTGTGTAGGATAGCATTTCCCTTTTCTCACTCCCCACTAATCCTGACTGCTAAAGGTGTTCATAAATTTAGAAATGACTTAAACCTAGGCAAACTGAAGGAAGAAAGGAAAGCAAGAGTTGGGAGGTTTTGTAGGCTCAATCTCTGTCCCTCCATACCTTCATAAATTATGCAGTTTTGATCCATTCACATTGATGTATGAACTCATTCTACCAAAAGCCCAAGTTGAAGTGGAAAATGGAAAGTGATCATTTCTTAGAGCTTATGATTGTCAGCTTTGTGCTAAAACAAAACAAAAGCGCACAGGCCTGGATAGCTTACTCGTCAACTCTAAGACTGCATGGTCATAGGCAGATGGACCAGAAGGTAACCAGTAAAGCTTGGTCACAGTCACAAATACCTTGTTCAGAGGCTCAGAGAACTAGTTAAGTTCCTTGAGGCTGGAAACCCATTTAGGTTCCTCTCTTCCTCAAACTTTTGTCAAGTTGATCCAGAGACTTTGATTCAAGGACACATGAAACATCTGCCTGCATAATTCTCCACTTTACCAACAGTTACAGATCCTAGGAAGGCCTGTTCACCCTTTAAGCATCAGTTTCCTCGTCCGCAAGTTGAAATGTTGATAAGTTTGCAGTAACTTTAAATCTTTCAACCCTTGCTAAAAGTTTTTGCTCATATCTTCAAACATAAATAGTTCTTCAGGTCAGGCTCAGAGTATTATCTATCTGAAGTTCTCAGAGCATTTTAACTTGTGTGCCCTCATTTTGGCTACTGAGCCTTTAAAGATGTTTCAAAGCTTCAGGACCCCACTCCTTTCCTCGAAAAACTCTTCCCGGGGACTGGAGAGATGGCTTAGTGGTTAAGCCGCTTGCCTGTGAAGCCTAAGAACGCATGTTTGACTCTGCAGGTCCCATGTAGCCAGATGCAGTGACACAAGTGTGCAATGCCGCATATGCACACAAGGGGGCGCATGCGTCTGGCATTTGTTCACAGTGGCTGAAAGGACCTGGCACACCTGCCCATATTTTCTCTCTCTCTCTCTTAAAAAAAAATAATAAAGGGGCTGGAGAGATGGCTTAGTGGTTAAGCACTTGCCTATGAAGCCTAAGGACCCCGTCGAGGCTCAATTCCCAAGGACCCATATTAGCCAGATGCACAAGGGGGCACACGCATCTGGAGTTCATTTGCAGTGGCTGGAGGCCCTGGTGTGCCCATTCTCTCTCTCTCTCTCTCTCTCTGCCTCTTTCTCTTTATGCCTGTCACTCTAAAATAAATACAAATAAACAAAAATATTTAAAAAAATAATAAACCCTTTCTGGAGTCTCTAGAAGGGTCTTATCGATGTCCATTTGCTATGCCACCCACAGCCCATTCCAGTTCCTACAGCTGGCAAATGTGTTCAGTGAATTACATTTCCACATGACCTGTCAGAAGCTTCCCAAGATCTTTAGAGAATTTTGGCTCCTAGCTGGAAAAGTTTAATAGTGATTTTGTTGAGTAATGAAATTAAAATGGTGTTGCTGTCTCTGATAAACCACCCGATCTCATTCCATAAGTGTACAGGCTTCTGCAAGTCTGGGCTCAGTTTTCTTGCACAGGTGTGGGCAGGTGGTGAGATGTGCATTCAGCTCAGCCTCTTCAGAATGCAGTATTGTTTTTTGAGGTCTCACTCTAGTTTCAGGCTGACCTGAAACTCAATCTGTAGCTCTAGGCTAGCCTCATACTCATGGTGATCCTCTTACCTCAGTCTCCAGAGTGCTGGCACTAAAGGCATTTACCTCTACACCCAACCAAAATGAAGTTTTATTAAAAATATTAGAAAGGATCAAGAAGTGGCCTTAACAGATTGTGCATCCATGTACAGCATAGCACTATGCACAATGGTCAAAAAGTGGAAGCAACCCAAGTTCAAAGCTGGATACATAAACAAAATGTGGTATATGCATACAATTCAGTACAATTCAGACTTAAATGGGAAGGGGAACTGGAGAGATGGCTCAGTGGTTAAAGCACTTGTATACTTGTCCCTCAAGTTTGAATGCCACAGTTCAATCCCCAGGCCTCACATAGAAAGCTGGAAGCTCTGGTGGGCTTCTATAATCCCACATGCTGTGAGATGGGAAGAGATGGGAGGCAGAGACAGGAGAATTTCCTCAGATGCTCATTGTGTGTACAGCAAAGGACAACAGTAGAACAAGATACAGAGAAAACCCCTGCCTGAAATGAGGTGGAAGGGAGAGCACTGGCCTAAAAGTTATCCTCTATTCTCTGTACACACATGCACACATATGTACACACACCAACATAGATAGATATACACAAAAAAGGGCCAGAGAGGTAGCTTAGTGGTTAAGGTGCTTGCCTACAAAGCCTAAGGACCCTGGTTTGATTCTCCAGGACCCACATAAAGCCAGATAAACAAAGTGTTGCATGCAACTGGAGTTCATTTGCAGCAGCTAGAGGTCCTGGTGTATCCATTCTCTCTCCCTGAAAGTAAATAAAAATATTTTTAAAACTAAAATATGTAAGGGGCTGGAGAGACTACTTAGCGGTTAAGTGCTTGCCTGTGAAGCCTAAGGACCCCAGTTTGAGGCACAATTCCCCAGGACCCACATTAGCCAGATGCACAAGGGGGTGTACACATCTGGAGTTTGTAGTGGTTGGAGGCTCTGGCGAGCCCATTCTCTCTCTCTCTGTCTGTTGCTCTTAAATAAAATAAATAAAAAGGACAAAAATTTAAAAAAAAAATAAAAAAGTAAGGAAATTCTGACATGTGCTACAACATGGATGAGCCTTAAAAATGATGTTAGAAGCCTGGCATGGTGGTGCACGCCTTTGATCCCAGCACTCAGGAGGCAGAGGTAGAAGGATTGCCATGAGTTCAATGCCACCCTGAGACTCCATAGTGAATTCCAGGTCAGCCTGTGCTAAAGTGAGACCCTACCTTGAACCCCCCCCCCAAAAAAAAGTTGTTAGGTGAAATAAGCCAGCCACAAAGCATAAAATACTATGTAATTTTGCTTATATGCGGTGCCCAGAATAGTGAAATTTGTAGAGATATAAAGTGAAATGGTGATTTCCAGGGGTTGCAGTGAGGCCAGAAAGGGGAGTTACTATTTAATGCATATTGAGTTTCAGTTTGTCAAATAGATGGTGATGGTCATGACTGTACAGTAATGTGAATACATTTAGTACTGCTAAAATGTATACTTAAAAGGGTTAGAATAGTGTGTGTATACACATACATACATACATATATGCATATATAAATATATATTATCCGCCGGGCATGGTGGCTCACGCCTTTAATCCCAGCACTCGGGAGGCAGAGGTAGGAGGATTGCCATGAGTTAAAGGCCACCCTGAGATGACAGAGTTAATTCCAGGTCAGCCTGGACCAGAGTGAGACCCTACCTCAAAAAACTGAAAAACCAATATATATATTCCAAAAAACAATCAATAATATAATGAACACTCACTACCCTTGTACCCACCACCATCTGCTAAAATATTTTTATCAACTAATAGTTACAATCAACATGTCAAATTTATTATTCCACCTCCATTGCATGATGTATGTGTGTGTACATGCCAGAGGACACTCTACTGCTTTTTAAAAATAGGGCCTCTCATTGTCCTGGAGCTCACCAATTGACCTAGGCAGGCTCTCCACCAATCTCCAGAGATCCTGCTGTTCCTGCCTACTGTGATTATAGTGTACTTTACTGTGCTGGACATTTTACTTGGGTACTGGGAATCAAACTCAGATCCTCATGTTTATGAGTTAAGCATTTCACCAACTGAGCTATATCCCCAGTCTGTTGGGTGTGCTTTGAGGAATGGGTGACTTTTGTAAGACAGGTTTATGCCTTTCCTTTCCATGTATAATTTTCTGTTTGTATTGGTTAGCTAAAGTAAATATGTCACAAGTAGAAAATTAACAGGTTTTTTTTTTTTTGAGACAGGGTCTCATGCCTCGTAGGCTGGCTTCAGACCTGCTATGTATGCAATGATGACCTTTGAACTTCTGATTCTCCTGTCTCTTTTTTTTAATATTTTATTTATCGATTTTATTTATTCATTAGTGACTGAGAGAGGGGGAGAGAGAGTGAGAATGGGTGCACCAGGCCCTCCATCCACTGCAAATGAACTCCAGACACATGTGCTACCATGTGCATCTGGGTTACATGGGACCTGGAAAATCAAACATGGGTCCTTAGGCTTCACAGGCATATACCTTAACTGTTAAGCCATCTCTCCAGCCTTCCTGCCTCTTTTTTTAAAAAAAATAATTTATTTGAGAGAGAATGAGAAAGAAGTGGGGAGTGGGACAATGAATGAACTCCAGACACATGTGCCATGTAGTACGTTTGACTTTATGTGGGTACTGGGGAACTGAACCTGGGTCCTTTCACTTTGCAGGCAAATACCATAACTACTAAGCCAATTCTCTAGCTCTGAGTCTCCTGTCTCTACCTTTTGAGTAACAGGATTATAGGCATGTACTAACATGCCTAGTTTATGTGGTACTGAAGATGGAACCAAGGCCAGCACTCTACCAACTGAGTCATGTATCCAGCCCCAGGAAATTAATAACTTTTATGTCCCTTAAAATTAGGGTTCCTAAAAAAATTAGTGTTTCTAAATTGGGCGTGGTAGTGCATGACTTTAATCCCAGCACTCAGAAGGCAGAGGTAGGAGAATCTCTGTGTGTTTGAGGCCACCCAGAGTCTACACAGTGAAGTCAAGGACAGCCTGGGCCCTATCTTGAAAAACCAAAAAAAAAAAAAAGTGTTTCTTTTGCAAAATATCTTATTTATTTATTTATTTGAGAGAGAGCGAGAAAGAGAGAGAATGAGAATGGGTGCACCATGCCCTCTAGCCAATGCAAACGAACTCCAGATGCATGTGCCACATTGCACATCTGGCTTATGTGTGTACTGAGGAATCAAACCTTGGTCCTTAGGCTTCACACACAAGTTCCTTAACTGCTAATCCATTCCTCCAGCCCCAAAATTAGTGCTTCTAAGGACTGAAGAGATGGCTAAGCAGTTAAAGTGTTGTTTTCTTGCAAAGCCTTTAAGCTTCAGTTCAATTCCCAAGCATAAGTGTAAAAAGCCAGATGTGGGTCTGGAATCAGAGACATTATGGAGAAAGGGGTCTGACAGATATGGGTTCAAACCTGAACTAAAATCAGCTCCCCATGTCCATGGGTTCCCCATCTATGGATTTAACCAACTTTAGATAGGATCACTGCCTTGTTCTGTAAATATTGTTTTGTCTTTTGTTTCTCTGTATTTGCCTTCTCTCATTTCTGCTCTACCTCTTACTACATTTTGTTGACTCTTCTCCAACTTCCTAAAGGTAAGCTGTTTTGTTTTTATGCTTCTGTTTTCTGTTTTGTCTACTTGTTCTTGGGGTCAGCCAATGCCATGAAGCATATAATTCCCAAAACACTCCCTCCAGGCTGGCCCACCTTCCTTGCTTCCCTTACTTCTCAACATCCACTCTTGCATACTGTGTTCTGGCTGTTGTTCTCAGCTGTAAGTCACAGATACCCTAGTTCATCCTGGCTTAGCTTGTAATGAAATATTTGTTTTGCGCAACAGGAACTTGTTAGGCAAGTGGGATCTCAAGGCCAGATGTCTTCTCTGCCTGTTTCTCCTTGAGATGACCTCATGCTGGGGCCAGCAAGGGAAGTAGAGATGGACTTCTCAGTGGACATCCATGTAGCTGGCAAAAGCAGAAGACTTTTCTCCATTTAGATTGTTTTTTACTGTGACATCCTGCCTACCCATTGCTGAACTCATTCTTGGTGAGACCTGATTCAGGTCTAGTGGTCTGTGATGATTGACTGAAGGGAGGCAGTCCAATGCCTCTAACTGTTCCTGCCTGGTTCAGCAGAGGGTTCTCCTTTCTTCCAGAGTCCTGCTGCTTAGGTCTTCTGCATGATAATTGGTGACATTCCCACCCTTTCCTTAGTTTTGAGATCACTACTAAGGGCTCCTTTGTATTAGTTACTTTTCTTATTGCCACAAAACACCTGCAAAAGCAATTTAGGGACGGAAGGGTTTATTTTGGCTCACTGTAGTCCATTATGGTGGGGAATGCAACAGCAGGAGCATGATGCACTAGTTATATCCAGTCTGCAATCAGAAAGCTGAGAGGGAAGAATGCTAGCTCTCAGCAACCTTTCTTCTTTACATTGTCTGGGACTGGGGCCCCATGGGATGATGCCACCCACATTCAAGGTGTGTCTTTGCTCTCTCAGTTCAACCTTTCTGGAAACACTGTCATAGCCATACCCAGAAGTGTGTTTCCATAGTGATTCTAAATCCTGTAAAGTTATCAATGAGGATCAACCATCACACCCTTTCTGGGCCAGGCTTGTTATGGGGTCTGGTATTGCACAAGTAAGACCATTGACTCACAGAATGTGAGGAAAAGTTTTATTGGGTAAAAAGAAAGAAAAAGAAGAAAGCTGGTGCCCCAGGTCCACATCTCAGAGGTCGGGATCTCAGGATGCAACCTTTTAACTGCTGGGGTGTCAGGTTTTATTGGAGAAAACCACAAAATGTTAATTGTAAGAACAGGATGGAAGTTAAAATACAAAGTTAGGTGGAACTGAGGCATGAAACATTCTTTGCTATGTAATCATAAAGGTATTTAGAAACAGAAAGGTACAGGAAGGTCATGGTACTTTGCCCAGAGGGGATCATCCCATTTCTTAAATAACAGAAAACACTGGTGTTTTGCAATAAGGCCTGTGATAATGATTCCTGAAACTTCTCCTTTATCTGTCAGGAAGATCAACTTGGTTGGTGACCTCCATTATGTGTGCCTAAAGGCAAGGGCTGCACAGGAGGATGTTTAACCAGGTCTATTGTGTCCTTTCACATTCCATTATTCAGGCTCTCAGCTAGTATATAGTAATCTATAAGGAAACCTGCTGAGTTCCTTCTCTCACAAGTCTAGCATTTAAGAATCCGATAGGCCTTGGACAACATGGGCAGGGTGAAAAGTACTTTGTGTAACAGGTTGTGTGGCATGCCATGGTGGTGGTAGGTATGGAGGGAGCCAAGGAAGATGCTCAGAAAGGGCTCATTTCTAAGCTGATGCTTCAACCTTAGCAATGTCTCTTGAATTCTTGTAAAAAAAAAAAAATCCTAGTCTATTATTTGGGCCCTTATCAATTCTTCTTACAGACCACATCAAAAAACTATAGTCTGTGAGCCTTATCTGGTACTACCTGGCTTTATAAATAAAGTTTTACTGGTGCCAGGCTATACCCATTCATTAATATCTTGGGTGGGACTGCTTCCTCTCTATCAGCAGGTTTGGGTAGTATGGCCCACAAAGCCTCACATACTCCCTGGTCCTTCACAGAAAACATTTGCCAGCCCTGCTGTAGAGTAGAAGAAAACTCCTATTTCTGTTTTCCAGAATTTTTGTTTTGTTTTGTTTTTTTGAGGTAGGGTCTTGCTGTAGCCCAGGCTGACTTGGAATTCACTATGTAATCTCATGGTGGCCTCAAACTCACAGCAATCCTCCTACCTCTGCCTCCCGAGTGCTGGAATAAAAGGCGTGAGCTACCACTCCCAGCTTAGAAATTTTTATCTTATAAAGGGAGAGTTACTCATGTGTAGTATATATGAAAATTTAGCATAAAGATTTTTCACATAAATATATTTATGTGCTAAGGAAGTATTTAAAGTCCCAACAAAACTAGTATTGTTTGGGAGATTATTATACATTTTTTCCCATTTTCTCTATTTGCTTTCTGTTATTTTGTTCTCTGTTCCATGGGTAAATTACACTCCTAGCATTAAGACTTCTAGAGTGACACTTTCTAGATGTACGATTTCTAAATTTAGACACTGCATGACACTTGGTTCCTCCCTGTGGGGGGTAAAGGTGCAGATCAGTTGGGAAATTGAAAAGTCTGCATGTGAGATACTTTTTAAAATGACCTTTGGACTTTTCATATACTTACAATGAAAATAAGATTTGTTTAAAGAAATGAGAAAAGTCTTTATTTGCTTTGAACAAATAGATAATATGGGCATTACTGACATGTTTGAAAAAACATCTGCTTAAAACCCTTCACACATTATGAGAGAGGAGGAAAAGCTCTTCAGGGAGGTGAACAAACAGAGGGAAATGAAATACAAGCAGTATGAAAGCAGGGGAGGCACTAACTGGGGGAGGAAAGGGAGCCAGCTGGAGGCAGTGAAGGGAAACGAGGGTGGAGACAACATGGGGAGGGGAACAATTGAGAACAAAATATAATGATACATATGTATGAAGACCTTTGTATGCTAACTTAAAATGAATTTAAAAAATCGAAGCAAAACAACAAAACCTACTTTACGTGGAGCAGATCCACTCCCCTCACCTGCTCTTTCATTTGCTTGAAAGTCTGCCCTGTTCTTTGTGACACTCCTGTCTAGGGTCCTTGGCAACAAAACCATTTGCAGCCCCTCCAGGATGCCCAGAGTTCTGAGTGAATTTGTTGCTCTGACCAGCATGCAATCAGTTGCTCAGTAAGACAGCTCTTGAGTGGTTTAGACTTCACTACTCTTTTCTGTTTCATTGTATATTTTCTTTGAGACTCATCCTAAGTCTTCTGTTAAACACACTATAAAGAATAGCATCCATTCCCTTCTCCAAGTCATATTTCCTGTGAGAGACCTGATTCCCAATTCTCTATGGACAACATCTGCACAGCTACATTAAGATGAACCATAAGCATTTGCAGATATTTGATCAAAAACTATTCATTACCCAACATGGCTCAGGGAAATTTTGCAGAAGAGGGGGCAGAAAGAATGTCAGAGTCACATGTTGGGTCATGATATGCAGAGACATTTATCGTACCTAACTGTGGGCTAACTCCACAATGCACGACCCATTTACATCAACAAGGAGGGTCCATTGGGAGGGGGTAGATCATGGATGAGCCTAAACAATGGTACCAATCTGCCTGTATTTGCTGAAAAGAAAATTAATAAATTAAATTAAAAAAAAAACAAAACTGTTCATTGCAGCCGGGTATGGTGGCACATGCCTTTAATCCCAGCACTCGGGAGGCAGAGGTAGGAAGACTGTGGTGAGTTTGAGGCCACCCTGAGACTACATAATGAATTCCAGGTCAGCCTGAGCTAGAGCAAGACCCTACCTTGAAACCCCCCCCCAAAAAAAAAACCAACAACAAAAACCTGCTTATTGCACATGGCACAACCTAGTCTAAGAGCACAGTACACATGCATATGGTAGATTGTTTGTGGATGGAATTCTCGCTGTGTAGCCCAGACTGGTCTGAAACTTGTGATTCTCCTCCTTCATCTTCCTGAGTTCTGGGATTCTAGTGATGTGCCATCATATTTTGTATGGTTGTTTGAATGGATGTCCCCCAATAGATACAGGAGTTTATTAAAGTTTGTAATTTATATCTGCAGCCACCTGGCTGGAGGAGGTGTGATTGTGAGTGGATTCTAGAGCTCAGCCCCAAGGCAAATCTGAATTCCAACATAAGATATGCAAAGTGCCTGAGTTCTGCCTGGAGTTCCTGAAGTGTGCTTGCTTGTGGTGCTGGTGGTGGCTTGTGGCTTTTTTTTTTTTTTCCCTCTCTCTGCTTGGACCTGTGAAAGCCAGCCAGCTTCTTCTGCCATTATGGAACTTCCCAAGTTTCATTAAATCCCTTCCTCCCATACCTGTGCTGGAAGTTCATCTCAGTGACCCTATCTGCTACAGAATTGGTACTAGGAGTGTTCTGTGGATGAGATGAATTTGACCAATGGGGTTTTGGTCTTTTGGAACTTGTGTGCTGGAAGAATGGGAAACTTGGTGCTTGCAACTGAAGATGCTTTCTGGAATGTTAAGCCAAGTTTCATGGACTATTATGATGAGAGTTTGAAAATACTAAATGTAGACAGAATTATATTTGGAGGCTTGGTTTATGAACTTTCTAAGCGGAAGGAAAGATGGTAGAAAGATTTATTGGAAATGGAATACTGGCATACGGGCTGGCTGCATTCTGCTGCCCATCCTCAGAGAGCTTGATCAAGGTTAAACTTGTAATGGACTGATGTGCTTAGCTAAAGACGTGGGACTGAGAGATTTAAGATTTTAAGTTGGAAAATCTCAAGCAAGTTTAAAATTACTGACACAGGGACTAATTTCCAAAGCTGTTATTGTCAAACATATTTGCAATCTTAAGGAAGGTGGCCCAACTGCTTTACATTGAAATAATGGAAAGGATGCCTGAGGCAAGATTATGATAGACATAGAAACTCCTTTGGAAAAGAGTTGACTGGAGAAGAAACCTGCTCTTCAAGGTCATAATTTATTTCTTCCCTGAATTAAGACTATATCTGTGTTCTGCACACCTGGTATTGATTTTGGAAGCATGAAAAATGTGTTGAGTGTTCATGAAGTGCATATAGTTCCAGGAGCCGCTGCTGAGATGTGGTATGAGGCAGGGCATGATGACTGTAATAGGCTGACAAAGCCATTGAAGATGGACTGTGGTGTGCATGGAGTCCCAAAGATGTTTTGGATATACCAGGACTGTGCAAGGGCAACCATGGAGTGCACTTTGGCCAGGGATTTCTCTGGCTATTCAGCCCAGCTGGAGGGGCAAAAATGGAAAATCCAGAGACTCCTCACTGGTCACTGGTTATGATATCAGACGTCAACTGCACATGTTTGATGTTTGCTTGATGGTTATTGAGTTTGTATTGTTCTAGTCTTTGTTATGCCTTATAGCAGATGAAAATGTTTACTCTGTACTTTTATATGTTGAAAGTATATAACTTGTTTTAATATTTACAGGACTCAGAGCTAAGAGACAATTTTAAATCTCAGATGACAGCTGGGACTTTAGAACTATTTTAAGTTGGTAAAGACTGTGGGACCTTTAAAAAAATATTTATTTTGGTAGTTGTTGAGTATCCTCAGGGTCTGTCTCCTATACCATGGCACTGATTATCAGGAACACAATGAAAGTAGCACTCTTGCTCCTCTCCCCATTCCTCTGTGGATTCAGCTGTGGCTGGGCTGAAGCGTGAGAGGTAGCTGATCTTCTCCAGTCAGGCTACCTTCTGAAAAAGAACAGATTCTTCAACAGAGAGTGAAGTCAGCATAGTTTAAATGGTATAAGCATTATTAATTTATGGAAAATTTGATATATGTAACCTCTCCTTTAGCCAAAGACTGATGAGATCCTGACACTGGAGAGGCTCCTAAGGGCTCACTACTTAAGTAGACTTAAAATTCACCCACCACAGCTCAGGAAATTTTGTGGAAGAGGGTGCAAAAATATCGTAGGAGCCACAGGTTGAGACATCATGCCCAGAGGCATTCTCTGCCCCTGAATAACTGACTGCTGCTCCCACAATGCATAAACCACAACAGCATGAAGAATATCTTGTAACCCTACTCAGGAGTGTTCCCAACAGAACGGGGGCAGGGACGAGGGAAAAGAGGGTACCAACACAGATGTATCCATATGAGACATTTTGTTAATAATAATAATAATAATAATAATAATAATAATACACATTAAAAGAAATATTAAGAAAATGGTAAAAAATATTTGCAAACATAGGGAGACAGACATAGAGGGAAAGTGACAGTGAGAGAGAGAGAGAGAGAATGGGCAGTACAGAGCCTCTTGCTGCTGCAAATAAACTTCAGATACATGTGCCAATTTGTGCATCTGGCTTTATGTGGGTACTGGGGAATCAAACTTAAGCTGTCAGGCATTGCAAGAAAGTGCCTTAACTATTTAACCATCTCTGCAGTCTTGTGGGGACCTTTAAATTTAGACTGAATACAATTTACAGTATGAGATGATTATGAATCTGTTGGGGGCTGGGGTAGTTTGAATGGATGCCCCCAGTAGATACAGGAGTTTATTCAAGTCTGTAATTTAGGTTAAGGAAAGTCTTTTGTATCAGTTCACTTACAGCATTCTATAGTAGTTTGTGTAGTTATACCTATAATTTAACTTGTCCTCTAACAGACTTTTATGGTGATTCTGGTTAATCATTACTATGAATAATGTGGCAATGAGCATTATGCTTATTTCTTTCTGCAGTGTACATGAGCTATCTAGAGTATAACCTCCTAAAAGCAGAATTATGATTTTCATGTATTTTTAGATATTTTCCCTTGGAAGAACCTGTCAGAGCCTCTGGTCCCAGTTGTGCTCACTGACCTTATGACCCTTCATCCTCTACTAATACCATAGAAATGGAGCCTCAGTGGACGCCAGGCAGCTTCTCCAGACAAATCCGGTGTGCTTGTAAATACTGGTATAAACTTCCCTCTCTGTGTGGAAGATGGATGTGCTCACTGCCTAAAGGCAGCAGGGGCACCCACATGCAGAGTGACAGAGCTGCTGAAGAGGGATAGGAGCCAGGAGTGTGTGTTTGTGAAGCCCTGTAGCTATACAATATCCTGGTCATCTCTCCATACTTCAGTGGGTGGGAAATACATAATGTTTCCCAGAAGTTCAGTGGCTAGGAAAGGGAGCAAAGTATAGACCTGGCCTGGAAGGGGACAGTGGGAAGGCAGTGGCAGGTGTCAGCCTGAAAAATTGGCTGTGCTGGCCTCCTTGGAAGAGAGCGTGGGCATTGGGCTCTGCTGAGCCAATGCACCAGATGACAGAGTGGGACTCTCGCCAGCCACTGACCCAAGTAATAAGAGGGCACTTGGCGAGCAGCCTCATGAACACTGTGCCACGTGACCATTTGTGGATCAGGACTTGTGATATTGCCTGATGCAGTCTTCTGTTGTGATGTGCCTTGCACCAGCTTATGAAACTAAAATCCAAATGTTAGTTTTTTGAGGCAAGCCCAACAGACTGGCCTTTTTTATGAGAGACAGTGAAAGTGAGAGCAAGAGAGAGGCGGAGTGGGTAATTGTGTGCCAGGGACTTCAGCCGCTGCAATCGAACTCCAGACATATGTACCACCTTGTGTGCATGTGGGAACTTGTGCATGCATCACCTTGTGTGTCTGGCTTCAGTGGGATCTGGGGAATCGAACATGGGTCCTTAGGCTTCGTAGGCAAGCACCTTAACCACTAAGCCAGATTTCCAGCAAATGTTACTTTTATTGCTTTGTTTTATATAAAAGAAATCCCCCCTAACTCTTTGTATTTCCGTGGAAACCATAATTTTAAGAGCAGAGATTAGAGATTCCTAAATGTTTTTAAAAGTTTAATTTCCATGGATCCAGCATCCTAGTATAATTAAACCTGTAGACCCCCTTTTAGAATAAAGTTCGTAAATTAATAAAACACAATCCATAAGATTACAGAGGAAACCAGTCATAGGGAAATATTATCAAAATGTTTCAGAAACATAACTAGTGAATGTTCTTTTATTGGTGCATTAGACCCATAGTGGGTCTAAGAATGATCACTGGTGTAAGTGAAGCAGAGATGCATGTAAATGATTTTTCACCACAAGTGCAAAATGAACTGAAAATGTCTATGTATGTAATGAGAAATAAATAAAATTCACAGGTCAGCTAATACCTGTGTGGTCTGTTGTCTGTGTTCATACGGGAAGTAAAAGTCATATTTTAGTTCAGAAGATAATAATGTTGTTTGTTCCTATCCAAGTTTATGTGTTTATTATTCCTAGGGATGAAACCCAGGTTGTGCACATGCTAAGCAAATGCTGTACCACTGAACTGTGCCCCTAGCCAGAATTACACCCCCTGAATTATCTCTACCAATTCAAGTTAAGGACCTTTGCTTATGAAGTTAAGCTCAACTTTTCCCCATAAAAAGGGATATGTGGAATTTTTGATTATTCTTGAAATCTACTACAGTGACCATTTATTGATACTTCAAAACCCAGGAAACTATTTGCTTATGGTTCTTTAAGATTCTCTTAGATGAAGCAAGAGAAGTGCATCCCAGATGAGGGTCTTTAGGATTCTGTAGATATTTGTCATCGTTCTTAAAGTGCTTGTGCTTTCTTGCTCCCTCTTTACCTCTCTCTGTCTCCTCCTTCCTTCTTTTATCTTATCTCCCACTTTCCTCTGTTTCCATTCTCCTTTGCATTATCCTTTTATCCTGCTCCATCCTTGCTCACCTACCACCTTTTAACTGTAAAGGTTTGGGGTCTGTTATTGTCATTTTATTTCATTTTTATTTTCAGCCTTTAAAAATAGATATATTGGAGGAAGTGTATTGGAAGGAAGGGAGAAAATCTTGTTTGGGCTCAACAAATAACTTATATTTAGAATCTTCCCTCGATTTTTCCTTTTAAATCCTGTATTCTCATTTCACTTGAATGACTCTGCATGAAACATTTCAAAGTACATCAGACAAAACTCTATAAATATGTTGAATTCTTTGGGACATTTTGCCAATATCAGCCTGGCTGAAGTAGGGAAGAGCCATGAGCTTTATATATTGCTTTTTCTCTTCTGAAAAAAAAAAAAAAAGCCAGACTTCTTCTCCCAGAAAACTAGCTGCCTTGGGGGGAGGTGTTTCCTGGAATGGTCTGGTGTAAGTTTGGCAACTTGGATTGAAGGGTATTCTGAAAGGCCAAAACGAAGGCCTGGGACCAGTCTGAGGAAAGGGGGGAAACAGTTATGTTTAGAGAATTTACTTATTTAGTCTCGTTAGTGTGATTCTTTTGTCATTCTAATGGGGAAGGAAGGATGGTACAAAGAAAATTGTTTGAGCTACTATAAATAATTAACAAAGCTGCCTCCTGACAGATTTACTAATTAGTGTGTAAAGCCCAAAATTTAAAAGGGTGTAGTCAGGTTGGCAGGGAGCCCACCCCCTTATTTACTTGAGAAAACTGAGGCCAAGAGCTTATCATGGTTGCAGCGCTGGACCCACTGTGCTGGTTTCTTTTCTGTAAGCTGGGGGTTTGCTTGATGTGTTGTAATGCTTTCAGTGTGGACTATGTGTCCATGAACAAGAAAATCAGAGTTCACCTGTCCTTTCATGGGGTAATTCATACATCATTTTTTATAAAATGGTCAAGGTAGAGAACATTGAGTTCTTCATGTCCATGACACCCAACTTATGGCTTCTAAGAAAATGTCTGAGCATGGCATGGTGGTACAGACCTTGAATCCTAACCCTTGGGAAGTAGAGCCAGAAGGATTTAGAAGTGCAGGATCATCCTTAACTACATAGCAAGTTTGAGACCCCATCTCTAACAAAGATCAAAACAAATGAGAGGGAGGAAGAGAGAGAGCGAGAGAGACAACCACATTCAGCTTCCCTCTGCAGGAAATCAGTTTGTTATGTGGATGGTCCCTTTCTGTATTATGCTGGCAGGAGGAACTAAGTTTTTTAAAAACAATGATGCTAGGGCTGGACGGATGGCTTAGTGGTAAAGGTGTTTGCCTAAAAAGCCAAAGGACCCAGGTTCACTTTGCCAGGACCCACGTTAGCCAGCTGTACAAGGGGCCACATGCATCTGGAGTTCGTTGGCAGTGGCTGGAGGCCCTGGCGTGCCCATCCTCTGTCTCCCTCTTAATCTGTCAAATAAATAAATTAAATTAAATATTTTTAAAATATCATGCTAATCAGCCAACACTAAGACTGCTTCCAGTGGCTTACTTACACCGGGCACCTGATTTCAGAGTTTCTAGGGCTGAAGAGGTACTAGGTCTGGGATTTCTGTTTTTCTTTTTCAAAATACATGGCACCTGGGCCTACTTACTGAGTAGATGTGGGCATTTGTGAAGACATAGCATCATCATAACCATAATAAGACATATGTGGGAGTTGGTAAATTAGTTGAATTTACTGAAAAAGGTGTGCACAAAAGAGGCAAGAGGTGTTAGGTTGAAAGTTACATGTTAGGTGGAGACAAACAAGTAAAGAAGATACAATGGTACAGTGGAGTGATGATCATGTTAGAGAAAAGCAGTGGTGGTTAGGGAAACCCAAGAAAAGCCTCCCCCCATGAGTGTATATGTGTTCCTCTGAGCAAGTGGAGTAAGTCTGAGTGAGCACACTCAGAAGGTGCGCATAAAGAGCCCTGGGCCTGGACAGAGATAGCTGCCTGGGCTGTGTGGGCTGGAAGGAATCATGGAAGGAAAGCAACCTTGCATTATTCCCTGATGCCTCCTCAGGACACTCTTACAAGCACCTGACTAGAGTAGTGACTAGTATGGGTTCCGGATATGGGGCTGTCCCTCTGGAATCATACCACTTGCTGTCTTCAGGGGCTTCTTGTCATTAGGAGGTGAGAGCCCCCTTGTCTTTAAGCCTGTCAAATGCATTTTTTTATCTGATTTCATTGGTACTTATTTACTTGTGGAATAGGAACCCACTATTAATGCCATTTAAGCATCTTCAGAAAAATAAGTTTCCTATACAAGATAATTATTTTAGTAGGTGACTGTGATGTTTTAAACAAGACCCATTGCAGTGTAATTTTGTGCTTTTGTAAAATCAAATCGATATGGAAAAGCATTTAAATGAGCCAGTGTGTCTCACCCCAAGTACCACTATTATGGGTGCATAACCTGCCACACCCATTTTTGTACTTATACTGATGTGTTTGTGTACACTCATGGAATTGTATTAGGCCCTCAAAAATAAGTTGAATTTTGAATTAATTAATTTATTCACCAATAAACATTTGCTGAATGCATACATACTTTGCTCCATTCTGGGTGATTAGGAGTAAGTAAAACAGTGATGGTACTTATTCTATTTTTATAAAATTGGTTATTTTAATGTACTATGAACAAATTTTATATCAGTATCCATACAGAACATTGTATTTAATGACTAGTAAATATAAAATGATTTATTCAGACCTCTCCCTCTTAGTGAATATTCAAGATGTTCAAGATGTTTTACATAGAGATCTGTATGTATGGGCATTTGCTATTAAAAACCGGGTTGCTCTGAACATTGTTAGACATATGTCTCTGGTTACGTAAATATTTTCTGTCTTTTAAAGAGAACCAAACTTCAAATATGCATACTTTCGTTCATATAAATCATTGCTCTGCTGTTTAGCATGAATCATTATAAGTGGACTGTAAATGTGTAAAAGGAAAACAGTAGATAATTGTTTAAGATTACATATGTTTCACACTACAATGCAGATGGAAAAGGGACCTTGGTGTATTCCACGGTCTATCATTTTTCCATCCCTATAGTATCAACAAGTCAAGATGTCATTGACTTTTTTTGTTTTGTTGTTTTGAGACAATGTCTCGCTAAGTTGTCCTGGCTGGCTTAGAACTCACTTTGTAGACCAAGCTGGCCTTGAATTTACAGTAACCTCCTGCCTCTGCCTCTTAAGTGCTGTGATTACAGGCATTTGCCACCATGTCCAGCTTATGCCACTGATTTACAAGCACACAGTGGTAGGTACCCTGTTTAACTCTGTGTTGAGGCTTTACCTCTCTTACCCTCCAACACTTCTTTTCTTCTTTAGTACCTCTCTCTCAGGGAGTTTGTATTTGCAAACTTATGATCTATAGACAATATATAGAATAAATATTCACTGGTTCTTTAAGAAAACATTCATCAGGGCTGGAGAGATGGCTCAGCAGTTAAGGCACTTGCCTGCAAAGCCTGACCTGGATTTGATTCCCCAGTACCCACATAAAGCCAAATGCACAAAGTGGCGCATGCATCTGGAGTTCATTTGAAGTGGCTAAAAGCCCTGCTGTGCCTATTCTATATCTCTCTTCTCTCTCTCCCCTCCCCGAAATAAATAAGAAAACTTTTATCAACATTTTTCATAATATACAATAATGTCTTTTGATCATAGTCTCCTCCCATTACTTTCTCATGTTCCCCTCCCCTCTCACCCTTCCACTGAGCCCCTTCTTCTTTCCAGATAGTTACTCTTCTATTTTTATTCCATGTTTTTGCTCACCCCTCCCCTATCACTCATAAAAACATATTGATGGACCCATTATTATACAGGTTTGTGCAAGTAACAACAGCTGCTGTGAGGTTATGAATGCAACAACTACTTTTAGTCTGGGGGACTGTATTGTAAGCACTTCTCGTCTTTTGGCTCTTACATTCTTTTTGCCACCTTTTCTGCAATGGACCCTGAGAAGTTATGATAGAATGGTCTTATTTAGTGCTGAAGACTCAACTATCACTTCTTAGCACTTTGAGTTTTGAGTCTCCCCAGTAGTCACCACCATCTGAAAAGAGAAACTTCTCTAACCTGAAGTAAAAGTAGCACTAATATATGGCCATAAACATAAATATTTAGAGGGTAATTCGGTGGGCATATAATATATCCATTTAGCCAAACAATTTTAGTGTCTCCTCCTCTTGGACTTACAACTGTTCTACCCATAGGCTTTTGACTAGGCTTTCAGTACCAGACGTAAATTCCCTCTCATGGAGTGGGTCTCAAAACTAATCCTAGAACAGTTGGTTACCTCCATAACACATGTGCCACTATTGCATTCGTGGACATATCTTTCCTGTCTAGCCAGTTGTGTAGTTTGCAGGGTCCACTGCTGGCTAAGACTGGTGATGACTTTTCTCCTCCAGCAGGCTGTTTATGCAAAGACCACATTTTCTATCTCAGGATGAAAAGGCAATACAACCTAAACTAAATCAATGTGGACAATTACACATTTCACCTGGGACATCACTTTCCAGCACTGTGACAGAGCTGGTCATCAGAGAGGAGTCTTCTATCCCAGGTCTTGCTTGATTTGTTAGTGTCATACAACTGAAGCATGCATTTTCTTCAGTAGTAGGTTCTTACCATCTAGTTCTGGTGGGCATCCAAGAGTATTAGCAATCACCTGTATTATTTGGGTATTTGGGGGGGGGTTCCTCCCTGACAAGTAACTCACTGGGAGGTATTCCCACCATTGACACTGAAGTTTCCTTATAACAACCTATGGATTCTGAGTGCACCCTTATCCACCTACAAAGGTTACTTTTACCCAAAGTCTGTTTGTCTCTCTCATTAAATTATGATTTTTTTTTTTTTTTTTGGTTTTTCAAGGTAGGGTCCCACTCTAGCTCAGGTTGACCTGGAATTCACTCTGCATTCTCAGGGTGGCCTCGAACTCAGTGATCCTCCTACCTCTGCGTCCCGAGTGCTGGGATTAAAGGTGGGCACCACCATGCCTGGCTTTTATGAATGTATTTTAATTAGTTCACAAATAAGTAGTTTTTCATATGGCTTATTCGTAACATCTTTAGTTTTTTTTCTAATTTTTTTTTAATTTGTTTGAGAGCGACAGACACAGAGAGAAAGACAGATAGAGGAAGAGAGAATGGGCGCGCCAGGGCTTCCAGCCTCTGCAAACGAACTCCAGATGCGTGCGCCCCCTTGTGCATCTGGCTAATGTGGGACCTGGGGAACCGAGCCTCAAACCGGGGTCCTTGGGCTTCACAGGCAAGCGCTTAACCGCTAAGCCATCTCTCCAGCCCACATCTTTAGTTTTGTTTAACTCTCCTCTTAACTTCCCACTTCTTCCCATTTGTTATTTAATCCATCCATTTGTCAAGAATGAGCAGTGCATCTATTCACTGAGATAGATGCTAGGTATTCTGTACAAACCAGAGAGGTTTATTGAGCCCCCAAAGAGGGAGTAGACTCATCAATTGAAGAGGATACTATGCATATCTGCAGTTTTGACTGCATTTTGGCCCCTCCTTACCTGATTGCTCATCCCACTATACTTTTCAGGCTTTATTATGTGTGCCCCTGTTTTCTGTTGTGCTATTAACCAGTTTCATGCTTTTTCCCTCAAGCCATCCTCCATACCTTGACACCTAGTATTTCTCCTTAAGTCACTGTCCCCGTCATACCTGATTCCATGCTTCCCTGTTCAGAGATTTCCTCTGAATTCTCACAGCCAATGAAATGAAGTCTTTAACCTTAGCTTGGCACCCAGAATCACCCCCTCCTACTGTCCACAGCTTCTGAGACCCGCTCCCAACCTCCCTTCTTGGTAGTACCTTGGGTTGGTGGAAGAAGAGGGCTAGAAACCACAATCTGTGCCTTGGACCAGTTACCCACTCTTTGTCTGCTTGTCCATAAAGATGGGGCCAACACCTCAAACCTCATAGGATTAAAGTAAGGATTGAGGAAAGGCACTGAAGTCTTCAGGACAAACATGGGTCCTAGCACATAGGAGCTCCTAACATGTTCATTTACTCCATTGCCCAGAAGATGAAGTTGATTTTCTATATGTAATGTTGGTTTCTACCTGCCTTCCTCCTCACTTTTTATTGCTCAGAAATCCTAAAAAATGAAACCTGTCTGGTTCTCATTTTTTTATGATGAGATGGAAGAAAGTGAGGACTAGCATATCTGTCACTGCTTTTCAGATGGTCCCTTCTTTTGAAGTAGCAGGCAGGAGGACTAGAAAGATGGCTTAGCTGGTAAAGTGCTTACTATGCAAGCATGAGGACCTGAGTTTAGAATACTAGCACTTACATAAAAGCCAGGGATACCTGTAACCCCAGAACTGGGGAGGCAGAGACAGGAGCATCCCTATACCCACACACACATATGCACTTGCATACAACACACAAACACACACACACACACAGAGAGAGAGAGAGAGAGAGGGAGAGGGAGGGAGAAGTAGCATGTGATGCAAAGATGTTGGTAATAGACATCCTTTTGGGAATCAAGGATGCTCATCTCTAGAGACCACACAGTGCTGGTTAGTTTACTTACTGCACATTTCCATGTCATCTGTTCTGTTGCAGCCAAGATAGGGGTTGCAAAGAAAGACCTAACAGGTATCTTTTTTGTTGAGGCAAGCCCAACAAATTGGCCTTTTTCACGTGTGAGAGAATATGAGAATGGATGTGCCAGGGCTCCCAGCCATTGCTGTCAAACTCCAGATGCATGTGCCACCATATGCACATGCATGTGTGACCTTGCACACTTGCATCACCTTGGGTGTCTGACTTTATGTGGGACCTGGAGAGTCAAACACGGGGTCTGTAAGCTTTACAGGCAAGTGCCTTAACCACTAAGCCATCTCTCCAGCCCAAGAAGTATCTTTTATTATGGAATCTGATTGGCTTCTGAAGCGTCCTTTTCTTTTTTATGCATCTGCATTGTTTGCACATTGTGTGTGTTTGTATAGTGTATATGTACATATGTACATGTGGGTGTCAAAAGATGATCTTAGGTAATGCCATACACCTCCTTTGAGACAGGGTCTCTTATTGACCTGAAGCTCACCAATTAGGCTATTCCGGCTGGCCAGTGAGCCCCAGGGATCCTCCTGTCTTTGCCTCCCCAACACTGTAACATTTTACATGGCTACTGGGAATAGAACTCAGGTCTGCATACTCATGAGACAAGCATTTTACCAACTGATGTATCTTCCCAGCCTGGTGTCTTTCTCCTTCTTTGAGTTGCATTACAGTGAAACAGTCTGGTGAATAGCAATATTGCCAGTAGAGGTTATGATGTAGAGTCTGTATCTCTTCCCCTCCATCCAGAATCCATTTGTGTCCCAGGTGAAATGTGTAATTGTCCACATTGATTTAGTTTAGGTTGTATTGCCTTTTCATCCTGAGATAGAAAATGTGGTCTTTGCATAAACTGAAATTTCCAACTCAAGGACAACTTGCTTTAAGAAGCCAACATGTTGTTCAGTAACATGGGGAGTTATTGCACCCCAGCAGTGTCTGCTAATGAACCATAGCAGATCTCTTCATATTCTCCACTCTCTTGCCTCCAGGAATCATTTCCAGAGCTTGGAATTGCTTAGTGCATCTGTTCCAAAGTCCTGTGGAGTAAAATCCCATTATAGCAGTATTCACCAGAGTTATGTAGTAGGATAATGCCATTAGATGTTTAGTCATCTGATTTCTCTCCCTTGTGGAAAAAGATACCAAAGGTAGGCCCTAGAGTAACATGGTCATGGAAAGGTCACATTGACTCTTGGCTAGATGTTCTTCCTTGAACAAACACATCTGCCTTGATGTCTCTGCACATTGGCTTCATGGTAGAATCACCTGAGGAGCTTTTCAAATCCAGATTTCCAGGCTACACTCCAGACCAGTGACATAAGAATCTCTAGAGGTGAAGTCCAAGTTTTGATATTTTCCCTCTTCTTCCTCAAACTTTTGAGAAAAATTTCAGATGCGTAGAAGAGTTGGTACAATGAATACCCACCTAGGTTCCCCAGTTGTCAGCATTTGCCATTTTTATTTTGTATCTACAATATTCCGCTTTTTAATAGTTATTTATTTGAGAGAGAGAGAGAATGAGAATGGGTACACCAGGGCCTCCAGCCACTGCAAAGGAACTCCAGACATGTGTGCCACCTTGTCTATCTGGCTTTATGTGGGTACTGGGGAATCGAACTTGGGTCCTTAATCTTCCTAGGCAAGCACCTTAACTACTAAGCCATCTCTCCAGCCCCCTTTTTGTTGTTTTTGTAAAAGAATTACAGAGTAATGTATAAACATCTAGACACTTCATCCTTAAATACTTCAGAATATGTTTGCTAAAATTGAGGACATTTTGCTGTACAACTGAAACAGAATTGATGCACTTTGGAAATGTATAACATTAATATAATTATAATAATGTAGAATTAGTCCATGTTTAAATTTTCCCAGTTCTCCCAATAATGTCTTTATATTACAGTCTTAAAAGAAAAAGAAAAATAGAACCCAGGCTGGAGACCCACATAAGCCAGATGCACAAGGTGGTACATGCTTCTGGAGTCCCTTTGCAGTGGCTAGAGACCCTGGTGTGCCCATTCTCTATCTGTCTCTCTCTCTCTCACACACACAAATAAATAAATAAAAATTATAAAAAAATAACCCAATTAAGGATTATGCATTGTATTTAGTTGTCATATTTTTTAGTCTCTTAAAAGTTGATGTAACATTTGTATATACTTAAGGCATATCTATTTTTTTTTTAAGTTTTTTGAGGTAGGGTCTCACTCTAGCCAAGGCTGACCTGGAATTCATTTTGTTGTCTCAAGATGGCCTCAAACTCACAGCGATCCACCTGCCTCTGCCTTCTGAGTGCTGGGATTAAAGACGTGCACCACCACACCCGGCTAAGGCATATCTTTTAAAAAATATTTTATTTTTATTTATTTGACAGAGAAATGGGGGCGGGGAGAATAGGCATGCCAGGGCCTTCAGCCACTGCAGACGAACTCCAAACCTGTGCACCTCCTTGTGCATCTGGCTAACGTGGGTCCTGGGGAATCAAACCTGGGTCCTTTGGCTTTGCAGATAAACGTCTTATCTGCTAAGCTTTCCCTCCAGCCCAGGCATATATTTTTTCAATCTAGAATAGTCCCTACTCTTCATAATATTTTGTGATATTGAAGTTAAAATAAGAAAAAAAAATCAGGGCATTTTTTTGTGTGTGGACTGTCCCTCACTTTGGAATTGCATGATAGTTTCCTTATGGCTAGATTGAAGCTAGTGTATGTGACAGAATATCCCCGTAGGTACAGCCAATAAGGAGGGACATGATGTTTGTCAAGTTGCCTCATGATTGGCAGTGCTAACTTTGATCAATTGGGTAAGAATATGCCTGCCAGCCTTCTCTATTCTAAGGAGGTGGACCATTTTCTTTGTGATTTATAGTAACCTGAGAAAAATACCTTGAGGCTCTTTAAATATCCTAATCCCCAGCAAACTTCCAATCAGTAGTTTTAAGAACTATTGATTCTTGCCAGAATGATGACTATGACTATTAAAGATTCTGAACTGGGTTGAATGGAGAGGCACTAATATGAACTTCCAGTAGAATGGATGGGAACAGATTCTCAGGGAGTTAATTGAATAAGTTCACAGGAAAAAGGAAATTCCTTACTTTTATGTTTTCTTCTTATTATTTTTGGCTTTTCAAGGTAGCATCTTGCTGTAGTGCAGGCTAACTAGACATTCACCATGTAGTCTCAGGGTGGACTCAAATTTATGGTGATCTTCCTACCTCTGCCTCCTGAGTGCTGGGATTAAAGGCATGTACCATCATGCCAGGCTTTTTATAACCTTTTCAAGGGGAGAGATTTTTTCACTAGAAATGAGTGAGCTAAGAGGTGGACACAGTTTGGGTTATTTGCTGGTATATATTGATTGTCAATGTGTCAGTACCAAGAATCACCAGTCAGAGATAACTAGATTAGGTTTACCTCAGGGCATGCCTATAAGGGATTACCTTGATTTGGTTAATTGAGGTGAGCAGATCCAATTTAACTGTGGGCAACACCATTTCATGAGTCTAGGCTGGGTTACTGGACTGTACAAAAAGGACTGAGCTGTCTGAGTACCAGTATTTCATTATTCTCTGCTTCTTCACTGTGGACTGTAAATGACAAGCTACCTCCAGCTCCTGTCACCATATCTTCCCAGCCACAATAGACTGTAACATGGAACTGTATCTGGAACTAACACCTTCCTCCTATAAATGGATTTTTGCCGGGTGTTTTGTCCCAGCAACAAGAAGGTAACTAATACCGGTTGCTAGTGTTAGGGACTAGGAAAAGGCACGGAGTAAGTTGTAAAGTCAGAAATCAGGACTTTAGCTGGTCCTGCTTTCTCACACAGGCTTCCAGCTCTCTTTCCTTGTACCTGGGATGAGAAAAGGATGATACAATTGGTATGACTACTTGTCTGTGTGGTGCTGGCATCTGTCCTTTTACAAAGACAGCAGCCTATATCCTAACAGTTACTAAATAGTAATCATCTGTTTCTACCTTATCTGTATTTACTAGTCAGTATTCTTTTGTCACAAAAGAGCTATCATTTCTCAGCCCTTAACCATCTAATCATATCTGTCTATCTGTCTGGATTTCTGTCTGTTGAATGTACCAGTGTTACCTTATGATTTTATTGGAAATGAATAAATACTAACTATCCCACAGTACATTCTGTTATTTTGTCAGATGTGCCCACTGAAAGGCCTATGAAGCCAACTCTTGTGTCCTTCTATTAATTTGATGTAACCTGATATTTGTCTATTGTCTCATCTGGTATTTTTTTTTTTTTGCCTCAGTCATGGAAGAAGCCATTTTATATGGAGACCTAGTTCCTTAGAGAGTACCATTTAGGAAGGTAAGGGCAGTTTTATAAAGGCTTCCTGGGTAACTTCACCAGTGAAGTATTGTGCTGATTCATTACCCCAGGTTCATATTTTTGTGAACATTATCATGTGGGGAGATAGCTTTAAATGCAGGGCTCTAGCTGCTGCCACCCCAGAAATTGAGCTCCATAAATCTACCCTGGACTTTTTTGTTGTTTTTGCACATGTACAAGTGTGCATGTATACACACACACACACACACGCACGCACGCACGCACACACAAACACACACACAGTGTGACTGGGGTTGCTCACCTGTGGTGGCTAGAGTGTCCTATTCCTTTGATCTTCCACTGGGTCTTGATTGAACTAATCTTTTTCTTTTTTTTTTTTTAACTGATTCTGGAGCTTGCAGGACTTGGTCAATTCTTAGGTCTCTACTCCTCTGTGAGACCGAGTTACAGGAACCTAGCTGTTTTACATGGGATCTGGAGATTTGAATTCTCGTGGTTTCAGGGCCTTCAGGCCCTTATTCTTACCTAGGAAGCACACTTAACTGCTGAGCCATCTCTCCAGCCCTACCCTGAATTTTAAAAACTATAAATTTACTTACACACACACACACACACACACAGAGAGAGAGAGAGAGAGAGAGAGAGAGAGAGAGAGAGAGAGAGAGAGAGAGAGAGAGAGGGAGGGAGAATGGGTGCACCAGGGCATCTTGCCACTGCAAAAAAACTCCAGTGATGCAAGCAACACTTTAAATCTGGCTTTATATGAGTACTGGGGAATTGAACCCCAGGCAAATAAGCACCTTTAAACACTGAGCCATCTCTGCAGCCTATGTATTGTATTGTATTGTATTATCTATTTTTAACAGATTATACTCTTTTATTTTATCTCCACTGTTCCTGTTTCCATGGGGCCCTCCTCTTCGGAGTTATAGGATTTACTGTGGAGTCATGAAGGCCTCAGTAAGTCCCAATGGGATAATGGGGGATTGATTGTCCCTCAGTGTATTGCCACCCACTCTATGGCTTTTAAAATCTTTCTGCCCCATCTTCTGCAATGTTCCCTGAGCCATGGCAGACCTGTTGGCACTCTGATTTAGTGCTGAGTTCTTTGTAGCCTATAGATTTCTGCTTTGATAGGTTGTGCTTGATCACTGTCTGCCACCATCATCCTGATTGTCACATCAGCAGTAAGAGCAGCTTTCATGGTGCCACTTCCACTGCAGGTTCCAGCCCACATATTTTGATGTTATTTCCCCAATTATCCACTCTTACTTCTCTTCTCATCCACTAAAACCTTTCTTCTTCCCAATTAATCTCCATCCTATTTTCATGCCTTTTTTGGACTAAGTGAGTTAAATTGAGGTTGTTTGCATGAGCATGGTTTGAAGGTTATTTATTGGACTGTGGGCAAATTATTGGTGGCTACAACACTGGATAGCCTGAATCCTCTCCCCAGCAACCATTAGCTGTTATTAGCTTCTCTGGGAGGTGTGCAACCCTGCACTTTTAACATTCTGGAGAAAGTTCCAGAAGTGACCTTTTGAACACTAGGAATTAGGGATTTCTGATTTTCCCCTTCACCTTTAACATTACTTTTTAATTTTATTTTTTGTTTATTTATTTTTTTATTTATTTGAGAGCAACAGACAGAGAGAGGAAGACGGAGAGAGAGAGAGAGAGAGAGAGAGAGAGAGAGAGAGAGAGAGAGAGAGAGAGGGAGGGAGGGAGAGGGAGAGGGGGAGAGAGAGAATGAATATGGGCATGCCAGGGGCTCTAGCCACTGCAAATGAACTCTAGACACGTGCATCCCCTTATGCATCTGGCTAATGTGGGTCCTGGGGAATCGAGCCTCAACCAGGGTTCTTAGGCTTCACAGACAAGCACTTAACCACTAAGCCATCTCTCTACCCCAACATTACTTTTTTTTAAAAGAGATATTTTTATTTATTTATTTGAGAGACAAATAGAGAAAGAGAGAGAATGAATGGGCACATCAGGGCTTCCAGCCACTGCAAATGCACTCCAGATGCATGTGCCACTTTGTATATCTGGCTTATTTAGGTCCTGGAGAATTGAATTGGGTCCTTGGGCTTTGCAGGCAAGCACCTCAACCACCAAGCCATCTCTCTAATCTAACATTACTTTTTCTCTTGCAATATGGATTACAGTATACTGTCAGTTTCCCTGGGCATGTGGTAAGGATCCATTTGATCAACTCCATGGAGTCTTTAAAATATCAAATGATTTGAACCTTCAGAACTTTCTTTTGTCAAAAGAGATGGAAGAGGTTAAAAGTTGACTGTGTGCATGTTGGAGGTTTTCAGTTGACCCAACGACTTTTTTCTTCCATGACATTATTTGTTATATTTTTTGTGGTCATTGGATAAATTGATCAAGTAATGTTTTCACATATCATAAGACCCCAGGGTGAAGACTCCAAAATATCAATGTATGTATTGCTTCTGGGACTGAATCATAGTTTACTTTTTGGTTTCTGAAGTTTTATTTTCAGGGAAGGTAAGTGTGCTGTGGCTCCTTTCCATACAACTGATGATGGTTCAATTTCCAGTCTGCTCCTGATTGGTACCTTTTCACTTTCTGATCTCACCTTTTAACCATGTACCATGTTAGCCCAGCTAGTTCTTTCTTCATTCTCAAGACAGAGCTGTGAATTCCTATTAGGAGTAACCAGCTGCATAAAACGTATCTCTAGAATTATATCATCTGGTTTGAAATCTAAAGCCTTCTACTTATAAGCTGTAAGAACTCTGATAAAATACTGGATCTTTATCAAACTCCTTGCCTGAAAAGGGGTCAGTAATCTACCCAGAGGTTTGATGTGAAATAAATGGGTAATACAAGTAAAGTATCTAATAGTCTTAGGTATTAAGTAATCAATAAATGTTAGATGCTGGGTATTTTTTTAGTCCACTTTTGAAAACAAATTTACTGAGATTTAATTCACATGAAATTATAGACCTTACACTTAAAATTAAATGCCTTTAAATAGATTTGGGTTGTATGTGTGTCATCATACCCTACTTTCAGAGCATTGCTGAAAATCGATGAGGCTCTTTTTTTATCAGAAATTCTCCTAAGGCAACATAATGCCATCTATTAATCTATTTTATGTTTATTATCTTAAAGTTCCAAAGAAAGTTCCTTAAAATTATTTTTATTCAGATGGTGTATTTGTAGTGTAATTTTTATTGACAATTTTCCAACATGTACATAATGTATTTTGATCATAATCCCCTCCCATTATTTTCTTCTGTCCTCCATCCCCCTTCTACATGGCTCTTTCTTTTCTAACTAGCTCTTCTTCTAGTTCAATCTCTCTTTTTTGGCCTTCTTCCATCATCCATGATGACATGTTGATGGGCCCACTGTGAGGCCATAAATTCAATGGCCACTTAAATGTCTAGAAGACAGTATTCCAAACACTTCTCTTTCTCCTCTTGCTCTTACCTGCTTTCTGCCACCTCTTCTGCAGTATTCCCTGAGCCATGGTGGATATGATAAACATGTTCTATTTGGTGCTGGGCACTGAGCTGTCATTCTTTCTCAGCACTTTGATGAGTCTCTGGTCTCCCAAGTCTTTAATGCTATTTACAAAAAGAAGTTTCTCTTACTGAAAGTAAGTGCAGGACCATTGTTTAGACATACACATAAATATTTAGAGAGAAATTTGATGAGCATAACGCATCCATTAACCAAGCAATAGTAGTTTAGTGGTTGTTTTAACTAGACTTGTTAGTGTGCCTATCTTGTCTTAAGTGTGTACCTGTATTCTTGCCTGTGATTGTGTACTCATGTGTATTTCATGGCTAACATACTATAAGGCTATAAAGCAGGGCTGACCAAATGTTCCTTATTTCAGTAAACCATCTGTGCATACACATTTGCATGGTTTTATATCTATTCTGTCTTTCAGGTATGTATGAAGAGGGGCCCTGCTTAGGAAACAGTGACACAGAACACTGACAGTGGTGCTGCTACAAATGAGAAAACATGTATTTTCTCCACTTTCTAGTTTTTGTAATGTTGTTGTAGTGTGTGTGTGTGTGTGTGTGTGTGTGTGTGTGTGTGTGTAAAACAGTCTCATGTAGCCTACACTGGCCACAAACTTGTTATGTAGCTGAGGCTGACCTTGAAATGCTGATCCTTCTGGTATCCTGCTTTTGTTCTCCAAATGCTAGGAATATAGTGATATTTTGTATTTTACTGAGACAATGTTTCAGTCTGTAGTCCAGGCTGGCCTGAAACTCACTCACTGTGTAGCCCAGGCTGACCTCAAACTTGTGACAATCATCTTACCTGAGCCTCACACGTGATGGGATTACAGGAGTGAGCCACTATGCCAAGCTATATAGTATTTGAGAAAACACATAAATGGCTGGAGAGATGTCTCAGCAGTTAAGGTACTTTATTGAAAAGGCCGACAGCCTGGGTTCAATTACCCAGTACTCACATAAAGCCAGATACACACAGCAGTGCATGTGTCTGGAATTCATTTGCTGTGGCCAAAGGCCCTGGCCTGCCCATTCTCTCTCTCCTCCCTCCCTCTTTCTTTTATTTTTTTAAATTTTATTTATTTATTTGCAAGAAGAGGTAGAAGATAGAGACACAGAGAGAGAATGGGTATACCAGGGCCTCCAGGTACTGCAAATGGACTTCAAATGCATCTGTCACTTTGTACATCTCACTTTATGTGGGTACTGGGGAATTGAACTTGGATCATTAGGCTCTACAGGCAAGTGTGTTAACTGCTGAGAAATAGCTTCAGGCCTCTTTAAAAAAAACATTATATTTATTTGTTTGAGAGAGAGAAAAAGAGACAGAGAAAGAGAAGAGGAGGAAGAGAGAAAATTGGCGCACTGGGGCCTCTAGCCACTGCAAACAAATTCCAGACACATGTACCACCTTGTGCATCTGTCTTTACATAGGTACTAGGGAAGCAAACTTGGGTCCTTTGGCTTTGTAGGCAAGTGCTTTGACCACTAAGCCATTTCTTCAGCCTCTTTCTTCTTCCTTTCCCTGCAAATATATAAATAAAAATAAAAATAAAAAACCATAAAGGAGGGCTGTGGAGGGTTGTGATCATGGTATATTGTCAGTATTTGTGGAAGTTGTCAAGACAATGTTAAACACAATTGTTTTTTTTTTAATTAATTAATTTATTTATTCATTTATTTGAGAGTGACAGACACAGAGAGAAAGACAGATAGAGGGAGAGAGAGAATGGGCGCGCCAGGGCTTCCAGCCTCTGCAAACGAACTCCAGACGCGTGCGCCCCCTTGTGCATCTGGCTAACGTGGGACCTGGGGAACCGAGCCTCGAACCGGGGTCCTTAGGCTTCACAGGCAAGCGCTTAACTGCTAAGCCATCTCTCCAGCCCTACAATTGTTTTTGTAGACTCAGTTTATTCTGTAGGGAGGAGAAAGCCTAGTAATGTGTGTTAAACCAGAGTTTGCATCAAGAACTCCATATTCAGTTTGTCAAGGCAGGAAGAGGTAGCTCAAGCTATGGGATTCTAAATCCCAGTCATGAGCATACCATGTTTATCCCCAGTTCTCAAAAAACAAACAAAAAAGGAAATGATGTGTTTGTAATACTTTTTTGAGGATTGTTCAGACTCACTTGTATACATCATGGCAATATTTGTGACAGAGTCTCACCGTGTAGCCCAGACTGGCCTCAAACTCATGATCCTCCTGCCTATGTAATATTGGGTCCAGGAACATGTCATCATGGATGATGGATGAAGACAAAGTACCAAGAGAGAAAAATACTGAATTGACATCCTTAAAATTTGTGATATTTAGATGGATGGAAGCAATTGGAATACACTTTCTCTCAATGTCACACACCCTATCCTTGAAGTGGTAGGTATATACAAGTTGACTCCTGGAAAAACAGTAGTCCTATATTTGAGCTCTCTATAATGAAAGCTGTTGTGAAGACCTGGGATGTTGTCACATGCTGTTACAGGAAACAACCAGTACATATTGCAGAGAATTCATACCTGGATATAAATTTGAATTAGTTCACCCAGGACTGGAAAGAGACCTGCACTCAGGCTAAGGAAATACCGATACTTACCAGAGTGGTGATATAGGGCAAGTCACTGATCTCTAGTTTCCTCATTTGCAAAACGGTTGCTCATCCTGGCTCCTTTGCAACTTACGTAGTTGGCCCAGTGTGATGTTTCTTAGAAGTGCTTTCAAAGTAACTACAAGCTGGTGGACATGGTGGTGCACACCTGCAGTTCCAGTATTTGGAATGCAGAGACAGGAGGATTATGAGTTTGAGACTAGTCTGGGCTACATAGTGAGACTCTGTCACAAACAAACAAGCTCAAAAAAATTATAATAAGCTGTCCCAGCGTAGGGTGAATACCAGTTCCTGCTTGAGCTCAAGTCAGATGGCCTTTAGCATCCTGCTCGGAGCCCTTTCCTCATGCTCTCCATAGGGACTTTCCTCCTGTGTTGGCAGTGTGTCTTACAGGATTTTATGCTAAAAGTTGAGAAAGAATTTTGAGGCTTTTAAAATAATATTGACTGGCTCTACAGAGAGAAATTAGTGAATGCATCGATAGCAGGCAGGCCTTTATGGAAGTCCAATTTATAGATCTGGTTCAAAATAAATCTGATGATTGAGTTCAAGTTCTGAATCTGTTGGATTAGTTATTTTTTTTCTAAAAAACAGTCTCACCATTGCCATTTGTGTAGTATTGAGTAAAAGTTATGCTTTGCAGGGTTTTCTTAGGGGATATGAACTTGCATATTAAGATTTTTGGTTTTCCTTTTTTATTATAATTATTGGTGCATGTTGACTAAATATGGATTTAGCTAACACTGAGTCTTCCATTGTTGTTATTAAGTCATTTTGGTTGGAACTTGGGTGACTTCCGTGGTTGTCATTTTGCAGACATTTGTTATTTTATTTGTTTCATGTTCAGATTTGTGTCTTCAGGTTTCATTTCACCTTTACTTCTAGAAAATGCAAACTTTTAAGGATTCGGAGCACTTCATCTTAAGGGTTGTATATGGGGCAGAAGGGCACAAGAGGAGCACTGAAATGAGCTTGTCACTTAGATGGTCTTGCCTAGAATGGACACCTGCATCTTTTATAGTACAGAGGAGTTGATTTGTCATCTATGATGTCAGGAGCTATGGGGTAGTAGTAGTTTTTTGTTTGTTTGTTTTGTGTATGTATGTGTGCATACATGTGTGTTCACATGTATAAGGGCAGGTGCATACCTGCCACAGAATGAGTGGAGGTCAAAGAATAATTTCGAGTGTTCGCCCTTATTTGAGGCATGGTCTCTTACTGTTGTTCAACACTGTGTTTGTTCCCCAGGCTGGCTGGCTTGCAAACATCCAGGAAATTCTGTGTCTGCCTCCCTTATCACCATAGGAATGCTACAGCATCTGACTTTATGTAGGTCCTGGGAGTCGAAACTCAGACACTCATGCTTACATGGCAATTGCTTTATATACTGAGGCATCTCCCCAGCTCTGTTTGTGTATTTTTTTAATATTTTTATTTATTTATTTGAGACAGAGAGAAAGAGGCAGATAGAGAGAGAGAATGGGCACGCCAGGGCCTCCAGCCACTGCAAACGGACTCCAGATGCGTGCGCCCCCCTTGTACATCTGGCTAACGTGGGTCTTGGGGAACTGAGCCTCGAACCGGGGTCCTTAGGCTTCACAGGCAAGCGCTTAATCGCTAATCCATCTCTCCAGCCCTGTTTGTGTATTTTTGAGACATGATCTTACTCTACAGCCCATGCTAGCTTCTAACTCAGGATTCTCCTGCCTTAGCCCTCTGAGGGCTTGGATTACAGGCCTGCACCATCACACCCAATTCTAGTGGTGTCCTTCTTAGCATTGCATTTCCATTCCGCTAGCCTTGCACCTTGGAGAAACAAGGTGAAATGGATCCTCTAGCCTACAGAGAGCCAGGCCCTCCTTAGGGTTGCATGGCTCAGTCCGCTGACAGGCTGCATTGCTCACTTACAATTGGACTTGAGAGCTCTGCATTTGTTCATGTTAAGATTCAACAGCTTGTGACTTTGCACAAAGGCGTAGAAATCATTAGTGTACTCACTGGAGATGTGATCTGACAAGATATTGATTCTGAACTTCTGCCTGCTTCTCTGTTTAATCCTTTCTTCCTTAGTAAGATACAGAGAGAGAAAAATGAAACAGAACTAGGCCACACTGGCTTTTGAAAAATATTGATCAGGGAGCACATAGCTGTAGTTCAGACACCTTCCTTTTTGTGTGATGCCATGCTGTGTGGGGGCCTAATGGGGCCTGTAATCACCCCTGCAGGGACTTCTTTTTCAGGAAAAAGACGAGAAAAGAAAAAGAATCCCCAGAAGCAATACCCAGAAATAATTTCCACGTTTCTAAATGCATTTCTTTGAAGTCGTTGATCCCTTTGGTTTTCTAGGCCGTGTGGTGGCATGAAGAAGTGGTATGATGGTCAGCTATGAGCAACAAGCCTCTGAACATTTTCCATCTCACTTCCTAATTTCTATCACCTCTCGCTGGCATTGGCCTCCACCGCTGCATGCCTGTATGTTAGATACACACACCCACCCCACCCCACATGCATGCTCATTCTCATCACAATGCACATGTGTGGTATAGATGTGCTTTGTTTGGACAGCTGCATCTGTATTTGCACCAGCTATGAGTCAGTCTCCCACCGGGTGACTAACATGACATAACCTTGAGTATCCTCTGGTCAAGTGAAGTGTGATCTTGGCTTTTACTTTGATTTGCCTGGGTTGGTTCTGTGAATGCAGACAGGGATCCTGTTAATGGATCCCCTGGGGCAGAAATAGAGCTTTTAAACCCCATGGGACACTTGAAATGATACCAGGTATAGGGTGAATTCAAAGTGGTAGCTGCTTATCAGGCCCAAGTTCTAGTGTGTTGAAAGGGTGGCACTGATTTAAAAAAAAAAATGCCAGCACACCTCCTCTTTTGCTTTGCACCTCTGGGGAAAACACCCTCTGCCTTTGCTAGCCTTAAAGCAGAACATACTTGTTTCCCTACTACATCTCATCAGCTTTTATTATAAACCAGTAGCAGCAAATATAAAGCCTCATCCCTGGAAACCTGTTTAAGGCAACACTGTGCTTCAGCGCTTCATGGTGGAATTTCTGCCTTCTGCACCAATGGATCAGTTTCTCATAACCATGCCTTCCTGACCCAGCAGCTTTTGAACAACCAAGAAGCATTGCTCTGCTTTCTAATGCCTCCCTCTCTAAGAGACCAGGGCTGCTGTGCCTCTAGCCATGTCCCAGGCAGCATATTTGAGACAAGTCAGCTTAATTTGCCTGCATGCCTAGAAAGCATCCCTTTAGAACCTTAGTTTCAGAGAAGAATTGTATCTAAATATTTTGCTTTTTCTATCCAGGCGAGCGACGGAGGCGCCGATGCCAGGTGGCATTCAGCTACCTGCCCCAGAATGATGATGAGCTTGAGCTGAAAGTCGGTGACATCATAGAAGTGGTAGGAGAGGTAAGCAAGTGGCTAGTGGCCTTGTTGCCTCATGTGGCCATCAGACCCACCTGTTCACCCAGCCCCAAGGATCCCTTGCTGCCAGATGCACAGCTCCACTGGCCTTAATATGGGATATTGGAACTTGCAGAGACCTTAGAGAACATCTGGTTGAGTTTCCAAAAGAAACCAGTTCTTGTAGAGGAATGCTTATAGACCAGTTGGGGTCAGATGTAGGACCATTGACTTTGTAACACAACATGCCAAGTACCATTGAAATCCCACCAACTTTCTTTCCTGCTTTAGTTAATGAGAGACTGGGGGATCACATTGATTGAGATCTATCTCTAGAATGTAGATTAAATACTCATTATGGGGAAAACTGTAGATTTAGGGAGAAGGAAAAGAAGCAGCATGTATTTAAAGACCAAGCATGTAACAGCTGTGATGATATTCTCTTTTTTGTGGATCTGAGATCAAACTCAGGGTCTCACAGATGCTAAGCAAGTGCTCTACCACTGAGCTATACTCCCAACCCTATCATAGGGTTCTTTGTACATTAGCCCACTTATTCATTATGACTACTTCATTGTATAGATAAGTAAAGGCCCCTAAGAGACTCTTATCAGAGGCAAGGCTGAGGGGAAAAGCCAGGTCAATTAACTCAGAAAACTCTCATTTCTACTGTGTCACTTTCCCATTTCCTTTTTTGTCCTATATATCCACAACCATCCCTGCTGTTAAAATGTTCCTGCAAGTACTAGGCGGGCTGCCCAGGTTCTACTCCTTCATGCCTGGGAGATCCTGGGCCTTCCACTTAGAACCTCATCGTTCATTCTGATTCAACACTTCCCTTTGTATACAGAAATATAGTTTTCTATTTGCTTTTGTTTCCTAAATATCACTTAACCTGACAGAAGCCCACAATGTAGAAAAGAAAGATAGAATTTTAAGAGGGCTATAATAAGCGAATCATCATGTGTGTAGAAGGGATAGAATTGATCCTAGAAGCTGGATTTCTCTGACTCATAAAACCTAACTTGAATCTATGTCTGTGTTTTTCTTTTTTTTTTTTTTTCACTCATAAGTAAGGGATCTGTAAGAACCATGGGAGAGCAAAGCATTTATAATGACTGAAAGCATTACTAGATTAAGATGGCTAAGTCAGGTGCCAAGCTCAGTAGTGTTCAACATTACAATAAGACAGAAACCTTTGAAGTTATTTTTTCTTTTATTGTTATTATTAGATATGGACATATTTTGTATGTAAACATCACATGTTGGTACCATACTTTCCCTCCTCCCTGCCCCTTTTCTGAAGAGGCCTTTCTCATTGGGGATGCAGGTCAACCCATGGGTATTTTGGGTCATGCATTATGGCGGGGGGAGAGGCAATGTTTCTGTGCAACATGTCCCAATTTGCAGCTCTAACAGTCTTTTCACCCCCTCTTCTTCAAAATCCCCTGAACTATGCTGGGAGCATTTTAAGTCTACTTCAGTGACGGGCACTTAGGAGAATCTGGATCTCTGGTTTCATAGGTGTTGAGTGTCCTCAGTATCTTTCTCCATCACCCTTGATATCAGCTTAACTGAGAGAGTAACATTCTTGTTCATTTCCCCAATTCCTCTGTGTTTTCTGCTGTGGCTGGGGTGGAGGTGTGCTGAGTCGTTTATCAACTCAGGTCCAGCTCTCATCTGAAAGGGAAGCAGATTCTCCAGTGGAATGTGAAGTCAGTGCCAGTTAAATTGGACAAACATTATTAGTTTAGAGAGAAATAAAAGTGTTTAGACAGTTTTATAGTGTAAGGTTAGTGGGAACTTGACAATGGAAAGCAGAATCATTATCTGTATGTGATTCTGACTTGTCTCCCAGTTCCAGATATGGTTTCCTTTCCACTGAGCAGATCTGTTAGCAAATCCAAGAGCAGTTGGTTACCCACCATGGCTGTGTGCCACTATTGTACTTGAGTGAGCATCATATCAGGTTGTTTGCTTCTGAGTTGCTTAGACATTGAGTTGCTCAGATAGATATTGGCCACTTTCCTCCAGTAGCTCATATAGCACCTTCCAGCACTAGATAGACTAATTATCTGGGGATTGGCTCTCCTCAGGATTCCAACCAGGTCTCTCCATTGTCCATACCAACAGCATTTGGTGTGTTCAGCAGTAGTGTTCCAACCAGGTCTCTCCATTGTCCATACCAACAGCATTTGGTGTGTTCAGCATTAACCTCTGGTGGGTTATCTTTTCTTCAGGATGAGTAATTTGCATTTTTGCTGTTCAAAGTTTATTTTCATTGTTATTTGAAAGAATTAATTGCATTGCTTTCAGATTTTGAAAACTAGCCTCAGAAATAGTACAAAACAAAGGTATGTGTCTCCAGAATAGCTGTGAATGGGGTTTCTGTTATGGTGTTGGGAGGACATGCTGTAACTTCCTTTGCCCCCTAAGTTTTAGAAAATTTGTGCTAATATATATTTTTATTACTTTAAAAAATCTAGTGTGAAATAGGGAACATCTGTCAAATGAGTGGGAGGCTGGAGAGATAGCTTAGTCAGTAAAGTGCTTGCCTTACAAGTATAAGAACCTGTGTTCACTCCATAAAAAATGCTGGACATGGTTACACATGCCAGTAGTACCAGCACTGGGGAAGTAGAGACAGGTAGATCCCTGGGGTTACCGGCTAGCCAGTCTAGCATACTTGGTGAGCCCCAGGCCAATAATGAATGTATCTCAAAAAGAAATGGACGACATGCATGAGGAATGACATGCAGGTTGTCCTCTGCTCTCCCTACATATACACCCATATGCACCTGCACGTACATTATGTGTGCCCACACACATGAACATGCATATACATATGCACACCATGCACACCAAAAGTTAAGTGAGTGTGAAATGAAAGGACAACAGAATAAAACATTCCAGTGATAGTTAACTTTCTTAAGACAGTGACTATGGAAAAAATTCTAGAGAAAAAAAATTAAATGAGGGCTGGAGGGATGGCTTAGCCCTTAAGGCATTTACCTGCAAAGCCAAAGGATCCAGGTTCAACTCCCCAGGACCCCACATAAGCCAGATACACAAGGGAGCACATGGATCTGGAGTTCATTTGTAGTGGCTGGAGGCCCTGAGCACCCATTCTCTATCTGCCTCTTTCTCCCTCCTTCTCTCTCTCTCAAATAAATAAATAAAAATAAAGGGGCTGGAGAAATGGCTTAGCAGTTTTGGCACTTGCCTGTAAAGCCTAAGGACTCAGGTTCAATTCCGCAGTGCCCATGTAACCCAGATGCATAAGGTGGCACACGTGTCTGGTGTTCGTTTGCAGTGGCTAAAGGCCATGGTGTGCCCATTCTCTCTATCTGCTTCTGTCTCTCAAATAAATAAATAAAATACATTTTTTTAAAAGTTGGGTGTGTAAGCCAGGCGTGGTGGTGCATGCTTTTAATCCCAGCACTCAAGAGGCAGAGGTAGGAGGATCGTCATGAGTTTGAGGCCACCCTGACACTCCATAGTGAATCCCAGATCAGCCTGGGATAGAGTGAGACCCTACCTCGAAAAACAAAAGCAAAACAAAACAAAAAGTTGGGTGTGATGGCACATGTCTTTAATCTGGGAGGCAAAGGTGGTAGGATAGCAGTGAGTTTGAGGCCACCCTGAGACTACATACTGAATTCCAGGTCAGCCTGGGCTAGAGCAAGACCCTACATCGAAAAAACCGAAAGAAAAAAAAAATAAAATAAGTAGATGTGACTAATAAAAATGTTAAAAAAATGTTTGTATGGGGGCTGGAGAAATGGCTTAGTGATTAAGGTGTTTGCCTGCAAAGCCAAAGGACCCAGGTTCAATTCCCAAGGACTCACATTAGCCAGATGCACAAGGGGCACGCATGTCTGGAGTTCATCTGTGGTGGCTGGAGGCCCTGGTGTGCCCATTCTCTCTTCCAACCCCCTCCCTCTTTTTCTGTCATATAAATAAATAAATAAATATTTTTAAAAATATTGGTATGATTTGAGATAGTTAAGGTAAAGAAAGATAATAAATAGGAAAAAAGTTGTAAGTCATAACAAAAAGTTCTATATGTAATAGATGAAAACTATATTAGGACGCTGCTAAAACAATAGTAAGGGATAGTTAAATCTGCCACAAACACAAATTCCACAAGGGAGAAAAGGATTTTGTTAATGTTTTGACACGTAGTCTCACTAGGTAGCCCAAACTGGCCTCAAACTTGCAATCCTGTTGCCTCAGCAGTACTGGGATTTTAGGCATGTATCACCATCTCTGCCTCTGGGGGAAAAGTCTTAACTATGTGAAGATATTCCTCCATTTTCTTAGTTAAAGAAGTACAACTTAAAGCAATAATAAATTTCTGCTTTAATAAGCAGAAATTTTAGACATTACGATGTCTAAAAATTTCAATGCTGAGAGTTTTCAGTACTCAGCATTAATGGTGAGTTTTTATCCATGTATGGTACTTATATGAACCTATTTATCAAGATAGGTCAATATCTATAGAATGAATAAAACTCTGTGACTGTGATCTCATTCCTAAGACTTTATCTGAATAAAATAGTTAACAATGGAAAAAATGATGCAGCAAATGTTAATAACAGCAATGTTTGTGATAATAAAAATTAATCAAGGGGAGCCAGGCTTGGTGTCACAAGCCTTTAATCCCAGCCCTTGGGAGGCTGAGGTAGGAGGATCCCTGTGAGTTTGAGGCCGCCTTGAGACTACATAGTGCATTCCAGGTCAGCCTAGGCTAGAGTGAAACCCTACCTCAAAAAAAAAAAAAAAAAAAAAAAAAATCAAGGGAATTAAGTTGTGTTATCCAGTTAAAAGATTGTAAAGCCATTAAGATGGTACACACAGAGCTCTTTGAATATGTTTTATTATGATGTTTCATATTAAAATTATTGGTTATATTCTACTAAGCTGAGAGCTTTTCAATGAAAGGATCTGGCTTTTATGTTTTTATATTCAAGGTACCTAGAATAGAGCTGAATCCTAATATACACATTAATAAATGCTTGCTAAATAAATACATAATTGAATGGAAATATGAAAACAGTTTTTCCAAAATAAATGAGCAGATCAGAACACAAAATTGCATGTACTAGGACATAATCATGTAAATATATATACGTATATATATGCATGTAATCAAAGATTAAAATGAGCAATAACTGAAAATGATCTTGTCATAGAAGATGATTTTTCCTTTGTTGTTTTAATAATGTTATAAGAATAGAAGTCAAAGCCGGGCGTGGTGGCGCACGCCTTTAATCCCAGCACTCGGGAGGCAGAGGTAGGAGGATCACCGTGAGTTCAAGGCCACCCTGAGACTACAGAGTTAATTCCAGGTCAGCCTGGACCAGAGTGAGACCCTACTTCGAAAAACCAAAAAAAAAAAAAAAAAAAAAGAATAGAAGTCAAGACACAGAAAATGATTAATATATTCCTGAGAAAAATTCCTGTTGGCTGTGGGCAAAGAGAGTGTGGGTTGCTGAAGAAGAGGAACAGTTGTCATACTGTGACTGTACTCACCCTAGATGACAGGAGTCATTTGCCACCTGCAATTCCAGGCTTCTTTCAACTTGCTACCAGATGACTTCTGGGCTATATTCTTGGTTTGCTTCCATGGGAAAAAGAAAAAGTAGCCATAGAGCCTATGGTATTTACATAAAACTAGTTGGCCTTTTAATCCACATTTTAAAAATACTATCAGGAATTTCATATTGTTCTAATTTACTTGTGATATTGCAGGTAATGTTTGTTTCTATTACCACTGTATAAAAATCTATCCAAAGCCAAAGTGGTGGTGCATGCCTTTAATCCCAGCACTTGGGAGGCAGAGGTAGGAGGATTGCTGTGAGTTCAAGGCCACCCTGAGACTACATAGTGAATTTCAGGTCAGCCTGGAGTAGACTGAGACCCTACCTTGAAACAAACAAAAAATCTCTCCTTTTCTCTGATAATGGATGTTGGTTAAGTGTTAATGGGTATCTCTTGAAGCTGTAGACAAAATAAATGGCCTAAGTAAAATCCTTTACATCACAGGGAAAGATCAAGGTAAGGAGATGAAGGAAGAAGAATTAACAAAGTTTTTTTTAATGCTATAATGAAACAATATTGTACATGCTTATTTAAAAATTTTAAAGGCTAGGCATGGTGGTGCATGCCTTTAATCCCAGCATTTGGGAGGCAGAGGTAGGAGGATCGCTGTGAGTTCGAGGCCACCCTGAGACTACATAGTGAATTCTAGGTCAGCCTGAACTAGAGTGAGACTCTACCTTAAAAAAACAAAAACAAAAAAATTCAATAAAAAAATCTATGTGTATCATTTCTTAAGGATTTTCTGCTTGATTCACTTTTTTAAAAAAGTCTTTATCTTCAAAATCTTTCTAAGAGTTGTCTGTCAGTGACAAAAAAACGTATATGAGTTTTGGTATATACAATTCTGTAGTACCTATTGATTAACCTGTTAATCACTAACAAGATAACCTAATTGGTAAATACACAATCTAGTGTAAATGTATGAATAGATTGGTTAATTAGATTGTATCTCAAAGCATATTTCTCCTGAGTGCTGGGATTATAGGCATGTGCCACCCCACCTGGTTTATGTGGCACTGAAGATCAATTCCACGGCCTCATAAATATTAGACACACACACTAACAACCAAATTACATCTCCAGCCTTGTTTTGCTTTTGAGGGGTGCATTGAAGCCTCTGCTTTTTTTTTTTTTTTCCTGCCTATGTTATCTAGAGTCCACAGAAGGTGCTTATTTTGTCCTGTATTAGATGAGCCTGGTCTTAGCCAGTCTCTCACAGTGGTGGCTGGAATGATGTTTAGAGATTTTTGCTTTCATGTGTTTTTTCATGGTTAGTTTTGGAGGCATTTTTCAGTGGTTCCCAGTCAAGCTGGTTGGAGACTAAGGGCTGCAGGCTCAGAGTTAAAGCCTGACCTGGCTTTGTGGGTTGCAGTTGAGAATTTACACATATGTATGTACCTCCTCCTTATGCCCATAGAAGATTAACTCAGCTAGAATTAAGTAGATTCTTGGAAAGGAGTTAAACTATGGTTTAAACTATTTATATGAAGTTTTAGGGGGAAAAACATCAAATGTGCTCGAAATCAGATTAGTGATTGCTTAGAGGTGGGTTGACTGGAAAAGGGCACTGTGAATTTTATGGACTGTTGAAAATGCTCTGTTTGTTGATGGAGGAGTGGGTTACGGTGGACATTTTTCAAAACCGATCCGCAGCATGTTAAGACCTGTGCATTTCTGTAAAGTACAGTTTGACTTTAAAGAAATGGGACAATGATCTTAATATTTTTCTAGTGTTTTAACATTTTGCAAAATACCTTCAACTTCATTTTCTTTTTTTTTTCACTTGTGTTTCAGAGTTATTTATTTATTTATTTATTTTTAATTTTTAAAAATATTTTAATTTATTTATTTGACAGAGAAACAGGGAGAGAGAGAAAAAGAGAGAATGGGTGCTCCAGAGCCTCCAGTCACTGCAGATGAACTCCAGATGCGTGTGCCCCCTTGTGCATCTGGCTAATGTGGGTCCTGGGGAATCAAACCTGGGTCCTTTGGCTTTGCAGGCAAACGCCTTAACCATCCCTCCAGCCCTTCAACTTCATTTTCTGAGTAGGAGAAATAACTAGTATTAAAGTGTTCATGTAATTTTTTTCTGGAGAAATTTTGAAGATTTTAGGAAAACTAAGGTGTGAACTTTAGATTCTGATATGTTCGTTTTCTTTTATGGAAAGAGAACTGTTTTTAGAACAGTGAAACCGACTTCATTGGCTTGTGTATCTTTCCCTTTAACTTCCTGTGAACTCACCCTTCCAGTTTGCTCCTGACTAGAATTTAGTGAACAAAGTAGTAATTAAATGAAAAAAAAGTTTACACTCCGAAGTGGATTTTTCTGTGTGGCTATTTATACCCTCAGATAAACTTTAGTCTTGTTAAACCTTCTATGCTCTTCCTAGCAAACTGACAGGTTTTAAAAAAAAATAAAGAAAAACAAAACAAAATCTTCAAGGACCTACCTGTTCAGAAAAAGTAGGTATCCAAGGGAAAAGGTTTTCATTCCCAGACAACTTAACCTGCTTAAAAAATGTAGATGTTTGCATAGTTGAGTAGGGGTATTGAAATTTGCCTTGTTGTTTCCTCAACTTAGACTATGATCTAGAAATCACTTCCTTACCCCCCTGAGCCTACTTAGAGGCTGTTGCTTGTCAGGTACGAGGCACTGGGATCTATACTCTCAAATGCTTATACTCAGCCTTTCTCAAAATCACTAGGTGGGCATGAGGATTTATATGCAGATAATGTTAGCTAGAGGAAGAAGTGCCCAAGGCCATACTCCCCAATAGGCAGTTTATGGTCCTTGGAGGAGTAAGAAACATTTCTTTCACTAGTGTAGCCACTGGCTTGGAAAGAGCCCATGTTCCTTTAAATAATCCCTTATCTAATACTCTGTAAAAAACCCCAATGAAATTCACTGGGTATTGTTAAGAAGGGGAGTAATGGGAAAGGGAGACAATTCAATAAGAGAAGATAATGGTAAGTAAACATGATAAAAATACAATATAGACCAGCCATGGTGGTACACACCTATAATTCCAGCACTTGGGAGGCAGAGGTAGGAGGATTGCCATGAGTTTGAGGCCACTCTGAGACTATATAGTGAATTCTAGTTCATCCTAGACTCTGAAAAAATACGTAATATGTATCTATGAAAGTATCATAATGAAACTTTATATAATTAACATATGCTAATGAATAATAAAAGAAGCAGCAGGTGAAATTGCCTTGTACCCAGCTTTGAGCCATAGATAGGATTTGCTCTTGGGGCGAAGTCATGGGACCTAGGGCTGGCCACGTTGGCCACAGAGGGAGGCAAGTGGGGGTTGTTGTTAGCTTAGAGCCAAGGACTGCAGAAGATTAATGAGTGATAGTGGGGTGAGTTTGGGAAGAAGGTGGACAATCTGTTCCCTTTGTTACTTTCCTTGGGCAGAAGTTGTCAGCCTTTGGTGGTACTTATAATCTATATTACAAGGGGCTACATTTCTTTCTGCCTTTAGATACAGAAGCATCAATACAAGCCAGCTTGACTTTTGAGCCGGAGGTGTATGGGTGCTCCATGTTCTTTTGTTGCAGGGGTTTCTCTAGGCCAATTCACCAATCAGTCTGTCCCAAGGTCCCGAGGTAGTTCAAGATAAATGCTCATTAAATGTTGATGTGATTGGTGACCCTGAGATGGCCACACAGGCTTGGTGTTGCAGAACCTAATTAAGAATAGCCAGGGTCAGGATTTCTTTATCCTTTCTACTCCTCATAGAAAAGAAAGAAAAATCCTCTTGTGAAGGAGTCGGGACTTAGTAGACTCCCTGGAGGACATCTCCTGATCATTTCCCTGCTAGTCATTCATTCCTTGGCACTGTGTTTTACTTCTAGAATAGATTAATAAAGGGATGCCATTATTCTAGGCTTCATTAATAAAGGGATTAATAAAGGGATATCATTATTCTGGTGCCCCTAGTTTTATGTATGAAGTTGAATTAGAGTATCTCTGAAGAGGGCCAGTGTGAGAGTAAGGAGAATTTTTCTCCTATATTCTGGCTCAGTCTTGAGACAAAACCAGCAGTCTGTAGAAAGAAATTATACTGCACTGTTCTCATTGGTTCTGGGGCCAAGCCCTCCCCCAGGAAGGGCTCAGGTCACAAAGAAACATCCTTGTACACACAGCATGTGCAATTGGAAGTGTGTCCCCTCAGGGGATGAGCAGTGATTTTATTGTCTGCCCACACACTGCCTGTGTGGCTAATGATAGACCTCTGTCATTTTCTCATTGACCTCTCAGACTGTGCTGTGATAGTAATACAGGCATCTAGGGGCATGGTAAGGTGAAGATACCTCTATGTTGTCCCAGCAGGCAGCTGCTGATCCTACATATCAGGAGCACTCCCCTCCAGGATCTCAGGCTAGAGCTGCTTATTACTAGGAACAGGAACATTTCAGACATCATCAAACTGAATGGCATGGAATTGGACCCGCTGCCCTATGCAGCCATGGATTACCCCACAGATTGCTCATTTGTGATTCCTGCCCTTGGTTTTTGTCTTGCCCTGTGAATCCTGGGAGGAAGAAGGTCGTTTTGTGGTGCTTTATTCAGAGCTGTCACAAAGGGCCCCATGCTAGAAATTCTCTGCCTATTGATATTCAGGCTCATAGTGAATCTTCCTAACCATCTTAATCCTATGAAAAGCTCCTTGAAAGAATAATATATATCAGTTGAATTGGCATAGAAACATAGAAATGCTATTCAATGAAAGTGCTATTGAACACCATGAGTTTGCATTGACTAGCCATTCGTGGATGCTGTTGTGTATATTCTTTCCTTAAGATTTTGTGGCTATGCAAATGTAATCACCACTCTGCAAGTCCGAATCCCATGAGTTCCCTAACAAATACTTAAAACATATTGTTCTGGTTGTCTCCATTCCACAAGCTTCATCAGCCCCCTCGCCCATCTCTGGAATGTCCTGTACATCCCTCCCCTAATGATAGCTGTTGTTTTTAATTTCTTAGAGGCCCACCTTAATTTGAATTACTCTTTTCTCAAAGTCTTCATTTTAGCATCCCAGATCTCAGTGAGCTCAACTTTAAATAACCAGTTTGATTTGTGCTAAGTCAAGGTTTGTTCTTATCTATTTACCTGGCATTGCTGATGTTTTTAGTCACACTTTTCTATCTTGGCAGAGTATCCCTTCATCTTATTTAGCAAAATAGAGATATATCCTGTATAGTTCTATATCCCCAGCTCTTAGTATACAACCATAGCACATATACCTATATAATACTTGTGCCACATATTAATTATTCCCATTATTCAGATGAAGCAAGGGGGTTGATTTTGGTAGGAAAATTTGGAATAAGATCACATAACTGCTAAGTTTCAGGGTAGGATTTGACCTGGGACTTGAGCTTTAATTTTCATTTTCATTTGTTTGAATTTGTAGCTCCTAAATTCTTATTACTTGACTTGGCCTGCTAATATATACAGGTAGAAAAAATCCCAAAGATTCTAGATCTCTTTCTATTATCCCACACAATATTGTTAACTTAATCCTCAAAATGACCTTATTTCTTCCAGAAATTCAGATAACTATTCTTATGTCCCCATTCTGTTAGTAACTCCATCACAAATTCGTAGGCCTTTTTTTTTTTTTTTTACCACTCTGTCCCTTACAATTCATACCTCTAAAGGGCCCTGAAACTGAGTCTTCCTTGCCCATCCTCACTGATCAAACTTTTGCTTCATGTCCAGATGACTGTGGCCTTCATACCTCTAATCCTTCTTCCCCTTTCAGTTTATTCTAGGGACTTACAGAAACCAACAAGGAATCATTCTACTTAGAGTACTTAGCCTATGACTTCTTAACTATTTTCATTAGACTGTCACTTTGTTTTGTTCATCTGGGGAAACCATTTGATTTTTTTTTTCTTTTTTTAAATACTTCTGAGGTTATAACCCTGAGCTTTGTGCATACTAGGCAGGTTCTCTACTAGTGAGCCATATCCACAGCCCTTGATCTCAGTGGGCAGTACTGGCCAGCCTCAAACTTAACTGTTTATCTCCTGCCTCTGCTTCTGCCACTGAAGTGCTGAAATTGTAGGTATGTGCCCCCATGCCTGGCTGCATTCACAAATTTTAATGATTTTAAATCCTTAAAGCAAAACCACTTTGAGTTATAAAGGAAACAATTTGTACTTAAGTAGACCTCAAACTCTTGTAAAACCAACAAACTTTGATGCAGAAATCTATGTGATTACTTTCTAATTCATTAAATAACCAATGCCTCCCCACATGTATAATAAGGTATACTAGGGGCTGGGGAGATGGCTCAGAAGTTAAAGGCACTTGCTTGCAAAGCCTGTTGGCCTGGGTTTGAATTGCAAGTACACACATAAAGCCAGATGCACAAAGTGACACATGCTTCTGGAGTTCATTTGCATTAGCAAGAGGCTGTGGTGAACTCATTTCTCTTTCTCCCATTCCAAATAAGTGAATGAATAAATAAATGTCAAAAATAATGTATACCACCATTTCAAAGTAAGAGTACAGATAATATTTTCCAATACAGCATCTATCATATAATATGAAAGTATTTTATGATTTATTGTTGATCAGTCACAAGTCCTACTACTAGTGTGTTTACATTCATAATCAAAGGAAATGGCAAAATTTGGTGATGAAAATTAAATATTAATTTTTGTCCATTTGTGTTAGTGGATTCCACGTTAATCCCTCTTGCTTAGTCTCAGTCTCAAGACACTGTGGCCTGCTCTCTTGTTCTGGTTACTTTTAAGCTTTGGGTTCATCCCCTGTGTCTATGTTTGTTTCCCTGTGCATTGAAGAAGTAGGATGCCCTTATAATCTAACTCTGCAACTCTGGTCTTGTCTTTGATTTTTGCACAGGTAGAGGAAGGATGGTGGGAAGGTGTTCTCAATGGGAAGACTGGAATGTTTCCCTCCAACTTCATCAAGGAGCTGTCGGGGGAGTCAGATGAACTTGGTATATCCCAGGATGAGCAGCTGTCCAAGTCAAGTAAGAAGTCTACCCCAGTGAACAGGAATGGGAGGGAGAGACCAGTGGGCTCTGTCCCAGCCTCCTTTCTTTAACATACTTTATGCTGAAAGGCTGTGACAGAATGGGAGTTTTATCAGTTATCCTACTTTAACCCACTGTGGTTTAGTGAGTTCATCACTGTAAAGATAAGACCTGTAGCCAGGCATTCTATATATATCTCTTGATAGATGACTGCTAGCTGTCATGCTGGGATAATACTGCCTCATGGGTGGTACAGGTTGCTATGCCTCCATACACTTCTAAAGTATCATTTATCATTTCGTTCATCATTACTTTTTGAATGAATCCAATGAGATTGTCAGTATTTCTGTGTTCATTGAAGAACTTGGAGAAAAATAATAAAAATAACAGGATCATTTGTGGTAAGAAGAGCTTGCCAGTTCACTTAAAAGTATGTCAAGACAGCTGAGAGTCCATGACCTCCCTTGGATGAGGACGTATTTCCTTCTGTGATGGTGAGAACGAACTTCAGGTCTTTTTTTCTCCAGGGCCTGAAGGTCTCCCTCCAGTTTCTCTGCTGCCCTTTCCAGCTCATGGAGCAAAAGGTCAGGCCCAGGAAGCTTTGTTCTCCCAGTCACTAACTTCCCATGTGGGTGTCTGTGTTTATCTTGTACCGTGTTGAGCCAAGGTCATGAGCATGAATGTTGTAGGAGGCTTGAGTGTGTCTTAGTGATGTGACACCCTGACAAGAGGATAACTCAATTTTGCCAAAAAAATTTTTTTTGAATGTTTCCCTTTTCTATTTGAAAAGAAATTGACTTGAATAAAGTATTCTTAAGTTGGTTTTATATTCCTATTATTTAACCAGTAGTATGATTCGAAGTAAAGCTGCTTCCAAAGAAATGCTTAAGTAATCTCCTTTGCTTGGTGTTCCAACACCAGTTCTAGGTCACACAGCCTGCCATTCACAGAAGTAGCTGCAGTGGCTGGCTGTCTCAGTGGCTTTAGCAGGATTCTTCCTTTCACTGCCGAAGGCTGAGACCCTCTTGCCCAAAACTCTGTTCTACCTTAGAATCTAGCATAGGGTGAACTAGGAAGGAGTTTGGAATAAGTGAGTATCTTGGAGCTCTGGCTACCTTCTGAAGCCTGGGTTCTGGGGGATTTTCCACTAACATGGTCCAGGACATGAGTAGGGCAATTAGAGTTACTGTTGTTCCTTAAATCCAAATTAGAAGTTTAGCTGCCCTGCAATCTTCTTTTGTACACTGGAATAGTATCATGCTTGGTATTTAGATCCTATAATAACAACACCGTACCTCAGGGATGTTGTGAATTAAATACACTGTCTTGGGAGGAAGACAAAATCAGGTCATTATAACTTTATTTCCACAAGGAAGTTCATTAGAGTTCCAATAACCGTAATGTTTATAAACCACTGTACCCATGGAAAAAAATGGAAGCTGTCACTGTTGATGAAGATTAACTGTTAGGACATTATCAGTGTTGAACTGTTTGGGAACTCTTTGCTTACTCTTTGATACCATGGTCCCTGAAGCATTTTTGGATTTGGACATTACTTTATAGTTCTACTGATGCAAAAAGGGAGATTTGGGGAATATTGGGCACCCTCTTTGGGAAAGCCTTGACCTCTTAGTGTCCTGCTATCTTAGCTATATACTCTCAGAGGTGGAAAGTTTAAGATGAATACATCCTATAGTTTTGGAACTATTGAAATAAATTGTCCCCCACACATTTCAGGTCAAAAACATGATGAGCTGACCCTGCATAGACTTTCCACTTAAAAGCAGATGGTACTGGAATTCCTGGTACAAGCAGCTTGGGAGGCTGAATAGCATGGTCCTCCCAATCACCTGGTCCTCCTTCACCTGCCCTCAGGACACATTTAATAATTAGCCTTCTGGTTCGGGATCAGAAATATCTACTATTCCGAGGAACCATGTTTCTTCCATGGGATCTGTCTGTTGGTTAGGTGCGTTTGAGGTCCTTGGAGAAGCATGGTCTTCTAACAAGGATGGATATTTATGATAAAAACATGACTCTGGTAATATTCCTATATGAATAGTTAAGGAAAGCAGGCCCATTTCTCCATCTGCCTATCTGTGTCTGTTTATCCAACCTTCTTTTTCTTCTCAGATTTCTTCATTTATTCAACCTCTTTTGAGTTCCTATTTTCATAAGATTCTCTCTGAAGTCCTGAACAGCCACAGATAAGCCAGATGCAGATATGACCCCCTGATGTCAGTAAGCTCACCTTTCCTAGAAGTTCATGAAAGTGCCCCAGGAGCTAGCATCTGAGGAAGAGTGGGCACATAGGCAGGGAGGTCAGTCCCATAATGATATGGAGTGATGGTGGTCACAAAGGGTTTCTTAGAAGCACAAATGTGAGAATAATGTCCCTGTCACTTTGTAAATTGAAACCATCTCTTGAAAGAGAAAAACAGCATCTCTGAGTGTTCTAGTAGGATTTTCAGTAGCCGTTCACAGTTTGGATTTGTTTCAGCATGTGAATATGTTAAAAATCTCCAGCAGAAATTCTATATACTGACAGAATTTGTTCAAGGAAGACCTTTGGGTATAGAATCATCTGCTTATTCTCTCCCACAGAGAATAGTCTTAGGATTTTGAATACGCTTTACTTATTTGAAAAATGTTTTGAGATGTAGTTTCAGGCTGGCCTCAAACTCAGAGCAAGTTTCCTATCTCAGCCTTCCAATTGCTGGGATTAAAGCACTTTAAACTTTAAAAAAATTATTATTTAAAGTCGGGCATGGTGGTGCACGCTTTTAATCCTAGCACTCAGGAGGCAGATGCAAGAGGATCACTGAGAGTTCGAGGCCACCCTGAGGCATCATAGAGAATTCCAGGTCAGCCTGGGCTAGAGTGAGACCTTACCTCGAAAAACAAACAAACAAACAAACAAAACAAAACAAAAAAAAAAAGGCTGGAGAGATGACTTAGCAGTTAAGGCATTTGCTGCAAAGCCAAAGGACCCAGGTTTGATTACCCAGTACCCATGATGTAAGCCAGATGCACAAGGTGATGCATGCATCTGGAGTTCATTTGCAGTGGCTGGCTGGAATACCTTGCATACCTTTCTGTCTCTCTCTCTGCCTCTTTCACTCTGTCAAATAAAAAAATAAAAATAAGCTGGGCGTGGTGGCGCACACCTTTAATCCCAGCACTTGGGAGGCAGAGGTAGGAGGATTGCCATGAGTTCGAGGCCACCCTGAGACTCCATAGTGAATTCCAGGTCAGCCTGAGCCAGAGTGAGACCCTACCTTGAAAAACCAAAAAATAAATAAATAAATAAGTATTAGCAAAAAAAAAGAAAAAAAGAAAAACCAAAAATAGTATTGATAATGATTTTTTAAGAAATAAGAGATTGGGAGGCTGGAGAGATGGCTTAGTGGTTAAGGTGCATGCCTGCTAAGCCTAAGGACCTTGGTTCAATTCTCCAGGTCCCATGTAAGCAAGATGGACAAGGTGACCCATGCATCTGGAGTTCATCTTCAGTGGCTAGAGGCCCTGGTGTGCCCATTCTCCCCCCGCCTCTCTCTTTCTCTGTGTGTGTGTGTGTGTGTGTGTGTGTGAAATAAATAAATAAAAATCTTTAAAAAATGTTTTGAAATAATTAAGATTCATGGGAGATGTTAAAAATAAACACCAACTATCTAAAGTATACTTTACCCAGTTTCCTCCATTGATAATACCTCTTATAATTATGGTAAACACCTATTTGCCTTCATCCTGTAGCTGAAAAATATAAAACATAGTTAGTACACAAAAGGCATCTAGGGTTTTCTCTGCTATGAGCTATAATGTACTTGATAAAAGTCTTTGTTTGACTGAATTACTTAATATACTTTATAATCTGAAGTTTATTTCTACACAGAGATATCTTAATACATGACTCTTGGAATAAGCTAAATCCTAATGTGTGTACCATATTGGTAATTTTTAGAGATCAAAGTGATATTAAGGGGAGAGATTTTTCAAGATATATAAAATATGTATCGTAGTTTGAAGAGAACTTTGCATACAGTGAGTCCCTGTACATCTTTTTATTTCATGCTTATACTTTAAAAAAATACTTACTTTTACTTATTTATTTGAGAGCGACAGAGAGAGAAAGAGGCAGAAAGAGAGAAAATGGGCACATCAGGGCCTTTGGCCACTGGAAACAAGCTCCAGATGCATGTGCCACTTTGTGCATCTGGCATACGTGGGTTTTGGGGAATTGAGCCTCACACCGGGATCCTTAGTCTTCACAGGCAAGCGCTTAACCGCTAAGCCATCTCTCCATCCCCTACTTTTACTTTTGAATGTTTGCATGCTTTTTTGGTGTTTGTATTTTCCACATTTCTACTTATGAAAATTAAATTATACATACATACATATGTGCATGTGTATGTATGTATATATAAATGGATAAATCTGATACAAGAAACATTGACAGTATATATTTTTAATTTTTTAAAATTATTTATTTATTTATTTGAGAGCGACAGACATAGAGAGAAAGACAGATAGAGGGAGAGAGAGAATGGGCGCGCCAGGGCTTCCAGCCTCTGCAAACGAACTCCAGACGCGTGCGCCCCCTTGTGCATCTGGCTAACGTGGGACCTGGGGAACCGAGCCTCGAACCGGGGTCCTTAGGCTTCACAGGCAAGCGCTTAACCGCTAAGCCATCTCTCCAGCCCGACAGTATATTTATAAAGAAGTGTACCATTGATTATCTGTCACATGCTAAGTATTTAATAAAAGCTTAATGGATTTTTTATTACTCCAAGAATACATTTTTATCTTTGAGAGGTAAAAACTTCCAGAACTTGTGTTTTTCTTATTCTGATACTATTTTACACATAACAGTTGGTTATCGAAACCTTCAAGCCTTCATAGGTCCTTTGTTAAAGGTAATCTCATCTCCCCAGCAAGGAGTTAGAACAATTATATTGGTTGATCATAGTTATATAGTATCAGAAACTTTTTGTTCATATTTAAATTTGAAAACATCATGCTAAAAAGGTAACTCAGTGGGTAGAGTACTTGCTGTGCAAGCATGAAAACCCAAATTTGGATTCTTAGCACCTATGGGAAATGCTGGATGTTGTGGCACACACCTATGATCCCAGTGCTGGGGAGGTGGAGGCATAGAACCCCTGGTGCTTAATGGCCAGCAAGTCTAGCCCAGTCTATGAGCTTCAGGTTCAATGAGAGACCCTGTCGCAAGGAATAAGAAGAGTGACTGAAGAAGATACCTTGTGTGGACCTTTGGCCTCCACACTCACAAATGTGCATGTACACACACATGCCTACACATATACACATGCACCTCACACATATACACACATTCTAAAAATGATACTTGAAAACAGCTTTATTATATCTAGAGCTTATAAAACCTTTAAAAGTAGTTTTTCCAAAAAGATTTTTATAAACTTTTAGTTATAGACAATTTCTAATACATGGAAAAGTAAAAATAATATAATGAACACTGTGTACCCACCACTCTGTTCAGTTATTATCAACCTTTAGCCAGTTGGTTAATGTTACAGCCCTCTATACTCTTGTCCCATATTATATTAAAGAAAATCTCAGATAGTATATAATTTGATCCACAAATATGTTAATATGTATCAATAAAATGTTTTTAGATAGCACTATCACAGCAATACAAAGTTGCAGCAATTCCTTAAAATAATTCAACATATGGTCAGTGTTAACTTTCCGCTAAGAGTCACATTTGTTGATGTGAATCTGGATCCAAATCAGATAGACATACAGTGATTAGATGACATGTTTCAAGGTTCTCTAATTTTGTAAATTTCCTCTTCATTCCTTTCCTTTTCTTTACAGTATTTTTGGTGGAGAAGCTAAGTTCCTTTATCCTTATTTCCCATAGTCTAGTTTGTGATGGTTTCATATCTGCTGTTTATTTTGTATTCCTATAAATTGATAATTAGATCTAGGGATATGAATATATTAAGATTATATATATACATATACATATACATATACATATACATATACATATACATATACATATACATATACATATACATATATATACACACACACACACACATTTATTTTGCAAATCTTCCTAGGTGTGCTACATGGTTCACCTGAAGGCAAAAATCTCAATGTCTTTATTTTTGAATGTTATCAGCCTTTGATTATCACTCAGACCTAGTCACTAGGGCTTATGGATTTTTAAAAAAAAAATTAATTTAGTTATTTATGAGAGAGAAAGAGACAGAGAGAAAGAGAGAATGGGCATGCCAGGGCCTCTAGCCACTGCATACGAACTCCAGACACATGTGCCCCCTGGGGACTCAAACCTGGGTCCTTAGGCTTCGCAGGCATATGCTGTAACTGCTAAGGCATTTCCCCAGCCCCTGGCTAATGAATTTTTAATGAATGAAATAGGTTCCCACATACTACATCAATATCCATATACACATCTAGAAAAGGTGTTAAGTAAATTTGATTATTCAAAAACAGAATATACACATGTTTGTGTCGGTAGTACAGACTATTAGAGGTGGACAAGAATTTTGAGATCATTTAGCCTGGTGTCAGACTAATGCTCAGTGTAATTAGTTGTCAGATGTAACCTGGCTTTTGAATAGGAGGCCAAAATGGTGTGTGGGCTTTTGGAACACATTCTAGTGTCATTTCCACTATGCAAACAGGTCAGTTTCTCATAGAGCATCTGGGACATTTAAAACTTGGCTAAAGTTGAGCTTATTTGTTATGATCACAGATCATGGTTAATGAAATATCTTTTCATTTATTGTGCACATGACTAAACCAAAATGGAACAAATCATCAAATGTCATAATCACAGAGCATCCTGACTATAAGATTTATTTGGATTTAGCAAAGGAAACTATGTATGAGTATTGTCCAACTTTGATTTCATGAGTATTTTGCTTCACATTTGAAATATATAGGTCATCCATTTTTTGATATCTTTTCATATTATTTGATTTCAAATAGTTATTATAACCTTAAAATTATTCTTATTAAAAATACTTGAGGACTAGGAGATTGCTCAGTGGTTAAGACACTTGCCTGTAACATCTAATAACCCAAGTTCAATTCCCTAGTACCCACATAGAGCCAGACACACAAAGTGGCACATGCTTTTAGAGTTCTTTACATCAGCTAGAGGTCCTGATGAGCCCATTCTCCCCATCCTCCCTCCCTCCCTCTCCCTCCCTCCCCCTCCCTCTCCCTCTCCCTCCCTCCCCCCTTCCCCCTCCCCCTCCCCCCTTCCCCCTCCCCCCTTCCCCCTCCCCCCTCCCCCCTTCCCCCTCTCTCCCCCCTCTCTCCCACTTCCCTCCCCCTCCCTCCCCCCTCCCTCCCTCCTCCCTCCCTCCCTCCCTCCCTCTCTCTCTCTCTCTCTCTCTCTCTCTCCCTTCCAGGCTTGGTGGTGCATGCTTTTAATCTCAGGACTTGAGAAGCCAAAGTAGGAGGATCACTTTGAGTTCAAGGCCAGTCTGAGACTACATAGTGAATTCCAGTTCAACCTGGGCTAGAGCGAGACCCTATCTTGAAAAACCAGTATATATAATATTTGAGCTGGGGATGTAGCTTAGTTGGTAGAGTGCTTGCCTAGTGTACAAAAAGCCCTGGATTGGATCCCTAGCACCTCATAAATCGGTGTGTTGGTGCATGGCTGTAATTCTAGGCATCAAGACATGGTTTGTCTACTTCAATGATTTTCAGACTTGGTCCTATGGCAGAATATATGAAACTTTTGTTGGCCTTGGAGGAACATCAACAGAATCTTGACTTTTTCCTCTTACACTTACTTTTTTCTCATATGGAAAGGATGCTGCTATTCAATGTTAAAGGTTCTGGCTCACAGAAAAGCTTTGTTCCTTGGGCATAATATTGGCTTGATGGCTGAAAAATAGAATATGATTTGCTCCAAAAAAACCCTAGTGACTAACTTGCTTTGTTTTTGTCATTGATGTCTTCAAGTGCTTCAAGTCTAACAAATACATTTTACAGATAGTTCTATAAGCCAACAATTTTTTTTTATAAGTCTTAGTTTTTTGTTTTTTTTGGTTTTTTTTGAGGCAGGCTTTCACTCTAGCCCAGGCTGACCTGGAATTCACTATGTAGTCTCAGGGTGACCTTGAACTTTTGGCAACCCTCCTACCTCTGCCTCCCCAGTGAGTGCTGGGATTAAAGGTGTGTGTGACCACGCCCATCCGGAGCCTTACTTTGTAACTCAAACTGGCCTGGAACTCACTAAGTAGCCCAGGCTGGCCTCAGACCTTTGATCGCTTGTCTCAGCCTTCTGAGTAGCTGGGATTGCATATGTGTACCGTGAGGCTTCATGGATACCCAGTAATTTGAATGCCTAACTTCTTGCTCTACTTGGCTGCAGCATATTATGTTCAAAAGGGAAATAAAGATTATACCACCATGCCTATAAGACATGGAAATTGGAAATATCTCATTCTATTTAAAGTATTGGTCTGATCATTCATAATCTCCTTTATATATTAGAAGTGCCAAAGCTCCAAAGGTGACATGATATGGCTATTGGGTTTCCTATTTTAGTACTAAATATTTTTAAGAAGTAAGTCAAGTTTCTCTTTCTTCTCAGTACCACTCTCTGCTTCTTAGAATAGCCTCCTCTTCTCATCCTTCACACTTATGAAAGTAGGCCTGGTCCCCACTTTGAATATTTAATTTGCAAACCATAAAGAACTTATTTCCTATAGTAATGGATTCATTAGTTGAGTTCGTTTTTAGCAAATCACTGTACCTGCTAATGATTCTGTGTTGTGTTGTGTGTGTGTGTGTGTGTGTGTGTGTGTGTTGGTGGGGAGGTGGGTGGGTGGATATGAGTTCACCCAAATTGAGGCAGTATGTGTATCTTCTGTGTACTTACTTATGGTCCCAGTGATATTTGGGTTTTAACTATGTGTTCAGTTTTATGATATTATAACAAAAAGACATTTGAAGCTGAATGAGTCCTTTGTCCACATGCTTAAGTATAGTATTATGACTAATAGGGCTTAACGTCAATTAAGATGTCTTACAAAAAGATTTTGGGTGTTATGTATGTTAAACAGAACCCCCCTTACGTTGATATGTATACTTTAAACCTTATTAGTAAGACCTCCCCTCTAGTACATTAATACATTGATTGTCTTGCTTACTGAGGATGATAATCTTTTATTTATTTAGGTTCTGGGGTCAAAACCAGGACCTCATGTATGTATAGTGACTCTTCCACTTAGCCATACCCTTAGTCTGAGAAATTTTTTAAGGAGAATTCTGTGTCATGTTTAGAATATTGGGGCTTGGCTACCTGTTTTTATTATGTGGGCCCCACATCTGTTTATTCTCAGGCCATACTCTCCAAGAGAAGATGGTGTTACACATTTGACTTAATGGAGAAATCTAGTGAATTGGGTTTTCTTTTATTAATTGAGGTTTTTGTTCTATTCTTATGTTAAAATATTGAAATAGCTGCCAGATTTTTACCAGGCATAATCAACATGGCAGTCCTTTGCAGAGGCAAGTCCCGAATTTGGGAGTGTATTGCTCTTATGGTTGCATGGGGACTTTGGACTCATTCTGTAACATTCTTAAACTCTGCCTAATGGTCTTAAATTAATTTTATGGGTGAAGCTCTTGCAGTGGATTCATTGAAGGCAAGTGCAGTTAAAAGACTCTTCCTCTTCCTTCTTTTGCCATCATTTGCTCCCCCTGCCCTCTCTCTTGTTTTTCTCTCCCCTTCTCTTCTCTCATTCACTGTCAGGAAAGACTACCTTTGAAGGGACAATTCTGTACCGAGCTGCACCGGGAAAGACGGAGGGCCACAGACGCTATTACAGTGAGTGACCTTATCAGCAGGAGGAAATTGTAAAGATAAGATCTGGGTACTTGTGGTTTTGATGCAGCTGCACTTTCCTGAGCTGCTCATGCTTATGCCAAATGTCTGCGTGAATTTCTCATCCAAGGACATGGACTTATTTGCCGATAATAAGTGTCATCTCCTTGGTATGTGCTACAAGAGCCTTCTTACCTTCAGCCCCTGGCACTTTCTTGTTTGCTTCCTGCTTCTATCATGTATGTGATATGCGTGCATGAACTATGCGTGTAGAGAAGGGAGCAGCAGTAGCATTTGTTATGGCACATGTATTCGTACCAATATCTCTAGGCTTCTGGGTGGTGGAAGATGGCTTCTGGCAGAGACATCAACCTCTCATAGTTGTCGCTTTTTCCAAGTGGGTCATTCGTCATTGTGTGGTTCAAAGAAGATTTTGGCATGGAAGTCCATGCCAGAAATGGTGTTTTGCTTTGCTCATTCACCTAATCCCCACACGGCAGAATTCTTTTGGCCGGATCCATGCGTAGCCTTTTGTGTCGTGAAATATGGCTGCCAAAAGTTGAAGGGAAAATACGAATGAAACGAATAAACTTTCATAATACCCATAACACAGTCCTTGCTACATTGTAAGCACTATATGTGTGTGCTAAATTAAAAATAATCAAGAATGACTCTAATCAGTGTTGGAAGTGAGGTGGAAATTATACTGAAGTGGACACCTTTAAGACTGGTGGAAGCAATTTTGAAGAGACTTTATTCTGTTTCTTCATCTTGAAGAAAGCATATCTCCCTTAATATACATATGCACATGTACATACATCCAAGAGAAGGTTCAGAAATGAACACCCAAACCGTCCTTCTCAAACTGTCTGGGTGAAGTTTACTTTTCTTTCTGTTCCACCATGGACTGATGCATGGACCTACTGCACTTGACCTAACACGCAGTGTGCTTCCCGTGCTCTCAGTGGGAATTTGACAGAACTCCAGGTGGCCTGTGGCCTTTCCACCTCCATGCATTTCCCTGGCCACATGTCTAGAAGTCAGCACAGTGCACACTGCAAAAATGCTAAATTTGGAGCTGGGGAGATGGCTCAGCGGGCAGAGTGCTTGCTTTCCAGGCATAAGGACCTGAGTGCAGAGCCCAAGCACCTATATAAAAATCTAGGTGTGGGGTGTACACCTGTATTCCCAGTACCAGGGAGGCAGAGAGTGAAACCCTGGGACTTTGTGTCTAGCTAGTATCACCAAATTACTGGGCTCCAAGATTAGTAAGATATCCTGTCTCAAAAAGTAAGATGGGAAGGAATGAGGAAGACCCCTAACAGTGATCTCTGGCCTCCACCACATACACTCACTCATATACACACATCCACACACATGGGCATCGATACACATACATAGATATGCAAAAAGAATGCCAGCAAAATGCTAAAGGCATTTCCAAATATGTACTTACCATGTATCAGTAGCAAGCCTTTCATAGACTAGCTCCAATCTACAGTTTACTCTCTAGGTTTCACTGCCTGTAATTATTGTCTGCCATTCTGAGGATGACATGGAACATTTTATGAAATAATATGCCTGATAAGCACCAGTAGCTAAAAGGTACAGCACTAAAAAGACATGGAAATGAATTTACCTTTCTTCCCTTCCAAAGGGAAGGAACTTGATTTTACTTCCTAATGCACATATTTAGGTATGCCATTAACATTCTTAAAAGCGACAAAGCCAGGCTGCCAAAATTTCTGGAAGAAAAATCTGCCGTGTGTTTCCTTCTGAGGCAATGCTTGTGTGGTTGAGTGATGTGCAACCTCTCCCTGTGCAACAGAGCATTTCTTACAAGGATGAATATAATGGTATTAAGATGAGCCTGAAGGCAACGAGTCCCTAAAACTGGAAACGTGGTGAGATTAGGATGGCATTGATGACATTATTATGGCTGTAGCTAATGGTGAGCAGTGTAAGAGTTCTTGAAATTCCCTTCAATAAAGATGTAAACCAGACTTGCCCTGCTACCTTATGGTATCGGTGGGGTAGGGGTGGTATGTGGTAGTAATGGTAGTTTCATTCCACTATTTCTTTAGTTCACCCCCAAATGGTTCTTTCTAAACATGAGGGAGAATATGCAGGGTATTTATCATGTAGGAAGAATCCATACAGCAAAACTAGAACATGTTCAAGGGGAAATGACACAATATTTAGATTCTAAAATTATATCTTTCAGCAGGGATATTTCTAGAAACAATGAATAAATAAACACATAAATGGGTAACTAATCCAGGGGGTTCTCTATGTTTGCAAACTCAGGTCCTGTGGATTGCAGCCGACCCCCAGCTCCTTATGAGTTGTGCCTCATTGTTCTGTCCTCTATTCTTGCTCACAAATGCTGTGCTTTAGTTAATTAAAATATACACCAGGGACCTTCCTCCTCCCCCACTCTTTTGGCTTAGAAATGCTATTTTGTGGAAAAGAGCAGCAACAAAGGAATCCATTGTCTTAAGGACTTGATTTTGAAACTTGTTAGCATTTATAATGACCTTTCTATATGTTATCTGTTTTCATTTAACAGTTTCTTCCTGCACTGAGACTTCCTCACTTGAATGACTTCAGCATTTTATGATATTTTATGTGAGCAATTATTTGGTGTATCGTTATTATACACTAGGAGGCCACCTCACCTGTAGGACGATAATGCACAATTGGCCAGTAGCGAATTAAATTTGATGGCATATTTTCAGTCCTGAGGGCATTGTTATGATCAGGAGATGGGTAGCAAATGGTCAGAAACTATTCTGTACCCTTAAAGGCTTTGAAATACAGTTCAATGACATAACTTAGTAATCCACAAACTATCTTTTGAATCCTGTCCTTTGATGGCATAACTAATGTCCTGACCATCAGAGGAAAAATGTGTAACTAGAAATTAACTAGATACAAGTAGGCTGTTCCTTTTAGGAACATGGGAAGAGCCTGGGGAAAAAGGATCTGGGGAGGTAAGTGTATATATTGTCTTACCGATAACTACCTTATACCTCCCAACTCATGCCCCTAGAGGTCAAAGGAAGAGTATCATGTTTTCTTTGAAAAGGGATTCAGCTTTGGGAAGATGATGGTGTTAAAAAGAGAGAGCTAGGGCTGGAGAGATGGCTTAGCGGTTAAGCGCTTGCCTGTGAAGCCTAAGGACCCCAGTTCGAGGCTCGGTTCCCCAGGTCCCACGTTAGCCAGATGCACAAGGGGGCGCACGCGTCTGGAGTTCGTTTGCAGAGGCTGGAAGCCCTGGCGTGCCCATTCTCTCTCTCTCCCTCTATCTGTCTTTCTCTCTGTCTCTGTCGCTCTCAGATAAATAAATTAAAAAAAAAAGAGAGAGAGAGAGCTAGTGTCATGGACATGGGGGATTCTACCTTCTGGAAGGGTAGCTTTCTTTCTGTCTTTACTAAACACCATCATCTTGCTGTGAAATTGTCATAATGTCAGCTTTGGTATAATGTTTTCCTAGAGAAATATGTCTGCATGCACTTATTTCTTGTGAAATCATCCAAAGAGATTTAATCCTTTGGCAGTCATAATTTTGTGTGGTTTAATTGCTAATTTGTTTAAATTGCTTTTAGCTTTACAGTTTCCCTTTAGGAAATGTTACTTTCATTGCTGATTGATATGAGTCAGAGTTTAGAGGTACAGTGTGTGGTACTGACTTGAGTAGGGAGGTGACAAGGGAGTGGGGAGGGTTGATGTTGCACAAGTCATGTGCAAACAGATTTGAACTACAGCCAGGCTCCTACTGAAGTGGGGTGAAATGTCATAATGTCACATATGCAAAGAGATCGGCTTGAAATAAGATTTTCTGAAAAAGTGACTTTGATTTATTGCTTAAAGTCAAAGTCTAGTGTTAGGGATATCAGATAAAACTCAGAGACAGCCAAAGTCAGTATACTCAACACATTGAATGCAAAAAACCCAGTCACACTATAGAGGTGGCTCCTGGCTATATGAGAAGGTCTTCTTTAGGGCTCTGGCTGATTTCTGAGCTCTTTCTCTCCCCACTCCCCTTTTGACAGGCTTAAGGGAAACCACAGGCTCCGAGAGCGATGGGGGTGACTCAAGCAGTACCAAGTCCGAAGGTGCCAACGGGACAGTGGCAACTGCAGCCATTCAACCCAAGAAAGTCAAAGGAGTTGGCTTTGGTGATATTTTCAAAGACAAACCAATCAAACTAAGGCCAAGGTCAATTGAAGTAGAAAATGACTTCCTGCCAGTAGAAAAGGTATGTTTGACAGTTTTGTTTGATTTCACTGTAATGCAAAATATCTAAAAGTCCATCCTGAGTTTGATATCAGATGTTTTGGGGACCTCTTTTGAGGCTTCAAAGTTTCTCTATGTTAGCTGTTCGCTGTCCTCCCTTTTTTGTTCACCTTCCAGATGGGAATAGTTTTTTTTTTTTTTTTAAGTCTCTCTTGTGTCAGTCAGCTACTATATCATTACTGTTTAGAAAATAAAGCTTCAGGGGCTGGAGGGATTGCTTAGTGGTTAAGGCACTTGCCTGCAAAGCCAAAGGACCCTGGTTCTATTCCTCAGGACCCATGTAAGCTAGGTATACAAGGTGGTGCATGTGTCTAGAGTTCATTTACAGTGGTTGGAGGCCCTGGCACACCCATTCTCATTCTCATTCTCTCTCTCTCTCTCTCTCTCATAAATAAATAAATAGAAAATAAAGTTTCAGATAAAGTTTAGGCTGGGGAAATAGCCTAGTTGGTAAAATGCTTGCTTTCGAAGTGTGAGGGCCTGAGTTTGATCACCAGTACTCATGAACAAAGCAAGCAAAAGAAAACAAAACAAGACAAAGAAAAAAAAAAAACAGGCATGGTGATGCACACTTGTAATCCCAGTGTTTAGGAGGTAGAGACAGGCCAAACATATATTCACTGACCAGCCAGTCTAGCCTACTTGGTGAGCCCCAGGCCAGTGAGAGACTCTGTCTTAAAAATTGTGGATGGAGGGCTGGAGAGATGGCTTAGCTGTTAAGTGCTTGCCTGTGAAGCCTAAGGACCCTGGTTCGAGGCTCAATTCCCCAGGACCCACGTTAGCCAGATGCACAAGGGGGCGCACACATTTAAAGTTTATTTTCAGTGGCTGGAGGCCCTGGTGCGCCCATTCTCTCGCTCTTCTCTCTCTCTCTCTCCCTCTTTCTCTCTGTGTCTGTCACTCTCAAATAAATAAATAAAAATAAACATTTAAAAAAATCGAGGATGGAGACTGAGGAATGATATCTGAAGTTGTCCTCTTAAACTTTACATGCATGTATATACACATGTATTCACACTTACATGCACATGTGTACTTGTGCACACATACAAAGAGAGAAAAATGTCTATTTAACACAGTTTTGGAGCATCCAGTCCATAATTGGTTGGTTCCATAACTTGGAGCCTCAGGTGGAACAAAATGTCTTATCTCATGAGCCAAATAGCAGAGAGAAGAAAGAGTTAGGAACCCATAATCCCTTCAAGGGCACATCCTCAATGATCTAAGGACCTCTCATCACACCTTACCTCTCACAGATTCCACAACTTCCCAATTGTACCACCCTGGGGACCAAGTTTTTAACACATTGACCTCTGCAGAACATCAGGATACATACATACAATATATTTATATACATACACACATATGCATTACCTTTGTAGGGAATGTTTCTCAGTATGACTTTTAAGAGGCCCAACATTTTTTCATCTCCCTACCTGAAAAGTCTATCATAGGGCTGGAGAGAGAGCTTAGTAGTTAAGGCGTTTGCCTACAGAACCAAAGGACCCTAGTGCTATTCCCCAGGACCCATGTAAGCCAGATGCATAAGGTAGCACGTGCATCTGGAATTCTTTACAGTGTCTAGAGCCCCTGGCACACCCATTCTCTCCCTCTCTCTCTCTCTCTCTCACTCTCAAATACATAAACAAATTTTTTTAAAAAAAAAAACAAGAGTCCCTCACACCTGTACCCAGCCAAACACATGACCCGGATACCTTTTGTATATCCAACAGTCTTTCTTCTTTCCTTGTACAGTTTTCTAATGCTTTGTGCTAGAGTGTGTTGACTGTGATTCTGCATTTGAGAAAAGCAGTTGTGCTAAGAGTTAGCTGGAGACAATTTCAGATTCCTGAAAGGAAGTCTCCCATGTGTGTGAATGATGGAGACAGCCTGTGTTCTGACTCCCTGGGTTGCTCCCATCAGGAAGCTGGCTGTTTACTTTTGCCTCTGGTTCTGGGTTGGTGAGAGGTAGATAGCATGCTGCTGCTGAGTACGCGGTTTCTATGGCAACCCACCCAGAGCCATAGCTCTGTGGCTGCTGATGACGTCTACTGTGGTATACTTCTGAACATCATAGCCTTGCTTAGGAGTTGATAAATACTGTGGAATTTTCCAAGTAATAATAAGCTACACTCGTTCTGTGCTTAAGGAATGTTTGTTAATTTGATTTAGTGCTGAGATTTTTTTTTTCTCCGATGTTTGTGCCAGGAGGTTTGGGGGATGGGGTATTGGCAACATTTCAAATGCAGGTTTATTGGTGGCTTTTAAACATTTTTAATTTTTTAGTGAGGTGAAGCTTTAAAGGTTGCATCATCTTCTGCAGCTATTGACCCTATACCATCCACTCTGCCCCTAGCAACCTTGCCCATTGTCACCACGCACTGAAGCAGATTTGGGGGAGGGAACTGTTTAGATATTTAGTACCTTAGAGAAAAGGCAGAGAGGAAAAAATTGCAGACTGTTTAACTTAAACTCTTCTTTTGTTGAACCTTCTCTGAACCAGTATTGCTCCTTTCATTAATCAATATGTGATGTTGCTCACAAACTGAAACCTATTTAGTTAGTAGCTCAACTTTGTGAGCACATGTCTGTCTTCTAGGGTTATATTCAGATTCCTGTAAGTATTCATAAAAAGAGAGCCCTCATTTTGCTAAAGAATAATAAGAAGCCAGGCATGGAAGCACATACTTTAATCCTAGTACTCGGGAGGCAGAAGTAGGAGGAGTGCTGTGAGTTAAAGGCCACCCTCGGATTACATAGTAAATTCCAGGTTACCCTGGGATAGAGTAAGACCCTATCTCAAAAGAAGAAGACGAAGAATGGAGGGCTGGAGAGAAGGCTCAGATGTCAGATCACTTTCCTGCAAAGTGTAAGGACTCAAGTTCGATTCCCCAGTACCCACATAAAGCCAGATGTACAAGGTGGCACATACGTCTGGAGTTTGTTTGCAGTTGCTAGAGGTCTTGGCATGCTTGTTCTCTCTCCTTGTTGCTCTCTCTTTGTCTTTCAAATAAATAAAATATTTTAAAAAGAATGATGGAATTTCACACCATTTTATTCAATTATTTGAAGTGAACATGACCATTGACTTGATCAAGTTGGCATGGTGTAACTTTTATTATTGCTATTAATCTTTATTTTAACTGACAATGATATGAGTTATTATTAATATCAATGTCAGTGTAAAATATATAGTAGTCCTAATGTTGCTTATTCTTTTTTAACTTTTATTGGCAACTTCCATAAATATAGATAATATACCATGATCATAATCCCCTCTCACTAACTCCTTTTCTTCCCTTCCAAATCCCCCCTCTACTGTATCCCTTCTGCTTTTCAACTATATTCTCTTCTATTTTGATGTCATCATTTTTCTTCTATTATTCAGGTCTTGTGTAGGCAGCCTCAGCCACTGTGAGGTCATGAATATCATGGCCATTGTATGTCTGGAGGACAGTATTATAAGCACTCCTTGCCTTCTTTTGATTATTACAATCTTTCTGCCACCTCTTCCACAAATGGTCCCTGAGCCTGGAAGGGTGTGATAGAGATGTCTTACTACACTGTCACTTCTCAGAACTGATAAATATATTTTTTTTTGTTTTTGGTTTTGTTTTTTGAGGTAGGGTCTCAGTTTGGTCCAGGCTGACCTGGAATTCACTATGTAGTCTCAGGGAGGCCTCCTACCTCTGCCTCCTAAGTGCTGGGATTAAAGGCGTGTGCCACCACCCCGGCAGAACAGATAAGTTTTGAGTCATGCCAATCATCAGTGCTATCTGAAAAGAGAAGCCTTTCTAAGTAAAAGTGAGAGTGGGCTTGAGAAATGGCTTAGCGGTTAAGGCACCTACCTACAAAGCCTAAGGACGTAGGCTCAATTTCCCAGTACCCGTATAAGCCAGATGTACAAGGTGGTACATGTATCTGGAGTTCATTTCCAGTGGCTAAAGGCCCTGGTTCACCCATTTTCTCTATCTCTATCTGCCTGTCTCTCAAGTAAATAAATATTATATTTAAAAAGCGAGAGTAGCATTAATATATGGGCATAAACATAAGTACTTAGAGGGCAGTTTGGTGGGCATAATATATTCACTTAGTGAGATAGCAGTATTAGTTTCCCTACTGGGGCTTATGACCTATCCAGCCATAGGCTTTTGATTAGGTTTTTAGTACCAGGTACGAATTCCCTCCCATGGAGGAGGCCTCAAGTCCAATCACAAATCAGTTGGTTCCTCCCATAACAAACATGCCACCATTGTACCAATTGGTATATTTGTCCTGGCTGGCCAGCCATAAAGCTTGCAGTCTACCACTGGTCAAACTCATTGATGACTTTCATCCCCCAACAGGCTAGATAGCTCTTTCTAGCATCTTGACAGCTAATCAACAGGGAGGAGGCTTTTAGCTCAGCTCCAGCTTGATTTCTCAGTGACCTGTAGCCCATACATGTGGAGTCTTTAGCAATAGGGTCTTAGCACCTTGTTCTGATGGGCAACCAAGAGCCTTGAAAATAGCCTGTAATGTTTTGGGGGCAGTAGAGGCTTCCCTGGCCAACAACTCACTGGAAGGCACCCACTCTTGACACTGAAATTTTTCTAGAAACTGTGTGTAAAATTATGCACCTCCACAGGCAACTTATGCTCAAAATTTCTTTTTCAACATATATACTATTAGCTAGTGACACTTATTCAGGACTTTGTTTTGAGGTTAGGGTCTCACTGTAGCACAGGCTGACCTGTCTTAGGGTGGCCTTGAACTCACAGTGATCTTACATCTGCCTCCCAAATGCTGGGATTAAAGACATGTGCCACGATGCCCAGCCAGAATATTTTTTGTTTTTTTAAGGGGCCAGCTACCATGTCTAGTTCTTCTTTCTCTCTCTCTCTCTTTATTTGAGAGAGAGAAAAATAGGCAGGAAGAGAGAGAGAGAGGAAGAGAATGGGCGTGCCAGGGCCTCCAGCCACTGCAAGTGAACTCCAGATGTGTGCGCCCCCTTGTGCATCTGGCTTATGTGGGTTCTGGGGAATGGAACGTGGCTCATTTGGCTTTGAAGGCAAGAGCCTTAACCACTAAGCCATTTCTCTAGCCCCAGAACATTCCAGGAAGGTCTGTTCAGAAAAGGGGTAGGGAGGAGGGAAAGGATGGTACCAACATGTGTTGTTTACATACAAAATACCTCCATATATAATAAAAAATATTGGTTAAAATATTTTATGTGGGCTGGAGAGATGGCTTAGCAGTTAAGCACTTGCTTGTGAAGCCTAAGGACCCTAGTTTGAGGTTTGATTCCCCAGGACCCTAATTAGCCAGATGCACAAGAGGGCGCACACATCTGGAGTTCGTTTGCAGTGGCTGGAGGCCCTGGCACACACACTTGCTCTCTCTCTCTCTCTCTCTCTCTCTCTCTCTCTGATTTCTCCTGTCTCTTGCTCTCAAATAAATGAATAAAAGTGAACAAAAAATATAAAAATATTTTATGTATTTATTTGAGTGAGAAGGAAGGGAGGGAAGGAGGAAGGGAGGAAGGAAGGGAGGGAAGGAGGGAGGGAGGGAAGAAAGAAGGGAGGGAAGGAGGGAGGGAGGGAGGAAGGAAGGGAGGAAGGAAGAAAGGAAGGAAGATGGACCTACAAGGGCCTCTAGCCACTGCAAATGATCACCACATGCATGTGCCACATTGTGCATTTGGCTTTATATGGGTACTGGAATTAAACCTTGGTCATTAGGCTTTGCAGGCAAGTGCCATAACTGATTATCCATCTCTCCAGCCTCCAGAACTTTTAAATTTTTAAAAAATATTTTATTTTTAATTATTTATTTGAGGGGGCAGATAGAGAAGAGAGAATAGGTGTGTCAGGGCCTTCAGCCACTACAGGTGAACTCCAGACACATGTGCCACCTTGTGCATCTGGCTTACGTGGGTCCTGCAGAATCCAACCTGAATACTTTGGCTTTGCAGGCAAGCACCTTACCCAGTAAGTCATCTCTTCAGCCCCCATATTTTAAAAGTTTGATTAGCCATCCTCCTATGTCCTTCTCTCCACCACAATTTTTTGTGTGGTCCTGACTTCCTGGGCTGAAGTAATTCTATTGCCTCAGCTTCCCAAGTGATAGGGCTATAGGTGGATGCCACCAACCTGAGCCAAATTTATATCTCAGCACACTGTTTTCTAGCACCACAGAGCTGTATACCTGACTTCCTCCTTCAACATATGCACTTGGGAGATCTTAAATCTATATTAATTTATCCACACCATAATTCCTCTAACTCTTATTCCTCCTCCTCCTTTACCCATAACTTTCTCTATCTGTATGAAGGCAGTGCTATCCTGCTCTCCTTTTTTGAAAAGAAGACCTTGGGTTGTTCCTAACTGACCTATCAGGAAACCCCATCACCTCTGCCTCCTAACTATGTCCAGCATCCACTCATTGATATCTTATCACTTTCACTTCTTCCTAATAGGGCTTTTGGTTCCTTCTCACTGGTATATACTGGATACTTAGAATGGTGTGTGACACATATTAGGTGCTCAATAACTATTAATGGAAATAATAATATTTAAATGTATTAACATAGTACTTTGGAGATTAGAGACATTTTATAGAATGAAGGGACTGGGTGAAATTATAGAGCAGTGCTGTAGTTGAAAATATAGTAGTTGTGTGGTTAACAGTAACTTTGTGAAACAAAGATTTTTTTTTTGAGGCAAACCCCACAGACTGGCCTTTTTTTATGTGAGAGAGTGAGAACAAGAGACTTGATGTGCCATGGCCTCCAGCCACTGCAATCGAACTCCCAATGCATGCTCCCCCTTGTGCACATGTGCACCCTTACACTTGTGTTACCTTGTGCATTTGGCTTACAGGGGATCTGGAGAGAGATCGAACATGGGTTCTTAGGTTTCACAGATAGGCAACTTAACCACTAAGCCATCTTTCCAGCCCCAAAGATTTTTTTTTTTTTTTGCATTTGTAGTGGTGACATGAAACATTAACTTCATTGTAGTTGTGTAACATATAGATAGGTATGTATGTATGCATGCAAGCACATGTGTGTGCATAGTGATTCCATATTTTTTTAAAAAAATTATTTATTTATTTATTTGAGAGTGACAGACACAGAGAGAAAGACAGATAGAGGGAGAGAGAGAGAATGGGCGCGCCAGGGCTTCCAGCCTCTGCAAACGAACTCCAGACGTGTGCACCCCCTTGTGCATCTGGCTAACGTGGGACCTGGGGAACCAAGCCTCGAACCGGGGTCCTTAGGCTTCACAGGCAAGCGCTTAACTGCTAAGCCATCTCTCCAGCCCCTGATTCCATATTTTTACAGAATGAAACCATGTGCTATAGCCCCTAACTCATTTCTCAGTATGCAGCCTCTGAAACAAGCAGAAACTTCCCAGCCTGCTTGGCTGGTTGCAGACAACTTTTACAGCATCTGTAAAGATTTGAAACTACCTCCACACTCCTCATCCCCCCAGGTGTTGGTGACATGGATAGTTGCCTAAATTTGCAGATCTAGTATGTTATTGTGCAACCTGGCATGAGAGATGATGAATGTAATATTGTTTTATTAATGTACCACATGGTTCTTACCACTCTTGAGATGGTTTTGTGTAAGATTTATATTTAAGGAAGACATTTTCCCTAATAGCACTTGCTGTTTTGATTTTTGCCAAAGCACAAATTGTTTCTTGTGTGGCAAATGAGCATATTTTGCACTTATACTGGGATAATTGACTTTCTGACATAGCTGATTTGGTAATGTCTATGAAGGGAGAAAAGGAATCTAATAGTTATGGGTAGCTGCAAGCATCACATCAATACTGAAGTTTGTGCAGTATTCACATTCACTTTCCAGGCTCAGCAGGTAGTGTTGTGCTTATCTTAGCTCGGTTTTAATCCATGATACTGAAAGTTAATGATTAGACTATATTTCAAGTAAAATGTTATATAATATCCCTCTCTCAACCTTGAAAAATGAGTAGTGAAACCAGACAGGTGACGCATGCCTATAATCATAACACTCAGGAGGCTGAGGTGTGATGATTGAAAATTCAATGCTAGCCTAAGCTACTGTTGCATTCAAGTTTGTATTGCTGGTAGAAATCACCCAACCAAGAGCAGTTTCTGGGAAAAAAAGAGGTTTATTTTGGCTTACAGGCTCAAGGGGAAGCTCCATGATGGCAGGGGGAAATGATGGCATGAGCAGAGGGTGGACATCACCCCCTGGCCAACATAAGGTGGACAATAGCAACAAGAGAGTGTGCCAAACACTGGCAAGGGGAAACTGGCTATCACACCCATAAGCCCGCCCCCAACAATACACTCCCTCGAGGAGGTGTTAAGTCCCAAATCTCCATCATCTAGGAACCTAGCATTCAGAACACCTAAGTTTGTGGGGGGACACCTGAATCAAACCACCGCATTCCTCCCCTGGGCCCCATAAACTGATAACCATACATGCTGTAAAATGCAGTGCATTCATCCAACTTTAAAAGTCCCCTAGCTTTTATCAATTCCAATGATGTTCATACATCCCCATAATAGTCCAAGATCTTTTAACTGAGACATAATACCAAAAAACCCATAATGGCACAGAATAAATATTCACACTGCAAAAGATGGCATCAGGCATAGCAAAGAAATACTCAAGCAATACATGATTTGAAACAACCAGGGCAAACATCAAACTCTATAGCTTCAAGTCCAGCAACTCTAGCCAGTGACAAATCTTCAAGTCCGATAATTCTAACCAGCAACAAGTCTCTGGCATTCCAATTCCACCCCTCCAGCTAGGCTACTCACAGTCTTGGAAAACTTCATCAGGGCCGGAGCTCCTTGGCAGCCATCTCATGGTCCCGGCATCTCCACTGGGTTTCCACTGCAATCCATGGTTCATCCTCATGGCCCAATGGGGTCTCCATGCAGGCAACCAGCAAACCCACTTCACACTGCCCATGGCCATTTCCAAAACACAAAACCATGTTGCAAACTCAATGACCCTCTTTCCAGCATTTCTTATACTCCATGATACCAGGTAGGGTGCCAGTTTGTTAATCCAGGGGGAAATAAAGCAGACTTTGAAGAACAGGATACTCCTTGAGCACTCAGGCCCTTCAAAAGAGTCTACCTTCTTCCTGTTGCCCCAACACAGGTCAGCTGGCCCAATCTCAAAGGTTGTAATTGCAGCTGAACGGGCAGCAATCCACCCAAAGATTTTTTTTTTTTTTCTGTGCCATGTCCCTCTGCTCACATCAGTTCATTCCTACACATAGCAACCCGCACAACTTCTCAGGACACACTCATAACAGCAAGCTTCCCATAGAAACTGCTAGCCCAGTCCAGGCAAAGCTCTTTCTGACCCTCATAAGCCAAACCTCACAGTACACAGTTCTTACTGCATTCAGGCCTTTCAACTCTGACCAGAATAGTCCATCAAGCTGTACTTACAGCACTGCAAGGCGTCTCTTAGTTCAAGGTTTCAAATCCTTCCATATCCCACTTGAAAATCAGCTCCAAAAGGCTAAAGCCACACAGGTGTTTAGCAACAAATGTCACTACTCCTCAGGACCACTTTACTGTTGCAGTCAGGTTCTCATTGCTTGTAGAAATTGCCAAACCAAGAGCAGCTTCTGGGAAAAAGAGGTTTATTTTGGCTTACAGACTTGAAGGGAAGCTCCAAAATGGCAGAGGAAAATGATGGCATGAGCAGAGGGTGGACATCACCCCCTGGCCAACATAAGGTGGACCATAGCAACAGAATGTGCCAAACATTGGCAAGGGGAAACTGGTTACAATAGCCATAAGCCTGCCCCCAACAATACACTCCCTCCAGGAGGCATTAATTCCCATTATCTGGGAACCTAGCATTCAGAACATCTAAGTTTATGGGGGACACCTGAATCAAGCCACCACCGCTACATAACAAGTTTCATGCTAGCCTAGGTGGTATAGACAAACTGAGTTCCAAAACAGTCAACCAATCAAACAGGGGATGTAGATTTTCTTCCATATCTTATTAAGCTGAGAGGAAAGGCTACATTTATGAATCTTTTTAAAACTGCCAAATGGATATGCCTGGAAATGATTTGTGTAATGTACCATTCACCTGAAATATTTACAGACAAAATCATTTAATATCTCAGATTTGTTTTCAGTAATCTGGAAGATGGAAGAGTGGGCAGAAGATATAGGAAACAAGATTGGTGATGAGTTGGTAATTTTTTTTTTTTCCGGACATGGTCTTTTGTAGCCTAGTTTGACTTTGAACTTGCTATGTAACTAAGGATGACTTTGAACTCTTGATCCTTTTGCCTCCATCTTCGAGATTCTGAGATTATAGCCAGAAAGGTGTATACGTAGGAATTTGTCACACTCTACACTATTTTTGTATATGTATGTTAGAAATTCCCCTTAATGAAGACTAAAGGAAAGAAACCCTTGGAGAAAATATACCAATTGAATTAAACTCAGATACAAATATGTGCTATTTCAGAATAATGAATAGTATTTTATAGCTGAGATAAGCCAAAGTAAACATGAGAAGTTTTCCATGGATTGATCTTGACAAAGTTGCCTTCTGGATGGATCATATGTAAAATGGGAATGCACTTTTAACCCATTTAAATATACTAAGCAGAAAGTACATTGTAAATTACAAATGTGTCTCATTTCAAGTAGTGTTTATTAAATGTTCATTTATGCTTGGCACTGAGGATATAGTAGTAAAGGGAGACTAGATCAATGAACTCAGAGAGCTACAGAAAAGTTAGCAGGTGTTACAGTATGGCAAATGCCATAATCAAGCTGAGAACAGAGTGCTGTGCTGTAGAAGCCCTTGGACAGGAAAGGAAGTGCTATGCTGTTAAGGCGTGTATAAATGTGTGTGTCCATTTCCTACAGGAGGTAATGCTTAGGCTGAGAACCACTTGCCTAATAGACATTTATCAAGAAAAGAAACATGCCATTCTCAAGGCAGGGAGATTACCATATATAACTGCCTCACACACTGGGGAGATGTGTCAGTGGGTAAAGTGCTTGCTGGGCAAGTCTGATGACCCAAGTTTAGATTCCCACAAGGTACATAAAGCTAGAGGCAGTGTGAACACCTGTAGTACCAGTGTGCCTGCGGCAAGAAGGGAGGTTGAGATTGTAGAATCGTGAAGCTAGTATGGGAACAGCAGCAAACAAGAGACCTTGCCTCAAAACAAGTTAGAAGGTGAGGACCAACACCGGAGCTAGTTCTCTGACGTCCACATATGTGCTGTGGCATTCACATATGAACACATACACTAAAAATAATTGTCTCTGGGCCTCCACTCCCACAGACACTGACTGGTGCATTCATGACACAGCAATGATTACCAGTAACTCCCTGAAGTGGGGCCTGAGTGGAATGGGAATGGGAGAGAGGGGTCATAAGAGTATAACCCAATAAGAATATGACCAATTCACAATATGGTCATATAACAAAAGTTTTCCATGAACAATGCTTCAGAGGTGGAAAGATGTGCACAGTTGACATGTAGAGACTCTAGCAGGAAGTATGAAAGGATACAAATGTGGAAGTAGCAGGGTCCACAGCATGCAGAGCCTTGTTAGAGATTTTGCTTGATCTTTTGGATGTTAGGGAACCAGTAGAAGCTTTAGGCAAGGAAGTGGTAGGAACAGATAGGTAGTTTAGAGAAACTGTCCCAACTACAGTGCGAACAATGGATGATAGAACTGAGTAAAATTCAAAAGTCAGATGATAGAAGCTTATATTCACTCTCCAGACAAATAGCTCCCCTTGTCCCTTGTAAACATTAAATCAGTTAGTTCATCAGATAAGTCAATGAATGGAGAAAGATAAAACTACTTATGCTGAATTTTTATTATATCCATCACTGTTTATCAAGAAAGTCATTTTTTTTTTTCCGTGCTGCATAGCACAGGTCACTTTTGTCATCAACTTCAGTGGCTATGTATGTACAGGTCTTTTTCTGGATACTCTGTTCTGACCTATTAGTGTAAGAGGGATAAAGGGATGAATAGACTTCCTTGATCTCTTTTCTTCTTCAACATGACATAGGCTGACCTTGGCACCTTATACTTTTCTTTGAATTTCATTTATTTTTAACTAATGTGGTACTGGGGGGTTGAGCCTCAGGCCTCACACATGCTAGGAGAGAGTGCTCTGGCACTGTGCTATACCTCTAGCCCTCATTTGAATTTTAAAGAGATTGCATTGAATCAATCGATGTTTTTGATTGAAAATTGGCATTTTCCAATTCATAAACATAGTATATTCCTCTATTTGTATAGATATCACTTTACATTGTGAAAGATCCTCAAGCTGTATGCTTAAATCTTCATACTTGTGTACATCTTTCTGTACATATATTGCAATGCTGTTACTGATGGAGGTCAAGTTGGAAGGTGTATATTATTGTAAGCGTCAAATAGTCCTTATAGCTTATTTCCCAGAACTAGATTCATCTACCTAATATTAGCAACATATAGCAACCCAGGTCTATGTGACTTAGACCTATCTCTTGAGGAATAGCATAGAATGACAGCTTCTAAGAAGGAGGAAAAGAAGATAATTCTTTTAACACTTCCAGAATGAATAAGGGGACAGAGAGTGCAAGGAATACCTAGGTAGAGTTGATTTAATATCCTTTCCTGTGGTAAAAAAGCATCAAGGGAAGGGATATCAATTTTACCAATTTGCATCATTGTTATGGACAAAAATAAATATCTTGAATAACTTGAAGATATAATCTAAAAGTTTGATAGTATATGGGGGATAAAAGAGAAAGAAGACCTGAAAATAATGACTTGGACAAATGGCCTAAGCATCTAGGATCTAGGTGTATGGTAGTACTATTTCCCCGGTTAGAAAACATTAAGGAGAAGGTATTTAGGCAGGAGGTCAATGGGTTTGACCAGATGGATTCTGAGGCATATGTGGGACTATTAAGCAGAGGCATCCAGCAAGCAAATGGATAAATATGTCTGGTGATCAGGAGGAAACCAATCCATATAGGGTAGAGATTAGGATTAGAAACTATAAGCAAAAAGGGAGTCACATAGGACCTTTTGTCCTGAATATAACTGATGCCTGTATCAGACCTGTGGACCTAAGGGAGAATTTCCTTATCAGGAGGTTTTCCTTTGTCTCCTACCTAGGTAGTAGTGCCAGTAGACCAGTAAGGAAGTTATAGGAACTTGAGTGAAGCCAAGAATTTAACTTGACATTACTGGATACAGAATAATCCTGGCTTTTTGACCTAGCTTAGTCCATGTTCAGGCTTTCTAGGCCTCCTTGTACGTTTAATCATTGGGAAACAGTCTTTTACTGGTTGAAAAAAAATCAAACTTAATGACTTGCCAAGTTTGAAATTTTTATAGAGTTATCTTCACAAAGAAATCTTTCAAGACATTCCTTTTCTGTGCTCTTCATGTATTAGCTGACTTCCATTAGTGACTTCTGACATGTCTTTCTTGAAAGATTTTGCTTTTCTACAATTTACACTAGATGTTGTTTGTGACAGTCTCTTTTGCAATTTTCATTGTCTTGAATCTCATGTATAGAATCACAGTCACCCAAATTAACCCCTTTATGGTATCAATAGTATAGCTTTTTAGTTTATTTTTATTTGAGAGAGAGAGAGAGAGAGAGAGAGAGAGAGAGAGAGAGATACTGAGAGAGAGAGATACTGAGAGAGAGAATGGGCATGAGAGGGCCTTCAGCCACTGCAAATGAACTCCAGATGCATAAGTCCCCTTTGTGCATCTGGCTAACATGGGTCCTAGGGAATCGAGCCTCGAACCAGGTTCCTTACACTTCACAGGCAAGCACTTAACTGCTAAGCCATATCTCCAGCCCAACAGTATAACTTTTAATGTAGCAGAGAGTTAGAATTAAAATTATATGTAGATGAAAGTCACCAATCAATGATTTCAGTCAGCCAAATTCCAGTAAGAGAATTTTAAAATTTATTTATTTATTTATTTATTTATTTACTTGAGAGAGAGAGAAAGAGGGAGGGAGGAAGGGAAGGAAGGAGGGAGGGAGGGAAAGGGAATAGGCATGCCAGGGCCTCCAGCCACTGCAGAAAAACTCCAGATGCATGTGCTCCTGTGTGCATCTGGCTTACATGGGTCCTGGGGAACTGAACCAGGATTCCTTTGGCTTTGCTGGAAAATGCCTTAACCACTAAGCAGTCTCTCTAGCCCGAATTTTAATATTTTCATACACATCTCAGTTTGTCTTGTTAACCATTCCATTAAAAACATAAACCATAGTAAAATTAAAGCATGTGAACATCTAAAGTGATGATCATATCTGGGTGTAGTACTCCTGTAATTCCAGCACTCAGAAGGCACAGACTGGAGGATCACTGCAAGTTCAAGGCCAGCTGGTCTATATAATGCCAGGCAAGCCTGGGCTACATAGCAAGGCCATGAAAACAAACAAGCAAACCAAACAAATTATTGTCTGAGTTGCTTAAAAATAAGAGATCTATGCCTCTGAAGATGAAATAACCCGAACAGCTTCAGGAGAGAATATATTCCTTGAGTAATTTAATACAGTTAGATCAAAGAGGTTTTGTGATTATCTGAGATCTAGACTATTGGATCTCCCTTATTTGCATTGAAAGATAAGATTATATGACACCTTCTAAGTTATTCTCCGTTATCAGAAACTGAAAAGTGAGCAGATGGTATTAAGATGCTCACCAGTTAAATGAAGCATTTGAGGTTTTCAGCCTTCAGTTTATGAGCAGTGTTGTCTGTTTGCTTGTCTGCAAGAAGGAGGGAAAAGAGTTGGTAGAGAGGGAAACACATAGCATTGCAGGGTTACTCCTTGAAATGTTGGATGCTGCTTGCTGCTTTCTTTATATGTGTTTGACATGCACTTTCTAATACACTCAGCCTAGTGTCCTGTCTAAGAAATCTTTAATTGCATCTAGATAATCAAAAATCACATTTTCAGAAAGCCTTAAAATTGTGTTTTTAAGGCCTGGGGATGTGGTTCAGGTTGTAGAGTGCTTTCCTAGCATGCTTGAAGCACAGGGTTCAATGCTCAGTAGCACAGAAAAAGAGCACGATAGTACACACATGTAATCCCAGTGCTAGAGAGGTAAGACAATGAAAAGTTCAAGGTCATTCTCAGCTACATAGCAAATTTCGGGCCAGTTTGGGATCCATAAAACCCTGTCTCAGAGAACCCTTGTGTTTATAGGAGTACACTGGCTATTCAAAATTCAGGCTAGGTAGCCCAGGTTCAAATCTCAACTCTGTCTCCTTCTGACATAAGTTAATCATTCAGTGCTTTAGGTTTCTCATCTTTAAAATTAGAGTAACAGGAGGATCTGCTCCATAGGCTTGTTTTGAGGATTAAATAATATGTAAAATGAGTGGGAAAACATCTGGCATATTATACTCACTTGCTTATGGTTAGTTATTTTTTTATTGTTGTGCTTGGTGGTAGAAAGGGGTGCCTAGGGCTGGAGAGATGGCTTAGCGGTTAAGCGCTTGCCTGTGAAGCCTAAGGACCCCGGTTCGAGGCTCAGTTCCCCAGGTCCCACGTTAGCCAGATGCACAAGGGGGCGCACGCGTCTGGAGTTCGTTTGCAGTGGCTGGAAGCCCTGGCGCACCCATTCTCTCTCTCTCCCTCTACCTGTCTTTCTCTCTGTGTCTGTCGCTCTCAAATAAATAAATTTAAAAAAAAAAAAAAAAAAGAAAGGGGTGCCTATAAATGGCAATGCCATTCCAGTGCCGTTGCTTTACCTTTTTTTTTTTTTTTTTTGAGGTAGGGTCTCACTCTGGCTCAGGCTGACCTGGAATTCAGTATGGAGTCTCAGGGTGGCCTTGAACTCATGGCAATCCTCCTACCTCTGCCTCCCGAGTGCTGGGATTAAAGGCGTGCGCCACCACGCCCGGCTCCGTTGCTTTACCTTTTAATTACGGAAATTTTCAAACTCCAAGAAGCAGACTTGAATTGTCCTGTGTTGTGGTAGCTGTTTATTGCATATCATTAACTCAGCCACTAGAAAGTATCACTGGTCACCATTTATTTGCAATTCTTTGAAAAGGATTGTTAAAGGTACTATAGCTGGCCTTCAGTGAATATTTATGGACTAGATGAATGAAGACAACATTTTGTCTAATTAAAATTATAAAGGAAAATTGGGTTCTGCTTGTTGTATAGCTACAGATTGGCTTTTTTATTTATTCATTAATTGGCCCACTTATTCATTTACTGAAGCATTATTGAATTTCTTATATGGATTAGCATTGACAGCTGAGTTGTCTGTATCAATAAATTAATGGATGGCAGTTCATGTGGAAGGGATTGGCTGATGGCATGTCTAGATGCTATCTTTGAATAATTATACCTTTTTGACTGGCAGACTGTTGATTTGGGGTGGGGTAGGTTTGGCCTAGTTAGTCGGAATGGAGTTAATCCTCCTTCCTGAGGTTATGCTTGGCTCAGCCATCATTTTTAGGCCTCTCATCTGATACCTTGGAATGTCAGTATACTACTTTTTTGTTGCTATTTTTTTTAAAAAATCTATTTTATTTATTTATGTGCAAGCAGAGAGAGAGAGAGAATACGTATAAGAATGGGCACACCAGGGCCTCTAGCTGCTGTAAACAAACTCTAGACGAATGTGCCATCCTGTGCATCTGGCTTATGTGGGTACTGGGAAATCAAACCCTGGTTGTTAGGTTGTACAGACAAGCATCTTAACTGCTGAGCATTCAATCCAGCCCTCATTACTCCTATTTTTGACACAGGGTGTCTTGTAGCCTTGTCTGGCCATGAGCTTACTATGTAGTTGAGAGCAGCTTTGTTAAACTATGGAGCCTCCTATCTCTGCCTTCTAAGTGCTGTTATTACAGGCATCTATCAATGTCCCTGATGGATTGTGCCTACATCTTACAGATTTGAATATGTATAAGTCACTATAATGCAGAATACCAGGACTAGCAAAAGTATGCCCAAAGTATCAATGAGATTCTGGAGGAAAGAACTATTAACATTTCTGGATGGTGAGAAGGAAGGGATGAGAGTGTTCAGAAATCTTTTCAAGGAAATGGTAATTGAGCAGTGTTCAAAGCTGATGAGAACTCATGGTACTGGCAGCATGTGCATGGACAATGAAAAGCATGTGTATTAGTTATTTTTCTCATTGCTGCTACAAAATACTTGACTAAAGCAAAGGAAGGAAAGAAGGGAGCAGGAAGGGGAGGAAAGGGAAGGAAGGGAAGGGAAGGGAAAGGAAAGGAAATGACAGGAAGAAAGAGGGAGGGAGGAAGGAAAGGAAGGACTGATTTTTTTTTTTGTCTCATAGTTTGAGGATAAGTCCATCATGACAGAGAAGTGTGGCAGAGAGTGGTGGCAGGATCATGAAGTAATAGTCACATTGCATCCATAGTCAGGAAGCAGAGAAAGAAGGATGCTGGTACTCACGTCACTTTATCCTTTATATTCAGTCAAAGACCATAGCCCATGGAATGGTGTCATCCACATTTAGGATGGGTCTTTCTACCTCAGTTAACTTGATCTAGAAATTCCCTCACAGACATGCCCAAAAGGTTGTCTCTTAAGTGGTTCTAGATCCTGTCAAGTTGCCAATATTAGCCATCATAATATAATTACCTGGAAGGGCCAAAGAAGTGGACTGGGCTGAAGTGCAGCATCCATGGTGATGGTAGGCAGCTGGAAGGGAGGTGGTGCCTCTTCCCCCAGGGCTCTCCCAGTCTGCTCTCAAGCCACACTTCTTGTGAGTAGGCTGGCACATTGGTGAAGGAGTTTAACTGGGAAGCAGCATGTTTTGCACTTTAGATATAACTGGGGAGGTGCTGGGGAATGTGGAATAGAGATGAGAAAGGAAGTAGCTGGGAGAGTTGCCAGGGCTCCATGGTTGATGACTAATTGGCCAGGCACCAGGAATTTCTAGTAGCTCTTGGAAAGGGGCAGATGGGCCCACCTCATGTACACTCTTGAAGCTGGGCTGCCGTTGCCTTGGTTGGCAGCAGAATTGACAGAAGAGCCAAGTTTCCTTTCAAAGAAAATTCTTATGTGTATTTTAGGAAGCAAAAAGTCAAGAGTCAGCATTCTACTATCATTGTTCATAGATGGGCTAAAGATAGAGAAGATTTTTAAACATTGAGAGGGAACTGGGTAGATTGTTCAGTCAATAAAGTTCTTGGTTTGCAGGCATAAGGATCTAAATTTGATCCCTAGTATGCATATAAAATACCTAGACTGGTGACATACACTTGTAATCCCAGTACTGGGGAGGCGGAGACAGGAGGATCCCTGAAACTTTCTGGCCAGCCAGTCTAGACTAATTGTTGAATTCTAGTTAACTGAGAGACACTCTCTCAAAGGAGATGGGTAGTATCTCTGAGAATGACATTCAAGTTTGTTCTCTGGCTTACATATGCATGTGCACACACACACACATACCCTTCACACACACACATGTACTCACGCACATACACACACCATACCCACAATCTGCATACACACAGCACACACAAAATTAAGTTGGGAGGATATTTTAAAAATGTATTTGCATGTATATATACATGTACATCCATAAGTCATACATATATTTATCTGTATCTATGCATTCATCAGATTTGTCTTCCTAATTAGGTTTTTATTTTGTTGCTGTTCTTTATTCCTCTTTCTTTCTTTATGGCAAAATCTCATGTAGCCTAAGCTAGACTCAAAGTGATTCTCCAGATAAAGCTGGCCTTAGACTCCTAATCCTCTGTTCCAACCTTCATAATGCTAGGATTGCAGGTATGTGCCACCAGACCCAGATGCCTTAATAAGTATTCATTTACTAATTGAGGCAGGAAGATCCAGCCTTGTTGGGTGCCATCATTCCCACCTCAATTAATTTAATCTCAAAAATCGCTAATGGACATACCAGGATGTTTACTTATTTCTATGCTGATTCTAAATCTTGTCAGCTTGACAACCAGAGATTAACCATCACACTCACTGTGTAGCTGGAGATGCCCTCGAACTCATGATCTTCCTGTCTCCACCTGTAGGTTATTGGAATTGTAAACAGGCTACTATTCCTGGCTTAAAAAAAAATTTTCTATTGGATATATGCCTAGGAGTGCTATAGCTGGGTCATATGGTAGATCAATCTCTAGCTGCTTTAGGAACCTCCACACTGTTTTCCACAATGGCTGGACCAGATTGCATTCCCACCAGCAGTGCAGAAGGGTTCCTTTTTTTCCACATCCCCGCCAACATTTATGATCATTTGTTTTCATGATGGTGGCCAACTGACAGGAGTGAGATGGAATCTCAATGTCGTTTTAATCTGCATTTCCCTGATGACTAGTGACGTAGAACATTTTTTTAGGTGCTTATATGCCATTCGTATTTCTTCCTTTGAGAACTCTCTATTTAGCTCCTTAGCCCATTTTTTGATTGGCTTGTTTGATTCCTTATTAGTTAACTTTTTGAGTTCTTTGTATATCCTAGATATTAATCCTCTATCAGATATATAGCTGGCGAAGATTTTTTCCCATTCTGTAGGTTGCCTCTTTGCTTTTTTCACTGTGTCCTTTGCGGTGCAAAATCTTTGTAATTTCATTAGGTCCCAGTGGTTAATCTGTGGTTTTATTGCCTGAGCAATTGGGGTTGTATTCAGAAAGTCTTTGCCAAGACCAAGATGTTGAAGGGTTTCCCCTACTTTTTCCTCTAGCAGTTTCAAAGTTTCCGGTCTGATGTTAAGGTCTTTAATCCATTTGGACTTAATTCTTGTGCATGGCGAGAGAGAAGAATCTATTTTCATCCTTCTGCAGATATTTATCCAGTTATATCCAAAAGACTCATCTCATTTCCTTAGAAGTACATGCTCAACCATGTTTATTGCTGCTCAATTTATAATAGCTGGGAAATGGAACCAGCCTAGATGTCCCTCAACAGATGAGTGGATAATGAAGATGTGGTACATTTATACAATGGAGTTCTACTCAGCGGTAAAGAAAAATGAAGTTATGAAATTTGCAGAAAAATGGATGGACCTGGAAAGTATTATACTAAGTCAGGTAACCCAGGCCCAGAAAGCCAAGCGCCACATGTTCTCCCTCATATGGGGATACTAGCTACAGATGACTGGGCTTCTGTGTGAGAATGAAAATACTTAGTAGCAGAGGCCAGTAAGTTGAAAAGGAGACATAAAGGGTGGAGAAAGGAAGGGAGGAGGATACTTAATAGGTTGATATTGTATATATGTAATTACAATGATTGTAATGGGGAGGTAATATGATTGAGAATGGAATTTCAAACGGGAAAGTGTGGGGGTGGGGAGGGAGGGAATTACCATGGGATATGTTTTATAATCATGGAAAATGTTAATAAAAATTAAAAAAAATTTTTCTAAATAGTTTTTGAATAAGCTTTTCATTGTAGAATAGTTGTAGATTTACAGAAAGGTGGTAAATGTACCTAAAAGTTTCCACATACTCCACACCCACGTTTCACTGTTATTAATAGCTTATATTAATATAGTAACATTGTTGCAATTAATGAGGCAATGTCAGTGTATGATGATTAATTAAATCTTCCATTTATTCAGATATCCATAATTTTTGTCCAGTGTTCTGTTTCTAATATATACATGCATATATATATATATAATTATATATAATTGTGTGTATGTGTGTATATGTATATATATGTATATGTATATGTATGTGTATGTGTGTGTGTGTGTATATATATATATATATATATATATATATATATGAATGATTGACAACTTCTATACTGACAGACAACAAACCATGGTATTTCCCTCCTGTCCCCCGCTTTCTCCTTCATAACTCTGCTATCCCTCATATACCCTCCCTCTCTCCATTAATGTCCTGTTTTTGTTTTCTTTCTTTCTTTCTTTCTTTCTTTTTGGTTCCACGATCTCAGCCAGCATTACATTTATTGACCCTATCTCCTTAGATTCCTTTTGGTTGAAAAAGCTTCTCAAGACTTCCTTGTTTTAATGACCTTGCAATTTTGTGTTTTGTGGAATGTCCTTGAATAGGCCTTTCATCTGAGGTTATTCTCATACTTAGATTGAAGTGGTAAATTTTGAGGTGGAAGTTCACAGAGATGGATTCTCACATCATATCACATATCCAGGGCACATACTGTTAAAATACGTTCTCATTGTTGATGCTAACGTTGGTCACTTTGACTGACATGATGTTAGTCAGGTTTCTTCCCAAGAAAAGTTTTTTTGTTTGTTTGTTTTATTTCCCCTCTCTTTCCATACTTGATGATTTTGGAAGATGTCATTCTACAAACCTATACTTTAGGAGTGAGGAGTTATGCTCCATTTCCTGGCGGGAGGAGTATCTAAAGAAATGATTTGGAATTCTTCTGCACAGAAGATTGGTCTGTTTACTGTCATTTTAATTAAGTTTTGATAAGGTAATTTCTTATCTGCCTTCTGCATTCCCAGTGCTAATCCTGTGGCACTTGTATCACATTTGTCATTAACACCTAGTGACATCTCCCACATTTGTTTTATGTGTGTTATATATAAACAGATCTATGTCTTAGTTATACACAGAGATTATAAATTTCTTGAGAACTGGGATGCCATCTTATTCAAAACCACCTAAAGAGTTGGCCACAGTGCAAGTTGTTAAAAAGTATTGAATATAGGGTTTTAAAATTCATTGAATTTAAAAGCTCAAATGCTGGGCTGGAGAGATGGCTCAGTGGTTAAAAGTACTTGCTTATAAAATCTGATGGCCCAGGTAGGATACCCGTATACACATAAAGCCTGAAACACAAAGTAGTGCATGTGTCTGGAGTTTGTTTGCTATAGTAGGAGGCCCATACGCCCCCATCAAAGTAAATAAATAAATAAGGAAGAAAAAAATATTTAAAAACAAAATCTTGGGTTGGAGAGTTGGCTTAGGGTTTAAGGTGCTTGCCTGCAGACAAACCAAAGAACCCAGATTCAATTCCCCAGAACCCATGTAAACCAGATGCACAAGGTGGCACATGCATATGGAGTTCATTTGCACTGGCTAGAGGCCCTGGCACACGCCCATTCTCTCTCTCTCTCTCTCTCTCTCTCTCTCTCTCTCTCTCTCTCTCTGTCTTTCTTTCACACACATACATACACACACACAAATAAATATTAAAAATAAAAACTTAAATGCTAACTATGGTTAATAACTGAAAAGGTTATCTAAATCTAAGAATATAAGAAATATGACAAGAGGGAAATGCCTGATTTGTGGATTTGTCCTGAACTTGTAATAGTGGCTGGTATAGCACTTAACTCTGTACCAAGGCCTTCTGTAAGCATTTGACATATATTATTTAAACATGTAGATAGCTGTATAGACAAATGCTATTATTACTATTTTTATTGTGGTTGTATTGGTTATACTGGGGATGGAACCAAAAACCTTGCAAATGTTCTGCCACTGTGCTACACCCTCAGCCCGTTATTCCCATTTTACTGCATTTTGTTTTTTTTGGTGTGTGTATGTAGTATGTGTAGTGTGTATATGTGTGCATGGCATATGCATTTATGTGTGCAGATGCATGTGCTCTGTGGGCACCTGTACAGATTTCAGAGGAGAACTTTGGGTGCCCTATTCAATCATTTTTCCACCTGATTTCCTTGATACAACATCTCTTACTGAACCAGGAACTCTTTTTTTTTTTTTTTTTTTTTTTTTTTTTAGCAAGACTGATTTAACCAGTAAGCCTCAGTGATCGTCTGCACCCCTCAGCACTGGGGTTATAGGTGTGTGTGGTTATGCCTGGCTTTTTACAAGGATGCTGAGGATCAAACTCAGGTCCACATGCTTACCTACTGTGACATTGCCCTTGTTCCATTTCAATTTTATAGAAAAAGAAACTAAGGCAGACAAAATTTAAGTTATTCAAGATCACATGGCTGAGAGATAGATGACCCAACTGGAATTTTGATCTGATACTGTGGCTTCAGGGTTTTAACTCTTAATCAGTGGGCTCTAAAGTCTTTAAAGTGGTGATTCATATGGGCTCTCATCTGGGGGAAAATCAAGATTGTTGTTTAAACACTTCATTCCAGAAGTATCTGTTAGGATGCTTCAGATGACACGACAGCAATCTTGCTGTTTTTTGTTTTTTGTTTTTTTTTCCCTAGGGGAAGCATTTCCATAAGGCTATTGCTGTTTTCTCTTCTTCAGTTTTTTAAATGAGTTTCATTTCTGTAAAAGTGTTTCTTAAATTGCTATTTGAAATAACAGACCATATACTAGATATCCCTCCCTCTCAAGCCATGTGATCTGTAGAAAGATAGTGGCCTTTTTATTTCCCCTCTGGTGTTTTGTTTTTTTAAAACACAAGTGGTCCTGCCAAATAAATACTCTCTCAGTGCATTCCTTGTATGAATAGCCACACCTTTGGAACCCAGGAGACAACCTAGATTGCTGTAGAGTTGTAGGGGAGGGACGATGACTTCTAGAGAAGCCACCCAAACCATGAATCGGCCCTGGCTTCCTGAATCATAAACAAATGCAAGCTTTGTTCTCCCCATTCCTCATTTGGTCCCAAGTATGACTCAGGGTTAGGCTGGGTCCTCAGGCTCCGCGACTTTGGCTGTTGGAAGGAAGTGGGAAGATTTCAGGGTAGTTCTGGGACCTTTTCAAACTGAAGAGAGGAGGCTGGCTACATGATGGGAGAAGAGGTATTTTTTTTTCTTCTTCTAGAGATGAAGAAAATCCTTTTAATTTGTATCTTATCTATACTGTTTTGTAGGTGGAACTTGTAGTAGTTTATATGGGTGGGTGGGTTACAATGATGTTTGGGCCAGTTAGCTAGAACTCTACATTGGAGGAGGGAGTGGGAGATTTTTAAAGAAAAATCTACCAAATGTAAGGATAACGTTATAAAGTTAGATGTTGCAGTGGATTTATTTAGCTGTTTTAATCCCTACCCCCACCACTTTGGTCAATTTGGCCATCAGTTTTTACAGATGTTTCCAATTTCTCTGTCTTGATTTTCATGTGCTCACACTGCAGAAAGTAATTTAGATGGGCAGTTTGCACAAGTAGTAACTGTTACACCATGTCACAGTGATGTTTAGCAATTACAGATGCTTGTTTACTAAACAGATCTAGCTTGCTTTTCAGGTTAGTTTAGGAGAGAAGAGTGTGTCTACACAGAGCAAGCCTGCTGTGGGGCATTCCACACTTGGGGGGTACGGATATTTGGAGTTTTTCTTATGAATGGAGAAACTGTGAGGAGTGATTTCTGCTTTTTATGGAGGTAAAAATAATTGCTTAATTTGGTAGTGCTGAGCATTTATGTTTGTGTACTCAAATAGAGCAAAAACACTAAGTTAATCAACTTTTCTAAAAGTTAGCTAGTAGCAAGTCATGTTTTGCTTTTTGAGTTGTTCATATTTGTCTACCTAAAAGCAGAAGTCTGTCATTTTCCAAACACGAAAGAAAATTCCCTAAATAGACCTCAGGATAAGTAAGGCTTACGATTGTCATATGTCTTCCATATCCTCATTTCTCTTAAAAAAAAAAGTAAAGGGAGAATTGAAGTCTATAAAATATTTCCTTTGTGTCTTTAAAAATCTGCTTTAACTTATATTATTTTCAGAATTAAAAAAAGGGAAACAGCATGGCAAAAAAGAAACACATTTTTTCAACACGTTATTTTGAGTGTAAGAGAATTTCTTGAAATGATTTTTAACGGTGTCTCTTGCTTGCTTGAGAGGATAGAGACAGATGTATGAGGGGAGCTTCAAGGATTAACTAGAATAAAGTTCATCTGCAATGGATTGAAAGGATTTTTCCCAGGGAAAAATGTGTGAAATTTGCCAGTCTTGCTGTTAATGTCACCTTTCTGAGTTTTTAAAAACATGTCTGTTTTTTAGGATAGCATAAAAATAATGGATTTTATCATGGTATCTCCCTATGCATGTGTCATGATATTTTGTTCTTATTTATTCCCCTCCCCACTGCTCTTACCTTTATCCCCCCCCATAACTTACTGATTTTTGATAAGCAGAACTCAGAATTGGCATTTATGTGCACAATTAGGATGGAAGTCTTCACTGGGGAAATGAGTGAAAGCATGACAGATTATAAGGTATGAATATGGAAACGTCTCAGCAGCAGGCATCCCTTCCTTTAGAGCTTCTCCAGCTCCTCAGGCAAACTCCTGGAAATTGGAATGGGAGGAAGCCTGAGGACTCTCTCTGGTCTGTGACCTGTAAGCTACATACTACATTGGAGTGCTGCCTAAACACTAGGTTGGTTTCTCAGAGATAAATAGCTCTGTTACTTCATTCATGAGAGGAATTCTTTGCAAGAATTACAACAACAGTCAAAACTCACAAAGTTGAAATATATAAGGAAGTAAATGTAAAATACCCTTAGTCCTGTGATTGAGGAAGAACTATAGTTATGTGTATCCTCCCAGCTTTTTTTTTTTCTGAGTTTGACTAGGCATGGATCCTGTATTTTTATACAATGATGGGATCATATTGAATAGTTTTGTTTTAAATATCATTTTTGTCTTTGTTTTTATATTTTTAAGAAGGAGTGACAGAGAGAATATATATTGGCACACCAGAGCCTCCAATCACTGCACTTGAACTCCAGACATACGCACCATCTTGTGTGCATGTGCAATCTTGAGCGCTTGCATCACCTTGTGTGTTTGGCTTATGTGGGACCTGGAGAGTCAAACATGCATTCTTAGGCTTTACAGCCAAGTTCCTTAATTGATACACCATCTCTCCACCCTCCTGTTTTAAATATCTTGACATGTTATGGGCCCCCTTTCTGCTGTAAGCTAACAGTGGGGAGATTCACTCTCTGTTTATTAAACAAATAACTGTTTAGATTGCTTTCATATTCTTAGTATTTTTTTCCTTATTCTTAATATTAAAAGCAGCATTCTTAGGCTGAACATGGTGGCCCATGCCTGTAAACCCCAGCAGCCAGAAAACAGGGGCAGGAGGACTGCCATGATTTTGGGGTTGGGCTAAGATAAATAACATAGTTCCAGGTTAGCCTCATTACAAAAAAATAAAAAATAAAAAAATACAGCATTCATGTCTATGCATTATTGTACCTTCCATGTTTAATTTCTTCAGATCAATTTTTTTTGTATTTTTTTTCAGACAGGTTCTCATGAGAACAGTCTGGCCTCTAACTTGCTGTGTACTTGAGGATTACTTTGAACTCCTGATCCTTTTGTCTATATCTCCTGAGTGCTGGGAATTTCAGGCATTCCACGCCTGGCTGTTAAGCTGAATTTTTTAAAGAGGAACTGTGGGGGTGGGGCTATAGCTCAGTTGATAGGCATGTACAAAGCCCTGAGTCTGATCCCTAGCACTGCATAAACTGGGTGTGATAGCACACATCTGTAATCCCACCACTTAGGAAGTAGAGGCAGGAAGATCAAAAATTAAAGGCTGGGCTGGAGACATGGCTCAGTGTTTAAGGCACTTGCATGCAAAGCCTACTGACTGGGTTCGATTTCCCAGTATTCATGTAAAGGCACATGCACAAAATGGTGCATGTATCTGAACTTCACTCATTTGAAGCAGCTAGAGGCCCTGGCATACCCATTGTCTCTTTCTCTGGCTGTCTTTTAGCTTTCTCTGCTTGCAAATAAATAAATAAAAATATTTTTTAAGTTAAAAACCATCCTTGGCTACATAGTGAGTTTGAGGTCAGCCTGGGCTACATAAAACCCAGTCTAAAAATGTATGTATGTGTATGTATATGTGTGTGTGTGTGTGTGTGTGTGTGTGTATATATATATATATATATATATATATATATATATATATATATATATATATATGATTATTCAAAGGCTTGCCAGGTATTGTGGCATAGGCTTGTAATCCCAAGTCTTGGGTTGTTGAGGCAGAAAGATCTCGAGTTGAAGGCCAGACTGGGCTAGATAGTGAGCTCCAGGTTAGTGAGAATCTTTATCATAAAATCAAAAAAAGAATTTCCAGGTTAAAAGGTGACTCGACTTTGGTTTATTTATTTTTTTGAAACAGAGTCTCTCTCTAGCCCAGGCTGACATGGAGCTACTCTGTAGATCAGGCTGGCCTTGAATTCATGAAAATTCCTTGCCTCGGCCTCCTGAGTGCTTGAATTAAACACATGCATCACTGCATTCAGCTGTTAATTTATTTATTTATTTTTTCAAAGTAGGGTCTTTTTCTAGTCCAGGCTGACCTGAAATTCACTATGTACTCTCAGGCTGTCCTGGAACTCACAGTGATCCTTCTATCTGGGCTTCCCAAATACTGGGATTAAAGGCATGTGCTGCCACACCCAGCTCTATTATTTCAATTATTTGGAGGTTCTTTTTTATTTGTTCGTTTTTAAAAATTTTTATTGTCGATTTTTTAGTATATTTTTCTTTTATTTATTTACTTGTTTTAGTTTTTCTTAAATTTTATTTATTTATTTGCAATGAGGGGGGGTAGGGAGAGAATGGGTATGCCAGGGCCTCCAGCCACTGCAAATGAACTCCAGATGTGTGTGCCCCTTGTGCATCTGGATTAGGGAGGTCCTGGGGAATTGAACCTGGGGGTCCTTTGGCTTCACAAGCAAACGCCTTAGCTGCTAAGCTATTTTCTCCAGCCCTGTTTTGTTTTGTTTTTGTTCTTCTTGCTAGGGTTTCACTCTAGCCCAGACTGACTTGGAATTTACTATGTAATCTCAGGCTGGCCTTGAACTCACTGAAATCCTCCTACCTCTGCTGGGATTAAAGGTGTACATCACCATGCTGGGTGGAGGTTTTGTTTTTAATGAAAATAGCCCCGTTATATGTTTTCTTTTAATGCCAGTAGGATAAAAGTATGACTGTCGTAATCATTTACACTTACCCCAACTTTCTAGTAGAAATCCCCCTGAAGCTTTGATAGCTGAGCATGGTAGTGCTGATTTGTAGTCCCAGCACTCCAGAGGCTAAGGCAAGAACTGTCACAAGTTGCAGGCCAACTTGGAGAATGGGGGAGACTGAGACCAACTGACCCTGTCTCTAAAAGCAAACTAACAAACAAAAACCTTTTTCTGTATAGCGTGTGACACTAAGGACATTGACATAAATCTGTCATTACTATTCATCTCCAGAAATGTTTCATCCTGCAAACTCTGGGCCCTTGAGACATTAACCCCTACAACCATCTGCTCGTAAGCCCCTCAAAGTCCATTCTATTTCCATCTCTATGAATTGACTAGGTACTATGTATATATGTGTGTGCATTATATATGTATATATAGATATGCATGTTATATATGTATGTATATTCAATTTTACACAGATTTGTTCCTTTGTGTCTGGCTTATTTTTTTTCTTTTGGTTTTTCGAGGTAGGGTCTCACTTTAGCTCAGGCTGACCTGGAATTCTCTATGCAGTCTCAGGGTGGCCTCGAACTCACAGTGATCCTCCTACCTCTGCCTCCCGAATGCTGGGATTAAAGGTGTGTGCCACCACGCCCGGCTGTGTCTGGCTTATTTTATGTAACACAGCATACTCAATATTCATTCATTTTGCAGCTTGCACCAGAATTTCATTCCTTCTATGGCTGAATTCATTGTATGTATATACCACATTTTATTATTCTATTTTTCTGTTAATATCTGAGGGTTTTCCCCCACCTTTTGCCTATTGTGAATAGTAGTGTAATGCATTTTGTCCTTCCCTTACCTGCCCTTGCTTTGGATTCTTCTGGGTATATCCCTAGAAGTGCAGTCACTGGATCATAGCCTTACTGGTTTGAGGGACCTTTAAGCTGTTTCCCACAGTAGCCGCATCAGCCACACCACATTTTCTTCTTCCTGGCAACCCACAAGGGTTCTAAGTTTTTACATCCTCACTGATACTGCTGTTTTTCTGCTTTTTTCATTTTGTTTTGATAGCAATCATTCTAATGGATATGAAATGGTATTTGATTACAGTTAGAATTGCTCTTGCACATGTGTCCATGTTGTATATCACTAAAGGGAAAGGCTAACATTCTTTTAATCTTAGAACTGAGGAGTGGGAGAATCATGGAAAAGGTCTTCTATCTAGCTGAATGTTTGCACAGTTGCAAGGGACTACAACTGATTTAAAGAAAGAACTAAGTCCTCCTTTCCCGCAGTCTCTGAAGAAAAAAAAAATAGTGTCCAGGTAGTTGGTTGAATTCCTGGTGTTTATGTACCCTCGACCCCGTACTTAAATGGTTTTTAGAGTGTGAATTCAAAATAGTTCATTTAGCCAGATGTGATGGTGCACACCTTTAATCCTAGCACTTGGGAGGCAGAGGTAGGAGGATTGCTATGAGTTGGAGGTCACCCTGAGACTACGTAGTGAATTCCAGATCAGCCTGGGCTAGAGTGAGACCCTACCTTGAAAAACAAAACAAAGCAAAAAAGTAATTCTTTTGAGAATTTCTCCTGTGTGCTATTTATTGTCAATTTTAAGTGGTTTCTTCTTGATTCTTCTCACATAGTGGGGAAATCAAGCTTTATGAGTGATTTTCAGTTGTTGCCTTGCACTATAGAATTGCTTGGGGTTAAGAAATGAAAGTCCCTTTTATAAACTATTTGCTGAATTGGTTATATGTTTCAACTGATACTCTTTGATAGGGAATATAGAACTATCTATAAATATCATGGCCTTCTTTTGCTCTCTACAGATAGTAGTGATTATTTCATAATATCTGCATCCTTCAGTATACAGATGCTTTTGGTTCTTGAAATTCAAGTATGTAAACAGTTCTGAGAGGCTATTAAAATGGTCATGCTTTTATACTTAACATGGTTTTCTGATATTCTCACTAGCTTTAAAAATGATATACAGACCAGCTAAGATTCTGTGGCATGGAATAAATTTAATGCTGTATGAAAACTAGCAACTATAACAAGATATTTAGCTTACTCCGTCTGCATGGCAGCATGTCTTTCCTCACATTTAACAAATTTAGAACCCACACCTCAGTCAATCAGCAACTTGCCTTGTACTTTTCTGTGGCATTGGAGCTCATTTAATTGACCCGAGATTTATTCTCAACTCAGGCCCTCAGTATTGGAGGCCAGATCCCCAAATAAATGTGTTCCCATAAACACTGTAGAAACAAAAGGAAGCATAAGCACAATAAGCTGTACTTATACTTCTCTTTCTGAACTTGGAATTGTTATCTTAAGATGAACAATATAACAATTAAGAGTGTACTAGAATTATCTTGAAACACACTTCATCAGAAGGCAACCCTTAAGCCATTTCATGGATGGCTATGACTCTGAAGTGTTGCCTTGCTTTAAATTATTCCTAAATGTTCAGGAGTTGAGTAGGCAGCATTTGGGAAAATAAAGACAGGAACTTATATTTCTGTTTTGCTCATTCAAGATGAAGTTAGCAAGGGTAAAGATGAAAGATGGATCCACTGCTTCATTTTTTTCTTCTCTCATTGGCTAAGCATTTTCATCTGCATTTCATTGACTTTAGTATTTTGTTCTGTTTGTTTTGGTAGTACTGCTTAGTCTGTTATTATTTTGAGGTGTTCACACTTTCTCTTTCCACCAGCAAACAGCTTTCTCTGGCTACCTTTTCTAGAGTAGTGAAAGTTGATAATAACTCATACAGTGATGTCCAGAAGATCAAGATTTTGAGCCAGGCGTGGTGGCACCTGCCTTTAATCCCAGCACTCGGGAGGCAGAGGTAGGAGGATCAGCAGGTCATCCTGGACCAAAGTGAGACCCTACCTTGAAAAACAACAACAACAAAGAATATGAAGATTTTGGATCCCTAAGTTATTCACGTATTATTTTCTCTTGGCACAGTGATTAGTACTGTCCAGTTATTGCATGAGGGGAGCTAAATGCCTTATGGATCCTCCAAGTCTAATTGTATGCTTAATTTCTTTTGATTCTAACCCCAGTACACCCCTCTACATTTAGGCAGTTAGAAGTAGAGAAAGAAGACACACTTATAATTTAAAATCTAGGTTTTTTAAGTGATAAGAAAGTAGATACTGTTTTTTTAAATTATTCAGAAGAGATAACAATGTTCAGGAATGAGTAATTTGCCAGGTGTGGTGGCACATACCTTTAATCCCAGCACTTGGGAGGTAGAGGTAGGAGGATTTCCATGAGTTCAAGGCTACTCTGAAACTACATAGTGAATTCCAGGTCAGCCTGGGATAGAGCAAGACCCTACCTCCAACCCACCCCCAACCAAAAAAGAAAAAAAAAGAAAGAAATGAGTAACTATGTCCACACATGGAAGTAATTTGCTAACCGGGGGAAAAATATCACAGTATTGATCTGCAATATAAAGGTAAACATCATATAATTAATTATGAATGTATTGTAACCTCACTATACTTTGTAGTCAAAGATTACAGAGTGTCTGGTGTTTTAGTATATTTTTGTATGCAGTGCCCAAGAGTTCAAAAGCCTGCAGGCTTTTCATGACCTTCAGTCACAGATTATTAGGCCAGAACCTGAAAAGTAGTCTGGATAAGAGGTGAAGAGCAATCTCAAGAACATTAATGAGAGACTGGGTGAGAGGTAGATTAAAGAATGGTCACCAAGTTTCCAAGTACTAAAAATGACTACATGCAGCTACATTGCAGTATGTTTGTGTGCAGCCCAACCTTGATTTTTGTCTGGTCCAATCCGATATGAAATAAAGATTCTACTGATGGTTGATCATCTTGCCATGAAATTAAATGGCTAGAAAGAGGCAGGACTATGATGGAAAGTAGAAAATGAAAATCATAAAGAAATTAGATATTGTTGGGCATGGTGGCACATGCCCTTAATCCCAGCACAAGGAAGGCAGAGATAGGAGGATTGCCATGAATTCAAGGCCACCCTGAGACTACATAGTGACTTCCAGGTCAGCCTGAGCAGATCCTACCTCGAAAAACAAACAAACAACAACAACAACAAAAATAACTAGATACTAGAAGTTATAGGGGAAACTTGGTCATTGCAGCAAAGAGATATGAATAAAGTCTAAGGATATTAAAGATCATACAGGATTTGGTGAGTGACTATTCTTTGACTCCACTGATAACTGAAAAAGGCATCTCCATTTAACTTGAGGCATAGTGATTAGGTTAGGAATAAAGGATAATTAGCCCATAGTAAGTGCTTATTTATAAACTCATTTCATTGACCTGGGGCAGTGGAAGGTGGATTTTTTTTCTTGAAAATTCCTGTAAATTTGGGGACATGACCAATCTGAAACCTATCTGCCAGAAATATATTAACAATAATAATTCAGGAGTAACAACTGGATTATTTACTCCAAAGGTACTATCCCTGAATTTGCCCTCCTTTGTTACCATCTCCTGTGATTCTGAGTTGTGATTTCCCTGTGTAGAGGCTATAGCAACCCTTTGTGATATACTTAAGTAAATAGCCAACTAATTGTTAGAGCAGCAGACAAAAAGTGGGACCTCAATATTTGAAAGGCCTGTTTCTTATTATTTTTGCTACTAGTTAAGATTTCTATTTCTCATAATTACTTTGAGTTCTGTTTAAAAAGAGTTTTTAGTTGTGGGGGGAAAAAACAGAAGTTGGTAGTTCAGCTATGAACACTATGCAAATGCATCTCATCCCTTAAATCCATTCCTTTTTAAAAAAATATTTTATTTATTTGAGAGGGAGGGAGGGGAAAAGGGAAGAGAAAGGAGGGAGAATGGGTACACCAGGGCCTCTAGCTGCTGCAAACAAACTCCAGATGCATGTGCCACCTTGTGCATCTGGCTTATGTGGGACCTGGGTAATCCAATCTGGGTCCTTTGGCTTTGCAGGCAAGTGCCTTAACCACTAAGCTTTCTCCCCAGCCCTCCATTCTTTAAAGTCCAGAAATGAGAGATCTGTAACCATTGTCTTTGATCATACATGAAAAACCATTCCAAACAATTATTAACTATTTCTTCAGTCCCATTCAGGTCTATGAATAAGAAATTCACATTTAATCACAAGAACAGAAAATGTTTTTTTGGCTTTGAAAACATTTGATAAAATGTCCCAATGCTTATGTGCAACAGCATTAATTGGAAATGACTCTGCATCATGTACTTAGTCACTGAAGATATGAACTGATGAATAACTATAAGTGAAGGGGATGATAAATAACAGAGTGTGTTCTATATGGGTGGTGTCTTACAAATTACCATCATGACTCATTTTGCATCTGGTGTTCTTAACATCCTTACTAATGACTTGGAAATATAATGATACTCAAATGAGAGCTGCATGTGATTTCTTGTTAGGAGGCACTGCAAATCAAATCAGACCTTATGGGCAGATATCAATAATGTGGAAAGGTAGACTGTAATTTATAGCTATGTTAATGCTGTTTATTTTACTTCTTAAAATTTCATTTTTTCTGATTGTAAAAAATAAATTCTGAAACACTAGAGAATAAAAACATACAAAAAAAGCAAAAGCACCAATAATTTAATCTCCCTGAGGCAACTACTGCTAACATTTTAAAATATTAACTTTCAGCCCCTTTGCCATACATTTTTAAGTGGCTGAGATCATACCACACTCATAATTTTTTCCACACACATACTTTTGTATCTTTCTCATTTAGTATTATATAGAAAATTCCCACGTCATTGCAGACTTTTTGTAAACATCTCTTTAAAAGGCTAGAAGGCTCTGTTTTTTGTTTTGTGGGGTTTTTTTGTTTGTTTTGTTTTGTTTTGTTTTGGCCTTTCTGTGGTAGTGCAGGGGATTGAACCCAGAGGGTCTTGTACATGCTAAGCAGGAGCTTTGCCACAAAGCCCTGCCTCTATTCCCAAGGTTCTATCTTGAGACTCCAGACACATTGAGGATCTTTAAGAACTAGAATGAATTTGGTATTTTCTTTGACTCTTATCAACATTATGCTTAAATTCCCCATATTATAACTGAGAGCACAGCACTTTCTTGACAACATAAAAAGAACAACAACAGCAAAAATAAATAAATAAATAAACAGGAACTGGGAGATAGCTCAGTCAGTAAAGCACTTACCTCATGTGTAAGGAGCCAAATTCAATCTTCAAAATAAATGCTGGGCATGGTGGTATACCACTCCTATAATCTCAGTTCTAGGGAGATGGAGACAGGAAGATTCCTAAACTTACTTGCCAGCCAGTCTAGCCTACTTGGCAATTTCCAAGCCAATGAGAGAACCTGGCTTAAAAAAAAAAAATGAAGAGATAGGTAATGTACCTGAGAATGATACCAAAGGTTGTGCTCTGGCCTCCATACATGTTTCTCTCTCCCCCCCTCTCTTTCTTTGACTCTCTTTCTCTCACACACATGTATGCATACAGATACAAAAGAGTATAGAGCAGTCGCTTAGTTTTGCAGGCTGCACATTGGTCAGCATTTCACATAATCTACATAGGATCCAAACAGGATTCCAGTTCTCTCTTTCTTGCATATCTTGAAAGAAGCCTTTCAGAACAGCTTTTTCTTTTCTCACCCCCCCCGCCCCCGGAGGCTTGTTGACTTTCAGGTAGAAGATTGTGAATTCAATTTTTCACATTAAGTATCTGTCAGTAATTTTCACTGGTGACTTTAGAAATCTACTGTACCACATGAGCTATGGTCTCATTTGGCCCCTGTTCCTTAACTGCCTTGGGAGGAGTATCTTTTCAGCCCAGTGATTTAGGATTTCTCCATCCATTACTGAATGGATGCCAAACTTTGTAGAAAGATGGCTTGGCATAATTTTCTATGGTGGTGTGTTTGCTCCTGAGTATCAAAATTCTCAATAAAAGGCTTTCTGTTCTCTGACGAGCTGTTTGCTCCAGACACAAGCCTTGCTATTTTTCCATCATTAGTAGATAACAGTTTGGATACAGCCAGAAGCAATTGGCATGGGCCTGTATTTGAGGGGCTACTGGGATGGTCTTTTCGCCAGTCATTGTAGGCACCACGTTTATTGACCTAAAATCTCTTTGGATTGTCAGCTGTGGCCCACTCAGTTAGCCTGTCTTAATTCTGACTGCTTTTCTTCCCAGGCAACAGCTATATGGTGCTAACTGTAGCTATTCATTCCTTCCCAGTTTTTAGATATCTTGCAGGCACATCTCCGCTGTGTGACTGTCTCATAAAAGTTGCTTCATGGGCTGGAGAGATAGCTTAGCAGTCGAGGCATTTGCCTGCAAAGCCAAAGGACCCAGATTCGATTCCCCAGGACCCACGTTAGCTAGATGCACAAGAGAGTGCATGCATCTGGAGTTCATTTGTGCCCATTTTCCCTCCCTCCCTCCCTCCCTCCCTCCCTCCCTCCCTCCCTCTCCCTCTCCCTCCGTCCCTCTCTCTCCCTCCCTCACTCTTTCTCTGTCAAGTAAATAAATAAAAATGAAATATTTAAAAGTTGTTTCATGCTCTCCAGTCCTCAGGCAAAGGGATGGGCAGATAACCTGCTGTTAAAAAAAATAAAAAAACCTCTTGTATTTGAACATTCTCTGTAATAGAATTCATATAGAGACATTATGATGATTTTTTTTTATTTAGCAAAATTCAATAATAATTAGCAGTTTATATGTCTTTTTTAGTTCATTCTGACATTTGTATTATTGCCTCCATTTCAGAAGAGGAACCTGAGATATGGAGACGTTAAGTAACTTGCCTAAGATAACATAGCTTGAAGAAACCATTTCTACTCAGTAGAAGCTTACTCTATCACCAGATGCTGAAAGGAAGGATAAGTTTGTTCTGTTTTTTGTATATCCCTAGAGTCTTGAAAATGCATCACACACTGTATTTTCCGATTAGTCTCAATATTTTCTGTGTATTGAGCACCTCTAAAATGTAATGTACCTGGAAGGATTTAAAGGTGACTAGGAGCCTGAGCTAGAGCGAGACCCTACCTTGAAAATAAAATAAACTGAAATAAAGGTGACTAGGAGAGAGTTCTCCCCATCCATGGTTTCATTTTACTTAATGAAACAGATACAGAGGAAAGTATTCAAAAATCCAAGGTAGAGAGTAAGGGCTCCGTCACACACACACACACACACACACACACACACACGTGCGCGCGCGCGGTGTGATGGTTTATGTTGATTGTCAACTTGACAGGACCTAGACTCATCTGTGAGAGATTGTCTTAATTGGGTTAGTTGAGGTGGGAAGACTTACCTTGACTGTGGATAGCATCAGACCATGGGCTGGGGGCCTTGACTGCATAAAAAGGGGAAGGCTGGCTGAGCAGCATTCAGCATTCATCACTCTCTGCTTTTTCATTGTGGATTGAAGGTGACCAGCACTGCTTTTCAAGCTCCTGCTATGGCTTTCCTGAAACTTGGAGTTCAATAAACCCTGCCTCCCTTAAACTAACTTTTGTCAGGTATTTTGTCCCAGCATTGAGAAAGTAGCTAATAAGAGGTGAGAGAAATGCCTTTGGCATCTAAAATATTTTCATGGGAGTCACAGAATATGCATTTACCCCATTGCTGAACATGTCCTCCTAAGCTGTTACTGGAGTGCCCTGAGGTTATTTTGGTCTATCTTTAGCTTTCTCCATTCTTTTCTTTGTTTGTTTTAGTGGAGGTTCTATTGTTGTTGTTGTTTGTTTTTGAGATAAAGTCTCCCTCTGTGGTCTAAGATGGCCTGGAATTCCCCATGTAACCTATGTGGCCTCAAACTCGTGTTCCTCCTGCCTCAGCCTTTCAAATTCTTGGCTTACAGGTGTGTACCACAATGTCTTGTTGAGGTTTCCATTCTTGAAGTCATCCTCTTTTGGAGTCATCTTTCTTAAGCATACTACAATGCATATAGAAGTTGTTTCACATGTATACCTGAACTCTAGCTATGTGTTGGAAAGCTCCTGTTTGCAATAATTGTATGACCTGAAGTCATTCTCATAATAAAAACAAGATATAAAAATAATATCAAGCCTTCTAAGCTAACTTTTTTTGTTGTTGTTGTTTTGAGGTAGGGTCTCACTCTAGCCCAGGCTGACCTGTAATTCACTATGTAGTCTCATGGTGGTCTCGAACTCACAGCAATCCTCCTAACTCTGCCTCTCGAGTGCTGGGATTAAAGGTGTGTGCCACCATGCCCGGCATTTCAACTAACTTTTAATGTAATTTTCTCTGGTTTTCTGTAAATTATGGGAGCTAGATAATGATTAAAAGAGAGTATTATTTTATTTTATTTATTTGAGAAAGAGAACAAGTACACCAGGGTCTAGCCACTACAAATGAACTCCAGATGCATGCACCACCTTGTGTATCTGGTTTACATGGGTATTGGAGAATCAAACCTGGGTCCTTACGCTTCACAGGGAAACAAACACCTTAACTGCTAAGCCATCTCTCCAGCCCAGGAGTGTTATTTTTTAGGAATCTGTGGAGCTGGTGGTGAAAGTAAAGAATGAGACCTATAATACCAAAGGCAGGGCCATTTGGCATTAGCAAGGTTTGGAGAAAGGCCTTGGAGAATCAACCAGTATCTTTTACAGTGAAAGTAGGAATATTTCTTTCTTTGTGTGTGGTGTATTGAGGTAGGATCTCACTCTAGCTCAGGCAGACCTATGTAATCTCAGGGTGGCCATGAACTCTCAGTAGTCCTCCTTTCTCTGTTTTCTGAGTGTTGGGATTAAAGGCGTGCACCACCAAACCCAGTAAAAATGGGCTGTTTCAAGTAAGATTGAGGTGAATGGACATATCAGGGAGCCATAGACCTGCAAAGCTTCTGCATAGCCCTGATTATTAAATATCAGGATAGCAGAGTCTCATGAGTAGTTTTCTTTTGCTATCTTAGTCCACACTTTTAGATAGAGCAGTATTTACCAGGAAGGAGGAGTGTGTCCTAGCATGATGTAAAAACTGTCCAAACCATTGCTAAGTGTACAGTTCAGTGCTACTAAGTACAGTGCCTTATATAAATGGACTTATAGCTAGGGATGCTCAGCTTTAGAATGCTTGTCTAGCATGAGGCCCTGGATTCAATCCCCAGCACTACAAAATAAGTGAAATTATATGGTCTACTCATCTCTCAATTGGTTCTAGGACCTTTCCCCTATGGGTCCCAAAATCTGTAATACTCATTTCTTATATTAAATGTAATATTTGTATGTAACAACTCTGGTGCCCATATTTTAAGTCATCTATATATTACTTAGAACGCCTAATATACTGAAAATACTACAAAAGTAATTATTATACTATATTGTTTATTGAATCATAATAAGAAAATGTGTATATGTAATATGGATACAAAATTCATACTAAGCCAGGCATGGTGGTGCACACCTTTAATCTCAGCACTCAGAAGGCAGATATAAGAGTATCACTATGAGTTCAAGGCCAGCCTGGGACTACAGACTGAGTTCCAGGTCAGCCTGGGCTAGAGTGAGACCCTCCCTCAAAATAAAACAAAAAATATCATACTAAATATGGATGGTTTTCCCAATTTTATTTTATTTTATTTTTTGGTTTTTCAAGGTATGTTGTAAGCTACCACACCAAGCCCAAATATTTTAAATCTGAGATAGATTGACAATCTGTGGATGTCTAGCTCACAGATACAGGAAGGGCCAACTGCATATGTTTGTTTTAATGACTTGCTTCATTCACTGTGCATAATGTCTCCTACGATCATCTGTCTGTACCATGTGTCAGGATTCCCTTCTCTTTTAAGGCTAAATAATATTTCATTTTATAATCTAAGCCTTTGGGTAGTACTTTTACTTAAAAACAAAGCAACAGAACTTTTCTCATTGAAACTATTTTATTTCCCTTTCTTACTCTAAACAGCAGAAAACTTTTTCTGGAAACTTATTCTGGAGAAAGAAATTTCCTGTTTTTTCTTAAACTCATGACATTTTGGGAGACATACATGACTAAAAAGTTTGCTTTAAATTTGTCAGATTAGAAAGATGATTTTTTGGTATGTGTCAAGACTTTCTTATGTGTCTAGTTTTCAAGAACAAATGTTTTTGTTTTCAAGTAGTAGATTGTTGTTTTAACAGGAAGCTGAATATTCAATACTATTACAGGCCCATTATTTTTCTACTACATGTTTCCACACCAGCACCAGAGCATTGAGAAAGAAACACATTCTCAGCGATTCTTCCCACTACAATAAAATTCTCCAAACATTTCCCTCGGCCACTGAATCTTTCTCTTTGACTTACTCATCCGAGTGTGAACTTAATGTTGTGTCTTTTTGCACATGGGTAGCATTTAATAACTGTGGCAGGCACATACATAGACTCAGGCATATCACAAAATGAGAAATGTCTGCATCATATTCAAACAAGTTTACAATCTCTGATTTATGCCTGCAGTGGCTATGCCTGGTGGCTAGGCAGGCAGTCTAAATATTACTCAAATCTCTTTCCTATACTCACAGTTTCACTGCTTTAATTGGATCATTGTGTCAACTTCTCCATTGTCTCCTTAGCTTTCTTAGTTCTTTTTGTTTCTTCTTTCCTCATGAGCCTTAAAGTCACAAACTGAATCATACCACACCCTTCTCATCATGATGACAGATGCCTCAAGGATAAAGCACAAGCTACTGGAACATTAGCTTTAACTTACCCCTGGGCACAGGATTCACTCCTTTCTCCTCCATGTGCTGCTCACTATCAGCCTCTGCTCCCGTCACAGTTGTGGACTCAGTGATTCTCCTGCTAGGACACCCTTTCCACGGTGACATATTTGGCAAATTTACAGTGATTGTAAACTTGTTTGAAACATTTCAGAATTTGGCAGAAGCCTCATGGCTACCTTCTGAGGCTGATTCCCCATGTAGACTGGTTAACAGCTCCCTTTTTTCCCTCTTCTGTTCATACCACCTTTATTGCAGTGTCCATCCCTTTGCACTGTGATGCTCTGCCAATGAGTTTGTCCCTGCTGCTAATTTTGAACTCATTAAAGATCCAGGAATTTGCTCCTTTCATGTTTATATATGCAGGATCCAGCAGAGAATATTGGATGGATGAAGCCACTCAGTCCTTCATTTTTGAGTTATAAAGGAAAACTGAACAAAAAAGATGGCTTTGCTCTCAACTGTATCTTATGCATAAAATTGTCATGAGCAAGCATGGGATGCATGACAGTATCAGATGTTACTGAAAACTGTTGTGTTTACCTGGCTAGACTTTAATTGAATCTTATAAGGGAGATGGACTCTAATTTATTGAGGGAAGAATAGCCTGGACTCTATTGCGAACAAGTAAAGAAATGCATAGAACTAGGAAGGATCTTTTTATGTGAATTGATTTCAGACAGCTACTTTATGAGAAAATTGTATTTAGTCCATCTATATACAGTGTCTTTCATATTAAAACACTGGACAAACCAGCCCATAATATTCATACCTTCCATACCATCTTTTTCTCTCTATTGTCCACTCATTGTCTTCTTAAATTCTCCAAATATATCTAAATTGAAGACATTGTTAAGAAACCAGCCTTCTGACAGAAGGAATGCTTACAATTTCCTTTTATCTGTTATAACACCCAAAATAATCATTTAAGCTATATTGGCAAAAAGTATCTTGTCAGAGTGGCATATGAAGTGGGCATTAGCTTTGACTTGTTCCTCTTCTGTGAAGAGGATGCATCTAGCATGCAGGCTCCTCGCTTGGGAACAGTAAAGGTAGACTACAAACATTATTTCACATACTGTCAGGTGTTTGGAGAGCTGCCTTCTATGATTTTCATACTGTCAGAATGTATATAGTCCAACTCCTTGAGCACTTAGCAGGGTTTGATTTCATTTGCAATGCCAAATTTCCCTAGCATGAGTGGAAGCCCCTACTCAACCTTAAGAAAATTATGTTGCTTTGCCAGAGACGCCATCTTACCGTTCCTGTGAGTATGCTCTATAGCACTTTTGAGTTGTGAAGACATGTTCCCTAGAGGTGTTCCAAAAACAAACAAATGATCATATACTCAAATCCTAACAAATTAAAGTCCAAGCTTAGACTCTACACTCAAATATACCCATGTCTGTCTATCCATATGTCTGATTTTTTATCTCTTTCACACAAACATATAAAACAGATTTCACATATATGTTTACAGTAGAAAATGATGGACACTGAAATTTTTGATGGAGAGGTTAAAAGAAAAGACTGGGCTGAAGAGATGGCTTAGCGGTTAAGTGCTTGCCTGTGAAGCCTAAGGACCCCGGTTCGAGGTTCGATTCCCCAGGACCCATGTTAGCCAGATGCACAAGGGGGCGCACACATCTGGAGTTTGTTTGCAGTGGCTGGAGGCCCTGGCACGCCCATTCTCTCTTGTCTCCCTATCTGCCTCTTTCTCTGTCACTATCAAATAAATAAATAAAAATAAACATAAACAAATAAATAAATAAATGAAAGAAAAGACTATGAAAGACTTAATAGAAGATTCTAAGATAAGGTCATCTGTAGAGAAAATTTGCTATCAATATTGAGAACCTAAGAGGATGGTAAGAGTTTTCAGGGCATGTGGCAAATTGTAATAATTAGAAGTAAGCCCTCAAGTCAGTTGTTTTGGAGATTTACATGAACAGTCATTAGGTTGGTGGCATATATACTGATTGCTTTGATGTGGACATATTAAGGAGTAATAGTAGGGGGTGCTTAAAAGTTGTGTCTTATGCAATCAAATGAAGCAGGTTGAATCTGGTTAGGATTCATAGTTGAAAAAGTATTGAAATAATCCCTGAAAGAGTACCTGCTCCAGAGTGGAGTCATAGAGGAAGAGAGGACTCTGAGAGCAGAGCTCTGCTGATGGGAAGGTGCATGAGGATAATCAAGAGAGTGCTCCAACTTATAATCTTAAAAGATAAAGATGCTAAGGGGTGATGTTCACCTATGTGTTCCACAGATTACTCATTTTTGTGGTGTCTTCATGGATGTCAAATGAAGTAGAAATTGTAGGGTCATGCATACATGGATAAACTTAAGGTTAAAGTTAGGTAATGACTGTAGGACTTCTGAGAGTCTTTAATATGCTTTGATGCAGTGGTTAAACAGAATATTCAGTATTTTCCAAATGTACTGAATTGTCAGATTAGGAGTTTTGTTAATTTTTTGGTTAGTGAAGCATTGTAGGGGAAACACAGAAAATTATTTCAGAAGAAGAGGTAGGGGGTGTGTATTTGTTCATGTACACATGTGCACACATCTGTACAAACTTGATTGATAGTGATGCAAGTGAGTTAGGGGGGGTTGACTACAGTAAAGTTAGAAAGGAGTGTGAGAGAATATGAGGGAACAGACTAGTATGAGTATTTCGAAGTCATAGGCAGAGAGGTTTCTGCCAGCCACATAGCCTAGATTGAATTTCTTTTCATGGCAACTGGTAATTAATAGGAAGCTGTGTGCACATGTGTGCATGCATATGTGGACAAAGCAAGGGCAGCAGAGCCTAGGAAAACATCATAGTGTGTCTGCTAGTACCAGTCTGGGAACAGCTCTCTATGATAATGACTAAAACAGTGGGCCTCCTGAACCTGGAGGACACTGATTTGTCAAGGTCTCCTCTCTCTCTGACCTTAGTATGAGAGGATGGAATCTCCAAGGTCCTTGCTTCACCCAGCAACCACTTTCTGACATCTCACTTTGTGGGGATGATGAAATAAGGAATATCGAGGTTCTGCTCTCAAGGAGGGCACTATTTCAGAAGAGAAATGGCAAGAAAGGTAGTTACACTGTCAAATGTAGTATATTTGGCAGGTGCTTCTCAAGCAGCAGTGAGTCTGGCAAGGTCTTTAGCTGCAATTAGGCAAAAAAGTTTAATATAATTTAAACTCTACCTTTTAAAGGCAGTCTGGGGAAATGAGCATCATATGAATTACTCAAATCAAAGCCCAATTTCATAAGCAGAAACTCTTTTCATTTTTATTTACTGATTTTGTTTTTGTGCGACATGTTCTTTCTCTGTATCCCAGGCTGGCTTCTACTCACACTATAGCCCAGTCTGGCTCTAAACTTATAACAATTCTCTTCCTTCAGCTTCCCAAATGTTGCAATTATAGGCATAAGCAACTATGCCGAGCAGAAAATTACTTTTTAAATTTTGTGGGTATTTTTATTATAGCAAAGTTTCAAAATAGGTTGTAAAGAATTCCCCCTTTGAGAAGTTTAGATTACTATAGTGGTACGGGAAGTGTTTCAAAAGCAAATCCTGTCCCTGGAACAGATTACAAGACTGATTTTTTTTTCTTGTCCTGGACAATGCCTTTTACTTTTAGACGTTGGAGTTGTATTTTACTCTGGCATATCATCCTTCCGTTAATATTATACAGTTTAAGTAGGGCCCACCAAACGCAGGCAAACTGACAGTTGCTCATGTAACCGAAGCCTTCCAGTGGGAATGCACAAGGCACTTCATTGTAAGGACAGTTCTTTGTGTTTGTTCCTTTCTGGCTCTGACATGCTCTACTCCTACCACTCCCTGCTGAGAGCCAAGATGACTTTTCACAGTGCCATCAGTCATAGGTGTTCATGAAGGGAGCGTGTGAAAAATGAATATGAAACATTTACAAGGAATCGTCAAAGCAATTTGGCTATCTTTCTAAGATGATGAAAAACAAAAACTAAAATGTACATAAGGTCTCATGTAGATGTTGTTTAGTCCTTCCTTCCATCCGTGTGTCCTATACCTTCTATCTATCTTTTTTAAAAAAAAAAATTGCATTGAGGAGAGAAAGAATGAGAATGAGAATATGATATTTTCTCAGTTTATTTTTAAATACTTTCTTTGCAAGCAGAGAGTGATAGAGAATAGACAGACAGACAGAATGGGCATGCCAGGCCCTCCTGCCACTGTAAACCAACTCCAGACATATGCGCCACTTAATGCATCTGGCTTTACATGGATACTGGGAATCAAATCCAGGCAGTCAGGCTTTATAAGCAATTGCTTTTAACCACTGAGCCATCTCTCCAGCCCCCTTATATCTCTATATCCTAGAGTTGGGCACCCCTCAGCACACCACTATGGAGAACTAGCCTAGCAAAATTGTTGCAGTGTTTGCAGCAATGGTGGACATCTTCCTGCTGTCTTGTCTATTTTCCTGCCTCATGTTGAACCAGCACCGAATGAGTCTGTAGTGGACAGAAAGAAATACTGTCAGATGCTAGTGTTGTAAAAAGATTATCATCAGTCACCTTTAGTCTTAGAGTTTACAGCTTTTTGGAAGAATCATCTCTTGTGTTTGGCTCTGGGTGAGTGCATGAGCAGTGTGTACATGTAGCTTCTCAGACCATCCTCTATGTCTAGAGTAGCTTCCAGAAAGCCTGGTACATGCAGAGGAAGCCTAACCAGCTGTTAGGATCAGGGAGCGTCCTCCATTCCCCCTTCACCTCAGTGAGCCTTTGGATTTCAAGAGCTGTATGTGGTGTCTTTTTATTTATTTTGTTCTTTTATAAAGGAGACTTTGAGGAATGACACATAAACATTCTCCTTTATATTGTCCTGTAATTAGAAATTCTTTTTCACACCCCACAGGATTTTGCATTGGAATTACAACAAACTCAGAGGGGTGATTTTATGATATTGACTTGAGCAGGGTACTGGATTCACATTCCACAGTCACAAAAAGAAACAGATATATTCATCATTTGGGAACTGGATTCCCCCCAAACTCCAATCCAATGATTGTCTTTCCTGAAAGCATTCATTTCCTCATTTTGGCATGGAAAAGAGAAAAAAAAAATCACTTGCTTCTCTAATTGAAACCATATGGTAACTTATCTGTTATGATGCTGTATTACTGGATCCTGTGGAATGGAGCTTTAAACAAAATATGTCTTTATAATGCTGTATGTATGTATGTATGTCCATCCATCTGTCCCACTGTAGACAAGAACCCTCATCCAAAGCTAAATTTATTGGCAAGAATTAAATGGGGAGAGATTAATGTTATTAACTGTTTAAAGGAATGAATTTTCTGATTATTTTTTCTAATTAGGCTTTAAATGGAGTTTGGGATGTGGTAAGAGACACAAAAGTGACACTAACCTAGTAATCACTGTGTCTTAAAGTAGATCCATAGTGATGGCCTGTTTGTGGAGTGTTGAGCTCTATGCATTCTTCCATATGCACATCTACTGCCACCTCAAGTAGGGGCTTCTGGGTTGGGGATGCAAGCAAGCCAGATCAACATGGGTGTGTGTGCTAGGAAGTCTTTAGCCACTGCATAGAAAAGGAGAGCATCTGTTGGGCCAAGCCATGGAGTAGAGCTTGAGAGTGTTCCTTCTGAAGGCATATGGTTAAACAGGCCTGCTTACTGCCTTCTTGGGAGGCGAACGACTGTGTTAACACAAACCCTGAGTGCCTCCTCACTAGTGTTTTCTCTGGGTTAGCCATTTTTCTTAGAGTACCCACAAGGGTGAGAACATAGTGTTCTGTGGAAGAAGTCCCAGGCAGAAGTCATGGCTCCTCTACCACAACCGAGAACAAGCCCACCCTCCTCCTCTGCTGCCTGCCAGGTGAAGCTACAGATGCACATAAAGTTCCCTGGTTTTCTATCTACTCAGGCCTGCCTTGTAGCTGACCTTCAGTTATAGATGACCTAGATGTGTCTGTGCAACTTAGTAGCAATTAGTTCTCATGCCTGTGAGAATAGAGAAGATAGAGATCAGTAGAGAAAAAAGAGTGAAAAGATGTTCTATATTATGGATAAGAATGGACAATTGAGTTTTTAATCCAAGACATTTAATTAATAGCTAATAGAATCCTTGTTACATGTGCTATAAAGTCTAGTGGAGACTGCTGGGTACCATAATCAGAGTTTCTGATTGAGAAAGTTCTAGGGTGGGACCTGGGAAATTACTTGGCTAACAAGTTTTTGAGTACTGCTAGTAGCAAGTTATACTTGTCCAGGTATGGATTCAAAAGAAGATAAACACTGTTGCTAGAACATCTGTGGAACCAGGCTGAAAAGAGATACTTATTCTAGATTTTTGTGTATATATGAGTACAGGCACACATGTGCCACATTGTATGTGTGGAGGTCAGAAGTACAACTTCAGGGATTGGTCCTCACCTTCCATCTGGTTTGAGGAGAGTCTCTCCTTGGCTACTGTAGGGTTCCACAGAGTTCTGGTAAATTCTCCTGTCTCTGCCTCCCAACTTGCTGTTGGCTTTCTGGAATTATAGACTACACAGCTTTTGGGGGAGTCTGAATTCAGGCACTCATGCTTGTACAGCAAGCCTTTTATCCACTGAGAATAGCCCCATCCCTCACTCTACAACTTAATCATGACCCACAACGAAGAAGGAAGGATTTATTGTCCATTATCCCCCAGAAGATGACTGTAATACCAACTTAGCCTGACCCATGTTGCTGGGACCCACAGAAGCCAGTATATTGTATTTTCTGAAATAGTGAGGAGAAAAAGCAGAGTAAGCATTATTTTTTGTTTGTCTTTCTGTGCCAAAATAAGTATATTTAATCAGTACTGATGATTGATATCTATTCCCTTGGGCATTCTGGTAAATCAGTACATCAGATATGAGGGCAGTACTTTGGTTATTGAAGAAGGGGGAGTTGTAAGAATGTACAACCTGCAAGAGGCTTTCCAAAGGAAACCATCTGCTTTAAAGCCAAATCATTGTATGTTTTATTTATATCTGGTTCTTTGGTTTTTAATTGTTGTATATATTTTTTAATTTATTTACTTGAGAGAGAGAGAGAGGCATAGAGAATGGACATGCCAGGGCCTCTAGCCGCTGGACATGAACTTCAGATGCATGAACCACTTTGTGTATCTAGCTTATGTGGATACTGGGGAATCAAACTTGGGTCCGTAGTCTTTGCAGACAAGTACCTTAATTGCTAAGCCATCTCTCCAGACCCGTTCTTTTTGTTGTTGTTGTTGTTGTTTGTTTGTTTGTTTTTTGAGGTAGGGTTTCACTCTAGTCCAGGCTGACCTGGAGTTCACTATGTAGTCTTAGGCTGGCCTTGAACTCACAGTGATCTTCTTACATTTGCCTCCCAAGTGCTGGGATTAAAGGTGTGTGCCACCACACGTGGCACATATCTCATTTTTTATGTTTTTTTTATTATTATTTGCTTTTAGGAAAGTGAAGAAAGTCAAGATGGGGATGGTACTTGATATTGCATTTCTCAGTTCCCTGTTTTCATTGTCAGTGATAATTGAAATTCTAGTTGGTATTTTTTGTTCATGTGTCATGTGTGTGGGGGGGTGGGTATGTGGTGTATGCTTATGTATATGCCACTGCAGCATCCTATGTGCTTTCCTGTAGTAGGGGACAGGGTGGGGGGAACAGTTGCTTATGGTGGCCTAAGCAAAAAGTGAGGTGTCCTGCTCCATCACTCTTCTGCCCATTTTTATTTTGAGCAGGAGTATCTTACTAATACCTAAGCTTGCTATTTTTGCAAGCCCAGGTAATTCCTTGGTCACTGCTCCCCTTTGTGGCAGTGGGATTACAAGTATGCATGACTATTACCTGCTGTTTACATGGGTTTTGGAGACTTCATCTTGGGTAGTCTCAGGCTCTCACAGACAGCCCTGCATACTCAGGAAACAATTTCAACCACTGAGCCATCTCTCTGGCTTCTACTCATTTGTTTGCTTCTCCCTAGTGTGTTAAAAATAGTGATGCTTTGTTCTATTCTTCAAAAGGGAAAATCAGGGCTAGAGAGATGGCTTAGTGGTTAAAGACACTTGCTTGCAAAGCCTGATGACCAGGGTTTGATTCCCCAGTATCCATGCAAAGCTATATTCAACAAAGTGGCACATATGTCTGGAGTTCCTTTGCATTGGCAAGAAGCCCTGGTGCGCCCATTCCCCACACCCCTACTTGTGAATATATACATAAAATATTAAAAAGGGGAAAAGCAAAGAGATTTGCAGGTACGATATTGAAAGAATGGATAGGAATGTTAATAAAATGATGCTTTGAGAACTTCCGGTTTTACTGCTAATACATGACTTTTCAGTATAATCCTAAGAACATTTCTTCATCAAATTTGACCTTATGGCAGAAGAACATCAAACAATTTTTTTCTTCCCTGATGTTTCCTTGGAACCATAAAACATTATGAGTTTGAATACTTAACAGCTGAGGAGTGGCATATTATTTGGGGTTTAACTTTTATCCAATTTATAAAAACATTGTGGCACTAAATAAAAATGTCACCATGTAAAATGTAAAGGTTTTCTTTCATAAACATTTTACAAAATTCATAAAGGGCCAAAGATATGATTTATCTTACCCCTTTTCTGTGATTTATTCATATTTAAAGTTTCAGTGTTTGAAGTACAAGGAACCTTTTCAAATTAAAAACTGGGTTGAACAGTTTTATTTGAAGAAAAGTTTTACCATGCCTGGTTTTTTAAAATAATTATTTAGCTTGTTCTTATTCTTATGTTGAAGAGACAGGGAAAGTTGGTCTTCCCAGTGGCTGAAATTCTCAATGATGAAGTCCTTCATCACTGGGGAAGTCAATTTACCCAGCTACTTAGTTGTGACAGCTTTTCTATAATATCAATAGACAGTTTCCTCATGCAGTAGTCATAATCACTTCATATGAGTGAAGTGGCAGAAAGAAGAGTGGGAGAAGTTACCTCTGGAACCACAGGGTTGATTGGATTATATATGCTTTGGGTTCTGAGCTGCTGGGTAGCCTGTGTTTTCAGGAACATCTTTAGGCAGAAACAGTATCTGACACCCCTCCCCACCATGTGTGTATAGTGTACATGTGGCATACATGTATTCATATTGTGCATGTGTGTGTGTGTGTGTGTGTGTGTGTGTGTAAGCCAAAGATTGGTGTTGGGAGTGTCTTCCTTGATTGTTCTTGTTATTGATTGAGATAGGTCTCTTACTTGAACCCAGTGTTGACTGATTTCACTAGTCTAGTTTGCCAGCTTGCACAGAGATTCCCTGTCTTTGTTTCCCAAGCACTGGGGTTACAAGCAGACCCCTGTGCTCACTCATCATTTATATGGATGCTTGGAATCCAAACCAAGTTCCTCATGCTTGCTGAGCGAGCACTTTGCTAACTGAGCCATCTCCCCACTCCCAATATCCAGACTTGTCTATGGATGATTCTTATATAATGATTAATAATTGAATTATCTTCAAAGGAAGGAAAAGAGTGAACTCAAACTAAACTCATAGCCTTTTAAAACTAATCAATGTCATAGGACTGTTTCAAGGTCTTGAATGACTAAACAGGTGGGAAGGGAGCTGCGGACCCTCTCCTTGTTTTTATTTTGAGAGCAGGTATGCCCATTCTAGAAGTCAACATTGCATTTGCTTGTAACCTATAAGACAGGTGGAATCTTACATGGCAAGTAGGAGTAACTATAAGGCTCACTTGCCATGGATATCCTGGCTTTTGCCTGCCTACCCACCTGTTTGTCTGTCCTTCTGTCTATCCATCTAGTTTTCCATCCCTGATTCCTTCCTATTATCTCCCCCTTCTTATTTCCATTCTTCTACTCAGCAGTTGCTTTGAAGCATCTCCACTGAGCAAGGTACTATGCCTCCACATTTAGTCCGTTTCTCATACAATCAAGGAAACTACTTATTTTCTGTACTTGAAATAATCACTCATTAAAGACCATCAAGAAAAATAAAAAAGGCATTGCGTACTCTCAAGGAGAAAGCCCTTTGTAATTTAGTTTTCCCTGTGTTTGTGATCAGGTTTTTTAAAATTTATTTTTTATTTTTAGAGAGACAGATCTGATCAGATTTTTTTTTTTTAAAGTAGGGCAGCCAATGCATAGGGCAGTGTGTCAATTTGAGGGTATAGTATTTAGAACCAACTTTGAGCATTTTGTCACTGTAATATTGGATTTTTCTTCTTAATGAAAAGAATCACCTTGATGTGTTAAAATCATTTCTCCCCCTAGACAATTGGGAAGAAGTTACCTCCAGGAACACCAACTCCAGATCCATCAAAAACAGAAATGGACAGCAGAACAAAGAGTAAGTTTCTTTAATTAAAAAGATCATTATATAATTTTGGTAGCTTGTTCACAAACATGAAAAAAAAGCATACCAATGTGTTTCATTAGTTCCCATGAATAAGGTGGCAATACAGCTGGTATTCTTGTTTAGAATCTTTTTTTTTTTCACAAATGTAATGTCCTTTCCTACCACATGTATCACGTTCATGTGCAGAAGTAGGGCTTATTTGTATGTATTGAGCATTTTGCACAGTTTAGGTGGTAAGAGGATTCTAGAGAATGGCAACAAAAGCACTTCAGGAATTTACAGACTTTTAGGTTGAGAGAGGCCTAATCACTGTCTGCCAAACCATTCAGCCAACACTACCTTCCTGTCACTTCAGCTGGCCAACTTCACACATTTTTGTCTTGGATACCTCTGATACTTCTATAACATCTGAAGGCAGGACACTCAAGTCTTTTGGAAGGATTATGTGAGCAGATAGAGGAAGTTAGTTATATTTTAAAATGCTATTATCTAATAGAACTATCATGTGAAGCAAGCACATAAGTAATTTAAAATTTTCTAGTGGCCATGTTAAAAAATAGAACCCAATTTTAATATATTTAAGTCAGCGCGCGCGCGTGTGTGTGTGTGTGTGTGTGTGTATGTATGTATGTATGTATAGATAGATAGATATATCATTTTAACATGTGATCTCTATAAAAATATTAGTTAAGGTACTTTCCTACTTTTTATAATAGTGCTGTCCTCACAATCCCATATGTATTGCATATCTTAGTGTAGAATAATAGCCACATTTCTAATGCTCACATGTACCTAGTGGTGACCATATTGGATAGTCTATTTCAAGAGTATTTCTGGAGCTATTGAGAAAAGACAGCTTTTAACTCACAATGAGAGACAATTTATTCTGGACCAAATATGAGTGACCATGGCCTGGGAACATGGATTCAGGTTGTGCTGAATGGCATGTTCTAACATGTAAGCAGTTACATGGCTTTTTATAGTCACAGAATATAAGAAAGTCATAAATTAAGTTATTTGCTATATATATATTGGTGGGGATAACAGGTAGGCAGTTTATGGAAAGCGGAGAAATCTCTGTCATAGGTTTCAATGCTTTCTGATGACATTTTTAGCTTTTGGGTTGGTAGAACCTAGTTAGTAGTCTGCTAAATATGTATTTTAAAGGTTTTGCCTAATAGTCAAAAGAATGTTAAGGAGTTGGGGAGATGGATCAGTGGTTAAAAGCACTTGCTTGCAAAGCCTGCCATCCCAGGTTTAGTTCCCCAATACCCATGTAAAGCTAGATGCACAATATGACACATGCATCCAGAGTTAGTTTGCAGTGACTAGAGGACCTGGCATGCCCATTCTTCCTTCCTTTCTCTCTCCACCTCACACAAATATTTAAAAAAAAAAAAGAATGCCAAGGCTGGAGAGATGGCTTAGCAGTTAATGTGCTTGCCTGAGAAGCCTACTTGTAATGGGGTGCCAGGTGTTCAGGAAGGTTCTTGAACCCCAAACCCTAGGTTCATGTCTAATTTTATCAAAGAATTAAACAAAATAAGACTGAGGAAGATAAATACTAAATTATTTAGGGAAGTGTAGAACAAAAAAAGACACCCATGTGGCTTAAGAGCCCATGTGGAGGGCCTGGGAAAACCATGGAAAGGACAGAAAAGATAGCTCAAAGAGCTCCTGCCATGTGGAGAGTTGGGGGGCTCTCTTCTTGGCTCAGGCCAAGTGGAGGAGAAATTCAACAGAAGCTGGAGGTTCAGGAGAGGTCAGGCATCACAGAGACTTTGCCTTCCCCGCCCCCACAAATGTATTTATAACTTTATGGTGGTTGGCCCTTACCTTCTAGCTCATGTGAGCTAGAGGGACAGCTGATTAGTTAAGCTTGGAGCTGTCTCAAGAAGAGGCTAGCCATGACATCAAGTTCTGGAGGATGAAAGTGACCAACCACAGTGTTAGGGCTAGGTTTATATCCTTGGAGAGACCTCCCTCTCTGGAGGGGCTCAGGTTGTTTGTGGAAAAACAGATCTAGGTAAGAGATAAGAAGTCAGATCATACTTCGATCTCTAGCAAAGTGGAGACTGTTTGGATAGGCTCAAAGACATTCCTACTTCTTAGTTTCAGGGGCCCAGTCACCTTAACTTCCTACTCCCTCTCATAATGATACAGGTTCAATTCCCCAGTACCCAGATATGCCATATGTACAAGGTGGCACATGCAACTAGAGTTTATTTGCAGTGGCTAGAGGCCCTGGTACTCCCATATTCATGTTTCTATTCATATTCTCTCTTCCCCCTTCAAATAAAAATAAATAAATAAATATTTTTTTAAAATAATGCCAGATCAGATACATAGATGGATGATAAATGGTTATTGAGGGAAGATATCCCACAATAATTTTGATTCTCCATCTGCTACATTCTAATTCTCCAGTCACAGTTTTAATCATCATTGTAGAATATTTACCATAGGAGTGCCTTTTTTTCTGGTAACTTCAGTTCACAGGGCCTAAAATAGACTTGCTGGGCATGGTTATGAGCACACTTTAAATGCCCAGTTTCCTTAAGCATGTGGGAGATTCCTGGCTCTAGTTCATTCCTTGTTCAGTCCTATACCTTATTAACTATATCCACATACCTGTGTCTCTAGAAACATCATGCTGTGGGAATTGGTTACTCATGAAGAAGTGATTTACAGAGGTGGGTGTTTGTTCTTTAAGTTCTAGGAGGACCAGTTGTTATTTCCTAGCAACATGACCTTGGCAAATATTTTGATTTCTCTGGCCTTTATCCTCATTGTCTGCGTTGCTTTTGAAGTTCAAGGGTTGTACTAGAGAAAAATCCTGAAGTCTCTCCCAGCATATTCATCCTCTGATTCAATTCTGAAACTTTGTAAGGTTCAGAATGAAATATTATTGCATTTAAAAGTATTGAGTAGCCCAATGGAAACAATGAAAGGAAAAGGTGAACAATTCCATGTGAATATGTGATGTTCTTGGGTATGGGTGTTAATACCCATACGTCGTGGGTCAGGAAAAACAATTAGCACTGCCATCAAAACCTAGAGGTATGTTTACTGAGTGATATTGTTCATGCTTACCAGAGCAAGCATTTCCACATTTGAATCTCTCCCCCTGGTTTTCCTTGCCACAAGAAAATTCGGGCATAATTGTTCTATCAATTCCATTTTGTAGCACCACATCTATATTCAGGTAGAAAGTATAGAATGCTGATCAGCTATTAGAAATAACCCCGAGCTTAGAATCCAAACAGCTTCCTTCCATCTTCCTTCGGGATTGAGTATAAACCCATGGCAACCAGGCCCCGCTCCTTCCTGCACAGCTGTCTCCTCAGCATGCTCAACTGACAGACTCACATCAGGATTCAGAGTTATGATGACTCAAACAATGTTCATGTGAGTTGTTATTTTTTTGTGAGAAACTCAGCTGATCTGGATTTATTTAAACAGCTATACCCCCCACCAACAAAAGGCTTTTATGATATTGAAATTCATCAGCCACTCATGCTGGGGAACAGACTGTCATAGTTTCCATAACAAGGGGAAAACTATCTAAATATTCATAATGAAGTACCCTGAGGTGCCTCCCACTCATCACATCTGGAGTTTCCCTCTTTCTTATTACAATTAATGCAGATTTGTGGTCTCTGTGGCATAGAAAAATGGTCCAAAGGAAGGACTCTTTAATATCTTCCTGAACTTTAAGTTCAGCCTTATAGATTCCAAAGACTAGAAGAGCAGGTGAAAAGTCCAGACCGAATTTATACAAGGGAGGGTCACTCTTCAGAATAAATTATGATGGAGGGTGTGTGTCAAAGGCCAGGTTTTCCCTGATGAACCTCACTCACTTTAAAACTGGACGTTAGTACTACCTCTATGATGACTCTCTTCAGGGACTGGCATCTAAGAAGTTATTGTGTATGGTGGTGACATGTGACATCTTGTTATCATTAGGTCACTGGTCCCACTAGGTTTTAGGATTTATTAGGCTCTGTGACATTTAATCTTGATTGCCAACTCTAGATTCACCCGAGACCTCTGAAATTTCAGTGAAGGAGTTTCTAGATTATGGTAACTAAAGTTGAAATATCCATTCTAAATATTGGCTGAATGTCCTGGAGTGTATAAAAAGAAGACCAGGAGTCATTCTGTGCATCTTTACTTGAGAGATAGAGACAGAGAGAAAGAATGGATGCATCAGGGCCTCTAGCCACTGCAGATGAACTCCAGATGCATGCACCACCTTGTGTATCTGGTTTATGTAGGCACTGGGAAATCGAACCTAGATCCTTAGGCTTTGCAGGCACCCTAACTCCTAAGCTATCTCTCTAGCTCCCTATCTCTGTTTTTATTTTTTTTGTTTATTTTTACTTATTTATTTAAGAATGACAGAGAGAAAAGCAGATAGAGAAGGGGGGGTGGGAGAATGGGTGCGCCAGGGCCTCCAGCCACTGCAAACGAACTTCAGATGGATGTGCCCCCTTGTGCATCTGGCTAACGTGGGTCCTGGGGAATCAAGCCTCAAATAGGTGTCCTTATGCTTCACAGGCAAGTGCTTAACCGCTAAGCCATCTCTCCAGCCTTCCCTGTCTCTTTTTTTTTATTTTTGTTTATTTTTATTTGAGAGCGACAGACGGAGAGAGAAAGTCACAGAGAGAGAGAGACAGAGAGACAGAGAGACAGAGACAGAGAGAGATTGGACGTGCCAGGGCCTCCAGCCACTGCAAAGGAACTCCAGATGTGTGCGCCCCCTTGTGCATCTAGCTAACGTGGGTCCTGGGGAATCGAGCCTCAAACCGGGGTCCTTAGGCTTCACAGGCAAGCGCTTAACCACTAAGCCATCTCTCCAGCCCCCTGTCTCTTTTTTTTTAATACAAGGTCTCATGTAGCCAGGGTAGCCTCAAATTTACTATGTAGCCAAGGGTGATTTTGAAATTCTGAGTCTCTTGCCTCTACCTCCCTAGTGATAGAGGAATTTTGGGTGCCTTGTAATTTGGGATGTTCCTGAATTCTTGTCCTATGAATTTGAAGAATGAAATCTATGAACCAAAGGATAAGGTTCAGAAAGATTTCATTATAGCTTAAAGCTTTAGGAGGATGAAGAGAAGGGGGAGCTTAAGCCTAGAACATAAGAGAAGGAAACAAAGTGGAGCTCTTGCCCAGCCTCCAGAGGCAAGTGGGGCTTGAGAAGCCCCATGAGGGAAGAAGGCTGGGCTCTTGCCCAGAGAGGCAAGAGGGAGTTTGAGAAGCTCACCTCAGAGACTCAGATCTTGGGTTTTTTGTTTTGTTTTGTTTTGTTTTGTTTGGTGGGGAGTAGCTACTTGAGGAATACTAGGTCTGCAGGTTTTTATGGACAAAGACCAGATTTTACAGCTTTGCCAGTAATCTTAGGTAAGGATCAGAGTTTCTGTCATCTAGGAAGGGTGCAAGCTTAATCTAGAAATCTTTCCTGGAAGGTGTAATACCCAGTTTTCTGCAAGCTTAGTGACATTTCCCGCTTATAGTCGAGGAATAAAAAACATTCACTTTTGCTGGGTGTGGTGGCTCAGGCCTTTAATCCCAGTACTCAGGAGGCCGAGGTAGGGGGATCGCAGAAAGTTCAAGGCCACTCTGAGACTACACAGTGAATTACAGGTAACTTTTAGTCAAGGAATACAAAACATTGCTGGGTATGGTGGCACAGGGCTTTAATCAAAATACTCAGGAGGCAGAGGTAGGAGGACCGCAGAGTGTTCAAGGCCACTCTGAGACTACAGAGTGAATTACAGGTCAGCCTGAGCTAAAGTGAGACCCTACCTAAAAAATAATTACTTTTGGGGTTCTATTACCCTGACTGCCTACCCAATTTCTGTCTCCTATCACTAGTTCTGATATTACAGGTATGTTCCACACCTAGATGATAGGGCCTCCTATATGCTAGGCAGATATTTACCAACTGAGCTGCATCATCAAACCGTCATTTTGGGGGGCACACTTTATTGGTAAGACAGCAATAATCACTTGGCAAAGGATGTCATAATTCCCAGCTATTAGTGACAGTTGGGAGAAACTGGGCAATTCACTTTGTAATTAGCCTTACCTGAGTCTGCTTGTCTTGCCTGATAAGTGGCTGGACCAACATCTTTTTTTTTTTTTTCACATGCTTGAACCAGAAAGAAAATGATCAATTCCACTGTGTTTTTCCTCAGCCTTATACACCCCAAAACACTTTGGCCTTATTTTGCCAGGCTGAGCATCTTTGCTTATTTGCTGTCCTCAAAACTAACCCATTCTTGGGCCTGGGAATTTGGTCACATCCAATAGGAAACATGTTTCCTACTCAAGTTTGGTGTCTCATATCTGCTGTGCACCATTTATCAACTGCATCCAACACATTTACTATCTGGATTCAGAGTAAGGGCCTTCTTGTGAGGGTGCCCAGCTACCCAAGTTGCTTAAAATCTGCCATAGTCTTCTTGGAGAAGAAAAACTTTGTTTTCATGGCACATAGCCTTTCTCTCTGAGTCTCCAAGCTTCTGCTGATCTGAGTAGAAGAAATTTCTGTTATGTGGAGCAGGGTCAGGTCTCTGCTTTGTAGTAGAACAGGAAGGCTTTGCCTCTCAGACTCATTTCTTTTTGTTTGTTTGTTTAATCTTTAAAAAAAAATTTTATTAACAACTTCCATGATTATAAACAATATCCCATGGTAATGCCCACCTTGCCCCCATTTTCCCCTTTGAATCTCCATTCTCCAATCATATCCCCTCCTCCTCTCAATCAGTCTCTTTTATTTTGATGTCATGATCTTTTCCTCCAATTACGATGGTCTTGTATAGGTAGTGTCAGGCACTGTGAGATCATGGATATCAAGGTCATTTTGTGTCTGGAAGAGCATGTTGTAAGGAGTTCTACCCTTCCTTTGGCTTTTAAATTCTTTCCACCACCTCTTCCGTAATGGACTCTGAGCCTTGGAAGGTGTGATAGAGATATTGTAGTGCTGAGCACTCCTGTCACTTCTTCCCAGCACCATGATGCCTTCTGAGTCATCCCAAGGTCACTGTCATCTGAAAAGAGAAGCTTCTCTGCCAAAAATGAGAGTAACATTAATATGTAGGTATGAACATTAAGAGATGTGCTTACTGGGCAGTTTGATGAGCAGAGTATATGCATTTAGCCAGACAGCTGCAGACGTTACACTCCTAGGACTCACGACTACCCCTGTTTCAGGTTTTCAGTATCAGGGATATATTCCCTCCCATGGAGCGGGCCTCCAGTCCAATTAGAGGGCAGTTGGTTTCCACTAAGACAGACATGGACCTATTGCACCCGTTAGCTCATTTGGCCTTGCTGGCCAAATATGGGGCTTGCAATGTCCACTGTTGAATATCTTCACTGGTGATTTCTCTCTTTCCCACTGAATTGCATGCGAAATAGCGTCTTCCAGCTTTCTGTCATCTGGTCTGCATGGAGGAGGTTATCAGATCAGTTCCAGCAGGATTTTTCAGTGGCCTTGCAGCCCAAGTATTTGGAGTCAGACTCATTTCTTTATAAGGCAATGCTGTTTTAAAATGTGAGAGTTAAGAGGCCTTATAATTAATACTTGTAACATAATTTGAAAGCCAAATTCCCACCACCTTCTAAAGATCAAAGATAATTGTACAGTCAGCTTCTTTATGGAGGAAGCTGCTGGGTTGGAATTGACAAAGATAGTGATGTATATAGTGACTGTCTGGATTTCACTGTTGAACAGGGTGGTATTGACCTTTGGGCCAGATCATTCTCTGTTGTGGGACTGTCCTGTATACATTACCAAGTACTGTGGAGCATCCCTTGCTCCTATCCAGCAAATTCCAGTAGCACCTATACCCTTCCAGTTATGGCAACTAAAGATGTCTCAAGGTGTCGCCAGTGTCCCTTGGGGAGCCTGGTTTGTTTCCTGACACTTTATCAGAATAACACAGGTTAGGCAATCTATAACTGGTTCAAATATGTTTGTCTCATGATTGTGGACACTAAATAGTCTTAGATTGAAGGACCATATTTTGTCAGAGCCTTTCTATTGTTTTATGACATGGTATAAAGTATCATATGGGCCAAAGAGAACACAAGATTAAACTTATAATATCAAACCCTTTGAGATTAATTGGCATTAACCAGTTCACAAAGGTGGAGTTGTCACTACCTAAACACCTCTCCAATCTCAATATCCTTAGTTCTAGAGAGATGGCTAAAGCATTTCCCTACAAAGCCTAAGGATCTGAGTTTGATTCCCCAGTACCCACATATACCAGATGCACAGGTGGCACAGGCATCTGAAGTTTGTTTCAGGGGCTAGAGGCCCTAGCATGCCCATTCTCTGTTTCTTTCTTTCTTTCTCTCTCTGGTAAAGAAATGAAATATTATATATACTTTTTTATTTATTTATTTGAGAGTGAGCGAATGGGCGTTCTAAGGCCTCCAGCCATTACAAACAAACTCCAGATACATGCACCACCTTGTGCATCTGGCTTATATGGTTCCTGGGGAGTCGAACCTGGGTCCTTTGGCTTTGCAAACAAATGCCTTAAACACTAAGCCATCTCTCCAGCCCAGTAAAATATTTTTAATGTCCCCTATCCCTCAGAACTGTCACAATGGGGATTGTTGTGGTTTGAATGTAAACTGTCCCTCATAGGCTCATGTATTTGAGTGCTTGATCCCCAGCTGGAGGTGCTGTATAGTAAGGTTGTAGAACCTTTAGAGAAGCTAGAACCTTTCTGGAGGAAGTAGGCCACTGGGAGGTGGACCTTGAGGTCTTATAGCCTGGCTCCACTTCTTGTTTGATCACTATTACTTGATTGTACACACAATGCGACCAGCTCTTCTTCATGTTTCTGCTGCTATGACTTACCTATCTTGGTGAAAATTATCCCATGCAACTGTAAGCTATTTTTAACCCTTCCTTCTTTAAGCTACTTCTGGTCATGTATTTGGCCACATCGATGAGTAAATTAATAAATTCAGGGATTAAATTTACAATGCATGGACTCTGAGGGATAGATGTAAACCACAGAGCCCCACTTTTGAACTGCTAGTATATCCTATAGTTAAGTCTCACTAGCTCATTGCTGCATCTGTTTCTTGATGCACAGTGGACACTTGGTTATTATTTATCAAATATATGAGAAGCCTAGTATGAATTATACCTCTCCCACTAGTCCCAGATACTCAAAATGTGACCCAGAATTGGAGATCTTACATAAATTTAGCATGCGATACAATCAGCCGTGGTTCCACTGCTGTACTGGTCCATCTACCAGGATCCTCCTATTGCCAGAGTCCTTCCCAGTATTGAGCCTTAGCTAGTACTCATTGCCAGACAAGGGTTCTTCCTGTGCTCCCAGGGCCACTAGCAGCAGCATCTAGGGAACCTTGTGAGAAATACAGATCCCCAGGACCTGTCCCCTATTGGAAACCTGAAGGGTGGGGCTCATCTGGCCCCTTGCTCATTCAAGTGTGAGAATTGCAGACTGACACCAGGGTGTTACAACTTTCCGTGATGATGAAAATCAGCAGAGTTCTTATTTAGCAGTTGGATTCTTGGTCCCACCTTAGATTCCAGGGAAGTGATATAGAAAGCTATAGAATAAACAGGTGCCTCCACAAATTTCATATTGTCAGGAATGTGTGGGAAGCACCCAAACTTGTGTCCTAGAGCATTTTAAAACGCTCACTGGCATTTTACTTTTCAAAGACAGGATCTACATCCTTGACTTTGGAAGTTCTTTCCCCAGTTCTGACATTCTGATGCTGGCTCTCATCCTTTCCTCACTGTTGCCTTGCTGAGAACTGGATGTATGTATGCCTCATTTTCTCCCTGAAAGCCAGATACTAGCCTTATTTCCTTTAGTCTGTTGTCCCCAGAATTGGATAAAAGTTCACACCCATCCATGCCATCTCAGAGTACAAAAACTCTGAAACAAAAAATGATTTTAGTGTTCACTGGGTGACTACACTTGTTCTTGACTGTCAAGTACCTGTATGGCATTTATTTATCCTACATGGGATGCCTGGTATTTCATTTGTTGTAGAAATTTAATGACTGTGCACAGCCCAAGATCATAACAAGAATAGTTACATCTTATATGGCATATACAGTATAGTCATTTACAATCTGAATAATTCTGGTCCCAGGAGTATGGTTTATGGATCACAACCTAGTAGTGTCTCAGGTAATATTTATCCGATGAAGGAAAGAATTTCTGATTATGATGTTGCTGAAAGTCGACATCACTGTGCTTGTTGGGATACTTCTTATAGTGTCCCAAAGGTGGAAAAAATGTTGCAATTCTAGACATGACCTTTTATTTTCATCTCCTGTCAAAAGCTCTGGGGAGCTTCTTACCATACTCTGACTGTGACATATGGGATTATGCTTTTCATAAAATTGAGTTCACTGAGGCTTCCTGCATTTAACGTTAGTTCTTCATGTATATCTGTTCAGGTTGCTAATGTGTTTGTCCGTTCTTTTATTTTTTAAGTGGATTTTTTTTTTTATTGTTAAAGGTGGTTTGTTTTGGTCTTAGGGTTTTTGTTTTGCTTTGTTTTTGAAGTAGGGGCTCACTCTAGCCCAGGCTGACCTGAAACCCACTCTGTAGTTCTAGGTTAGCCTTGAACTCATGGTTATCTTCCTATTTCTGCCTCCCAAGTGTTGGGATACTTTTTTTAATGATTTTTTTTAATAAAACAAGCTGAAAAAAGTCATGTGATGTGAGCATGTGAGTTCAATTCCTTGAAAGGTCTGTTTTTAATAATCATGTGAATTTCCACACTACAGCCTGAAATATTTTAGGGTGGGAGGAATAGTGGGAGTATATATAAGCAATGGCTGAACTTCTTGGTGATTTTCAATTCCGCAGACTTCTTTAAAAACTTGCAAACTGTCTAGGTGTGGTGATGTGCACATGTAGTCCCAGTACTTGGGAGGCTGAGGCAGTAAGATCATTATAAATTCAAGGCCAGCCTAGTCTACATAGTAGCCTTCCTGGGCTAGGGATCTGTTCTCAGAAATAAAAAAAAAAAAAAAAAAAAAGAATTGGAAGCTGAAAATTAGTTAGTACAGGGGATCTTGATCTGAGAATTAACCAATGATGTCAGGGTCTTTAACCCTTCTGTTGTACATAATTTTCTATGTATTTAAATATCTTTGTATGGTTCATTTTATTTCTGGAAAGACAGGCATTGCTTTTTATCAGATTCTTAAAAGACTACGACTAGAAGCCTTAAGAACAGAATGATGATTTCAGACTTATGCTAAGTTATTAGTGTTTTTAATTCTTTAAAGAGAAATGAAAGAAAAAGTCATCTCAGTTGTGGTATAAACTGTGCCTTTATAGCTTTATGTGTGTGCCTATATTCATTCTTACTTGATCTCAGAGTAATTAAATTCTTCTAATTTATGAATAGATGGGAAATGCCTCCAAATTTAACTTCATCCCCTTCTCTCAGTTTCTATTCATTTAAGACTTAAAATCTTCCCATGCCCAAAAAGGATTTAGAATTTAAAAAAAAAAATCTTTTATTTATTCATTCATTTGACAGAGAAAGAGGGAGAGAGAGAGAGAGACATTACAGGAATGGGTGAACCAGGGCCTCCAGCCACTGCAAATGAACTCCAGATACATGCGCCCCCTTGTGCATCTGGCTAATGTGGGTCCTGGGGAATCAAACCTGGGTCATTTGGCTTTGCAGGCAAACGCCTTAACCGCTAAGCCATCCCTCCAGCCTGGATTTAGAATTTTGTTAGTCTTTTAAGACATATCAAATGCCACTTTTAATGAACCTTTTGTTTGCATGCATGTAATCTTGCCTTTGTCTGAAACACAGTAACACTATTCTACCATAGTGAATTTATGCATGTGTTTTTCTTGTCTTTTTGTTATTTTCCTACCCTCCCCTTTCTCTAGGCATTAGATTGTCAGTACCATGTAAGAATAGGAGGGGGTAGTTGCACTTACATGTATGACATAGGCCTATGATGGTGGCTTAATAAATATTTGCATTGAAATTGGGCATAACTTAAAACACAACTAAAATCACAGTCTTGGAGTCAATGATTATTTTGCATATACATTTATTTTTGAGTGAGTTTCTTAAAACCAATGTTTTTATTTTCTGATACTGCTGAATTAAGGTGTTGCAATCAGGTTCGCATTGCTGGTAGAAAGAGCAGCTTGTGGGAAAAAGAGGTTTATTTTGGCTTACAGGCTTGAAGGGGAAGCTTCATGATGTCAGGGGAAAATGATGGCATGAGCTGAGAGGGGGATATCACCCCCTGGCCAATATATGGTAGACAGCAGGGACAGGAGAGTGTGCCAAACACTGGCATGATGAAACTGGCTGAAACACCCATAAGTCCACCCCCAACAATATGCTCCCTTCAGGAGGTGTTAATTCCCAAATCTCTATCAGCTAGGATTCTAGCATTCAGAATACCTAAGTTTATGGGGGACACCTGAATCAAACCACCATATTTCTCCCCTGACCCCCATAAACTGATAACCATATGTGATATAAAATGCAATGCATTCATTTAACTTTATAATTCCCCATAGTCTTTATCAATTCCAATGATGTTCATACATCCCCATAATAGTCCAAGATCTTTTAACTGAGCCATAATACCAAAAAAAAAACCTCAAAAAGCCCATAATGGCACAGAATAAACATTCACACTGCAAAAGATGGCATCAAGCATAACAAAGAAATACTCAAGCAATACATGATTTAAAACAACCAGGGCAAACATCTAACTCTGTAGCTCCAAGTCCAACAACTCTAGTTAGTGACAAGTCTCCAAGTCTGATCATTCTAACAAGTAACATGTCTCTGGTATTCCAATTCCACCTCTCCAGCTAGGCTAATCACAGTCCTGGAAAACTTCATCAGGGCCAGCAGCTTTCCTTACAAGCCATCTCGTGGTCCCAGCATTTCCGCTGGGTCTCCACTGCAATCCACATTTCATCCTCATGGCTTCATGGGGTCTCCATGCAGGCATCCAGCAAACCTGCTTCACACTGCCCATGGCCATTTCCAAAACACAAACCCATGTTGCAAACTCAATGACCCTCTCTTTCTTGCATTTCTTATATTCCACAGTACCATGTGGGATGCCAGTTTGTTAATCCAGGGGGGAATAAAGCAGACTTTGAAGAAAAGGACACTGCTAGAGCGCTCAGTCCCCTTCAAAAGAGTCTACATATTTCCTGTTGCCCCAGTGCAAGTCAGCTGGCTCAATCTCAAAGGTTGTTATCTCTCAATTGTAGTTGAACAAGCGGCAGTTCACCCAAAGATTTTTCATTCTGTGCCATATCCCTCTGCTCACACCAGTTCATTTCTATGCAAAGAAACCCTGCACAACTTCTCAGGACACAGGCATAACAGCAAGCTTTTCACACAACTTGCCTCTAGTCCAGTCCAGGCAAAGCTCTTTCTCACCCTCATAAGCCACAGTTCATAATTTTTTTAAATTTTTTATTTATTTATTTGAGAGCGACAGACACAGAGAGAAAGACAGATAGAAGGAGAGAGAGAGAATGGGCGCGCCAGGGCTTCCAGCCTCTGCAAACGAACCCCAGACGCGTGCGCCCCCTTGTGCATCTGGCTCACGTGGGACCTGGGAACCGAGCCTCGAACCGGGGTTCTTAGGCTTCACAGGCAAGCACTAAACCGCTAAGCCATCTCTCCAGCCCAAGCCACAGTTCATAATTTTTACAGCATTCAGGTCTTTCAACTCTGACCAGAATAGTCCATCAAGATGTACTTACAGCACTGCAAAGTGTCTCTTAGGCCAAGGTTTCAAATCCTTCCACATTCCTCTTGAAAATCAGCTCCAAAAGACCAAAGCCACACAGTCATATGTCTAGCAGCAAATGACACCACTCCTCAGTACCACTTTACTGTTGTAGTCAGGTTCACATTGCTGGTAGAAATCACTCTACAAAGAGCAGCTTTTGGGGAGAAGTGGTTTATTTTGGTGTATAGGCTCAAGGGGGAAGCTCCATGATGGCAGAAAAAGCGATGGCAGGGAAAATGATAGCATGAGCAGAGGGTGGATATCACCCCCTGGCCAACATATGGTGGACAATACCTAAGTTTATGGGGGACACCTGAATCAAACTACCACATAAGGCTTAAATACCTTGTAAGTATAAAAAAAAATCTTGTTTGGGGCTGGAGAGATGGCTTAGCGGTTAAGCGCTTGCCTGTGAAGCCTAAGGACCCCGGTTCGAGGCTCGGTTCCCCAGGTCCCACGTTAGCCAGATGCACAAGGGGGTGTACGCGTCTGGAGTTCGTTTGCAGTGGCTGGAAGCCCTGGCTCGCCCATTCTCTCTCTCTCCCTCTATCTGTCTTTCTCTCTGTCTGTCACTCTAAAATAAATAAATAAAAAAATGAACAAAAAAAAATCTTGTTTTAAAATACATCATGATCAATTAAAGTGTGAGGCTAGTAGCTGCCATCTTTGCTCAGGTACATTTGTAACTAGAGCCCCAAAGCTTTAGACCTGGCAGAAACTTAGGTATTACCCAGTATGCTCCTTAGGGTTCCAGAATATCACCAACATATTTTTCAGGGGCTAAGTAGAAGAGACAACTCTATTCTCTAATCAGAATAGCTCTGTTTTTAGTTTTACAGTTTGATATCTGGAGTGAATTTAAATTAGATAAAAGTATTCTGTAGAAGTTTACCAAATTCTCCTGTAGCTCATCCTTTGCTGCTCCCTGATTATACACCTGATGGAACTGTGTTCATCCAGAGGTATAATGTGATTGTCTCAGGTCATGCTCCAGAAATTCCAGCTGGGATGAACTTTGTCCCAAATGTACTTACTCCTGACCCAGAATCCTCTTCTATTTTTTTGCTCCTCAAATATTCTACCACTTCATAGGTGTCACTCAATGGTTATTAAGAAATGAGTGAGAGTTCTGTGACAGGTCTTAGGGATATACATGGGGGCGAGACATGCATTAGCAACATTCTTCATGGACAGTGGACCTTGTTTTATATGCTTCCCAGATAATTCTGTGTTTAATATCTTTCATACCAAATAGCCTAGCTACATGGTGGAAGCATTCTAAAACTAAATTATGGTAAGGATCATATAAGTGCACAATATTTTTAAATACATCAAACTGTTCAGTTTAAATGAGTACATTTTATGGTATAAAATGATACTTATTAAACACATTTTTAAAAAGGCAGGAGATGCCTGCCCTCCTTAGCTTATAAAGAAACTGTAATCATAAAGTAAAATGCCTTGTGAAACATTATAAAGGCATGCTAACTCTTTCTTTTTTTCTTTTTTCTTTTGGTTTTTCAAGGTTGAGTCTTGCTGTAGCCCAGGCTGACCTGGAATTCACTGTGTAATCTCAGGGTGGCCTCGAATTCACTGTGAGATCCTCCTACCTCTGCCTCCAGAGTGCTGGGATTAAAGGCATGAGCCACCACGCCTAGCCTCCATGCTAACTCTTTCTTATCTATATTTTTCAGTTATGTTGATTACAAATCAATTGCATAGTCTTTTACTATAGGCCATGGCTTTAAATAGCAAAAGAAGCTATGAAGGGAAAGAGAATGATACAGATACATAGAAAGATGCTTTTAAGGGCTGGAGAGATGGCTTAGCGGTTAAGCGCTTGCCTGTGAAGCCTAAGGACCCCAGTTCAAGGCTCAGTTCCCCAGGTCCCACGTTAGCCAGATGCACAAGGGGGCGCATGCATCTGGAGTTCGTTTGCAGAGGCTGGAAGCCCTGGCGCGCCCATTCTCTCTCTCCCTCTATCTGTCTTTCTCTCTGTGTCTGTCTCTCTCTCAAATAAATAAATAAATAAATTTTTTAAAAAAAGAAAGATGCTTTTAAGAATGTTGATTATTATTATTAACAAGCTGTTTTATATGGATACATCATGTGTTGGTACCCTCTTTTCCCTCATCCCTGCCCCCATTCCCTTGGGAACTCTCCTCAGTAGGGTTGCAGGTATCCCCCATGGGGCTGTGGTTTATACATTGTGGGAGCAGTAGTTAGTGATTTTTTGGAGGAGGGAATACCTGTGGGTATGTCTCAACCTGTGGCTCTTACATTCTTTCTTCCCCTTCTTCCAAAAAATTCTCTGAGCCATGGTGGGTGTTTTTTAAGTCTACTTCAGGATGAGCTCTTAGGAGCCTCTGGATCTCTGCTTTGGTAAGTGTTGAGTGTCTTCAGAGTCTTTCTTCTTTACCCTGGCACTGATTATCAGATTCTGCATGGAAGCAGCACTCTTGCTCATCTCCCCAATTCCTCTGTGGTTTCAGCTGTGGACTGGCTAAAGTCTGAGGGGTATTTTATCTCCTTGGGTCTTTCTATCTTCTGAAAAAGAAGAACAGATTCTCCAACAGAGAGTGAAGTCGGTATAGTTTAACTGGGATATTCATTATTAATTTAGGGAGAAATTGATGTATTTAACCCTTCTTTTAGCCAAAGACTAGTGAGAGCTTGACACTGGAGAACATAATCTTTGTCTCTATAGGATTCTGATCTGGTTCCCAATTCCAGATATGGGCTATGGGTTCCTTTACACTGAGTGGATCTCTTAGCCAATCAGAAAGCTATTTGTTACTCACTGAGGCTGTGTACCACTTTTTAAATTTTTTTTTCATTTATTTTTATTTACTTATTTGAGAGCAACAGACAGGGAGAGAAAGAGGCAGATAGAGAGAGAGAGAGAATGGGTGCGCCAAGGCCTCCAGCCACTGCAAACGAACTCCAGATGCGTGTACCCCCTTGTACATCTGGCTAACGTGGGTCCTGGGGAATCCAGCCTCAAACCAGGGTCCTTAGGCTTCACAGGCAAGTGCTTAACCGTTAAGCCATCTCTCCAGCCCCTGTGTGCCACTTTTGCATTGGCATTAAAGGATGCTTTTTATTTTAAAAGAACACTGGTGAGACACACTATACTAAATATTTTAAAGGTGGTAACTTTTATCAAGTTCCTTCATATTAGGATGCCTTATGTTTTGAGTATTGGATGCCTCCAGATCACCAAATAGTGGTAAACAATTGGCTTGCTAAGTCTTTACCAAGAAGCCAGGGAGAGGGCCCCTATTACGCCCGTGAATTTTAATGACGTCTCAACACTCTTCTTAAGACTCAGGGTCAAATTCTGTGATTGTCTTGGCTTTTGTCCCAGAAATATGATTGCTATAGTGCCAAACATTATCACGTCTTCCAGCAAAGACAACACAGTGTTAAAAGTCTAAAAGTGGTCCTGAGAAGATGGCCCAGTCTGTAAAATCTTTACAATACAAGCATGAGAAACTGAGTTCAGATCACTATTACCTACATAAAGCCAGGCCAATAATTCTATTACTGTGAGGACAGAGAGAGGCGGATCTTTAGGGCTTGCTGGCTAGCTAATCTATTAGAGTCAGTGAGTTCCAAGTTTGGTGAGAGATCCTGTCTCATAAAACAATACAGGGAGAGACTGAAGAAGACACCCAATATGACCTTTGGCATCCACATATATGTACACACATATGCACATTTGCATGCATATCACACACATGTATATGCAGCAAAAAAGCCCAAAGATGGAGGGATGAAGATCCCTGGTAGCATGCTGAGCTCCTGGATTTTATTCCTAGCACTGTGATCAAAAAATAAAACAAACAAAAAGCTGAATGGCAGGTGACTATTTGCCTTAAGCCTTTTTAAACTGGGGAACTGAATCTAACAGACCCTATACCCTAGCCAATTTCCTTTTACAATTCATCAACTGTCATAGCTCAAACCTAGACCATTATTTTATTTTGCATATGTATTTGTGGTTTGTGTGGATGTGTGTGGGTGCATCTGGGTAAGGTACACATGCATGTGTGAATGCGTGTGAGAGGCTCAAAATTGACATTTAGTGGCTTCCTTGATTACTCTTCATCTTATTTATTGAGGCAGGGGCTCTCACTTGAATTCAGGTATTACCAATTTGGCTAGTCTAACTAGCCAGCTTGCCCTGGGGATCCCCTGTCTGCCTCCCGAGTGTTGAAATTGCATTTGGGCTGCCACACCTGCCTGACATTTACTTAGGTGCTACAGATCCTAACTCTGGTCCTCATACTTACATAGCAAGCACTTTATCCACTGAGCCATCTCCCCAGCCCAGACTTTTAAGTTGCCTTTATTTTATATATCACACTTTGATGAGACATTCACTAACATAAAGCAATGTGTTTCAGTGGCATAAAGTATACTAGGGACAATATACTCATATATAAAGGTGTAGGTTATGATCGGTCTGTTGGAATCAACCTAAGCCTTGGAAAATATCTAAGGATATTCCAAGCCATGAGATTTGTTGACTTTGCTAGAGAGTAATAAATGTCTCCTCTAGTAGTATTAATGTCTTCAATTTTTCTTTCTACCATCTATCCCAAGTAACAAAAGCATGGTTTTCCAAGTCTTCATTTTTTAAATACCTTACAAATGTTTCCACCATCTTTTAAACTGGTGCTTTTGGATAGAGATAATTTAACATCAGATAGACTTACAAAAGCATGTAATTCATGACATACTTGAATTGATTTTTAGTAGACCAAGTATTTTTCTTTCTTCAGTGAGAGCTGTGTATTTCCTTGCCAATGAACAGCCCTGTTGATGATTAAGTAGATTTCCACAGAAAGGCCATGAAAAATTTATGAACACATTCACCCTTTCTCACACATAGGCTAAAAGATGTGCTGTTAATATATGTTGGTCATTTGTGATTGACATTTTCACATACATTTAATCAACATTTATCTCTTAAGACATATCCTAATGAGACAAGTTCTCATTATTTTATTAGCCATGTTAGCTGTATAACAGATATAAAGGCCCTGTTTGTGATTTTGCAATGTGTGGAAGTAGGCAATAAGAAAAAAAATGTTCTGCCCTTTGCAGATGTCTGTCCATGCATGTACCTGAAGAAAATATAAAATGGCTCACATCGGCTTTCCTGAGATTAAGGACACACTCTTTCTTTTCTACCTTAGAAAGGCAAAGGAATCAATGGCATTCATGATATTACATGACTTGTGAGGTTAAATGCAGAGATAAATATACATGAGCCCACAGTGATCACTATTAGCTTTCTGAGGGTGACCCTTTCTTTATGTAAAAGCCATAATATCATTACCTGTTCAGCATGCCTTTCCCGGAAGTTGATGTGTCAGTGAATACCTTCTTTTGGGCCAGTTTACTAGATGAATGAAGCACATTAAAGTTGTGTTTCCTTTTCTTCTTACAGCCAAGGATTACTGTAAAGTCATCTTTCCATATGAGGCCCAGAATGACGATGAATTGACAATCAAAGAAGGAGATATTGTGACTCTCATCAATAAGGTAACCACCACTTCTCACTTCTCTAAACCATGAAGTTAGCATCAATGGGATATTACCGGCTTTCATTTTCCCCCTTTTTTGTCTTGTTTTATTCTGTTTTGTGCTTGTGTATATACATGGTGTGCACATGTATATGAAAGGTAGAGGACATACTTGGCTATTGTTTCTTAGGCACCATCCACATTTTTTTTTAATTATTTATTTATTTATTTGAGAGCGACAGACACAGAGAGAAAGACAGATAGAGGGAGAGAGAGAGAATGGGCGCGCCAGGGCTTCCAGCCACTGCAAACGAACTCCAGACGCGTGCGCCCCCTTGTGCATCTGGCTAACGTGGGACCTGGTGAACCGAGCCTCGAACCGGGGTCCATAGGCTTCACAGGCGAGCGCTTAACCGCTTAGCCATCTCTCCAGCCCACCATCCACATTTTTTGAGATAGGGTCTCTCTCTGGCCTACAACTCACCTAATTAGGTTAGCCTGGCTGGCCAGTGAGTCCCCTGTCTCTACCTCCCCAGTGCTGGGATTGTAAGTGTGCGTCACCACACTAAGCTTTTTTTAATGTGAGTTCCGGGGGTTCTCATGCTTGCCAAGCCAACACCTTACCAGCCTAGCTGTCTCTCCAGCCCTTCTTTTGCTTGCTTTTAAGTCAAGGACTTGGTTTTTGGCCTAGGTTGGCCCCAGTCTCCCAAATGCTAGGATTGCAGCATAATACTACTGTACCTGTCCTGAACTCATGAGAAGAATTTGCATCATTTTGTTCAGGCTAAATTCAGATGAATGAACAAAATTGAGGATCAAATAGATTTCTGTGTCCTTCAGGGCCAGCTGAATATTTGCATGGCCCTGAAGAAAAGTCTGTTCCAGAGGGAATAACCCAGAAGGCTTGGCTGTGAGTTCTGCCCTCCACTGCAGCTAGATTGTAAGCATCTTGTCATCAGGAACCTAAGGAGAGGCTTCAGAAGATTGGTCATGCCTCATGGGCAACAAACACTTACAGAATGTTTCCTGTTCAGATCAAAGATGAGAGAATTTTGCTTGTCTTGTTGGGTCTAAAACGGTTGGATGATTTATTATTATTATATTCAGAGTCCTATAAAGACCTGTATAACTGTAAAATCTGTGTGAAGCATTGTGGCTTGCCAGCAACTTGACCATTTACCATTTCTGCTTACATGCAGTGCTACTTAGAAGCTGGTAGTTGAAGATCATTTTATTTAAGTGGTTCCTAGAACATAGAGCCTTTTTCTCTGAAGTACAGTGATTTTATGAGAGCTGAGTATGAGAAACCAAGAACACTTTAAGATGTAGAAGGTGGTCTTACTGTTGTATCCAACTGAGTAGCAGATAATGCACATAAATGTGATTTGGAGATTACCATGGTCACCTGAACTTTTGCAGGACTGAGATGCATTGGTAGGCTAAGGGATAAGTGGGGGGAGGGGGGGAGGAAATTGAAGGGAGGGAGAGAGGGAGAAAAAGAGGGTAGACCCAAGGTCCTACTAATCTATAGCCATTACTTAGAGGGAGAGGACTTCACTTTTGCCTGCCTCACTCCAAGGTTAGTTCATAAAGTGATCTTCTGCTCACTGAGTTTTACCTTTATGCTTATGGATGTTTACCTGTAAGAAACAGCTTTGGAGGTTGTGCATTTGAAGAACCTAATGCAAAGATGCCAACCATCAGTTGATTGTTAGGGAAAGAGCTGGCCTTACTACAGACTCCATGAAAGTGGTATGATGAACAGTGCTGGAGCTATACAAACACCATTCTAGAATAGCAACCTCCCTCTTTTGCAGATCACACAAGAACTTACCCATCTTTTGACTCATAAAGTAGTTTTCTCTTAAATGGTTATAGCTCTATGGATATTGAATGTAGCACAAGGAAATGAAGGAAGGAAAAAGATGCTAGCCTTATTTCTTTCTGCAAGAGGCAGTCCCCCTCTTTTTTATTTTTATTTTTTATTTTTTTTTTTTTATTTTTTTTTTGAGGTAGGGTCTCACTCTAGATTAAAGGTGTGCGCCACCATGCCCAGCCCCCTCTACTTTTTTAAACTACTCCTTCTCCTTACCTTATGCCAGACTCCTTCAGATGGCTCTTTTGCCCTGTGTGCTGTATTTCCTATTTTTAACCAGAACTGCAGCAAAACAAATGGGTGTTGTTAAATGGGTGTGACAAGTGATACAAATACTTTGATTATTAGTACTGGTAATTGGTTTTAGTAAAACAGGAAAAGCCATAGAGCACTTTTCCTCTATACTGATAGAGAAATCAGCAACTTAAATAGTTGCCATCCTTTACAGTAGAGGATGGATTTAGTTTCTGTTTTGCTTTTAAAAGAGGGATAGCCCCTTTTTTAATTGGAAATCCATGGGCTGGAGGGATTGCTTAATGGTTAAGGCATTTGCCTGCAAAGCCAAAGGACCTAGGTTTCATTCCCCAGGACCCACATTAGCCAGATGCACAAGGGGGCACATGTATCTGGAGTTTGTTTGCAGTGGCTGGAGACCCTGACACACCCATTTTCTCTCTCCCCCCCCCTTTTCTGTCATATAAATAAATAAATAAATAAATAATAAATTTTTTTGAGGTACACTCTCACTCTGGCTCAGGCTGACCTGGAATTCACTATGTAGTCTCAGGGTGGCCTTGAACTCACAGGGATCCTCCTACCTCTGTCTCCCAAGTTCTGGGATTAAAGGTGTGCACCACCATACCCAGGTCCAAAATATTTTTAATTGAAAATCCAATGTGTCAATAATGTTTAATAAGATTTGATAAAAGTAAAAGACTGCTGTGATTATTCTCTTATCTAAAGACAACAATGTCCATTTTAACACTATCCTCTAGTCCTTGCCATTTGAATATTATATGTAATTGAGAACACACACCTCTTGATGAATTTCTTCCAAACATGGCAGTTGGAGATCCAGGCTGCTAAAAAGAATATTTTTTTTCCCAAAGGCATGGTCAGAAAAGGAACAGCTACGAGTTCTGGCCACTTTCAGGAGTGTCTTCTGAAGATTGCTTTCCATTTCTCTCATATTGTAGGGCCAGTATGCTTGGAAGCAGTTGGACATTATATTTGCAAATGTGACACAGTCAAGGGATGGTTTGTGTGCTGCTCCCATCCCCCAGGTCTCTAGTACATATGCTGTTTTGACACTCAGTCCTGGTTGCACCCTGCCTCCATACAGAGCTTCCTTCCTGTGTCTCTGTCCCTTCCTGTCTAGATGGATGGTTCAAGGCTTGGTTTGGTTGGGGACCTGAAATTCAGAGGCTGGGCCTCCTCATCAGCTCCTGGGGTGGTAAAGATCCACCCACCACTATCTGCTTTATTTCTAGCATCTCAGAACCTTCTTTTTGATTCCTCATGACCCCTGTATGCCAGCCAGTCTAAAGTGGCTTTTCTTTCCTTTATAGTAAAATCTAGACAGGGCATGCTGACATACTTTCTCTTGGGCATTCTTGCCTTTGTCCATGTGACTGTTGGGAGGGGTCTCCCTCATATCCCCATTCTGTACATATGTCCTCATGGACCTGACCCTGAGCATGTATGTTCCTGCTGCATGGGATGCCCTGTGCCAACTTACCTAGCTGGTTTTATGATATCTAATATAAGAGTTAGCCTTAACTTATGCTGTTTAAACTCACTATAAACTTATTGTTTAACAAAAATCCCCTGTGCTCTATCATTTTGCTTGTATTACTATTTTATATGTTCTGCTTTAAAGAAAAGTCACTTACTACCCTTGAGTGATACAGATTTTATTTATTTTTGCATATATGTGTGTCTTATAGTTAGTGTCCCATTACTTGGGCAAAACACCCAAGTCAATGCAGCTGATGGTAGGAAAGGGTTTATTTTGGCTTACAATCTTGAGGGAAAGGTTCCCATAGTGTAGAAAGGATGGGAGAGCAGAGGTTGGTCAACACATCTTGTCAAAGCAAGTGGAAGATGGCATCAAGAAAGAACTGAGCTCTTGCAGCTGGGAGCTGGCCATAACACTCTTGAGTCTGCCCCAAGTAACACACCTACTATAGCAAAACTACAAGGGACATTCCACATTGAAACTACCCCAGGCTGTATCACTAGGCCAAACTTGGGTGACATTAACACCTTAATAAGCTCTGTTCTGCACATGAATGCCCACCAGAAAAGTAAGTATACAAGACAGATAATGTTGTAGATGTATTATTTTTCTAAAGCTGCATATTAGAAGCACATACCTCATTATTTATTAGACATCTTTAGAAATAAAAACAAACTTCAGGAATTCTCAAAAATGGTTTTAAAAATCCACCTGAAATAGTTAAGAATTCACAGTGGATGAGATTTTAGTAAGAATTTGAGGGTTGGAGAGATTGCTTAGCAGTTAAGCACTTGTCTGTGAAGTCTAAGGACTCTGGTTTGAGGCTCAATTCCCCAGTACCCATGTAAGCCAGCACAAGGGGGTGCATGCATCTGGAGTTCTTTGCAGTGGCTGGAGGCCCTGAGATGCCATTTCTCTCTCTCCCTCTCTCTTTCTCTCTCTCCCTCTCTCTTTCTCTCTCAAATAAATAAAACTAAATTAAATGGAACCTAAGTCTTCGAAAACCCTGCTGACAATATAGAAAATCCTTCCTCTTCTTTCAAGTTCACAAGTGAACCAGAAGGTCATGTGAATGGTTGTAAGCTACTATAAAATGGATAGTCTGCCACAATTGGTTTAGTACACATTTTGATTTGCATGCCTATTGTACATATGAGGTGAGAAAAAGATCTGAATTGTTGATTTCTAAATGTCAGTTGCATGTGCTGTGAGAGTTGACGTGGGCCACGGATGTTGCGGGTGTTTCCTTTTGCACTCAGCTGAGGTGGTTTCCTTGGCTTGGCTTTTCTATGCCATCTCAGGAATCACAGAGCAAGAGCTGCTCTCCTTTTCAGCCTTGGATTGTCATTTTGTGTGGCTTTCTAGAAAATGAGTCAGACACCTTTAGTGGGTGTCTCTAAGCCCTCTGTGGTTCCTGAAATAAAGTGCAGAGACCTGAACTATTTGTATGTGTCCCTGGAAACTGCGATGAGATGTGGCAACCAGAACAGCTTGTTTATAGTTTATTTATAAAGAATTCTTGTAGATTTGGGAACATTTCCACTTGGGCAGAACACACCTGTGTCTAGCCTTTATTTCCAGTCCATCAAAAATAGCTCCTGCATTTGTTTCTGCCCCCCTCCATCCCTGCCTTCCTGATTTGTGCTCAGAGCATATTTGAGAAGTTTCAGAAGCCCTTGGTTGTGGTTTCTCCATTTTTCTCTTTTTATACCCCAGTGTCTGCCTGCCTGCCTGTCTCTCCCTACCTCCCTTCCTCTCTCTCTCTCTCTCTCTCTCTCTCTCTCTCGTGTGTGTGTGTGTGTGTGTGTGTGTGTGTGTGTGTGTGTGTGTATCTTAGACTGGCCTTGAACTCACAGGATGCCTCCTACTTCAGCCTCCCAAGTGCTGGGATTAAAGGCATGCACCACCATGCCTGGCCGCTCTCACTCACTCACTCACTCTCTTTCTCTCTCTCTCTCTCTCTCTTTTTTAAATGAGACAGGGTCTCATGTAGTTCAGGTTGGCCTCAAACTTACTACGTAGAGAAGAAGTCGACTTCAAACTTTTGATACTTCTGCCTTTGCTTCGTAAATGCTGGGATTACAGGTGTGCACTGTGCACTGCCATGCCTGGTCCCTCATGTGGTTTCTAACCAGAGAAGCTCACTAGAGAAGGGCTGAAGGTAGCTTTGGAGAACAGGTAGAGGTCTCAATAGTAAGGGAGACCACTGATAAAAGATATACTTGCTGTGGCTGTCACCTTTTGGGGAAGAATGAGTCCAGCTATGGAGAGAGAATGTGTGTACTCTTGGACAACAGGCTCCTGCAGCAATGACCCTGTCCTCAGAGCACTTCCTCCCAACCTGGAAGGAAGAGTTTTCTACTAACCACATTGCAAGTGGGAATCTTGAGATAGTGCTCATAAAAAATGAGTACCCTGAATAGCTGTGTATTTGGCTCTTAAAGCATACCACTCCTAGGTATCTCCATTGTTCTAAACCTGTTTGACAACATCATGATCAGTGCTTAGAAAGTTATTGTGGGCTAGAATGGTAAAGATGGAAGGAAATGAATGGAAACAGGTAATGTTCATATAGATGAAAACCAGTAGAAACCACCTAAAAGGGAGGGGTCCCATAGAATTACATAAAGGTAGTTAATGGCACCTCTAATTATAGGAATGTGGTCACCATTCCTTGAGTTATAAGGACTGTCTACTGAATATTGCTAGCAGCAACTTAAATTTTTTTTGTTTATTTTATTCATTTGATAGAGGAGAGAATGGGTATGATGGAGCCTTCAGCCGCTGCAAACAAACTCTAGATGTATGAGCCACCTTGTACATCTGGCTTATGTGGTTCCTGGGGAATTGAACCCGGGTCCTTTGGCTTCTCAATCAAGTGCCTTAACCGCTAAGCTATCCCTGCAGCACATAACAAATTTTTAGAGCTTTCTAAATTTGTACTTGGGCTGAAAAGATGGCTTAGCAGTTAAGGTGTTTGACTGCAAAGCCAAAGGGCCCAGGTTCGATTTCCCAGCACCCACATAAAGCCAGATGCACAAGCTGGCACATGTGTCTGGAGTTCATTTGCAGTCACTAGAGCCCCTGGCATACCCATTCTCTCTCTGTCTCTCTCAAATAAATATTTTAAATTTGTACTTATTTTTTTCCATTTTCCCAATTTCATGCCTATATATAATGTAGTTTTATATTATTTCCCCAATTACCCCTTCTTATCCCTCAACCCCTCCCATTAAGACTCTAATTCCCCACTAATTTCCATCTTACTTTCATGCTCTTTTAAAAACCCTTTGAGTTAAATTAGGGCTGCTTGCATGATCATGGGTGGAAGTTTATTTATTGTGAAATGGGTAACTTCACAGTGGCTACACCAATGATGAATCTGACTCCCCACCTCTCAGCTACCTTTAACTACCACTAGGTAGTTGGGGGCATCTGAGATCTCATGTATCCTTCCCCCATTGATGGCAGAATATTGACAGGCTCAATCTTGTTTTGGAAACTACAGCTACTGGCAATTTTCATTGGCACCCTGTCCTCTTTCCCCTTATAGTGTTCATTCAGTCATTGATTTTGAACAAGATCTGTGAGGTACCAAGAGCTATGCTACATATTAGGGGTACGGCAGCGAGCAAAAGTTACAAACCGAAGGTTTGCCTTTTCTAAGTTCTATATATTATGAGGTAGACATGCTGTGGGAATGGAGTTAGAACTGAATACTATTTTGCCCAGCTTCTTTCATTGCTACATCAACATCTTCTTCCCTCCTTCCCCATCTAATGTTTGAGCATTTAACTTAATATTAGCCAGAGGAACCTACAGGACCATGGCTTCCAACGCAGAGTTCTAGGTGGCCATTTAGCAAGAACCCAGGCCTCTCAGTACCATTCCTTTCCTCTCAGGAGCTCAGCATTTTGCCACATCCTTTCAGCAGGCCTGAGAATAACAGGACCATGAGTGCATTCTCTCTAGATCACACAAGAGGAATGGAGGTCCAGAGCATAAAAAGGGTTCTCTCTAAGGACTCCCTACAAGCCAGTGGCAGAGCCAGGACAGCAGCATCTACTGACTCCCTGTTGAATGCTATTGGAATTTAAGGGCCAGGCAGGATGGTACCACTGAGTGGGTTTCCTGTGAGGTTGTGAGATGCTTGTGGTAGATGCAAGCTGGTCACTTCTAGAGATAACTCTTAACTGCTCACCAAGAGTCAACCATGGGTATTAGGGCTAATGCTTGTGGTGTTTCCTCTCTAAATTCACAACATTGTTGTTATAACTTATCAGAATGGCATGAGCATTATCTCATCTGTTTAACTCTTACATTTTAGAATCCATTCTGATCTATTAGAGTCCATGACCTTTCAGAAAGCCAGTGCAGAAGGAAGGATGGCTATTTAATGGGCTAGTGTCAATTCATTTTTGTGACTAAAGCACCCCTTCCTACCACTTCCTACTTGGTGTGTATTTTGCTATTGTCTTTTTTTCGAGGTCTACAGGTTACTTAGTTTACTGCTTGCTGTTATCACTACAAAAAAGTCACTGTAGTCCCAAGTTACTGCCTAAGTCCTTCTATGCTAGCATGAGTTCTTACATTGTTTATTGTAGCATTTGTTTTCCCTCCCTGCTTCCTCACTGGTCCATTAATTGAAACAATTATCAGTGAGGAAGAAGCGTCTATTCCTCTTTGCTTCCAACCCGACAGGAAGTACCATTGCCTTCACAAAGAGAAGTAGCTTTGGGAATTGCAGAAAAGATCTTTGCGTCATATAAGAAAGCCACTCAGCTAAATAGATTACTGGCTTTGACCCTTTCTCTTGGAACTGCTGAAGCTTTAGTAGAGCTAAAATGATAGGATACTACATGGTTCCAAGGGTGAGGAATAAATGAGCAGGTGTCACCCTGAAGATGATGACATGCTGACAGCCCCATTAGAAGGACATGCTTTATGAGTGAATGGAGAAGTTAAGCCCAGGTCTGGGATCATCTGTGCTTGCACACATTTGAAAAATGTCAATGTTCAGCAAATGACTCATTCATGTCATATAATGTTATTTCTTGCACTACTGCCTATATTGTTATTTAAGATAGAAATCACAATATATTTTCTGCTCAGAACATTAGAAGCCCAGTGGAATACAGTTTGCTGCTGTTTTGTCGTCTTTTAAAAGCAGGAAGAATAATGGTATGGGTGAGAAGAATCATGACACCCTAAGTGTATTTGATCAAAACTCTTCACTGAGCTTGCTTTCCAACATAGAGACAGTTTTAATTAGATCACATAGTAAAATAGCAGACTTAGGGAGGGAGAAAATTACCACTAAGCAGATAAACAGTGCCCCAAAGTTGTGATGAGATGTCATCATCATAGACTTTTCCTTTGTGTAATGGGCAGATGAATTTTGCACTTGATGCAAATTCACAGGTTAATATGCCTCTACAAGTTGGTGAAACGGTTTAAAGGGACCCTCCTATTATCTCTTCAACCTGATTGCCATATTCCAAAGTGCTATGGACAGTAGTCCTTGCAATGTGGAAATCTTTGTTCCTAACCTTTATATTACACCAAGATGAGATTTGTGAGGTTTAAATGAGATGTGTGGCTGAAAGTGCTTTAGGATCATGAAATTTAAATTATAGTTGTTGAAATCACAAGTTATTACAGAAAAGTAAAACTAAATACCTAGTGACTTCATATTTTTTTCTTGGTATCTTGAGTAGTCCTTAAGGTCAGTAATTTCCTTGAAATTCTTCAGTATTTTTTTAACTTTTCTTAAGAGAAAAATAATTTATTACACTTGTAGAACCCTTGTCTTAAGAATGTCAGATTTATTTGTATTGATATTTGCATTTTATTAAAATATATGGTTTCGAGGGGTCTGGGGGAGATTGCTCAGTGGTTAAAGACACTTACTTGCAAAGCCTGAAGGCCTAAATTCAGTTCCCCAGTACCCATGTAAATCCAAATGGACAAAGTAGCACATGCAACTTGAATTTGTTTGCAGTGGCAAGAGGCCAAGGTGTGTCCATTTTCCCTCTTTCTGTCTCTGTCTCAAATAAATACAATTTTTTTAAATAGATGTTTTATGAGATGGAAGATGGCAAGAGAAAATATTTTTTTAAAGTAATTATTCTTCTAGACTATTCACACATGTTCATAATTATAGTTTAAAATAGAAACAAGATTTATATTATTTTATTTGCCCAACATAACTACCCTTGGCACCATGGTTAAATGGTTCCTCAGCATCCTAATATATGGAGGGAATATGACAACTCTTTGTGTGTGCGTGAATGTGTAGTATGTATGTGGGTACTTGTGTATGTGTGCATGCATGCATGCGCATGCACATATGCCAGAGAACAACCTTTGGTGGTGATCTTTTCAAGCACTGTGTACATTTTTTTTTTTCGAGGCAGAGTCTCTCACTGGCCTGGAGCTTACAAAGTAGGCTAGAATGTCTGGCCAGCAAGCCTCAGGGATATATACCAGTCTCCTCTTTCCCAGCACTGGGATTACAACTGCACACTGCCACACCTGCCTTTTTATGGATCCTGGGGGTCAAACTCAGATCCTTATGCTTGCATGGCAACTAGTATATTATGTGATCCCTCCCCAGCCTCCTTTACATATTTAGTTTGTTTCTAGCTTTTTAATCTTTATTTTAGAATATTTTGTATATAGTCTTTACCTTGCTAATAAACTCTTGTGTACATATTTATTCCTGCCACTTTCATTCATATATGTGTTTATGTATGTATATGTGTGTAGATACACACACACACACACACACACACACATACACACCCCTTGGGCAAGATGTTCATCTTTTTCTCTATCTTAGTTTCTATAGTCATGAATTATGAGCACACACCTCCTAGTGTTGTGAAGATTAAAAGAGGTAAAGTGTATGCTATGGCCTGAATGAACCCCTCAAAGTTCACATATTTTAAAATTCAGATTTCTGTGTAACAACGTTGAGATGTAGGACCTTTAAGAAGTGATTAGATCATAAGAGTGGGACCTTGAGGTACATTTAAGTCATAAGAGTTTTGCCTCAAAAGTGTATCATTAATAGCTATTATCATGGGAGTGGGATCATTATTGCCAGAGCAGGTTCCTGATACATGGATATTCTGATGCTCCCCCTCCTCTTTCTCTTGCACATGTTCTCTTGCATTCCACTTTTTTCATGGGATGCTGCTGCAAGATGAAAGCCCCTCAATCTTGAGTGTCTCATCCTCCAACTGTAAGAAATAAATCTATGCCTTGTTACTTCCCCGGGATCAGACATTCAATTATGACAGCACAAACCACACTAGACTCATAGAGTGGCAAAGCACTTAGAAAGCCTTGCTAATAGTAAGTGCTATATAAATTTTAGCAATTATTATTTCCTGTTGATAAATTGATAAATGCAATGCTACATCCGTGGATTTTGAGGACATTTAAGTGATGTTCTGAAAGATTGCTCTAATTTAGTCTCCCCACAGTAATACGTGAGAATAGGTTTTCCTATCCTTGTCATCTGTGAATATTATCATTTTCTCTAGACTCTGCTAATATGATTTAATCTATGCTAATTCTGCATTTAAAAAATTACTACAGAGGTTGAAATTTTTATGCATCATTTTCCTATCTATTT